>NC_066839.1:4908591-5540620 GCF_001640805.2 Lates calcarifer | reverse complement strand
TTTTTGACATTTTTGACCATTTGACATTTTTTGACACCTTACTATACTATGACATTTTTTGACACCTACTTACTATGACATTTTATTTTGACATTTTTTGACACCTTACTATACTATGACATTTTTTGACCATTTTTGACATTTTTGACATTTTATGACATTTTTTGACACCTTACTATACTATGACATTTTTTGACATTTTGACATTTTTTGACACCTTACTATACTATGACATTTTTTGACACCTTACTATACTATGACATTTTTTGACACCTTACTATACTATGACATTTTTTGACATTTTTTGACCATTTTTTGACATTTTTTTGACACCTTACTATACTATGACATTTTTGACATTTTTTGACACCTTACTATACTATGACATTTTTTGAGATTTTTGACATTTTTTTAGATTTTTTGACACCTTACTATACTATGACATGACATTTTTTGACACCTTACTATTCTATGACATTTTTTGAGATTTTTTGACACCTTACTATATACTATGACATTTTTTGACCATATTTGAGATTTTTTGAGATTTTTTGACCATTTTTGAGATTTTTTGACACCTTACTATACTATGACATTTTTTGAGCATTTTTTGACCATTTTTGACACCTTACTATACTATGACATTTTTTGAGATTTTTTGACACCTTACTATACTATGACATTTTTTGATTTTTGAATTTTTTGACACCTTACTATACTATGACATTTTTTGAGATTTTTTGACCATTTTTGACATTTTTTGACACCTTACTATACTATGACATTTTTTGACTTTTGACATTTTTTGACCTTTTTTGACACCTTACTATACTATGACATTTTTTGACACCATACTATACTATGACATTTTGACTTTTTGACCATTTTTGACATTTTTTGACACCTTACTATACTATGACATGTTTTGACCATTTTTGACATTTTTTGACACCTTACTATACTATGACATTTTTTGACCATTTTTGACATTTTTTGAGATTTTTTGACATTTTTTGACCATTTTTGACATTTTTTGACACCTTACTATACTATGACATTTTTTGTCATTTTTTGACCATTTTTGACATTTTTTGACACCTTACTATACTATGACATTTTTTGAGATTTTTGACCGTTTTTGACCATTTTTTGACACCTTACTATACTATGACATTTTTTGTCATTTTTTGACCATTTTTGACATTTTTTGACACCTTACTATACTATGACATTTTTTGTCATTTTTTGACATTTTTTTTTACATTTTTGACACCTTATTATACTATGACATTTTTTGTCATTTTTTGACATTTTTTGACCATTTTTGACACCTTACTATGACATTTTTTGAGATTTTTTGAGATTTTTTCACATTTTTTGACCATTTTTGACATTTTTTGACACCTTACTATACTATGACATTTTTTGACACCTTACTACACTATGACACTTTTTGACAATTTACTATACTATGACATTTTTTGACACCTTACTACACTATGACACTTTTTGAAAGTTTTTGACGCCTTATTATGACTTTTTTTTTTTTTTTACCATTTTTGATGCCGTACTACACTATGACACTTCGATTACTTTTGCCATTACGTATTACTTTTCCAATTATATATTACTTCTAAATTTACAGATAAAGTTTACTGCTGTAAACTACATCTAGTAACAGATTACTTTGACTATTACATCTTACTTCTGATATTATCAATTACTTTTACATTACTTCTATTTATACAGATTACTTATACATTATTTTTATATTGCAGATTACATCTATTATTATGTTTTTCTGATAGACTGAATACTGAACATAAACAGTGTTAGCGCTCTGTGTTGGACGGTTGATGTAAAGCCGTTTGTGAATTACCTGGAGTCCTCTGTCCTGGTCTCAAAGAGCTTCCCCATTGTACGAAGACTCTGTGATCGTGGGCTACGTCTCTGTGATCGCGGACAATGTCTCTGAGATTATGGACAATGTCTCTGCGATCATGGACTGTGTCTGTGATCGTGGACGATGTCTCTGAGATCATAGACGGTGTCTCTGTGATCATCGACAATGTCCCTGATCGCGGGCAATGCCTTCGAATCGGTGACCCCCGTCTCCGCCGATTCTATCGCAAGGTCTCTACGAAGCATGGGACAATGTCTCTGATCATGGACAACGCCTCTCTCGTCTTTGACAAGGTCTCTGCGATCATGACATGTGACAATGTCTCCCTCATCCTCAACAATGTCTCTCCGATCATGGACCATCTCTCAGCGATCCTGGACGATGTCGTGGACGAAGTGGTGACACCTGGAGGAAAAAAAAAAAAAACATACAAAGGAAAATGATCAATACACTGCTACCTATTCCTCATCAACAGTTTAACCATGAAAACACGGATTAATATTCAACATTACAGCTGAAACAGAACATTTAACAAACACTAGAGGGTTGTTTCAGAAAATGAACAGTTGACTGTCATCACTTCCCAAAAAAACAAAAACAACATATATTTGGGAAAAAGTACAATGATTATTAATTGTGTGTCCATCAACTAACCACTGAAGCACTTGTGTATGTTACTGTGAACTGCACAACAACAATAAACATTAACAGTTCAGTAAAATTTTGAATGCAGGGTTCTAACTTGTGTTGTTTACTATACTTCAGTAAAAATTCTGAGTATTTCTTCCACCATAGTCAGTCACATACAGAATCATTTTTTTCAAAGTCCAACCTTGTTCTTATTAGCACAAATTTAAAAGGTCTTTGTTTTGTGTTGTTTTCATTTAATGAATAACAACCAAATTTACAAAGGTCTTACCAGCAGCTTATGTGGAAAATTTGAAGTAAATAAGTGTAGGACTGGTTGTTACACACTGTAAAGGTATTATTAAAATCACCCTCAGACCAAGAGTTAAAATTAACACACTCACGAACAACTCAATCCAATATTTTATTTGTAGAATTGATATTGTTTTATGCTGTGTAGTTTAGTATGTCTAGCACATACACAAGATTAATAATTTCTGATCATGTACAATCAAACTGAAGTTAAGATATTTTTCAGTCCCATTTTGACTGATCCTTAACAACAACAATAATGTCGGACATTTTGATGCCTTACTATACTACGACATTCTTCGTGCTTTACTATACTGTGACATTTTTACTTCTATTTTGGATTACTATTACTTCTGCATTGCTTTTATATTACAGATTACTTTTAATGTAATTTCTAATATTAGATTACTTTTCCCATTACATATTACTTTTCTAATTACTTATTACTTCTACATTTACAGATAAAGTTTACTGCTGTAAACTACATCTAGTAACAGATTACTTTGACTATTACATCTTACTTCTGATATTGCCAATTACTTTTACATTACTTCTATTTATACAGATTACTTATACATTATTTTTATATTGCAGATTACATCTATTATTATGTTTTTCTGATAGACTGAATACTGAACATAAACAATGTCAGTGCTCTGTGTTGGACGGTTGAAGTAAAGCCGTTACTGAATTACCTGGAGTCCTCTGTCCTGGTCTCAGAGCTTCCCCGCTGTACGAAGACTCTGTGATCGTGGACTACGTCTCTGTGATCGCGGACAATGTCTCTGAGATTATGGACAATGTCTCTGCGATCATGGACTGTGTCTGTGATCGTGGACGATGTCTCTGAGATCATAGACGGTGTCTCTGTGATCATCGACAATGTCCCTGATCGCGGGCAATGCCTTCGAATCGGTGACCCCCGTCTCCGCCGATTCTATCGCAAGGTCTCTACGAAGCATGGGACAATGTCTCTGATCATGGACAACGCCTCTCTCGTCTTTGACAAGGTCTCTGCGATCATGGACAATGTCTCTGATCGTGGACGATGTCTCCCTCATCCTCAACAATGTCTCTCCGATCATGGACCATGTCTAAGCGATCGTGGACGATGTCGTGGACGAAGTGGTGACACCTGGAGGAAATAAAAAAAAACATACAAAGGAAAATGATCAATACACTGCTACCTTCCCGAAAAAACAAAAACAACATATATTTGGGAAAAGTACAATGATTATTAATTGTGTGTCTATCAACTAATCACTGAAGCAGTCGTGTATGTTACTGTGAGTATTTTTTCCACTACAGATGGTTACTTACAGTATCATTATTTCAAATTTCAACCTTCTTTTTACACATATTTAAAATGTCTTTGTTTTGTGTTGTTTTTGTTTAATGGATACAACTAAATTTACAAAGGTCTTAACAGCAGCTTATGTGGAAAAAATGTAAATAAATAAGTGTAGAACTGTTTATACACTGTTATTGATATTGTTTGGTGAGAATGTAAGGAAAGTTTTCTTTGTTATATGATTAATTGTAAATATTGTTGATTAAGCAAAACAAGACATCTGAATACGTCACCTTGAGCTCTGAGCAATTACAGTTAGTACTTTATTTCTGTTTTAATAGATATAGTCAGTTCTTAATATGTTCATTAATAAATTCATAAAATACCAAGGTTTGAGCTGAGATTTACCCAGTGACACTAAACGAAAAAACTGAAAGCGACTATTGACATTAATAATTTGGTTCACCAATACATCTTTTTCAGATTGGGTAAATAATCAAAGATGACTGCTACTCACATTGTTAGTAGTGAACACTCTGCTAGTTTTACTGTTTATAGCAGTTCGGTCTCATTAGTTTCACATTAAGTCAGTCATATACATAGTACTGTTCGGTTTTTGTCTGTGGACATGATGCTAAAAAAAAAACAACAACAAAAAAAAAAACGAATTTCTAGTTATTTCATCATTGAGGTTTTCTTAAAAATTCTTAAAAGCATCATATCCTTAAGAACCAACAACAAAGTAACTAAAATGTTTGAGGCTCAAACTTGTGGAGGACCACAGAGTTAAAATCTAGTTTTCAAGCTTAAATTTAACATATAACTGTGCTACAAAAAACAAACAAACAAAAAACTTAGACGGAAAACAATCACAATGAGTTGCTGAAATACCGCTATGAAACAAAAAATGACCTCAAAGAAATGTAAAAATGATCAGGAATGGACACAGAACTATGGAGACGCAGTAAGAACGACCACAAAGAGGCTGACCGTATATAGATGTAAAATAGCCAAGTAAAGACGCAAAATTATGCAATAAGACCACAAAGAGACACAAAATTGTCACAACCATATGATAATCAGACAAACAAACCAGGTGTAAGGCAGCCAGATACAGACGCCATGTAATACAAGATGACGATAAACAGACACAAGACGATGACACGACATGATAGGCATAATAGGCCCGATGGAAAACGAAGTTACAAAGAGATACAAAATGTCGGAAAGGTGACTGTAAACAAATTGAACAGGTATTTAAACAGACTAGCAAGAGCTCCTTGTGTTTTTTACGTCCACACTTGGGGGGTCACAACTCATGTCAGGGACGCCTCAGTCACAGAAACACAAACACACCATTACCCACACGATAAAAATGACTGAGAATGGAAACAAGGTCAAGAGATGTCTTTGAAAGAGACGGCTAATGCTAACGCTCGCCGCTAACGCAAATGCTAACTCTAGCCGCTCACTAGTTCGCTGTTTGGCCTTACCTTCGCCTTTCAAGTGTATTCAGCGTCCAGACTCACTCGTGTTCGACATAAAAGCAGCTCCAAAGCTTGTTTTAGCATCCAGACTTCTTCGGTAATCAAGTTTTCTCACAGTACTGACAAACCGAAGAAACGTCTCAAACTTGATTTTGAACTATTGTCCCCGACTTCCTCTCTCCGCCTCTCTGAGCTCCTCCCAGAAGATCACGACCAATGGCGATACAGGACGCGACCAATCACAACAGAGCCAGATGATGCTGTTCCGCCTAGCAACCGCCTCTGATTGGTCGTATAATACATCCACGGGGAAAGTAGTAAACCGATAAGGATCGTGGATATAGTATGTAAACTGGTTACTGTAATAATACATCCATGTTTACAACCTTGTCTCGGAGTGCTTTTCAATCTTTATTTTGGCTTAGAACTTAAAAATGTACTGTTTTAGGTAAGATTCGAGCACGCGATCTCCAAGCTTCCAAGCCGACGCCGATTTACACCCCTGAGAAGCACCGTTGTAACCGTTAAACCCAGATTACGTCACGTCCTGCTTCGTCATCAGGACTTAAGGTAAAATGGAGGAGAAAAAAACGCTTTGAGCAGAAGAAGTTAAGACAATCAGTGTTTACTACCAGAAAATCAGGAGCACAAATTCACCGTTTGATGTTATAAATATGAATTATATTATTACAATCTGTACATACACATCATCCTGCTAAATCTACAGTGTTTCAACAGTGCACCAGGAGGATGGAAATGTCTGCTCATAACCTACAAAAAAACATCTAAAAAAATATGGATATACATGTATGTGTATAAAAACTGCTATAATTTTGTATTGTTGGCCTTATAGAGTACATTCAAACTTACCAGTGTCTTTTGTTTTTAAAAAATACATTTTTGTCAAGTTCAGTATAACAGGCAAGATAATGTTAGACAAACATGAAATGTCAACCAGTTCATAAAATAACGTACAGTTCAGAGCATGATAGTAGTGACATCTGAGTATGAACATGTAAAAGTGTAGCCTTCTACAGTCACTTTAAACCCAATTGAGTCAAATGGGTAAAAAAATGTGATTTTGTCATTTTACCGGGTCTTACCTCTTCTGTTATTTTCCAGTGAACTCACTAAATATATTTGCTGGCTTTTCCTGACTATCATACAGTAGCTGAAAGATGCAGTGATCAATGTTCTTAGATAGTTTAGACAGATCTTTGTCTTATTAAATTTAAATATCTACATTTTTGTTCACATGCTGTTTTTCCTGATTGAAATGGAGTCAAATTGGTAGGTTTTCTTCCTGGAATAAATACAATGTTCTATGTTCAAATCTTAAAAAAATAGACATTAAAATACAGTTTAGAGACTTTGGGAAATAATAGATTCATCAATGTGACTTATATTAATCTTATATGTTTGGTCGTGTGTTTCAGTTTGACAAAAAGATGACTTGTTTCGTATGAAAAATGGCAAAATGTCATATTTTTTTCCCCAGTTTTATTGTCATCAGGTGGGCGGTGGGCCGTTGGTGTAGCGTAGCATGGGATAGAAAGACCGTGCAAAGTTGTTAGTCACAGTGCAGCTGGGGTCACTCTCTGACATGGGGATCAGACAGGGGAGCAGCAGGAGGAGCAGCAGGAGGAGGTGGAGGGGGAAAGCAGCACGGAGGACTCGGTAGAAGAAGGATCGTGGTGGCGACGCCTCCCTCCTCTCTCTGTGCGACACAAAAGACAGATGACAATTATTTCAGGAACAGATAAAATACGTAAGGTGAAAAGGTCATAAAATAATAAAAGGCTAAATATCAATGCCTTTCTTTATACCTTTGTGTGGAGGAACCTTTCTTTGAGTGTGCAGCCTCCTGAGAAGATTCTGCAGAGGCACATTGACCTTGAACGTCTGATGCAGATTCACAGCTCTGAATTAAAACCAAGACAAGACAAATATCACTCTGGTTCACCTGCTCACACACAATGATTTCAACACACGGAAACTGGCGTTCAACAAAAACTACAGCGGGAATAAAACACTATAAGAAATTTGATGGTTTTAAAGGGGTACTCCTGAAGTGAGTAGATGTATAATGGTCTGGTATTATAATTTGCTGGTTACCAGTCGCTGTTGCAGGGTGCTCAGGTCTTGGTCCACCTCCCTCAAGAGCAACCTCAGCTTGCTTCCTGTGACGTGGAGTTTCTCCTGGGCCTCGTCGCTCTCCTCCGCTCCGTCCTCAGGCTGGAGCTGAGACCACAGAGCCTGGAGTGAGGCCTGCTGAACCTGCCTGCCCCTCAGCTCCTCCTGCAGGTCCTGCAGACCACAAACATTACAGAGGGTGATGAGTTTTCTAGTAGATTAAAAGACATGCTGAACTGTGCTTTTTTAAAGCACTAAATAAGACTTAAGTGCTATGATAAATATATGTCATTTTTATACATTATTTACATAATTTACATTTACATTTAAACAGCCTCTAAAGATCAATAAACACTGTGCCTCATCAGTACAAGACTGTCTACTTACAGTGAGTGTGTTGTGATGTTGTTGCAGGGCTCTGACAGGTGTGTCTGGATTATTGATGTCCACTGTGTAGCGTCTACTCTCTGCGTGGGCCAGCCACAGTAACAGAGAGTGGAGGGTTTCATGAAACTCCTGAGTGGAGAAATGTTAAAGGTCAGTTTGTAAAATAGAGGAGTTTAGTTGAAAATTTGCTTGTTTTGTTTCAGTTGTACAATAAATTTCATCAGAATATAAAGTATAAATATATAGCTATAAAGAAATGAAATAAATACTTAAATGCAATAAGGGTCTACACACTGTAAACAAATTGTGTGAGGCTTATAAATGTTTCTATTTGTAGATGTAAGAATTAAGTTTTTTTTAAATAGTAAAGGTTAAGTAAATTATGCTAAAAACTATTTTCAGAATGGCTGCCAGCTGTATGTGATAGCAGCATTGACAAAGGAGTTTTTGTTTTTTACTTCTGACCAATCAGGAACTGGTACCTGTTCCTACAAATTAAGGCCATTATCTTACCAAGACTGAATAAATAACAAATAGACTTAGGGCTGTGTTGTACATTTTGGTCTATTAAAGGTTAATACACTTGATATTTCTTCTCACCTGGCAGCGCATCAGAGTCTTCCTCAGACTGGTGTCCCACTGCTGGACGCCTGTACATGCTCTGCTCCAGTCTCTGTTCATACTCGCCAGTCTCTCCTGTAATTCTGGAGCCTCCTGAGCTCTCAGGTTGATGGACAGCATGATGGACTTGTAGTGAGTAAACACCTTCTGCATTTCCTGCAACAGAATATCCATATCCATGAATATACATGTATAAACAAACTGGTCACTTAATGATCAGATCTGTTGTATTTGATCTAAAAGTTTACCTTTAGTTCTTTGGCTCTGGATTCCATGTCTTCAATACTCGTGGCGGGGTCGGACAGCCGGAGGCGGTCCAGCTCCGGGGTCACGTTTTCTAACCAGGAGGTGATGTCGTCGAGGTCGGACGTGAGCTGTTGAGGCTCCTGAGGGTCGGCCTGCTGATCGCTCCTGGACTGAGCCTGGAGCAGCTCCCAGCGTTCAATCACACCTGAGCCAGCACAAACACCTACTGATCAGCTGTTTATTCTATCAGATGCTGGAAGTAGTTCGTGTGTTTGTCACAAGCAGCCAAAATAAACTCACCATCATAACATTCGGAAACGAGGGCATTAATATCCATGTCTCCTGTGTATGCAGATATCCTAGCTTACAGCAGTGAATGAGGCGAGTTGATGAAAGACTTTAAACCTAAACAGCATTCAAAAATAAACCTTTACCCATTAAAACAGAATACCTCTTCAGTGCTTTTTTGTCATAGGATTCTCATATTGGAGTATTCATCTTTGAATGCTGTGTTGTGGTTTAAAACATGTTTATTGACTGGCCCCATTTGCTGGCTTTTCATCTGACAAGCTGGAGCATCTCTATCGACAGGCTCTTTTGGCATATGAGCTAATGTTCATGTATTGGTGTTAAAGCCCTTTGAGAGGAATGTGGGATTTGTTATTTTGGGCAACAACTTTAGCCCATTTACTAAAATCTTAATTAATCTCATTAATGTCTGCGAGCATCTCTCACCTGACTGTTTGTCTGAGGATGTTAGTCCTGTCAGACCGAGCTCCTTCGGCTGCTCCTCTTCATCCAGGATCAGTGAGACTCTTTTGATGTCCTTGATGCTACCGCTGCACTGAGACATGAGACGCAGCTGGAGACACAATAAATACTGTTTTACACACAGCTAGAGCAGAAAAACAGACTAACTGCTCTGAGATTTATTTTCATATTCCAGCGGTGAGGGGATGTCTTTGAAACTCACATAGCCCTGCTTTAGTGGAGTGCTGGTGAGGGTGGGTGCAGCCTCGGTGTGGCCCTGGAGAGGTTGTGTGTCCAGGTCTGTTGCTGACCTCCATCCTGGAGACTCATGTACGACCATGGACCTGCTTGGAGCTGAGACACAAACAGAGTGAAACCACAGGCGTTATTGCACAACAACCTCAGAGATAACAATGGCCCTTTATCTGACAGCAAACTTTTAATTTATTTTATACTGTATGTCCTGAATTTGTTGACCAATAAAAAAAAATCATCAGAAATTATTAGCTGCAGGCCACCAGGCTGAATTATTCCTGCTCGGAGATTGTAGATATGATCACAAATACAATGGATTTCTGCCAATTTTTCCTTATTTGGATGAAAAAAATCTCACCAAAATTACTCATACATTTGTTGTCAATATGCCTGTACTGCATGTGGCATAATTTACTATTGTTAGTTTAACTGATGTTATAGAGGAAAACATGCAGACACTGAAATAATCCATCAACTGAGAGTCATCCTAAACTACTGACAAATCCAGCCAAATAATGATGCCACGCCAGTATAAATCACCCACCACAGGAAACTGAAAAGCTTGTTATCTGTGTAGCACGTGTTTATTCAATGCCATGTTTCACATGGTCAAGCAGCAGGAGGGAGAGAGAAGACAGCACCAAGATCACAGCAGAGCAAGCTGCAGCTGGAAACCAGTTCACACCAGTCCTTTCACAATGAAAGCAGCGATTTTTATAGATGCTGTGTTATGACACCTGGGTAAAATGACTGTGAACAAATTATGGCTACAAAAAGACAAAGCTTTGTTCTTCTGTGAAATAAAACAAGTCAGATTTCTCTCACAATGCCACCTGATGGGGCCACTGGTGGTGTTTGTTATTACAATATTCTGTAATAAATGGTTATGATCATCCAAAAGAAAAAACATGATAAAAGGACCCAGAGCAGCGTCATATGAATCCACAGGCCCTTAAAATTCCTATTTTGCAGGGAAATCTGATATAACAAAAATCTGACCAGAGCTTTGAAGCTGAGATGTTTTTGACCTTTCATTATATCTTCCCCATGAGCCAGTTGGTGTAATTGTGTGCATAAAATGAAGAAAACCTCTTTAACAAAAATGTGTCAAAGAAAGAAAAAAAAAAGGTTTGCTTTGGCATTGAAGGATTTTTCCAAACCACAGCTAAAGGAAGCAAAGTATCAATGCAGCAGCACGACAAGCAATTAAGTGCAAATGATACATGAGCTGCTGGAAAGATATCTGCTGGAAATTTATTTCACCATAAAGAGCGGTGAGTGGATTTATTACGTTGTGCCTACCCAGCGAGGAGGCTCGTAGCGCCTTGGGGGCTTCGACAAAATCCTGCTGGCTCTCGGTCAACTCCACCTCTGGGAGGAGAGAGGGGTCAGACCAGAGGTGTACGGACGTTGGTGAGAGTGTGTGTACATATGTGTGTGAAATATAGATATTTTTAAATATTTTTCTTACAATATAATCTTTAAACTCTTTAACTATGAAATCTCATTAATTTAGGTGTTTATTGCTTTCATTTCATAAGGCTGAAGTAAAGATAAATATTAATGTTTCCAGTAACTCAGGAACATATTTAAGAAGTCAGGAACTGCTTCAACTTCTGCATTAAATCATTTACAGAACAAGAACTGGGTGTATCATCAATATTAGGATGAGGGGCGGACATTTCTTGGTGTTTATTGAAGAAAATGTACCTGATAGTGCACTGAAGTAAGCTCCCTCCTCCTCGTGCTCCTCCTCCTCCTCGTCATCCTCATGTGACGACGAACCTCCCACGTCTCCGGTGTGGTCCCACTCCAGAGGCAGCGAGTCCACGCTCACCGGTGTCTCCCGACCCGAACGCTCCAGTGGGGAGGGCAGCAGGTGGGTGGGTGTGGCCGGGAGGCTGACTTGGCTCCGCCCGAGCCAAGGCCGACCAATCAGCTCCAAGCTGGACTCCAAGGAAAAGGTGGTGCTGGACAGCTCAGGTTCTTCTATGATTATCTAAGGTAAAGAAATGAAAGGGAGTCAGTCTGATGTGAATATGAATGTGTCAACAGTCCATGTTGCTTTGTGGCTCGGGGTGAATGAATTTTTATATGTCTGCCCCTTAACCTGCCTGAGTTTCCAGGGGCCCATGCTTTCCTGTTAATTTTGAGATGTTCCACTCGTCAAAACAAACACCACACTTGTTACCAATGCATGAGGAATCAGGAGACCTGCAGGAGCTGAAAGCAACAAATCATTGGCTTTGTGCATATAAGCACTGCTCGTAAATCACTGTCATGAAAGGGGCCCAATGCAACATCTGCAGTATCTTTTAAAAACTCAATAAAACCCTTTTTTAATTAGATATCATTTTAATTACAGTTTCATTTGTGCTGTAGAATTTTTAATTTCTCTAACAGTGTCATTATTTTAGGATATTTATCTCTGCCAAGGAGGTTATATTTGACCCGTTCTTTTCAAGTTCTTTTCCTTGGACTTTCTGTTCATAATGTAACGCAACGTAAAACATAAAATTTGTATGAAGGTTACATGAGTATTAGGAGTAAATTAATGTTAATTAACGAGGCAGAATCACTCCACAAAACTAACATCTGTAGAATAATAAATGGAAGTGCATTTGTGATATACAGAAATCAATAGAGGAATAGTAAAAGGAATATTTCCGTCTTTGAAAAATTTGCATAAATGAACTCATGAAATGGAAACAACGAAAATGTGTATGTGTGCTCCAGCTCACCGGGGGCTGGCTAAGGCGCTGGTGGAAGCGGACCAGTCTGCTGAAAACCTCCTGGCAGTAGGTGTGCAGCTCCTCCAGCTCGTCCTCTATCAGTGCTGCATCCTGCGGTGAGCTCTTCTGGATCAGACCCTCTCCAAACACTATCAGCCCGTCAATGCGCTCTGTGTTCAACGTGATCTCCTTCTGGAAACTCTGCAGGAAGAAGAGGGGTCGGATGGTTGGATGAAAGGAGACTGAGTCAGGAAAATGAGAAGAATGTTTCAGAAAACCGAACATGACTGTTAATGGTGTTTGTAAAAGCGTCCAGTAAATGAACTGGAAGAGATTTTTTTATTTTTTTCCTAAAAAAAAAATACCCGCGGTTTAAAATTGAAGCCAGTGCTTTAATCATGTTAACATGCAGTTCTTCTAATGGCTGCAAGATGTGAACACCAAAAAAAACGGACTGAAGAAACCATTCATAGCACAAGTGCTTACAAAGAGGCAGGATTGTTCAGAAAAAATACAGAAAATGTTCCCAGTCTACTGTGCGTGAACTGTGTCCTCACATTGAGCTGCTGTATCTTGTGATGGACGTCGCTCTCTGAAAAGTGTTCGACGTTGGTGAGCTGCAGGTCCAGCTCCGTCAACCACACCAGCATGCTCTCCCTGGTGCCTTCAAATTCCTCCCTCTGGCTGGTAAAATACTGAGGAGAAAAGAGAGGACAGAATGAATAGACGGAAGAGGAAATGTAGGTATATTTTAAATACATTTTTAATGTAATGGTGAGAGAAAACCAGAAAATCAGTGGCTTCCTCTAGGAACAAACTTCTATCTCAAACTCGAAATGCTGTAGAGTACTGTTCAGTTCACCTTCAGACTGTAACTTTAGGGGTTAAGGAAAACAAAAATCAGACATGGAAAGTGAGGGAGGATGTGTTAAACCTTCAAATGACAGTCTGACCAATTTCTCAGTTTCAAACAATAAGCAAGAGACACTACTTTTTCAGTAATACCAAAACAAAAGTGTAATTTGGTGAGAGGAACAGTGCAGCACTTTTAGTCCACTTACATGTTAATAAATCACCAGTAGCTGGCCTCTCTACAACTGATTACACAATTAATATTTTAAAGCTATGCTGGAACAGGACAGCTAGTTAAACATCAAAACAATGGCATTACAGCTAACTAATGTGCTCATTAATTATATATGACAGAGAGGAAAATAAGCAGGAGCTTGTGGTGAAGACTCATTCTCCTCTCAGCTAATCACATTATTCACCTCATGTTTTAAATAGTTGTTCTGCTCTGCACTGTACTTCCTGTACTGTACCTTCAGCCTGCGGAGGATGGCAGCCACTCTGCGGTGCAGGGTGTCCCAGCGCCGGTTACCTTCATGGACCATGGCTTTGAGCTGACTGGCCCGGTCGGTGCGGTTCTCCCTGGCCAGACGGCGGTACTGGTTGTTGACTAGTTCCAGCTGGGTCAGACGCTCATGAACCTGCCTTTGGAAACCCTGAAAAGAACAACAGGAGAGTAAGGATGGAACATGGATTTAAGTTTGTACATTTTGAAACCATTCATTCATTTCATGTTTTTTTCCAGTTGTGTGTGATCCAATGTCCTTTTCATAATATAAAATAGAGCTGAAATGATCAGTAAATTAATCTGACATAAAATTATGTAGGAAAAGATAATTATTTATTATTTAAAGAAGCCTGGGCATTTTCTTCTATTTTCAGGCCTTTAAACTAAATGATTAATTGATTAAATGACAAAATAATCAGCAGATTAATCAGTGATGAAATAAAATTGTGTCAAATAAGAGTTTGATTTCCTTTAAATGTAAATTAAATTTTTGTGGTCAGTGGAAACTAATGTCCAATCACTTTGAGAAGTGTTTTTTCCATAGTTTTAGTTGTGTAAAGGCAATCTCCTTAACAAAATTTAATACAGACAACAAAACAAGCAAACAAAACAAAGTTACTTCAAGTTGACCTCACAACTGACCTCGAACTTCTTGAGCTCCTCTTTGGCAACAGTATAAAGGACGTCTGCAGAGTTGGGGTTGGCGGCGGTGCGCTCAGCCATCTTGAGCCAATCCTCAAACCGTGAGTAGTCGTCAAGGAACTTGCACCAGAGTCTCCACGTCTCCTCGATCCTACAAAGGAGACATTGTACTGGAGCTGCAGGTGACGGTGGCGGTTTGATGAGTTCTGTTCTAATCAATGACTGAATTTCTTTCTTTTCTTTTTCATTCAAGCTTTGCTAACAGTGCTATTACGACACATGAAGCATTGAATAGAAGTTCTTAATCAAAATGAATGATTTATTAGATTAGCAATCAACAAAATGGAACAAAATTACTGACTGCAACATGTCATTATCAGTGAAAACAGTGCATTTGTTCAACAGTTCTGTAGTAATCATGTATATCATAATACAGTAATAGCAGAAGTTACAGGGATAGACGAAGGACCCAGAAGTAAAGTTCCTCTTGCAGGCAAAGATTAAAGTGAGTACTGATCTGACTGAAACATGAATGTGTGTTTTAGCTCCTACCTGAGCCTCCTGTCCAGAGCCATGGCACAGATGGTCCTCCAGCGCTGGTCCAGGCTACGGCTGGTCTCCTGCAGGGAGTCGCTCTCTGCCTCAGTGCCGCCGGCAGCATCTTCGTCCCGCAGCAAAACGTCGCACAGACTGAGCACCGACGCTACGCCCTCCGTATGCTGCTCAATGTCTCTCTGCAGCTCCTGGACACACACGTGGACGGACATGAAGACAGACATCACCATCAGTCCAACACCAAAGATGTCATGTATTAAACATCAGCCCACACAGACAGAGGACAGTGTTCCTCTGCATGAGACCACCACTCCCAAAATTACACAAAGGATGGTTATAAATTATTAAACATAAAGAGTGAGAGGGAGTGACAGAGAACCAGGAAAACAGAAAAGTGGGAACAGAAATAGAAAAAGAAAATGAAACTAATGAAAGTACAATAAAGACAAAGCAGAAATGCAGATGAAACAACCAAATAAAAATCAGAAATAGTAGGAAGAATGAAAAACAAAAACAGGAACACAAATAACAAAAAGAAAAGAAAGGAGGAAACCTCAAACAGTGAAACTGTCCGTGTGTGTACAGCGCAGTATGAAGCGTTCACTGAAGTGTGATCAGTGTTATCGACCGCTGCGGATTCGTGTGTGTCTGTTTGTCTACCTGCTGCTCGGCCAGCCTCCTCTGGATCTCCTGGTGGTGACAGACGCTGTAGGTGATTGGTCTGGACAGCTCGGCCTCGATGCGGGAGAGCCAGGAGCGGAGGTTACTCATGTTTTTATCCAGCTGCTGCACTGTCACCAGAGTCTCCTTCAGCTTTTTCACCCTGCAAAACACACAGGAAAGACTGTTGTATAAAGTGTGTAATTCAAATTTCAAATTTTGCAATCCATATTCAAGTAAACAATTAGGACTGTGAGAAACATCTGTGCACATTTACCAACATCGAGTCTGGTGGTTTTTAATGTTTTTGGTGTTTAAACCATTGAAAAGAAGTTGCAGCCCAATGAACGCAATTAAAAAAACAAAAAATAAAATTAAAAAAGAAAGAATAACTGACAAAAAACAAAAGAAGAACAGACAAAATAAGATAACAAAGCCAGAAAACAAAGATGATAACCTAAGAAAAGAAACAGACAACGCAGGAAAGAAAGAAAGAAAAGGGGGAAGAAGAAAGAAAAGAAAAAGAAAGAATGAAAAGTAACAAAAAGAAGTCAAAAATAAAGAAAGAAGGAAAGAAAGACACAGATAAAAAGAGAGAGATAAAGGAGAAAAACAGACAAATATAAGAAAAGAGAATGAAAACTAGTAAAAAGAAAATCAAGAGAGGTGAGAGACAAAAAAGAGAGAGACAAAAATCGATAGAAGATAAAAAGACAAAAGTAAAAATTTGGGGAAAAAACAAATGTAAGGATGAAAAAAAACAAAAAGAATAAACAAAGAATCAGGCGAAAAGAAAGACAAAGATGGAAAGAAAGAAAAAACTAGTTCTACAATCTACAACTCTCAGGTATCTTACGCTAGAACTTCCAAAGTCTCCATGGCAACTGACCTCCATGAGAACACACACACACACACACACACAGAGCGCGCCACACTGACTGGTGTCATAGCAACGCTCCGGACAATAAAAGCTCTCTTCAGCGGCTTAAAAGCCTGAAGTGTGCCCCATTTGGGAGTTTGAGTTAATTTCCCCAGTTGATCCTTCCTCTCCTGTCGAGGTCCAGCCGAGCCTGTCAGGGCTGAGAGGGAGACGCTCTCCACTAAAATAATAAGCCCTAAAAACAGCTGTGAGTGTAAGTGGCAGGTTGAAGAATGCATGAAAAGGGTCCCAACAGATGCCAGACATCAGGACGGACATAGATAAGTGAGTTTAGATTTCAGAGTAGAGGCATGGTTAAGTTTGAGTTCATGTACAGTTTTGGAAAAGGTTATGTCAATGGTTAGTGGTGAGATTTTGTATTTTTTGAGGACTTTTCAGTTCCAGTTGAGTTGTGAAATTACTGCACTTACTGTATGTCTAGCAGATTCACAGTCTTAGTTTAGCTTGTTAGCAGGATTGCATTTGTGAATTATGTCATTATTTTTACAGGTATTTGGTCATAAAATGAATAAAGTATTGGGCAAATTCAATCATTTAACCTGATGATGGTGTTGGAGGAAAAGTCAGAGGATTACCAAAGTCATCAGGATTCATCCTGTGGAGACCATGAACGTCTGTACAACAATTTCCTGAAAATCCATCAAATAGTTTTTGCGATATTATATAAAGAAAAACTGCGTGGTGTTGGTAGTTCAAAAAGTCAGGATAACACCAATGGTAAGAAGATTCGAATGACTGCAATCCCTTGGCAAAGTTCAGGCAGTATCATAGTCGAAGGAAGTTTGTTGTGTAGCTGATGTGGCCTCATGTTTATGGCCGTGTAATGAAGACATAATACAGTCACTGTAAATTCTATCCAGTTAAAAACTCCTCCACAACCATCCCGGTCGGCTGAACTGTCTCCCTCTCCCTTTCACTCCCCTCTCTACCTCTGACAGCCTAACAAAGGCCAGTAGCTTCATGCGGAGGCCAAACAAAAGACACAAAACCCAGTCAGGGGTCCTTGCTGAGGAAAAGGACAAGAGGAGAAGGGGATAGGGAAAACAGAGCAGAAAAGAGCAGGAGGATCAGTGAGGATATGTGGTTGGAGGATGAAGTTAAAGTGCAGCTGACCACAGGAGGGCTCAAAGTTACTCACGGACTAAACTTCAAATGACATTTACTCGTCATTGTTATTTTGTGGCCTTTTACTGTAAATGTGCTTTTACATGATAATGCTTTACAGTATTATGGATGGATGTAGCCCCAGTTCTACTGTAGCAGTTTCCATCTATAAGAAAAGTAGAAAAATATAACAGGGACTCTTCACTATATTCCTATAAACTTTGAATTAAATTACTGTGCCAGCACTGGTGGTAACAGAGCCACAGAGAGCTGCCAACCGGTTCTTCACTCAGTTGAGCTTATTAGCTAACTTTAGCAAATTGGTTTGGTTTTTAAGGTCACAATTTTACCTGGTTTCCAAACAACAAACAGCAAAAAGACAGAGATAACCACTAGCTTTTTCCTCAGGCGTTGGTGGAACCCAAATAATTCTAATAATTCTTTACATTTAATATTGGAGATAATTTAAGTTTAATAATTGTTATTTCATGATGTTATCTTCTAATATAAATGAAGTGCAACATTTAAGTTGCTTTTTCTCCTTGGCTCAAAGTAGTTTAGTTACTTTAGTAATTTTAGGTAGTTTCTTCTGATTGTTTTGCAGAGGGGGGGGGCACTGGTGAGTTTAATCAGTCCACCCACAGCCCAGAGTTCAGAGCCAGTGCAGAACACTACTCTACATGAAAGCAGGGTTACATTACTCGACATCTTGCCTTCATGGGATCAAGCGCCCTGAAATCTGCTCATGGGGACCTCACTTTGAGAATCAGTGATTAATGCATGCTGACAGACTCCGCCCCTTCCGTACTAACCCGCCCGCCCTCTCTCACATCATCATCATCCCAATCTGACAGGGGACAAGGGGAGGGGTGGTCAGTGTGGACATATGGTACTGTCTGAAACTTAAGACCACTGTTTTTTTTTCCATGGTGGTGGGGGTAGTTTGGGTGTGCAGGGTTAGGAGTCTGTATCTCCTGCTCTTCCACAGGCCTGTCCATCTGTCTGAGAGGGGTGGGGGGTGGGGGGCAGTAGCTGTTTAGCATCACAGGGGTTTAACCTCTACAGTTTGTACACTATTAGCCATGTATTCCTGACAGCTGCAGGAATACACGACAGCAGGTGGATGGTTCCACATTAGAGCTATTGTTTAATTACAGGCTCCCTGTTAAAGCCAGTCAGTCCTTAATTATGCTTTTTAATGCAGAGTGGCTTCGCTGTGAAAGGTGCTTGTGCGGGAGGATGGTGCTCAGGTCGGTTTAATGTGGTACCCTAAAACTGAATAACCATCAAAAAGTCCTCACTGAATGGCACCCACGCACTTCTGGTTTACACATTCAACATTTGCTTTCCTTTTGTGCGTTTTATAAAGCGCTTAATTGATACAAAAACACACACATACTTTGTTAGTGAGTCAACTAATCCCCCTGTGCAGCTTCTGTGTGGCTGCTCTCACCTGGCTTCGATCTGACGGAAGAGGCTGTGCCAGCGCTGGTTGACCTCCTGCAACGAGCCGTGGACCTGAGTCTGCTTGGCCTCATCGCTGGCTAACAGCAGCTGCTCACCCAACTGCTTCAGGTGGCTTTTATTCTCACTGAACAAATTGATTTCCTCTATGCAGTCCTGTGGAGACATGGCATAATAAGATTACGCTGCTTCATACAACATGTCTTGGGGAAAAGGCTGAAAAACAGCATCTATCCACTGAGATTAAACTTAAAGTTCTGCTCTTTTTTATACTAAAATAGAAAGATTTCATAAGGAGATTTTTTTCAGTGGTTTCATTATGTAAAATGCTTTAATCCCTGCATAATGTGGATGTAAAATTCAGCTAGCAGCATTACTATCCAATGCATGATGCATTACATTTGTAAATGCATATATTATTCTCATGTTAACCAATTTAGCAAAAAAGGATGAGAGAGAATCGTTTTATTTTTGACTCAGTCTCACCTGTTTCAGCTTAAAATGACAGGAAAAACACAAAAATGTGGATTCAGTTTTTAGAGTCTCAAAACACAGTTCTACCTCTCAATTCATTCTACTTGTCAAACACCTGTTTCCATTCCCTGTAGCAGTCGTCGTCACCAGGAAGTGGCCCATTTTCAGCTCTCTGAATAATTCAAACTTAACTATTCACGTGCCTGTAATTTTCTCATCTCATCTAACAGCCCAAAACACTGATCCTGCAACGTTCAAACCAATTATCATCTTGTTTACTAAATGAGCATGTTTCATGATGAGACGGGAAGGTACAAAAGGCTTTCAGTCACTGAAAGGACAACTGTTGTGTGTGAACAAAGGGCATGCAGCCATTCCATTCCAGGCCACCATCTGTTATAAACAGCATAATGCATGTTGCTCATGTATGGATTTTAATCTTGCATACACGAGAGCTTAGCCAAGGCCTGAATCATGGGTTGTGCATGTAGTATCGTATAAAAGTTTTATAATGTGCATTCTTGGAGTCCTAACATGCATCTGTTTTTGAGTCTGTCAAATGAAAACCCATATATTTGGAAAGGAATATATTACAATTTACAAGCTCTTGTACCTTCTTCAGCTTCTCCACCATTTCCTCGATGCTCAGGTCTCCACTGTGGCACACCTTGTTCTCCATCTGGGTCAGCCAATCGCAGAACTCTTTGTTCTTGTCGTTGAAGATGGTCCAGGCATTGAGGCGGTCTGCGATTTCCTGCCTGCGCAGAGACACCTGGAGAGGACAGAGACAAGGTGGCAAAACTGGCGTTAGACAGCTTTGCACAGTAAGACTTTATGGCAGCGAGACAAAACTTTGAAAAATATGAGTGAAGTATCAGCATCCAGATAATTAGGGTCACAAAGCAGAGTCCAGTCAGAAGGCAGAAAGAAGCCTGTGCAGTAGTTAAGGGTAACATCTTAAAATATAATTATACACACTTGGGTTAGACTTAATTTCAATGTACCTGTAATTTGTACAATGACAAAAAGGTATTAAATTGAATTGAAAGCTACTGAATTATAGCGCTGACAGGACACATGCTGTGCCTCCTGAGCTGCAGTTATAAATAAACCTGTAAAAGTACATCTACTGATTTTCCACCTTCATGTTCCAAACACTACACGGTAACTCAGGTTGTTCATGACTAACGGCAGATAAGTGTGTTTAAGACAAAAAGGGGATCTGGTGCATTGTCCACGGTAAAGTGCTTAACATGATTTATAGTTTTTAAACAAACTCTGCCACTGACTGTCTCTACAACAGAAAAGCAAACATATCTCAGTTACAAGAGTCAGACATGTTCTTTGTTAAATTTACTACAGACTTGTTGGGAACATCTGCAAGCATAAAAAAAGAGTTTGACATGAGATAAAGGCTTAAAAACAGCGGTGCCAATGGTTTTGACGAATGTCAGTCCAGCCTGAAAGAGGGTTATGTGTTATGATTACATCCATGCATGGTGTGTATCCAGGAAACACTGTGACCCAAATCTAATGCTCAACAAAGCATTTTGTGGATTTGTGTTTGGTGCATGGGTTAGTATAACTGAGAAAAACTATAGCTCATTTCAAAATCCCTAAAGTATAAAAAATGTGTGTGATTACTGTAAAACTGACTGAATATTAAGTGTCTTCTTTTACTAGAGTGAAGCAGTGGGAACATTTAATCTCTATCTAAATCAAATGAATAGAGAAAAATCCCCGAGAGACTCGAGCTATTTGATAAAATTAACAAGGTCCATTTTCCTAATGACAGCTTAATGCCATGAAAACACCCCATTACATAGCTGTGGAGGGGGCTGATGGTCTTTTTGAGGTTAAAGGGCTTAGCGAGCCCACAGGCCATGTTTGAACCAGCTATATTTTACTGTTCACTGGCATTTATTTGATTTAAATGAGCCCTGCTTTGGTTTTAATGTACTAACACTGCTGGGCCCTTTAGACTCTGGAGAATTTAGGGGAGCATTGTGAGCTGCAGTCACTCCCGTGAGGACTTTGTGCTTCCCCAGGAACAATAGAGCCCGTCCCCTGAATCCCTTTAGTCCAGCCAGGCCATCTGCTCGTCGGACCCATTCCAGTGTCTCCCCTCCACCACCACCACCCCTGCCTACAACCTGTTAACTATGCAGAGGAAGCAGCAGTGGCTCAGATCCATGCCCCCCGGCCATGTCAGGAATGAAAAGGGATGAAAATCTTATGTCTGATCAAACAGCAGAAATTAGCCTGTGTTTTCCACAAATTTTCTTTCCAGTAATTCCTGAATTCAACCTATTTTCAGCATCCTTGAAGAAATCCAGTGGGTTTCAATAAACTATACTTTTTTTTTTAGCTTGTTATAAGACAAACTTAAAAAGAACTGAGGGGTTGTGATGAGCAGCTATAGGTAACGAAGACAATGCCACGTACAAAACCTGAAACATCAACAGAAAACCCAGTGATTAGACATCCTGGCTGCTGTTGCTGCATCTGTGAATCCCTGCAAACTGCTGCCAAAAAAGGAGCAGGTGGAAGCGGCCAGAGCAAACCAGGGACCCAATTAGCACGAGTGCAAATTACCCCATAGCCAGTAATAACTGAAGAAAATGTCCCAAGCATGTCATGACCATTGGTTTCGCAAGAACAAGAGTGCATTTATGTTTAAGCCAAAAGACTTAACTGTAGGAATTTGACCAATAATGCAGTTACAGAATTAACGTCGTGTTCTGTTGGAGAGTTTCATGTGATTGCTGAGCTTGCAGTGAGTCAGGAGCTGATTCTAACCTTAAGAAACGGTCAAGCAAACATTTAAATAAACGTACAAAACTTGGCTTCAATTTTTTGTAGCTGATTTAGGCAGAGCTCCATGTAGAAAACTTTTACAGAAGATATGTAAAGAGAACACATTAACCTGACCTGTAGGGAGGCAAGTTACTTCAGTTTTAATAAGAAGAGGATAAGATGTTGTAGTTTTCCCTCCATAAACCTGCACATGGTGGCTCTTTTCTCAGACAAATGAGTGAGTGTGTGTGTGTGTGTGTGTGTGTGTGTGCTCAGCCCCAGTGGTGCACAGGCTTTGTGCTGCTGGTCACCGCCAAGAAACCGCTGGTAGCAACTTTTCCCTCCTTCTCTCCCCTCTCTCTGTCCCAAAACCCCCTCTCCACCTGCACCACCTACAACCTCCGACTCTCTCTGGCTCACTTTATTTCCTCTCTCACTCTTTACCTGTGTATTTCTTTTTTTGTCAGTCAGTTCTCACCTTCATGCACAGCTCTTCCCACTGACCGTGGAGTTGCTCCAGCTGCTGCTCCAGCAGAGCCGAGTCACCAGCCGCGATGTACTGGGACAGGTCTGTCTTCATGGTGCCCAGTTCCCTCAATCCACTGGACAAACGCTGCAGAGAGAGCTCTATCTCCTGCATAACACACACACACACATCCACACACACACTCTTAAACACCCGGTCGGATAGCCATATACAAGCTGTGTGTACTCGCTTCTCTACCTCCTTCTTGCTCGCATTCGCTCTGACCGTTCAGATTAAAGGGCTGTGGACGGGACAGGGGGAGGGTAGAAGGGGTAGAAAAGGGGGAGGGGAGTGAAAGCATGGGGGTATTAAATAAGGGAAAGGGGGGTAAACTCAGAGGCGCTCTGATGGGATGGGGGGTAGCTACTGATGGAGCTGAGGGGTGGGGGAAACTTTTGCCAGTTTTCAGTCTGGCTGACCAGTTAGATTCTCCTCCAACAGATTCATGCTGATGAAAACTGTTGGGATTTACACCACAACTCTGTGTGTTAATGTCACACACACTGTTCAATGCAATTTCCCATCCAACACCATGACAATTACGTTACTATAACAAGTTCAGAACCTGTTTTTCTGCAGATTTTAAGAAGTAATTTGTGTTTTAAACAGAAAGAGTTTTGTCTCTTTGGTTCTCTGGTAGATAAGAAGCTCTGGTGATCCAGGCATTTAGCATCCATGACAGTGAATGACAGGAATCCTCCAGGACCACAGCTCAGATTTTAGATATACTGAGGTGGTAGTGTCACACCACCATGTTCTAATCACCTGAATGAGCTTCTCTTTCTTCGAGTCGGCTGGTTTTTCAGGCAGCAGCTGCTTCATCCTGGTCTTAATGTTGGTTATCCCGTCCTGACACTGAGACCACATCTAAAATAAACAGCAGGACACAGACGTAGAGATCTCAGATGTTTATGTCTAACAAAAATCTGATCTGATGCACTGTGATCAGTGATTTGCACTGTGAAAAGTATTCAGTGTATTTTTGGGAATAACATTTTGCGAATCCCTGAATTCTATCAAATGATACAGGGACAAGTTCAGTTAATGCAGACTCAGTCTGCTTTTCAACATGCTATACTTTAAAGTTGCATTATAAAAATTGATTTTCTTTTTTGTAGTTGACTTCTCTGTTGTCTTTGGAATAAAGGGATCAAGTGAAAGGTGTGTGTAAAATCTCACTATAGGCAGAACTGTTGTTTTAATATTCTTGAACAGACAAATCTTTCAGAATCAGATGCTAAAATAAAAGCTTTGTGAAACAAATTCATTCATGTCAAATGTTGGAAAAACATGGATCATGTAAGTGGTTGCTAAAATGTTAAAATGTTTTTATTACGCCTTCTTCATTAATGTCAATAAAGGACATCAAAACAAAAAGTATACTTTATAATTCAAAATTTCAAAAAGCTACAAAACAACACAGCTTCCTGTTCCTAAAGATCTTCAGATACTTGACCGTACACAACGACCACGTTAGTCTCTTGCTGTCAGTTCTAGTTTGTGCTTTAATGCTACTGTGTGTGTGATCTTTGACATGTTGCTCAGAGGGATTTTCCTTTCCCCCGGGTAGATCCTGTTTAGCTTAAAGAGGTTAACACAACTTTCCCTGACCTCTCCGAACACCAAAACATTCGGATGTTGTACTGTAATTAACACAGCTCACAAAGCAGGGAGATCTTCTAAAACGTAGATGGTAGTGATCACGCACAGCTCGGAGGTAGAAGGCGACGCTAGTGCAACAACCAAAGTGTCAGACACATCATTTATAGTGTTAATCGTTATATCAACGCTGCAGTGTAGCAGTGATGGAATGAAAGGGACAGACGCTGGTAACCAGCTGTGTCTGGATGTGGATCATGGACAGATTTGAGCCGCTCTTTGATCCCTCTTGGCAGGAGTTCAGTGCCTGGAGCAACACATCCAGCTCCTGTGTGTGTTTTTATTGGGCCAGGATCAGGTCCTGGATATAGGTCACACAAAGCTTAACACTTTAGGTTTATTGGGCTCTTATTTATCTGTCTGATTACACTGTATAAAACTTTTAACCCTGTGAGATTTGGATTTTCCTGTTAACACATTTTTTAAAATAAAAAACGAAGACTTTATTTATTAACGTAAAAATTGAAAAAACAACAAATAAATGAGTCTGGTGTTGTAAATGACGATGAATGATGTTACCTGAACAGTTGTATTAACCAGGTCTCTTCTCCTCCGCAGCAGTGAGGTGGTTCGTTTCCAGGCCTCCTCCAGGTCCTGGAGCTCTGACTGCAGTCGACTCCGACTCTCAGACTCTGTCATGGTTTCGCTCAAATGTTTTCCAGCCTCCAGAGTCTGGTTGTACACGGCAGAGTGGAGACCCAGAGCCTCTTCAACACACTTGGGGACAAATATGGGAAGAGAGGGTCATTTTTAAATATGTGATTTGTAGCATTTAAACATTAAATTTGTCCCAGAGATGAAGTTATACTTCACCCACCGAAAAAACCCCAACATCATTTTTATCAGATGTTTTGCTTTGGTTTAATTTTCATTGACAGAAAAGATCTGAAAATAAAGAACAACAACAAGAAGAAAAAGAGCACTTGTCGTCATCTGTGCTAACCTGGTGATCGTCCGCACAGCTTCGCAACTGCTGCAGCGTACACAGAGCAGGGCCAGTAGGGGGCAGCAGAGGGTCAACATCCCTCAGCAGCCTCCGCAGAAGTTTGGAGCCGCGGTGGTAGATTCTCCGCTGCCTGAGCTGCTCCTTCACCCAAGACCTGCGCTGAGCAGCCAGAACAACGGCACTAAACCAGCTCTCCCTCACACTGGACACTTGTGCCAAGAACTCAGATCTGGATGAGAAGCAACAGGAGAGGTTGACACTGCTGAACACTGTTGGTACCCATTCAGACTCTAAAACATGTGATAAATTTAATATGAAATAAGGGATGAGTTGAAAAATACACTGATAGATGAGTCTGTTGTAGGTCATTCACGGGCAATTGCTACAACACCACAAAATCAGCAGAATTTTAACACTTGTTTACAGTCTTAAGTAAAAATCCCAGCAGGGGAAACAGCAGGAATTTTCCTTTGGATGCCTTAAAAAATTTACAAGCTTTTCAAGCTTTCCAAACACCGCAAAAAATGATTTAAGGAAGCATCAGGGAAAGAGAAATGTAGCTGTTCCAGGGCGGAAAACACCTGCACACACTGCATTTTGCTGTGTGTCAGTGTGTGACTGTTAAAAGCAAAGAAAGGAATGCAACTGGAAAACTTCAAATCTAATCACTTCATTAGATGACAGGAGGAGAAATACAAGACTTGACTACTGGTGCCAAACTAGTTTCAGTACAAATACAAAAACTGAGTTGATGAGTAAAACATTTTATCAATCCACAAATGGTGGATACACAAATCGCACTGAGGTCTGATATCCCATCCTTCAGCTGGAGATCTATCACTGTCCAGTCATGATTTACATATTCAGTGAATCTTCCTCAGTCTTGGCTCCCATTTTTCTACTAAAATCTCTATTTATTGGTCGCCAAATGTCAAAATATAAACCCATCCGAGGCAGACAACCCATTAACCTTGACGCCAAACAAAATGGGAGAGAAGGAGGAAGAAAACCAGTGTTTTGCAGAGTAATGAGAAACTCTTAAAATAACACCCTTTATTCCTGAAGTATCTCAGCTTGGTTTCTGTTACAGTCGTTAGTGGTAATTATTTCCCCCAGACACAACAATAAATTATTTCTCTAGCTCTACCTGTGTCATGACACAGCTGACAATAAAAATATGGGTATTCTGGAAGCCTTTTAAGCCTTTCAGTTTCTCAACGTGCAATCATAAACTATTTAAACTTACTGTTACGGGTGCCAATAGAGACATACTGGTGAAAACTGCTGTTCCTGTGAATTAGATGGACTAGTCAAACTGAGGAGGATGCTTAACTGGGCCTTTGTCGATGTTTGATTTGAGTCCAGAAAAGAGACATAGTCGAGGGTAAGAACCAGGGAAAATAAGAGCCAGGAAACTGGCTCATTGCTCCACATGCAGGATTTTGCTTGTTACTGTAAATATAAAATGTTTTTTATGGTTTTACCACCAAGACTTTTCCATAACTTATATGTACCTTTTCTCTCCGGTTTCTTTTTCCATGGACTTGACTGCCTCACAGAGAAGACCCTGCAGAAGCTGGTGTCCAGCAGTAATTACTTCAGCCTGAAGCCTCTGTGGGAGCAAGAGATAACAGCAGGAGAGACAGCACAATGAGAATCAGTGATCACACTTCTATTTTTATCAGATTTGACTCAGTAGAGTGATGGCAGCAATACCAGTGCAGGTTTAACACTGCATGTTTTTTCTTTACTATTCGAAACGAATGGCATTCAAGTGGCCAAAGAATTTATTCACAAAGAATTTAACCCTAGCTTCTCCGTAACAAGTCAGAATAACTGCAGAGTTAAAGCAACATTATGTGACTATTTCACCTTAAAATAAGAGCTTCAGAACAGTTTTGATGGTTCAGGTACGATCTCCTGCTAACCGAGTCAGCGGCTTAAACTGCTGGAGTCAGACCCAGCAAGTCCAAGAGTAATGCTGAACTGTAGATCAGTTAAAAAGTCAGTGCTCATGTCTGATATCCAGCCAGGAAATTTTGACAATATCAAGAATTATGAACAGAGTTTGGTGTGTTTGCTACAGCGTCAGCACTTCCTGCTCCAGAAGCCAGGGATCATGGGTATATATACTGTTCGGTCGTGTTTAGTTCAGTGAATGGGACTACACCCTTGGAGTTCTGGTGAAGCGACTGTTTTCTGTACAGGTAAACCACTAAACCCCTCAGATTCAGAACACAACAGAATGAATTACAACTCGTGCAGAGGCCACTGTGGCTCAGCAAAAGTCACACTGTGTTGCTTTAACTTTGCTTTTACCGAGACTTAACAGGGTGATGCAAAAACCACTTCACCTGAAGCTCCAATCCCCCAGAAAACTGATGCAATTTAGAAGCTGGTTCCTGTTTGTCAGATACTAATCTCAGTTATGTCTCTGAAGCGAAAGAAACAGAGAGAATCTGAAGTGTTTTTACCTGATGGACAGTCAACATCTCTTGAAGACTGGAGTCACTTTGAGGCTTTTTGGGCATTGATTCCTCAACAAGTTTCTCCTTCATATGTGTCAGGGTCTTACACTTTTCCTGAAAGGTCTGGGAACCCTGATGCTCAGCCTGTAGCTCTCTGGAAAACAACATATGACATTTACGTACAAAAACGACACAGTTGACTGCTACAGCTTCTTATACTAGGCCAGAATGAGTGAAATGTGTTTAAGGACCACACGTCTCTATACTCTTACCTGTTTATATCAGATGTGCGAGTCATGCTTTCCATCCACTCCCTGATGAGCATGTGCAGTCTCTCCGCCTCCTGGTCGTTAAGGATCAAATAGCCACTCATCTCCCTGACGTCAACCAGTGATGGTAACAGATCACTGAGCTCCGAGAGAACCTGCTACACATCCGAGAAATGAAAAGTCTTGTATAATACAAGTGCTTTGTCATGTACAAGGGGAGCTCATTGATGGGAAATAACAGGGATTCAGACGAACCTCCACAGAGTTTTTGTCATTTAAACCAGCCTTCAGTTTATGTTGTATGTTCTGTGTCTGCTTTTCAAGGGTCTGCAGAGACGTATGAAATAACTTCTGCTCCTCCAAATCCTCCTGCACACACAGAGAAATGTAACTGACGCAGTCAACATTGATTTATAAACAAACAGTCTCTAGTTTCTGATAAGTTAATGCTTGAACAAAAATTTCTTACCTTAAGACTTTTCTTTTTCCCTGACATTGCCTGGCTGAGCAGCAGGACGTCACGTGACAGCAGTCTGGTGTCCGATTGGATTAAATTTGCAGCCAGTGGTTCTAGCAGACCAGTAAGAGGCTTGGAAGCCTCCAGCACGTCTCCCACGCTGCTTTGCAAGTTCTCAGCAACATCCTGCAACTTCTGGTGTCAAAAAATGAAAGAAAAAAACATAATAAAGTACTTTGATGAAGGAGTTTTTTAATCCATATAGGTCTAGCTATTGTTTTTACTGTGGGCAGAGCTGGTTTATAATAATCTCCTTTAATTGCCTAACTGCGTCACTGTTTTCCTCAAAGAATTTAAAAAACCCAAACATCATAACACTCGTGCCCAAATGAAACTAAAAATGGAAATCTTGTTTTCGTGGTTCTGGACTGAAGTATCTCCAAATGCAGCCCTCTGTGTACTTCTGAGCAGGAGAGGGAAAAATGGAAAAAATTACATGAATAGAAACTTGTTTTTTTGCATGAATGAGCAAAACAGCTCGTAGTGCAGCATCAGGTGTACGAACACAGCACACACCATCGCTGATATTTCTGCCCATGAGAGCATGCTGTTTGTTCCTTTCCCAGAAGAGAAGACCAGTCACTAAGAAAAACATTTAATTAAATTGTGAATGTAATGCACAGACTCTCTGAATCAGAGCCAGGAAACAGGATGAGTTAAGAGGAGAATTTCTCTCAGTGACATTCAACAATCCTAGAAATTAGTTCCAATTCAACCAGCAGTGGAAGAAGTATTCAGATCAATACAGCAGTGTAGAAATACTTTGTTACAAGTAAAAGTCCTGCATGAAAAATCCTACTTGAGTAAAAGTACATAAGTACCAGCAGCAAAATGTAGTTATTGAAGCATCAGTGTGAACAGCATGTTACTGTTGTAGCTGCTGGAGGTGGAGCAGTTTTATAAACACGGTCACCAGATAAATCCACAGGGTTGTGACATGATTAATGGCAGAAGAAAGAAGAAAAAACAGAAAAAAAAGAAAACCAAAGTGCTGATTCACAAATCTGTTGTCAGTTTTTGGATTTTGTCTGGAAACTGTGATTCTCGGTGAGATATTGGATCGTTTGAACCTTTATTGATATGAAACCATGTGAGACGTTTGGAGAGAAAATCACTTTGTGGTGAAGCTGTTAACAACTAACAGATATATAAAATGTGACACCAACCACACACTGCTTTTTGTAAGACAGCAGAAACCAAAAAGGTCGGAAACTTCTGGTTTAATCTTTAACAATTTTAAAAGCTTGCTATATTATCAATTGTGTAAAATCTCCATCTTAAAAAGAAGTAGTAATTAAAGCTGTCAGATAATTGTAGTGGAGCAGAAAGTACAATATTACTCTCTGGAGAGGAGGTATAAAGTGGTACAAAATGGTCAAGTACAAGCTTTCTGATATCAGCTACACTAGATATTCCAACTCTGCTAAAAGCCCCCTGAACTCACCTCCACTGTGTGAATCACAGCCTGCGTGTTCTGTTCAGGTGCGAGCGAAGAACTCGACAGCTCCTCCCACTGACGCCACAGGTGTCGCAGGTGAAGGGAGCAGTTCTCAGAGAGACGACTGTACTCCTGCCAGAGGGAAAGTGTCTGTCCAGTCTTCACCTGCTCGTCCTTTAGCTCCTGAACCACGTCCTTCCACCTGCCACAGAAACACAATACATGACAGTCCTCTATAACTCTACAATGTTGTGTGCAAACTGTGTACATGTAAACCTACAGTATGATACTGTGATTACACTTTAGTGCAAGTAACTATAAAGACTTAAATTCACAAGGAGACAGGGGTTGGAGACGGTTCTTTAAGTTTGAATTTGATTCACTAATAAAGTCCATTTTTTCTCATTTATGAAACTAACCGTTTTCGCTCTCCTTCCATTTGATCACCTAGTGCCTGTGCCGCTCCACAATGAAGAGTCTTTGCAAGACACTGGAATGATTTTTCCACAGCTGCCAACAGCTCTTCTCCTTTTCCAGCCTGCTCCTGGAGCTGCTGCACAAATAAAAAAAACACCTTTCTTTTACAGTCGCTCTTAGGAGGTGCATTTACTTCCCCATAACCTAAGTTTACGGACTGAAAATAACTGTGAGCTTGACGTCCATGAACGCCCACACGTTTCCTGGATCTGTCACAACGAGCTCTGAGGGCTTTTAACTTCACACAGTTACAGTCGGCAGATTCAGAGGAACAAAAAGCTTCTTTTTGTAGCGTAACAAACCTTTTAGATTTTAGATTAACGTGCTTAGGGAGTTGAAGAAGCAGCATTTATTTATAAAAATATGATTATATACTCCCAGCTGTAAAGCCTTTTTATGTGAGCATTTGTACAAGAACTGATGTTGAATGCTTTTGCTCACCTGGAGGAGGTCCATGTATCCCTCTGCCTGCTTTAGTGAGAACAGAGGAGCTCGCTGATGCTGCAGAGCACAGCGCACCCTACTGGCCTGCAGAGCAACCTCCGTAAGATCTCTGTCAAAACTGCTCCACTCTGCCACTGTCTGCTGTACAGCTGGTCTCAGAGTTTCCATCTGCAAATTACCCAAAAGAAACTTGTTGCTTTAAGACCTCATTTTCTCATATTTCAGATAATATTTGTCACATTTAAAGCAGGTTCAACAGCAGGCCCAGAGATGAGTGGATGGTTCTGGATTTTCACTATGTAATCAAGGAGCCATATTAGTAGTTTATTTGAAATCCTCTGTTTAAAGTGCAGGTGCTGTATGTGGATACAAAATGTCTCATGATATGCTTAGCACTGGATTTACAGTTTAACAGAACTCAGAACAAAAATTTTCGAGGAGAACAAAGTTTTCCATTTTCAACTGCACTGACAGATTTATTTTTACCTGCTGACTAAGATCCTCACAGGCACGGCTAACGCTCTCTGCCTGGTTTGAGAAGGTGATATCACAGGGACGCTCCTCTTCTTTTTCAACATGGGCACGTGTGGATTTTAACTCCTGCAAAGCTGCAGCCACCTCCTTCACTCTGCCTACAACCGCCTGGAAGAAAAAAGTAGTCTCAGATTAGAGGACAGCAGCAGCACATGCAGCAGGAACACACCCCTGCTTATTTCCTGTTAATGTACCTGCCACTCCAGCAGAGCCTTCTGAGCCAGAGTTTGACTGGTGGGTTGTTCCCACTGATTCAGCTGCTCTTTCTGCCGCTCTATCCAACTGTGAAGATGCTGTAACCGCCTCTCTCTGACTGCACAAGTGCGATGGATCCGTTCAGCTCCGCGGATCTGAGGGGGCAAAGCCAAACAGTGGCTCATTCTTTGTCTTTTTAGTCCATTTGGAGACTTTAATCAAGTTGTTGCCACTGTTGTTTGTATGACAGGAATTATGTTTGTGATTTTACTAATGGATTAGCTTTCTCTCATTACATTTCACATATTAGCCAGTTAGCATTGTCCAAATATAGACAAATAAACAAATCCACATTTGCTTGTATACATCTGCTTAGCTAGCCTAATCTAATTCTAATAAAAATATTAGACCTGAAAATACAGTTGGCTCATTAAGATTCTACAGGTGGTGGTGTTATGTTGGATATTGGTGGCTGAGACTCTGACCTGGCTCTCCAGCTCCCTCTGGAGGTGCAGCCACTGGAGTCTAAGGGCGCCAAGCTTTTCTGCAAACATTGTTCGCTCAGACCGGAGAGACTGGACGTCTGCTCCCACTGCCTGAGGCCCAGACTGACACAGGAAGTCAAGGAGGAGCTGCCCACTGACAACACCTGCCTTTAACTCCTGAAAAGGAATAGAAATAAAAGTAAATAAGTTACTGAGTCTGAGGTAGAGAGTAGGGAGATGAAACTTTATAAAGAATCAGCTTGTAATTGTACAGAATATTCTTTGCAGATGTATCTTGCTTTTGTTTGCAAACAATGTCACTGTGTGGATGAACATAAGACATTTGGTGACTCAACCAAACAACAGAGAGAGGGGAGAGAGGATCTCCCGTGTCTGAGTTGAATTAACCACTGAATAAAGCCTTTAATTAAAGAGAGAGTAGAGGTATAATAACCCGGTAGTGCTGCAGGACTTCAGTCATCTGAGCAGCGTCTTTGGCCTTGAGAAGTGTTTCTTTCTCCTGAATCAGCCGAGCCTCCTGCTTCTTCAGCCAGTCCTCCAGGTTAGACAGCAGCTCCACCGGTGGCCATCCATCCAGCAGCCGCTGACAGACACAAGACAACGGAGAGGACGGGGAGTTACTTGTACCTTGTATTTCTGCTTGACTGTTAAGACAATACTTTTATTTTATTTATGCAGCTGAGTAATTCAGTTATAATCTGACTTTTGTGCTTGTCCAAATTATTAAATCTTTCTTCGGTAGATAAGATCTTTTCATCCTCTCCTGAGGTGATTGCCAAAGACTAACACATCAAAACAAACCTTCTGGAATCTGGCAAAACTAAACTTCCTTATTACAAATGTAGAATATCTGGTTCCATTCACTGGTGATAAATAGTGAAGAAAAATTAAAACTGTCCCTCTTCTCCCTGTGTAAGTCCTCCCTATCCTCAATCAGTCGAAAACTGATTTCAGCAGGGTTGTAGTGAAGTTTGCACTCCCTTTACCAGAAGGGATTTCTCAACGCCTCATTATTTTTTGAAAACCAACAGGAAGGAATTTGGACCATTTGCATTTTAATTCACCAGAGAACTGGAAAGTAGTAAAGTTCAGAGTTTATGGGGCGTGTGGTCAAAATTTAAAACTCTTTGCACCTGGTGCAGCTGGTCTTGTATCTTGGACAGATCAGACGTGTGCCGGGTCCAGTTGACCTCCAGCTGTGCGATCTGAGCTCTCAGCCCGGGGCAGTCAGCTTCTCTCAGGTGGAGCAGCTGAGTGGCTGCCCTGGACACAGATGCCCTCTGCACCGACATGGCCTCCACCTCCATGGAGAAGTCCTTGGGGACAGAGTCATGGTTGGAGGTTAACTGACAGACATAAAACTGACAAATACCAGATCAAGTAAGAACAAAAAGAATTTAAATGATTAAAAATAATACTGTAACAATGAAGTTAAAGCATAAGTTCAGGAAAACACAGAGTAATTGAAGAAAAATAAAAATAAAAAGGAAAGGAAATAGAAGAAAATAATGCAGGGGACTGACTGTTGTTTGGGGTGTTATCTTCTCAGGTTAAAGGTCGTGTCACAACAGCCTTTCTGTTTTAGTTGCACTGAAAGGTGATGAGGAGATAAAAGAGCCTTACCAGCAGCTTGATTAGACAGTTGTGAAGACACTCCTGGTTCAGGTCTGAGGACTCTGCCAGGTCTGACCAAGTCTTCAGGTGTTCGTTGGCACCAACCAGCCATTCACTGACGGAAGGCAAAGTCCTTCTGGAATCTGTGGGGGGGACGAGGAAAACATAGCTCATCCAGCGGGGCAGAACGTGACGACTCCTTCAGACAGAGTCCAAAACTAATAAACAAAACTGTAGACGAGGGCATCTACGCTGATGACCTGAGCTGTAAGACTCAATATGTCTTCATGTTGCAGACCCCAAATAAGAAACACTGTCAGGCCTGAGGCATTGTGAAATAACATTTAGCCTTGGATAGCCAAGTTCTTTTTAATGGCCTTTAATAGCTTTGGCCCTGGAGTGAAGAAACACTTTTTATTTCGTATCCATTAACAAAATTGCTGACATGGTTGTTCCAGACAATAAAATCTGTCAAACTGCTCAGGCAATAATTAAAACGGCCTGGCCTCCACTCACAGATAATAAAGGCTTCTAGAGCACAATAATCTGTTTTTGTTTTTTAACAGTTACACATTTTTCCCACCTGGCCCGGATGTTCTGGATGTCTCTGCAGCGTTGAACCTCCTGCTCCGTCCTCCTGAAGGCGCTCCTCCATCGCAGCTCCAGAGCGCCTCCTGCCTGGCCGACCGAGGCAGCAAACGCTGGTTCTGTCTGCAGCACCTTGCACTGATCCAGGAGCAGTCCTAAGGCCGCTCTGCTCTCGTCTAACTGAGCCAGTGTTTGCTGAGGGACAAGGTATGAGATTCTCTTAATGAGCGTCTTCCAGACTAACATCTGAAGAGACAACATGGAGCAAATGTGATGTACTGTAGAGAAGATGAGGTGGTAAAGAGCATGAGACTGAGAAATAAAAATGGCATTTAAAATGTCAGAGAAAGGAAAGAAAACAGCTGTAAAGTAATGAAGAACAAAAACAAACCAACCACATTTTCACCTGCCTCGATATCATTGTGCCATCTAACTCCTCCACTGCTATGGCAACAGCTCTCTTCATATCTCTGTCACATCTTTGCTCCATCAGACTGTCTATTAATACTATCAAAAATAAAAGAAGCCTTCAAAATAAAGGCAAAGTGGTTCTAAAAGAACAAAAGCTTCTCCTTTATCACATGTGGAGCTGACAGAAATTAAGATATGAATCAGCTAAATGTAGGTTTCATGACTGAGCCTCTATTAATCTGCCAACTCCTGACAGCTGAACCAAAACACTCACCAGCTCTGTCCTCAGTGTGACCTTCATTTTTATTCTTTACAGGAAGAAATCAACACTGAAACAGTTTCACACTAAAACTGGTTACTGGTGTCATAGTTTAATTCTGATGCCATGTTGTGTTTCATTTTTATTCAAGAGGCTAAAACTGATGAAGCAGATGTTTCTACTGCTCCTACAATGAGTTTAATCATGTTTGTCTTTAGGCGCAGAATCTAAAACATTAACAGTAAACTTCAAAACCGTCTGTTCCTCAAAAATCCAAAAAATACAGGGGCTTGTTTTTAGGGCGCTCAGGCTGCACAAACGTTCAAAACAAGCTCAACGCAGCTGAGGCAAAACAACTTCTACAAAAAAAAAAAAAAAAAAGAAACAAATACAACATGTTGAGGTTTAAAAAAGTTTGAAAAGTTGCTTTTTCTCAGTTGGATAAACTAAAACTAAACACAATACATAGAGGATGTGTACAGGAGCGCAGACATGATCTCTGAGGGCTGTTGAGAGGCATGCAGGGAAGTGTAGGAGACTAGCAACAGGATTAACAGGTAGAATCTGCACATTTGCAAAACTGAATTACAGCTGACTGATGAACAAATGAATCGCAAACCTGAGAGGATAAAGAACGTCTACTGGAGTTAAAAGAGGGAGGGAAAGTGAGACGAGGTAAGAAAAAGTCTGGTGAGAAGGTCAAGACAGCACGTTTGTGTACAGTGTGATCAGTTTTACCTGGCAGGCATCTAGTCTGACAGACTCCTCCTCATCGACTCCCTCTGGTTCTCCACTGCTGATGAGGGCTTCACACTCGTCCAGCACACGACCCAGTCGACCACAATTATCCTCCCAGAGGGTCCACTCCTACAGCGGGTCCAAAGAGAAACCCACACATCTATTTTAACATCGGATATGGGAGCACATACACCCCCTTTAAACAGAACATTTTTCCACAAGTATTCCACAAGAAACTTCTCATTTGTGTATATATGAATTCTTATGGCCTTCAGCAAATGTGCACTACAAACCTGCAGCCTCCTTTGAGAAGCCACTTCCTGTTCCAGAGCCTGTTGCTGCAAAGCTTTGGCCCTGACTTCCAGCTGTAACCGCTCATCCTCTTGACACTTGAGTACTTCTGGCTCGCGTCGGAACAGATGCTGCGCAAAAGCCAACTGAGACCCGAGGACCTGCATGAGCTTCTGGATCACCAGGAGACAGCAGATTTATGACAGAAGTGAAGTGAAATAACGGAGCGAAGTAGGCCGGGAACAAGCGTGAAGAGAGAAATGAGGCAGAGGAAGTGATTAAGGTCTAAATAATAAGCCTAATCATTATGTGTTTGAGGTCGTTTTAGCAATGGCTGTGTCTTTGAAAACCGTCAAGAGGCTTCTTCACACTCTTGGGGAAGGTGCCTAACTTAAATCTGGGCTTTGCCTGCCTGCTGAAGAAGTTGCTGAAAGCGCAGTGAGATACCTTGTGTCTGCTGAGAACGGCTTGAAGTTGGCTGCGGCTGTGAACCCGGCTCATCTTCCTCTCTGTTATGCATTCTTCGCCCAGTTCCAGGAGGTGAGTTATCCCCTGAAGCAAGGACTGGGAGGTTTGCTGTAGCTTGGCTTTTTCCCCTGGACTCTCCCTCAGATGTCTGCCCAGGACACACTGCTGAGAGATGCAGGAGGAGGCACAGAGTTTAAGGAGAATACCATAAACTTTGGAAAACACAGATCCTGTATCACATTTCCATCCCAACTACAGTGGAGCTGAATAGCTGATTTTTTAAAAGCATGTATTTATATTAGTGTGTAATTAAAACTAAAGTAAATTGCTGGGCTTTTTTCTGTTGAGGGTGCAGACAGAGCTGTAATTTAGTCGGTATTATTTGGGGATTTTTTTCCTTTTTCCTCAAAGGAAAAGGTCAAATCTAGAATGATAATGTAGCAGTAATGGCCTGTAATGCTTTCAAATTAAAAGCATCCCAATTGGGACATTAACTGTACAGCGTATAGCTGTACAAGTGTTGTTATGAGAGTCCTTTACGACACCTAAACATGCAGAAACTTACACACATACAAAGCTGTGTTGCAACAGTTACCTCCAAACCAGGAGCATCCTTTATACTTGGGAAGGTCTCGCTCTGTCCCAGGTCAAACTTGTCCAAAATACACAGCTGGTTGAAAAACTCCTGTGTGAGAAAAAGTAACCTGCATTGGTTCAGATCAGTGACGGAGAAATTATTCAGATCCCTGAATTAAATTAGCGTAAGCATGCTCAATTATAAGTAACAGTATTGTAGCCAAAATCTACTTCTCAAAAGTAATTGCAGTCAATGTGCAGCAGAAACATTATTGCCAGTATTTCATGATTATTTTATCAGAGGATTATTATTACTGATGCATTAACACATACGCAGCATTTTTTAATGGCAGCTGGTTGAGAACAAACTATTTCAAATGATTTTATAAGATGTTAGATACTTTAATCTACAACAAATCAGAATATATAACTGAACAACTGTACGAGTAGAGTAAAAACAAAATTATTTCTCTGAAATGTAGCGAACTAGAAATATAAAGTGGCATTAAATGGAAATACAGTGTGAAAGCACAACAAATTGGTGACAGTAATGCTCCTTTTTGAACACCTCAAGCTCTGATATATTTCAAACCTGATGTTGGGTTTTGAAGCCCAGATGTTCAGTGAGCTGATTGCTGGATGAGGTGAAGACCAGCTGGACTGTATGGAGACAATCCTGAAGGCGCGTCAAACAGTGGTAAGCGTCTGGTTCCTCTTTTGAGAGCGCAGGTCTGGCGTCTGATTCCACTTTATTCAACAGCTCAGCCAGAGTCACCAGCTCAGCTGAAACACACTGCGCAGGGATTCAGACAGAAATACAACAACAGGAGAGTGAGGGTGCAACGAAATAAAAAAATTACACTGATCTTGTGTTTGAGCAGCATTGTGATCTGTCACCTCCTGCTGCAGGAGCCTCAGCCGGGGGTCGTCTTCACTGGCGCCACCAGGAGTCAACAGAAGGTCAGTGCAAGCGTCCAGACAGAGGAGGACCCTCCGCACAGCCTCGTACAACTCCTCCTTCACTCCTGGATGGGAACCGTCTGCGGACTTCACCTGGGAAATATCAAATACACGATCATCATCATTTTAAGAACATTTTATATCTTGATTCACTTAAATTGACAACAATGCTTAACACAGGAGGAGTGTGACATTACTGCATTACGGCCTGTTGCTACATGCGTAAAGCTAGTTGTCTACTTTGAGTAATTCGTTAGTTTTCTATGCTTTGGTCCATAAACTTTAATGTCAGCGTCTCTGAGATCCACGTTAGTCGATCATTTGTGGGACAACTTAACAAAAAGCAGCGTTTTATTTAAAAGAGTCAAAGTAAAATCCTTTAAACTACACATGTGCTGAGATTCCTTCCTCTGTTTCTATTGCACGTACTATTTCTCTGAGCACGGCGATGGACTCGTTTGTCCGCCAGAGAACAGCAGAAGCAGATCCGGTTGATATCAGCACCTCTTCTGGAACCTAAACAAGACCAGATTATTGTAGTTTTAAGTTCACAGTGGTGAAGGAAAGAATGAAGGATGAGAGCACTGAAGGAGAAGAACGAGTGGAGTTAATTTTCATCTCATCAAGGATATTTTTGCCTCTAATATAACTATAATATCATATATATTTTAGTGAGAACAAGCACACCAATTATATCGTCATACATGTTTAAAGGTTTCTGCTATTAACCCCTCTCTATCTCTTGAAAGGTCTGAAAGACTCTTTTGCTCAGATTCAGAAGGTTTATCCCACTGTTGCCCTGGTAACAGATGTGGCGGAGGAGCTGGTAGCCTGGCATCCACTTTCTCTTGGAAATAAATTTGCTTTCATCCGCTGTGGTCCCATCTGCCCGCTCGTCCTCCACATGTATTCTTTAAAAATCACAATCATATGACGTCAAACATTCTATAATTAAATAGGTTTCTGTATTTTCCTACCTTTTCGTGGGTTTGATGCTCGTCCTGAACTTTTTTCAGAGTGGTCAGTTTTTGAGAGATCTGGTTGTGAAGTCGACTCCACCTTTGCTGCTCCTTCTCGTCATCTTCGTGCTCTGTCAAGCTAAGGACCGAAAGGAAACACACAACATGCCTGAATCTATGTGCATCTTTGTGATCAACTCCAATGACTGGTCCCCTTGTTTTTACCTGAGTGGCACCTTAGACGACTCCTGGGCTTGTTGGGATTCTTCCACCAAACTGTTCTGACCGCTCCTGACTTCTATCTGCTCCTTCAAACCATTAACAGTGTCCTGGATGTTGAAGAGAAAGCAGGGAACGGTTGTTTCTTGCTGTTTCTATTGTGTATTATTTGAATGTCACTTCAGGAAGATCACATTAGATATAACAGAAGTTCAGGAAATAGGTGGAAAATATTACGAATATAGTCTTTTATTTCCCAGGCACTTACCAGATCTTGATGAGGAGCTGTGGGCAGAGACAGATCTTCATCTCCTTCCTCTATGAAACCCAGCTAATTCTCTAGAGAATGGAGTTATAGGTCTTGTAGGAATCAGTCTTGTGTCTTCAATTGCAGCCACTGCCTGAGGGGGCTTTGTGTGAGGGTCGGTGTTAAAGGTTTTATGCTTTGGTGATTGATGTTGGTCCAGTGCAGCAGCAGCAGCAGCAGTAAAATGGCCTTCAGCTGCTGGAGTGGCTGCAGTGATCAGCGGCGGTTCAGCCATCAGAAGTTTGGGATGAGATGAATCGCCAACATCAGCTTTAGAATCGACTGTTACTAATCCAGGTTCAACATTTTTAGATCCAAAATCGATAGTGTTGCTCCCAGGCGTCACAGATAAAAGCTCTGATTCAGCAGCTTTTAAACTCGACTCCACTTCAGGAGAAGACGTATGAGCCAAACTCTCCAGTTCCTGAAACACAAAGATTTTATTGGCAGTTTACTAGACACAGAGATTCAGTGAATGAGGGCAGCATTTCACAATTTCTCACATTATCTCAAATGCTGCCACTTGATTGTGATTAGTTAGTATATGTGTCCTACTGCACTGATATCTAAAACAGAAAAAATAACTGAGGTCTATGTTTCAGAGAGAAATTAGCTAAAAATTTAAAAACAGCATCTCCACAATTAAAACATGATTTACCTTAACTTTTGACAGCGGCTTCATTTCAGCAATATCCTCACTTGTCACATCTGAAACGGTGAGTGTGTCCTCTGGGTCCTAATATATGCATGTTGTATGAATATATAAATACAAAAGCACACTCACTCACACACAGACACATATCTATGAGAGGAAAGGAAAGGTTTCTAAGGAGCAACACATTTCAAGCAGCTGCATCTGACAGTGCCAGAGTGGATTTATCAGTGAACAGTGAACAGCGTGCCTCGCACAGCTTCATATCGACATGCAAAATCTGCTCCAGGCCTCCAAACCACAGGGAAAAGAAGCAATATTAAAGATGAAATCTATTAAGTAAATCAAAAAGGAGGAAAAATGAGGGGAAGAAGCAGCCCCAGATAATGAGTTTCATTCCAAAACATGTAGAATTAATGTGTGTGTTTTCTGAAATATATCTGGATTTGGATTGGACCTTATTTTCCCATGTGTCTGGGTGTAAATGACTGATAGACACAAAAATATTTGCAATCAGTGCAGTATCAAGCAATAGCAGTGTACCTGGAATCACTAAACAGCTGCTGCACCTGTCAAAGCACGCTCACTAAAGTGCTTGTTTTTGCCACTGACAGGCTCAGATTGTTTTTATAAGCGTCTGACAACATCGTGGATAGGATTCCTACTGAGACAGACCTTTTAATTAAAGAGTAAGATGAATGTGATGTTCTGGAATGAAACCCAAGGGAAAGAGGAACCCAGAAACATGCGTTCCTAAACTGTAATCATTCTCAGATTTACCTCTGGGATACTGCATGTTAGTGTGTCAGAGGACGACGAGTGACAACTCTCGCCATCCTCATCCTCCTCTTCCTCTGAGTTAGACACTTCAAAAGCCTCCTGATATTAGTGATAAGGGCGAATGATACGATCAAAACTGTGATTTCAATGAAAATGGAGCAATAAATTGGCTTCCTGATGAATACCTGTTCCTCAATTATCTTAAATATAACTTTTCATTTTCCTAATCTAATGTTCAAGTAATTACAGTTAAGTGTTTTTCAGTATGCATACCACTGTGACTCCATCAACAGTCATCCACTCATCTTTTATTGCTATATTTTCTTCACAGTTTGTGGAGCCTGACGAATGAAGTTTTACGGATTTTTCAACTCGTTTGAAATTATTCTCTAGTACAAGAAAAAAGCTTGAACATTCCTGGTAACAAATGGAGTCTAATGGAGGAATGGATGTTAATTTAGAGAGCATGTATTTCTTTAAAATCATAGTTCATTTTTGGGGAAGATTACTCATCTTCTTACTCAGGAAACAACATTTAATAAGAACTGCTGTGTAAGGTTTAAATGTGATCCCACAGACTGTGCTAACTGAGCTGAACTGGCCTCGATGATTGTTAAAAAGATCATATTTACAGTTTGCCAGTCACTGGGTATGTACAGTAGGACAATAATAAAAATAATCAAGATAATAATCCCCCAATAAACAAACTATAAGAGTCATGGGTTTTGCTTGAGCCTGCCTCACAGCCCAGTAGAATGAACACTTAATTTTTAGGGTGATGTTTTTAGGAGACAGGTCTGTACCAGGCAGGTTCAACCAACTCCAGATAGCACAGGGAATAAATGACAGTCACTGAGTTTGACATCCTTGAGAAAATGCATCAGTTTTACTTTATATTCTTTGTTCAAAATGCAGTGACCAGTAGGAATCCTGGACTCAGTGACTGTCACTTTGTTACCACAACAGTTTTATTAACAAGACTCCCGCACACTAATGCCATCAAACTGTGAGTGTTACTAAACAATCAAACATCACACTACCTGGAGTCTTTGTGGGGATCTGCCGTGCTGCTGCATCTCTTCAGGAATACTGGAGACTGTGGTGATACTGAGAGCCTGACCGGTTTCTTCCTCCTCCCTGATCTTGTTCTGAGAGATGAGAGGAACAGAGAGAGAACAAGTGAAGCCCATGAAAACACTAAAGGTTGTTTTGTTGCATATTGTGGCTCTTTGTGCTCTGAGGAGCAACACGGAGGGTTGAGACGATAGAACAAGCTTCAGTGCTTTTTGTAAAGAAAGATTACATAAAGAAACATCAAACACCTTCTGCCTAACCTCCAGGTGTTGTACAGTAACAGAACAAAAGCATCATCTTTTCCTATCTGCATCTGACATTCAGACTTGATGCTTTACCTCCAGCACTGAGGTCTGTTCCTGGGTGAGTTGTTCCAGCTCCTCGAGCGGCTGCAGGAGCAGTCTGGCTCGGGAGAAGACCAGCAGACTCTCCTCTGCTCCCTGTGGGAGGCGAAGCTCTCCTTTGCACCTCTCCATGTCCTCCAGTGTCTTCCGCATTGACTGCACATTGGCCAAGATTACCTTCAGGTGAAAACAGAAAGTCAGAGTCAAGACAAGACACATCCTAGGGAATTTTCTTAAATCTGTGTGTAACTTGAATTGAGAATGGTTTCAGTAGTTTATTTTCAGTGGCCATGTTTAATTTCATTTTGTGAAACCGTCAGAGTAGATAGAAAAAGGAAGTTCTGTGATGTCGAAGTACATTTCATCACAAATCATCCAAAACAAAGAAGTGTAAAATTAAGTTTTCTGAGTTTCCGACTGCCTCACCTGTCGGTTGTGTAGGTGCTCCATCAGAGGTATGTTGGAGTTATCCATGGAGGATAAAATTGTTCTGATCTTCGGAACGTTCTTCTCCATAGTCTTTAGCTCAGTTTCCATCGCCTCCACCGCCTGAAACGAAGATTGCCAGCAACTTTTTGAGAGATCTGACTTTGTATTTATAGAGTTAAATGGTTTCATATGATGCACAAGTGCCATTTCTCTTGATTGTACTTTATGTATCTGTCTGGACCTGTCTGTTTTATTAGGCCTGAATCTCACAATGTGGCCACAACATACCATCTACTGAAAGACTCCACAGATTCAACCAATCTAAAGTAAAATCTCTGCACAAAGGAAATGGGGTGAACCAAAAAACAGTCCAGCTGTTTCCTCCCACTACCATGTGGGGTCACTAAAAACCAGGGAGTTGAAATTCTTACTCCAGCAGTCTGAAGGAGTTGCTCTAACGGCTCCAGGACGTTGTGTTGCATTTTGCGGACTTGTTGGTCGTTCTGGTCCAGCCTCTCCTCCTGCGTGCTGATGTCGCACACGGCAGAGATCTCAGCCAGCACCAGCCTGAAGTCCTGCAGGGCGTGTCTGATCCTCTCAGAGTCGTCCAGGACCAGCTGTAGTTCAGGATTTAAAATTAAATTCACCGTTATCATTACATATGGAAGCAGAGACAGGACACAATACAAGTGTCAGAGGTTTCACTGACCTGTAGGGAGTTTGCATGATTCTTGAGGCTTCTGGCTGTTGTGAATGAACAAGGAGCGCTGAGCCATGACTGGGCCTCGTCTAACCAACAGGTGGCGCTGTGCAAAATGTCTTCAAACTCCTGAAGGCAGGCAGGGATCTGACAAAGGAGTACAGAAAATATGAGGAGACAAACTTCAACAGATTTTTAGAAAATTCAATAAAGGACAATGTCTGACCTTGCTGAGGAAGGAGGTGCGTTGCTCGGCCATCTGCGATGCGTTTTGGTACAGCTGCAGCGGTTGTGTGAGCTGGTCCATGAGGAGGTGGGCGTGATCGGGCTGCTCCTCCGCAAGATCCTGCACCTCGCTCTCCAGCAGCATCAGGCGGCTGTGCCATGCATCCAGCTCATCCCAAACACGCTGCAGAACAGAGGGTATACAGTGTGATGAGACGAGTGATCACTCACACCCACGTTTTCAAACCGTAAACTCCACATGCATATTAACAGTATATATATTGTACACACCTTGAGCACATTTTGAGCTTCGCTGACTGTTGGACTTTTCTGCTCCAGTAACGTGTTCACTCTCTGGAGGCCAGAGCCCAGCTCTACCACTCGTCCAGCCAGCTTCCGAACCGGGTTGCTCCCCTCGATGAGCTGTGAAAACAAACCACACACAATCCCAAAAATGTGAAAATAGGGGATCTTAAGCTTATAAATCCCTGAGGATGGATTCAGTGCTGTTTCCTGTTACCTTCACCTCTGCTCTCTGAAGGGACAGTTGAACGTCTTGTAATTGTTTGCTGATATCAGCAGGAATCTCTGCATACCGGCTCTGCACACCGTCCATGATAGACTTCAGTCTGGCTTTCTGGGAGGACAAATCCTTCCTGAGCTCCTGTGAGTGTGGAAATGCAGGAGAAAAATGGGAAAGACATGATTTCAGAAAGACACTAATAGATGGTGAGGGGTTAGAAGTTTAGCTCCCTCAAATTTATTTAACTTATTTTCCTGTTAAAGGTTAAAGCCCCTCACATGTTGCATATGCTCCATCTTTAAAGGAAAAGGATGACAGTAGACCACACTGTATACTGGACTGGTGGGTTTTCACAGATAAATTTAGACTGATGACAAGTTGAAAAGACTGTTTAAAGTCTGTAATCTAATTAAAGAAGCTCAGCGTGTTGCTGTGGTTGAAACTGACAGAAACAGGCATGTGAATGGTTCAAAGTGTGTTTCTCACCGACATTAAAATAAACTTGTTTTAAGCTCAACATAAAAACATACCTTAATTTAACTCTAAACCTCACCACTGCATCACTGTTACTAACCAAACATTTATAGGTAATGTTATTTTTTGAGTCTCAAACTCCAATTTCCAAGCTTGTGAAGCATAAAAAATGAGCCTGACCTGTCGTTTGCTTGGATTCAAACAGGTTTCCAGTGTGGGGAGAATGTCGACCATGTGTGCCTCCAGCTCTCCTATCTCCTCTTGGAGTTGCTGTCTCTCTTTCTCCTCTGCCTGGGCTGCAGCTACAACCAGCAGGTTTCTCTCTCTCAGGCTGTGGGGGAAGAGTATCTTCTCAGCATCTCTGATATAAATGAGTAATCACTCTCCACGTGTATATTAAACAAATCCCACCTCCTGACATTCTCTTGGATCTTCACAAGTGTTTTGCCAACAGGTCCAGGACTGGCGGGATCCTGGGAGCTGGACAGGCTCAGGGCGTGCTCCAGACGATGCTCCAGGGAGGCTAAGGCCTGCTGCTCCTGCTCCAGCCCAGCCTGGTGCATCTCAGCCTGGGCAAGAAGCTCCTGCGGTTTCTCTTGGGTGAAGCTCACAGTGGAGGAGTCAGGGACCTCAGCCTGAAGACTGGCCAAAAAGCTGCAACACTGCTCGATCTAAAAGGAACAGAATTTAATCTTAAATATTATCTGTACATGGTTTTTCTCTGTCCTTTATGTGCGTCTGTCATAATACAATGAGCCACTTTTGTCTCAGAAAGCAATAACATTTCATAATACAGTAAAAAGTTTCACAGAGAGGAAAAGATTTTATGGTTACTGTACTCACACTTGTAGTGATGTCCTTCCATTCCTCTTGTCTCTGCTCTGTGTGCGCCATCAGGAGGCCAAGACCGCGTCGTAACGATACCCAGCGTCTCCAGAGGGCACCCAGCTCACCATCTTTACCGACCCCACAGCCCTGCATCGGACATCCAGCCGTCAGTTCTTCTATCTTCCCAGCGAGGCTGCGGAGATCCCCCATCAGCAGCTTCATAAAGAGATGAGAGTTAGATTGAGTATACATGGAAAAATGAATGTCGAAACACTTGCTACACTTGCTACTACTTACCGTAGCTCTCTTTTGTTGGACAACACATTTGTCATATGACGTCACTTGCGCTGTGGCACACTCTGAAAGCCTGGCTTCAAACCCAGAGAGACGCTGCCGTATGTCTTCATGACAGCTCCTGTGGCTTTGTTGTCTTACTGCACACCTGTAGGAAATTAGTCTTTTAGGTCTTTTACTTTAAAAAGAAGAACAAAACATATACAGAATTGGTTTTAGGAATCAAGAACAAGCACAGTACCTCTGCAAGGACTCCAGCCTGAGCTGGGCCTGGGCCTCCAGCACAGCCCTTCCCACCAACAACTGGCTGAGGATGCTGATGTGGAGCTGCTCAGCCTTTGGACGGGAGAGGCAGGGCTGCTGGGGCACCAGCTCCACAAGGTGGCATATATGAGCCTGGAATCCGTCTTCTAGAGCTTCTAGAGCCTGCTGGGTCTGTCTTTGTTCCTCGGTACAGTCCAAAAACCCTCCAGGAGCTGAGAGAAAGGTGGCTTCAGCATTATGAAGAAAGGCTATTGCTCCTTGAGCGGCCCACTGGTAATCCTTCAGGGATTCTCGAGCCTGGGATAAACTCTCCTGTTGGACAGATTACATGATGAGGGATATTTTAGAGAAACTATAAACAAAAGTATGACTTGTAAAGTTTAAAAAATGTGGGCTGGATTAACAGAATATTTCATCTTACCATTCGTAAATGGCATTCTTGCATGGCTGCATCTCTAAGAGAGTATAGCTCCTTGCAGTTCTTCAGGTTAATTTTTTCTTTCCGTCCAAGAGCCTCTAACACCCGCATCCCAGACTCCATATTTCTCCACATGACCCAGTATCTTCGTAGAGCGCTGTCTATTGCTTTCTCATCTGGAGCAACTGGCTCGGCCTCCGCCAGCTCCTCTCTTGTCCTTTGGAACAACTCAATTAAAGCAGGAAGCTCAGAGGAAAAGCGCAGACCTAGCAGAAGCTTGGTCTCTAGATTTTTGACATCAGCTGTGACAGAATTCTCCCAGGAGACCAAAGTCTCCACAGTGCGTTGAATCCTGTGCCGCTCTGAGTTGAGCTCAGACGGATGCAACTCCTGAGCTACGGCCTCCAGTTGGTCCCCTGCTTCCTGACACTGTGTCTTCACCAAAGGAAGTTCGACCAGGAGTGTTTGGTATAGTCTGAACCTCTCTCCCACACTGAGTGTTTTGTCGTTGGCACGCTGGATTTGCTCTTTGGCAATGTCTCTAGATTCCTCCATTTGTCTCCTCAGGTGCTGATATTTGTCCTGCTCAAAGGCGCTAAGACTAAGAGCTTTGCACCTATCTTGCAGTTCTCCAATGGTGTACAGCAGGGCGCTTCGCTTGGCCTCGTGGCAGTGCTGAAGCTCTTGCACTTGACACTGATTCTCCATTAGCATGTGCTTCAAATGTGCAACTGTTAAAAGGGTTTCGTGTGTTAAAGGGAACTTCTGCTGCTCCAAATCAGCGGTAATTTGCTTCAAGCTATCCCGGATGGTTGATAATTCCTCATCTGAAGAGGTTCGCTCATGAATCAGCTCCTCTAATTCCCAGCTGGTTGCTTTCTCGTGAGCTAGCAGTCCATCTAATTCTGTCCAAAGGCCTGACAGTCTGTTGACAAGGTAGCGGCTCTCTCCCGGACTCAACCCTACTGCTATGTCCTTGAAACTGTCGGTCATTGCCTCCACCAGGTTGAGCTGGCTCTGTATCTCGGCGGTGGCTGATTTGTGCCTCTCCAGCTCGCTCTCCAGCTTTTGGATGTCAGCTTTGGAGACGTTTTCAACGTGTGCACAGGGGTCTCTCATAGCATGTGTTTCTGCTAGCCAAGCATCCATGCTAGAGAGCTGGGATAACAGTTTCTCCCTCTGGTGTAGGTGTTTCTTCATGGTGTCAAGAACATGATCCAAGCTGTCAGCAATGGCCTCGTAGAGGTCTTCAACTGTCTTCAACACTTGGTCGCTTTCCTCCTTTTCCATATCAGAGACTACATCTTTCATCTCCTCAACTTGGACTTGCATTTTGGACCGTCGGGACAAAATATCAGTCTGAAATTTCTTCATGTCGACAATCTGGATACGAGCCTCCTCGGGGAAAAGAGCTAACTTTTTCCCAGTGGAGATGTGGTTTTCTGCCTGCTTGGCCCATATGACGAGGTCCTCTAATTGTTTGTTCATCTTAGTTGAAGAAATGCCTCCACAGCTATATGTGGAAGCGTCAAGCTTTCTCTTGGTGACGTTAAGCAAAGACCCGAACTCCGTAAGACTACACTGGATCTCATCTTTCTCCTTCTGACCCAGAGAGAAATGGATGAGAGCGTCTGCCTGGGATTGTAAATTCACATAAAGCTGGTTGTACAGTTTAAGGTCTGTGGTCAGGCAAACTAACTCTAAAGCGCTCTTGCTGTCATTGCTCTGAAAGTTGGAGTTCTGAAGAGCTTCGAATTTGGCTTTAAGCTGTTCGGCCTCTTTTATAAGAAGAGAGGCTTGGGAGGTGGAGTTCACAGCGTGTCGTAGAGCTCTCTTGATACTTCCCTCTAAAAGCCTCCACTCCTCTTGGACGTCTCCGAGCTGGGCAAGAAGAGCACCTGAACTTTCAGCGTCGCTCAGGTGAACTGATAATTGGCTACTTAGGTGGAGCAGCTCCTCCATTATGTTTTTCTTCAGCTCCATGGTTTGCAGCAGGGCGTGGAGTTTGTCTGCTTGAGCAGCGCTACTCCCCAAAGCATTTCTGACAAAACCACGACAGGAAAACATGAGTGATCCGTCTGCATCAGGCACACGAACAAATATTATAAAGTAATGTTATTACTGTTACTCACAAGCTCGTTTTTTCCTTCTCGGCAGCTAAAACCTCCAGAAAAGCTCTGGCCATCTTCATCTGTTTGTGATACTGTTTGACCTGATCCAGCTGTGCTGCTTTCACCTGCACGGTGGCAGAGGCATCCAGCAGCGCTGCACTCCACTGTCCTTCAGCTCTTTTCAAGGCATTTGGATCACAAACTCTCGCAGCACTCATGCTTTTCATAGAAGCTACTTGCTCCTGCACACAGCACCTGTACTCCTACAACAGAAACAGAACTGGCTTTAGAACAAGTTTTCTACATCATTGCTTTTTCTGTGCTATAAAAATATACATACCTCTGCTTCCTCCAGCTGTTTGGCCATAGCTGTGACATCAAGTTGTGCTGGTTGATATCGACACGCCAGAACCTGCTGGACGGTTCGCACCAACCGAATCTCTGCCTCACTGGGAGAGGACTTCAGATACCAATTTAAATCAATATGTGGTGTCCTCTGCAACATAATAATAACAACAAACAAAATAAGAAATGGTGGGAAAAAACTGCTTGTTATAGCACCCTATAGGCCTGTCCATCTGTTGGTAATAATAATGACAATAAAACTGGCAGGAAACAGGCTAATGCTAATTTATTTGTGCAGTTATGTTGTGTGAGGAAACATAACTGCTGTTGGGTTTACGTTGGAGAGGCAATGTTTTCTTTTTTTTGTGGGAATGAGTAATTGTTTTTCCAAAATTAAACAAAATCACACTTTATATCAAAAAGCATTTTATGATTTATGACAGTGGTCACAAACTGTGCACTGTGGGTAATTAGACCCACTAACAACCCAGCAGGAAATCGCTTTATCTCTTGAGTCCTTCCTGTCGACCTTCCTGGCAGCAGCATCATGGGAATACACAAACATCAATCAAAACACTGCAAGTCCTATCTAGTCACTGTTCCATGCATTTATAATTGACTTCTTACCCTTTTTGGACACTTGGAGCTATGAGTTTATACTTTGAATTATATTATTAAAATGCTTAAAACATCATTTTCATTTCAATGGATATTTGCTGTACTGTGCACAGTTACAGAACACAGATTTGTGCCATGAACGGTGAATAAATGTTCTGTTTTTTACTTTAATTCCTCCACTCAGTGCAGAATTTAACCTTTTGTACAAACACTGTAAACTTCATACTTTTACAAATAAGTTCATTAACATGTTTTGCAACAAAGCAAGCCCACTGTGAGAGAGGTTTTACATTAAAACCAGTTGATACTCACATTTATTATGTTACTTCTTTCCACCAAGCTCTGTATCTCAGACAAAATATCCTGCATGGTGGGCGTGTGTTTGTAGGACACTGGTGAGCCACCTGTCTTCTCTCCAGCTCCCAGACCAGCTGACAAACCCGGCGCCGTCCTCTCGGGCTCCATGCTTTCTTGCATCTGAGGCTGCAAGCACAGAAGACAGGGGTGGTGTCACATCTTTGCCTTCTTCTTCCCTGCGTTTGCCTGCAGATAATAACAAAGCTTCCTGTTCTTTCCCGTGGTAAATATTACTGTGTTGTTGACAGTGGCCCGGCGAGTCAGTACAGTTAACACAAGAATGTGCCTGAGTAGGGAGCAGCCTGCCCCGAGGGAGAAGGACTCCGTCTATTCATCCGCAAAGTGCAGCCTCCCATACTTCTTTGAAGAAATAAGTGATCTGTTATAACTTGGTTAGACAGGGCAAACGCCAAACACGACATGAACTGCTAGGTTACTCGATTACAAACAGGGGAGGTGCCTTTTTAAAACTATGTTGGGCATGACCAAGGTGTGTGTTGTAGCAGGGTGTGGGAGGAGCGAGTGGAGGATGTGAAAATGTGATTGCTGATTTGCTGTAGGCAACAACAGTACGTCAGGAAAAATCCTATACTGTTAAGAGTCAAGTTTGACTTTCTCATAGGTGGTGCAAACAATTATTGTGCACAGGACCACAGCAAAAGCTTTAAGAGGAAGTTGATGAAGGTAACAGGCATCTCCTTCTGGAGGCTGAGTGTATTCCTTACCATTGTTTTGAGGTAAAAACCTCTCATATACAGTATTTGTGTGTTTTTTCACAAGGTTTCTGAAGTGTGTATACTTTTATATTTCTGGATAAATCCCAAGCAATGTAAATGTAAAATAATTTCAATTCATCTAAAATTGGGGAAATTAATAAAAGAAGCATCAGTGAATGATGAAGTGCTTTTATTTTACTGGAAATGTCCCCTGATCCATGATCACTCAAACCAGGCAGCCTTACCGAACGACAAACAGTGATGTTGCAACTGTCTTTTAAACACACTCGCCGACTTCCTCAGTGCAGCACCCGCAAATTAAAGTCTGGCCAATTAACTGTTTCTTAAATACTTATATTTTGGTATTTGGAGGAATGTTCTGGGACAGTTCATCACTGTCAACAAATGTCAGCTGTTTGTCGAGAGAGGGCACGCTGTTATTACTCACAATAATGACAGGTTGTCTGGGTTTGAGAAATTCCTCCAAAGGTATTTTTGAGCAGTATTATCAAAACACATCTAGAAACTGAGGAGCCAGGTGCCAAAGGAGAGAGCTGAAGTGATGGCAAGGTATCGCACTGTCTTGGCAGATATTGGCAGTTGCCATATTTGCAGGAAGCTAAAAATACAAGCGTATTAGCGTTGGTAAAGTAGTGTGTGTGGTTTTCAGCCTCATAACTGCTTCATGTTATATTTTTCCCCTGCCAGTGAATATGATTACCTCCTTAGTTTTTATGGATGTCTATTTTTATCATAAAAATGTGTTTGTGTTTTAATGTATTGCATCATTTTGTTTTGTGATATGCACTACACAAGGTAATATGTGATGTGGATTTCATCAAGAGAAGAGAAAAGTGAATTTCTTTCCCTTGGATGTTCCAAATAAAGATAAATGCCAAAAATTGTACGACTGGATTTTCATGAAAAAGTCATGACATTCAAATACCAAACGGTGAGAGGAATAAATGCACAAAAAGCAAATGAGTTCCAGCTAAATTTAAGGCAAAATTTTGGATGAAATTACACTTGCAAAATGTCTGAAATATGTTTTCAGAATGGTTAGTGAATGTCAAAGGGAATCCTGTTTGATAAGTGAAATTTAGAATAGCAAGGACTCTGATTTCAGCTGTTCAAAAATGACATTTGGAGAATGTGTTGAATTTGCAGGGATTAAATAACCTTTTGAGATTCTGTTTCTGGACAGCAGCCACTGATTTCAAACTTTTTTAATGGGACGTCTTTGTGGCCTGGAGGTCAAAGATGCAGAGCAGGTAACCGCAGCATTCCCTGTCTGACCTCTGCCTCCCTGTTTCCTGTTAGCTGTCTGTGATGTACTATCGAATAAAAGCTGAAACACATGGATGGATTTTATGCACATAATCTAGAGAATTGCTGGTTGTTCAGCTGAAACCTGTTTCATTTTTTCTGCCTGCTGTTATTATTTTTATTTCAGATTCATTTCTGCATACTTGTGTGGAAACTTAATATCAAATTAAAGCCATTTCGGGCTCGAGGCAACAACCAGTGCAGGATTACTCATTCCCTTATCATCCGAATGGCTGATATCTGATTTAATTTAAACAACAGGTGGATGTAATCACTGCCAACCCTACCCACAGTCATGCAGAGTTATGAGGAGCTGTGAGTCTCTCACCCACTGTGCCAGACTTATTGCTAATTTAATTCTAAGGTTACAATTTTATATTAGATTAAAAGACCAAAGAGGAAAAATCCAAACAGACAAAATAAGAAATCCACGAGTAACATTTTAAAATGAACCCACCTGTCCCTGTGTCACCTCTGCCTCCTCCAGCGATGCAGGTGGTAATGTTGATTCAGTCTCTTCTCTTAGCAGCGAAGCGTCATCTTGTCTTTCTGGCACTTCTGAATGTTCGGGCTCCGGGCCTTCGGGGTCACTTGCTTCCTCTGTGTTTTCTTCCTCTGCCATCTCTGCATGTCCTGCACCTGCGCTTTCTGCAGTGTCAGCAGCCGTCGCCTGTTTACTGACACCGGCAGGTATGTGAGTTTTAGTTAAGGCTTCTCCAGTTGGCACTGAACTTTCCGCAGTGCACAAGACTGAGCTCATTGTTTGCTTCTCAGTGTGACAGAAATCTGTCACCTCCTCTTGTTTGACATCCGGAAATGTTGTTTCTGCTACATGAGTGTCGGTGAGCTGACAGTCAGCAACAGTGCCACAGCATTTGGAGGAATTCACCTCCTCATTGTGCATTAATTCATAGGTTTCTGAGTTTTCTTTGCATGATAATTGGGCACTTGTAGATTGCATCTCCTCCAAGTCTGTACTCATTAATGCTGAGGGGTTTTCTGACATTGAGTCTGCCACTTGACCATGACCTTTTAAGTCTGTTTCATCTGCTTTAGGCCTGATAAATGTTGAAGACAGTTCAGATTTTTTCTCAGGGAGTCCTGTGCTTGAACTTTCTGTGAGCTTTGCACCACACAGCCCTGCTCCCTGTGAACACCTGGCTACATCTGGGCTGCGGGATCCAACATTTTCCCTTTGCTGCGTGTTCTGCGGCTCCATGTCCAGCACTATCGTAAACACTTTATTTGGGCTGACAGTGATGTCCTCACAGGATTTCTCTTGTTCTTGATCGGCAACTGACTCACATGTCTCAGACTGTGCTGCTAAATGAGGGCTTTTCAGGTCTGATTCAGGACTGATTGATGTTGTAAGTCCAGATTTTTTCTCTGGGACGTCTGTGAGCTTTGCACCACACAGCTCTCCTCCCTCTGGATGTCTGGTCTCCATCAGTTTCCTGCATGTCCTGTGGCTCCATGTCCAACACTATTGTAAACACTTTCTTTGGGGTCACACTGATGTCCTCACAGGGTTCCTCTTGTTCTTGAGCATCAGTATTTGCCTTAAATGTGTCTGCTTGTGCTGCTAAAAATCCACACACACTTTCAGTGGCAGGAAGTGGGAAGTCCAGGACTGAGGTAGAGTCTTCCTGCAGCGGTTCAGGATTCTCTTGCTGAGCTATGAAACTCTTGTTGAGAGTTTGAAGTGAATCTGACATTAAAGACTCTGTGTCATTTACAGAAAGTGTCCCGTGCCCATTGCTTTGAGGACTGCTGTCAACGTTATTGTTTCCAATATCATCTTTTAGCACGAGATCAGTTTTCAGGTTTATTTTTCGTGGAGAAGACGTTAACTGTTGTGATTGCTGGTGGATTTCTGAATTAAAAACATCTGGGATTTTTGCACTTGGGACGTCATCAGGGTCTAAGGCGTCTTTTTCAGCTGTTTGCATAAGGCTATGTGCAGCACTCACGTCCACTTGTTCCGTAGAAACACATGTTTCATCCTCTCTTGTGGCGTCAGCTTCCACATTGGATCCTCGTAAAGTCTTTGTGACAAGCTCTGTGGAAGGTTGATGGTTTGTGCCTCTGGTTATCATTCTGTTGTCGTTTTGATCACTTTCTGAATTTCCCTGGTCTGTTGCAGAGGGGGAAGGAGACACCGGAGGACACACACATTCCACTTCACTGTGACCTTGACTCACCTATGAAACACAGAAAATCCACCAAAATCATAAACCTCAAAAATATCATCATCATCGTTCTGGACTGTAAGATTCTCTGACTGAAAATAATCTCACCAGGCGTTTAGACAGGGTTTCAAGTGCAGGTGTGCTTTCACTGAGAGCATCTGAAGCATCTCCCTCCAGTTCCTTTGACATTTCTGCTCCCAAACAATTTAGAAGAAAATCTTTTTCTGAGAGCACTTCACGGAGAGATTGTTGAAGCTGCAAACCTTCATCAAGAGACACCTAGCAGAGCACAGACAGATACACAAAATGTAAAAAAAAAAAAACAGAGAAGGAACTTTTGATGTGAACTATAGTTTTTAAGAGTCAACAGGTCAAAGTGTCCTATCTGTTGTCACAACAACCAGAGCAAACGGTGCTGCGACAGTTTGGTTTGCTCCTGCCGTGTTGAAATTTACTTTGACTGTCTGTGTGTTATTTCACAGCCATTCACGCGGCTCTGTGAGGATGTACTTAGTTATTAGGCGTGATGCTTTGAGCTAAACGCTAACGTCAGCAACCTCAACCTCCTGGAGGTGATAGAGTAAAAGTAAGAATATCAACAGGATTCATCATTTATAAAATGCTTAGATTCTCAAGCTGTAAAGATGGATTCATTTTGCATTTCCATGGACTGGCAAAACAGGAATAACGCAGTTTGGTTTAAGCTTAAAGAGTTTTTGGCAGTGGCAGACAGTAAGGCTCATGGGAAAAAAATAAGTCACAACATGTTTATGATCTTTAATAACACTAGTGAGAAAACCTCACTAGCCACATGCTCCCTGTGATCACTGTCTATTAGGTTCACCATGGACCTGTGAGAGTAAGACTGTGAAAACATCTGTATCTTTACATAACTGTTTTATACATATATGATCATGATATAGACATGCAAAGTGAGTTATGAGTTGTCATTTTTTCCATGCTAAGAGGAATGTGATTTTTCTATTATGAGCTTATACGTTTTATAATGTTTTCATATTGTTTTAATGTCATTTTATTTATTTATTATATCCCTATATGTTCAGTGTTATGTAGTATGTGTCAGTGTGTTCTTTCCAGCATGGCGGTTTTCCGTAGGTCTGATAAATATGAGGCTGACTACTTCCAGATAAAGGCTGTAAAATTGTCGTAGATTACCATCATCCAAAGCCACAGGACTGAGGTCTGCTTTGTTCTCTTTAACGGTGTGAAACAGGGGTTGTGTGGGGAAATCAGTGCTGACTCATGTTGGTAAACAATTTTCATTCATTTTCCATGACATACCACAAAGAGGAGAAAGTATTTCCGATCTAATATTTATAAAGAATAAAGAATGGACCTGTGGCATTTTAAGAGCAGCTCTAAGAAGACTTAAATACCCTGCTGCATAGAAAAATTATGTTTTTTTGTTCAAAGCCAGATTTTAGTTTTTGTATCAACACAAATTCAAGGCCACAGAAAATGGCATGAAGGGCCAGTTAAAAGTTCAGCATTGTTCACAGTCTGAATTTATTTAATTGCCACTGACAAAGCAGACTCTGAATGCTACAGAAATATGTCTATTACCTGGCTGGGCGATGGTGATTCAGTTTGTACCGTTTGGCTCCAGTGCTGCAGCTGCCTGATGAGCTGTCTCACTCTGTTAGCAGCGTTTTCTGCACACTCCTGCTTCTTCTGTGGAAAAATGGACCTGAGGCTAGAGCAAAAACATGAGAGAGAAAACAAACAGGCAGGAAATGAGTTCATTCATTACTTAGAACATTATAAAACTACACACAACAGGTTCTTTGGTATTGAAGGCAACAGGTAGCCTCTGTCTCATCCCAGTGGTACTGATACTTAAGGCCCAAACCACATTTCCCATTAATTCTGTTTACTTTCTGTTCCAAATTACTATACATTTTAACACTTAGAGTGGAAATGACTCTTCTATTAACCTCCTACTCTTTAAGAAGTCCCTCTACAAGCTCTGAAACCTCAATCTTCATTTGGAAGAATAAACAAAAATGTATAAATGTCTGTGTAAAGAATCAGTTTTCTCCTGCTATGTCTAACTTGCTGTTATTTGTTTATTGTGTGCACTATGCATCTAAAAACTGCATTGATTTTGTGTGTTAATGAGGTGAAGTACCTGTCAAGGTCTTTAGCAACTGCATCGACAGTCAAAGTGACATCTGCGGGAAGCATTTCTCGTGTGACGCTGGACTCTCCGGTCTTCTGCAGGCTGTCTACTCTTGCAGCCAACTCTGTCAGCCTGGTATCAAAGCCCTGAGAGAGAAACAAAAGCTTCTGTGATTGAAAACACTGTCGGTTGGTTTTCATGTTTGAGTGCGTGGTTCCTTCATTAACCTATTACTGTGAGATAAAGCAGCGTTTTAAAGGAGCTTTTAATGTTACCTGTATAGAGCACCAGTGCTGTTTGAGCTGGCTGATACCAGGTGACACTTCAGGGTCATCACACAGATTTCCAACATTATCAGTCAGGTCTTTCACTGCTGTCTGCACACTGGAGATCTCTTCCTTCACTTGTTGAACTCTCTGGTTGTTGTTCTCTTTGAGCAGTGCCAGGTTTTCTCTGATGCTGCTGTCTAGCGCCCTCTTGTGGTCTTGGAGATCGCTGACTTGCTTGGAGAGGCTTACTCGGGCCTCGACTGTTGCACTGTCTGCGATCGAGTCCTTCAGTGTTTCAAGTTGCAAAATATCTTTTTCTGTGTCTGTTACTTCCTGTAGCAAAGCCTGGAAAGTGGAGAGAGACATATAAACATGCAGTGTTTTAATATAGGTGGATAAATGTTAGAAAATTCTCCCTCCTCTTTATATAAACATATTTTTCATGGTTTTAATGTAGATGGTGTGTGTAATAAAAATGTGCAAGAGCTTGTACATGATTCACCGGGTCAGTTTACTTAATGGACCTCACCTCCAGAGCTGGTACATCAGTGAACAGTCCAGCTGAGCTTTCTTTCTGGGTTTGACAGGCTGACATCCTCTCCTGCAGAGATGTCAATTTATGGTGGCAGTCCTGCAGTAACTGGCCAAAATGTTCCTCATTACTCAAACCGTCCTCGAGGCGGGAACACACATCCTGTGCAGTGACACCAAGCCACAGTCAGACGGCTTATATTTAAGTGCACATACTTATTGTCATTATAATAACCCAGTGGTTCCCATTGTCAGTGTTGGTCAGTGTAGTTGAGTTTGCATTCCTACCTCTATCACATTGGCAGAAGTTGTATCTTTTAACTATTCAGCCATTAGTGTTAGCAAAAACATTTCAACTTTTAACTATTTGAACTGTTTATTTATTATTTTCACTAATTATTTTACCAATATCAATCACTTCAATCTAACTTTATTGCCTGTTCAGCCATTCCTTATGTATTATAAATCATTTAGCTAGTTTATTTGTTACTTTTAGGTACTGTAACTATTTTAACTACATGTCCATTACTTTAAGCTAATTATTACAGCTTATTTAATACTTTTATTTACTTTTATTTTTCAACTATTTATCCAATAATGATTGTCACTGTTTTCCTTACTTTTAGCAAAGTATTTCATCTTGCTTACTAGTCTTTATAAAGTATCAATGGCAACATGCGGCTTTAAAGCGCTGACTGACTCAGGTTGGTGAGAGGTGAACAGTTAGCAACTATTAGCTGGTAGCTTACTGGTTATTGTAGCAGTAAATTGACAGAAAGTCAGCATCACATAAATCTTAATGCTGTTGGAATGCTTATTGGATATGTTTGAAAATCACTATACTCTACTATGTTCATCACTTTAACATGAAAAGTAACATTTTTTAACCTTCAGCTCTGCCATCAGCGATGAGCAGCAGGTGTCCAGCTCAGCCCAGGAGGAATCTTTCCAGATGGCGTCGCTGCGTCGCTCAGCCAGCCCCTGCCTCTGTTCAGCCAGGCTGGTAAGAGTTAATTGCAGGGATTCAGACTTATCGCACAGTTGATGGGCTAGGAGGCAGGCTTGTCTACGTTCAGCTGTGCCGGGACAGGGGAATGAGATGGGGAGCTGAGTAATTTGGCGTTGCAGCTCTTCCACTCTGCAGCAGACCTCCTGTCTTCTGGACAGGTAGGAGGAGATGAGCTCTGGATCAGTCTGCAGGACCCTGAAGCACCAGGAGACATCCGGGTTTAAGTGACCCATGAAAATGACTAAGTCAAAACTGAGGATTGGCTTCTTTTTCATACTTAATCATCTTACAGATTTAAAGCCATTCACATGCTCCACTCACCTGTGATAAGGCTCGACTGACTGCAGAAGCTCTGTCCACTGCTCCTCTATTCTCTGGATGGTTTCCTGAATTTCCTGTTTCAGGTCATCTCCATCACACAGCCTGCGGCTCAGACCATTTCCAGCAACTCTGAGCTCCTGGAGGCGAGCCTCTCCATCTGCTGTTGCATGTACCACAGCCTGAAAAATATTTTCACAGAAATGTGCATAACCTATTCAGAATGCAGCAACAATGAAAAGTGACAAAAAGCGTCTCCTTGATTCTGCCGTTGTAGCAAACAGTGACAACTTTGTAGCATAAACGTCGCTTCCAGAAACTTCTGTGAGAATTTTAGTCGTCAAAACATCAGTTCTGCACAATGAACAGACATTCCTCTTTTTGAAACAAGTACGAACAAATATAGACAAAAAAAGAAAAGATCAGTGTGACCACGCCCTGACGTGACATTACACACGACTGTAAGCACTCCCTTTTACACCTATAGAGACAAAATAGAAATATTCCCTACTTAAAAGACTACTACTACTACTTTATTGCAGAATGTTCAAAGAGGTATTTGGCTCAGACTAAATGAGTTGAGGAGTACAAGCTCTTATAAAATAAACACAGTGAAATGATTCATGTTCAGATTTGTTGCAGGATATTATTTAACAGGTGTGTAAAGAAACTAAGTGGCTCATTTGGTGAGGTTTTCTTACCTGAGCACAGTGAAGTCTCTGCTCTACAGGACTCTGGATACAGGGACTTTCACCAAGCAAAGAGTCAACAAGTTGTCTCAGCTCTCCGACCCAGGATTGTGTGGACTTCGACAAAGCCTGAAACACCTCGACGTCCCTGCTCAGAGGACACTGCCTCTCCTCTGCAACATGTAGCACCCTGGTGTAAAAGTTGTGGTATCGTTCCAGCAGTTTGCTACTTTCTTCCACCAGTGCAGACTGCTGAAGGTTGCTGCTTTGTAAGGATGACACAAGCTGACTGAGGAGCTCTGTCCTCGCCCTGCAGAAAAGATACATAAAACTGACGTTCAGCTACAGTTTATTCACACTTTAAAACTGTACTGAAGTGACAGATGAGTAGAGAGGAAAAACCTGTCATGACCTTGCAGCTCCTTGAAAGTGCATAAGAAGAGGAAGAAGAGGAAATTCACCTACACTTAATTAACAAAGTATTATATAAAAGCAATGTTTTCAAGGATAATGGGACTCTCTGCTTCAGCCAACCTGGAGTACAACCTGTACTGCTGATTTTGCAACTTAGTAAAAGCTTTACTTACTCACCATGGGCGTGTGCTGCAAATTATCTCTCCAAACAATGTGGTTAACCAGAGTCATGTGATTGTATTGGATTTAAAACATTTAATGCCTTGTAAAATGGCCGGCATCTTGCACCATTAATGGAAATAAAAAGAGGGCTAAGATCAGGATGAGGATCAGCATGAGTCATGTACCATATAACTGCCATCATTCCTGTCTCCAGTCAGGATTAGTCAAAATTCACAACAGTGAACAGCATATTGCTCAAAAGTGCTTGATTTACTTGTAGATCTGCTGTTTATTCCTTTACCTCATCCCTGAATGAAGAGCACAGATCAGTTAGATTTAGCACTGACTTTACTGGGTCCAACTGAGCCGGATCTGTCTCTTTATTATTATTGGTGCAATCACAACTACTATCCAATCCTAATCTTTTGAGAGAAAATCTGCTATCATTTGATAGGAATATTAATCCTGGAAAAATGTTTTGTCACTTACAACTATTTTATTATTTTATTAATTTGTATTGTTATGTTGAAGTCATTGAATTAACACAATATAAAGTACACTGTCCCATACACTGCCTGTTAACAGCTCATAAATATATATGAAGTGTAAATTACAGAGCATGACATGCCCTCACCTGGAAAAAAAGTTTACCTTTGTGTAACTGCTTCCTCTTGCAGGAGACTAGGATCCTCCTCCTTTGCTGCTTTTTCCTCAGCGGTTTGCAGCCATCGTTCTAAATCCTCACTCTCCTTTTCCAGCCTACAATACACACACACCACACACACAGCATGAACGCAGGCATGAGCATGACACAGTCACACTGTACAGTATGCACGATGTACTGTCAATTAAAGTGACATCAAGGTGAGAAAATAAATGATTCTGCCACAGAACAGAAAGAAAGACAGACTTAGGAAAACAAGTTGAACTTGTCCATCTGCCTTTTTCTCCAGAGTCTGAACTGTATGAATCCCTAAGATTGTCTCTGTGTATTATACACAGTCATTGTTTGTGTATAGTTTAGCACAGACTGATCATTTTTAGCACTAATTATCTATTCTTGTAAAGAACACAGGTCACAATAAGATACACTGTATTTCTTGTATGTTTTCTGGTCACAATCAGTCCTTCTTTCACTGCTCATGCCCTTCTCAGACTCTTTAGCTACTGTATGTTCAGCTCATGTTTAGTCTGCTTTGTTTCTTTATCCAGATCCTTTGATGACAACTGCTAAAATGCAGTCAAGTGATCAAGCAGCTGCTGGACAAAGAAACAGAATGCTTCTGAAGAAACTCCAGAAATACCTGCCGAGCAGCTCTCTTACGCCCTTATTGTGATGTGTAAATGTTGCATGTACTGTTGAATGATGTCTGTACACATGCTACATGGCTATGAAGACATATATCATCATATTACTTCAGATCTGTAAATCTGTACACATTACACACCGTCTGTGCTCGTTGTCTGTTACCTGTCGAGATCCTGGATGTTCCTCTGAGTCTGTTCTTCCACCTCAGAGAAGAGCCGATGGGAGGTTCTGATTCTCTCCTGCAGCTGAATCCCATCCGCAGACAGACTCTGTAGACTATCTGGACTGGCTATGGAGGTCAGAACACGCAGGTCCTCCAGCAAACTCTCTGCCTGCTCATCCTGGGTCTGGAGTTGCCAACACAGTTCCTGTAGAGGAAAAGAAGTTACTGTTAGCGATTAGGCACAGAAATCTGGATTCAGAGATGGCCGAGTCTTTTCCCTACAAAATAAAGTTCAAATTTCAGACTTGCCCAAGACAGCCTGATGTGTCCAGCTTTCCAGCCTTTGTTCAGGAGAAATGTTTGTGTTAAATCAAAAGGTTTATGTGTCATTTGCTGTATCTCTACCAGCTACTATATTTAGGGAAAATGTGCCAAAAAAAACATCTAGATAAAGACGGACAGGCAGCAATTTCATGTTACAGCTCCATTTCATGATGTGGGTTGATCTTGATGCCCTATGAATATTTATAAATAAAAACTCATCCAGGAAACATCTTAAATATGTGTTTAACATAATATCTATGTGGGATAATATAGTGAAATCTGAAATTTTTCTCACTTCATCTTAAAACTTACCTTAAGTTTTGCAAGGACTGTTGCAACATCTGAACCACAGAGAGTGAGGAGGGAGTCCTGAATCTTCTGGAGGGAGCTGAAGCACTCGGCCACCCTGGCAGCAATTTGTCCCTTTAGCAGCCACCATCTGCTTGTAAACGTCCTCAGCTTCAGAACCAAGCTCCTTTAGTTGCTCTATCTTCTTCCTCATCTGGGTCTCAGCCACCTACACAAGATTTTAGACAAGATTTACTAAAAAATAGAAGCATTAAGTGTAACAGTGTCATCACGTCAGTTCCAATAATCAGTTCATCATCATCTGTCCATGCTAGCAGCTTTATTTCAGCCTGAAACACCTACCTCTTAAACAGAAAACTAAATCCAAATCTACTTGCTGTACCTGCAGCTCCAGTAGAGGCTCTGTGCTTTGGAGCAGCGACTGAATCTCACTGGCTCTCTGTTGGAATCGCTCCACACTCTTCTCTTGGGCCATAATCTCGTTCTGGAGAGGGTGAGAGTGAGGTTATCGTTATTCAGAGCAACTGTAGAAACCTGGAGACTTCTCTTCTCATTAGACAGCCCAGAGGAGTCTGAAACTCTATGTTACAGAGCGAGACAAGGGGAACTCAGTTTTACCTGCAGTGTCTTGATGTCACCCTCAGACTGAAAGGATGGAGACTGAGCAAACTCTGTGAGTTTGTTGTCGGTCCAGCTCTCCACCTCTGCTCCCAGCTGGAGGACTCCATCCCACAGAGTCAGGCTGCGGTGTAAGTTTTCAAGGTAGGAATCTGTTCTTTCTGATATCTGCAAGGATGTCAGTTGAAACGGACACTAGCACTCATCTTAAAAGTGATACAAAAAGAGAAAGAAAATAAAAATGTGGTATAATTTAAAATGAGATTAGGGAATTTTAACTCACATCCAGCCAGCTGTCCATAAGAATATCAGCTTCACTCTCAAACGGGATGTTGCTGCATCCTGGTATCTTACGTAGGTGAGCGTGAAGCTGCCTGCAGACGCTGCGGACCTCCTCTATGCTGTCCCCGAGGCCGTTCAGCTCTGCTTTTGTTTCCTGAACCTGAGGAAGCACACATACAGACACACACTGAGGTTCTGAGCATCAGCACACAGATTGACTATACTTTACTCCACCAATCTTAATGTTATACCTTAGTGTGTAATCTCTGCAGGTTGTCTTTCCCCATATAGGAGGCTTGTTCACTGATGGTGCTTTCTGCTCTCTGCAACGTCCCGCTAAGCTCAGCCCGAGTGCTCTGAAACATCTTCAGCAGCTCAGTTAAGACGCAACACTGTTCCAGCCTGTGTGTGACCCGTAACACAACACAAGACACACACACACCATAACTCAGCAAAGTGACACAATTAGAGTGACACAACAGACAGAGACAGAGGCTGTAATAATCAAACACTGAGCTTGTAACTGCTCCTCTTGTTTTTACCGTTCAGTTACAGCTCTTGTTGTCTCCTCCCAGACCTCCTCCACCTCGCTGCTCTGACTCACATCATAGGTTCCTGATGAAGATGCATCTCGTACGTGCTGCAGCTCAGACAGGAGGCCAGCGAGACGACTTTCCAGCTCAGTCAAGGCTCGTGTCCTGAAGAGGATGAAAGAATCACTGGGTCATCAGTTATGGATGAGTGGAGACTACTGACATTGTGTTTTGACGTCCATATATGTTAATGATTGTTATTTGTCAGATGTTTGTTCATAATATAGTTAACACCCAAAGGTTTAGACAATTACAGGAAAATATCTTCATGTTATTTTTGTTATTAAACACACAAATCTGGCATTCAGCGCACAGTGGGACAATAGAGAAGTTAAAATGAGTAAATATGTATTTTCTGGATCCAGGTCAGTGTTGTACCTCTGCTGCAGAGCAGGCAGGGTGGGCTCGTGCAGTTTCAGATGTTCAGCTGCTCCTTTTATCTCCCTCAGTGCCCCTAACAAGGCAGCTCTCCTCTGGGCCAAGCTCTCCTTCACCTCCCCCTCTTTCTTAACCTGGCTGCTGCTTCTCCTCTGGTCCTTGACATCCCCCTCAGACCTGTGCTCCTTCTTCCTTTGTCTGTTTGTGTCATTCTCTCCATCAAGCCTACTCCTTTCAGCCTCCAACTCTAGCTCCTCTTTCGCCCTCCTTGGAGGGGGATGCTCCTGCTCCTGCTCCTGCACCTGTGCTCCTCCCTGCTGTGATGAGTCATCCCCAGTCTTTGCCTGACGTATCTCCACAGGATTCAGCTCTTCATTCCTCTTCATTTGCTCCTTTCCCACTGAATTTAACTCATCTTTGCTCTCCCTTTGCCTGCCTCTAATCAGCTTTTTCTCCACGTCCACAACGTGCTTGGACAGTGACGTCACCACATCCTGGCACGTCACGATCGCCCCATCCATGCTCAGAGTCATCCCCGCTGCCTTTAAATTGCTGTCAACTTTCTCAGATTGCTCCGCAGCAGTCTGCAACCTCTGCTGCAATGCTGCGTGCCAAGAATGCCTTTCCTGCTCCCAGTCTGCCTCAGTTTGCTGCCTGCTGGCGTCCTGGTTTGCCAGCGGGGCTGGGATCTCGGCCTTGACTTCCCTCACTGTGGCCAGGAAGTGATCCACAGCCTGGGCAGCTAACTGAACCTTCTCCAGCTGCTGTCTGAGCTGCTTCAGATGACTGACGCTGCTGTGGAGAGCCTGGTGGAGGGATGTGGCTTCTGGCTGTTGTCTTTCCTCTTCACTGCTTTGTTTTGATAGTCTTCTCATTTCAGACTGCAGCCTGTGATCCATCTCCTGGGTAACACATCAGGGATTAATAATAACGTTTGAATGTTCCACTCTCAGAATTAAAGTGTTGATTGTTTGAACAAGGCAAAGACGTACCTTTAAGTCAGACTGCAGACTGAGGTCAGGCAAGTTGAAGGAGGAGATGTCCATGGACTCTGACATGATCGTGTCCAGTTTTTGTGTGATCAGTGCCAGGTGATCATCTGCAGACTCCATCAGATCAGCAGTATTCTCCAGAGACGTCATCCTGACATAAACCAACTCGTTAGAATAAGCTGTTATTATGTAAAGCATTAAATACAGTTATTAGTTAACTAAATATTATGTAATATGATTGAAAGCTCCAAAATAACTATTAAAGGCTCAAGAATAAACTTTGAAACTCCACTTCTGAGCCAGAATAGATGACAGACAGATGTTACAAATGTGCTTTTTCTTAAGAGATCAGTCTGCACTCTACCTGTTCTTCAGGCACATTTGTTGGCTTTTCCACTCATGAGTCAGCTGCTCCCAGTCCCTCTGCACCTCACTCAGGTCTTCCCTGGTCATCAGATGGAGGGACTGGGATAGTTGGGCATACTGGAGCTCAAACTCAAACCATAGTGCCTCTGTCTCCTGTTTTAAAGTCTGTTGAGAAGACACATGCTTGCAAAGCAGCCACAAGACAAACTGAGAAGTCTGCACACTGTGACTTAAGCACTAAATATCACTTAATGCATGGATGTTTGAGGCTGAACCCTTCCTCAGCGTTGAGGCTTAGATTGGTCTAGGTTGTAAGAATGCACAACAAAAGGGACAAAGTAACATGAGTGATGCTTCAACTTGCCTGTAGTTGTTTCTTTTGGTTCTGCAGGGTAGAGACAGTGACTGGCTCTGGGATAAACGCCTCTAAATGTTGCTTGTTATTCTGAAGTTGAGACTGAAATATCAAGCTGGACTTTCTGTACCTACAGTGAAAGATTTACACATCATTTCAATATAACGTTTTATTCTTATTTCATTGAACTTCAAAGAAAGAGCATGGCAGACTGTTAAGTCTTCATGATAATTCTGTTTTTTAAATGAGATGAACAGGTCAAACAGGTGATAACACACAGTAAGTTAGTTAGTCTTACTTAAAACTTTACTTCACATGCTTTTAGTCAACATGTTGTAAAGTTTAACTGAGGCATGAGTCCATACCTCTCCAGTACTTCCTGTTCAGCGGGGTGCTCTTCCTGTGATGGGGCAACCGCCTCTGGTACGACCGTCCACTCCGCCTCCTGCTTGGCCTCCACGGTGTCGCCCCTGACAACCGCCTGGGAGATGAGGGAGTTACACAGTGACAGTCCAGCAAAGAAAAGAGGAAAAGATGGAGCGGTGAGCCTATCCAATTACTGAGGATTAGTGTCCCACACCTGGTGCTGTGGCGTCTAAGCGTTAGTGACAGTCACCACCAATGAAACTGCTGAGTTCTGTCTGACTGGGAGGAGAAAGGCCACTTAAGTGTAATGTGTAAAGTAAACAGGATTCATTTAAAGCTAATTAACATGTGCAACCTACATATTGCAATATCATGTGGTTTATACTGCAAGTCACATCACAGTATTCAAGATTATTGGTTTGCAGGTATGGTAGCATAAAGCAGAAGTCTCATGTAGCATCGAACGTATTCTAGTGATTTGAAACCAGAACACTCATAACTCCCATCTCCGTTTTTGTCTTCTTTAGTATCCTGAAGGAAAATGTGCAGAAACATACTGAGTGTATTTAAATGAAAAGACTGAATCCATTCATGACTTAAGATTCCTCCTCCTTTCTTTGAAGTACATAATACATGTCAAGTGTCTTATAGTTACAAACAAGCATGTCACATACAGTAACTGCCTCAATGTCTTAAATCATGATATACTTTTGAGTAGTACGTAGTAGTACGTTTACATAAAGGAAGTAGGAAAGAAAATGCACACAAGTGTGAAATCTAAACATCTTCTAAATCACAGTGAGTGAGCCATTTTAATTACTTTTACTTCACATTACATGATTTTAAGTTCAGAAAATAAGTTTATCAAACTTTCAAAAATGCAAATGATTGTTTCTACCTGCAACTTCACAAAGTGCTAAAATATCTAGTGGAGCTGAGAAAATCAAGAAAAAAAAAGAAAATCTGAAGAAAAGCAGTCATGTGATCATCATACCTGTATGTGAGGCTGGACTTGTTGACTGCTCTTTATGATGTGCAGTAGACGAGCCTTCAGTGGCTTCTCTTGGGCTCGAAGTGAAGACTTTAAGACCGGTCTTTCCGTTGGGGCATCCTGAGATTGCAGAGGCAGGATATCACCGTGAACTGGCACCTCGCCAGCCGCAGGTGAGAGGTCGCGTCGCGGGCTGTCCTCCCTTTGTTCCCGCGGCAGACTGCTGCTCGGCTGTGGGTCGGCCGATATGCCAGTCGCACTCAGCGGGGTGTTTCCCCCAAGCTGCCGTCCCCTGCTGAGTTAAGAAATGTTCAACAGGCGGAGGTCAGGGCCAGTCAGCTACAACCACTCAGTTAGAACCAACAGGATTCTCATTAAGATTAACAGACTCTAAGGATTACTGAGTGACAATTGTTATGAAATAAGCTGTCTGCTTCAATTAAATGATGCTGTTCACTTGAAAATCAGTTAACAGATGCTAAAAATTGAATCTTGATTTAAAGATAAATTCGAAAGACAAACTTGTTCTATTTCTGTCTAAATTGTAATTTTTCATTTTTTCCTGCAGTTTGATGTTCAGCCTCCCACTGAGCAGCTCCGGCATGACTGAAATACACATGAAATATATTAACTAGTTTTAGCTAAATTGAGCTTTAATCTGAAATATGAACTGAGTTTTTTGTAGATGTACAAAAAAACTCCCATTGAGCAAAAGTCCACCCCATATGACATCTGTCAGAGTAAATACTATAGGTCAGAGGCTTCTTCTTCTCATGTGAAGAGTGCCATCATGCCATTTTCAAGGTGAAGTTTCACCTTTGTATTTTCAGAAATCGAGAGAGCTGCAGTATATTGACAAATTTGGGTGGAAAATAAATTCTTTGAAAGGTTATCAGGGTAAAAGCCATGAGATTTATTCATAAACACAAACCCAAACAAGACCATTCAGTAATGACAAGCACAAACTTTGCTTCCAGACATACTGGAAATACATATATTATTTCCTTCTTAGCATTATCTTACCTGTGTGCTGGGAGCACTGAGTCACTGCATTGTGTTTCCTGAGCCTCATCTGACTCTTTCAGCAGATCTGTTGCCAGGCAGGATGATTCACTTGGTGTCACTGTCTCACACAGCGCTCTGAGTGATTCAACCCGCTCCTCAGCAGATGCATCTTCATCCATGACAACCTGAGGGGGAACATGAAGCTCTGAGAAACTGTAATCAACCACTTTTCTTCCTGATTATCTGAACTTGGCCACACAGCAGAGTTAGATGTTAATGGCATGCTTGTACCTGTTGTTGCTGCAAAGACTCGTGGTCAGTCTGGTCAGTAGCTTCACAGAGAGCGTTAGTATGCGTTTCGCTTTGTACGACAGAAAATGTCTGCTTTCCCTCTCTGATCTTAGACCATAAGACTGGGAACAAAGGCAGCCATTTCTCTGCGTACATCCTGAGTGTGACACAAACAAGCAGAAACTTGCTTAAGGGGCATTTTTTAAGGGGAATGGGTGAGAAAAATGTTAGTTATGTAAAGTTTTCATGATTTAAAGGTCTGTAAAATATTTAGGTTCATCTGGGACCCAAATCAAACTCCTTGTTTTTTTGGTTAAAGTCTTTACTTAGGTTTAAAACTGGTGGGTGCATCAATCTTTTATAGACTCTCTGTCGTACCTCCCACTGCTTCCTGACTGAGTCAGACAGGAGCATCAAGTCCTGGAGCTGGGACCCAGAGCAGAAGGCCCCAAAACCTTCCACTGCATCCAGGAACTCCTCCAAGATGACAGGCTGCAGAGTCTTTAAAGCCCGCTGCACAGAGAGACATACAGCTCAACAAACACGCACAAACCAAACTGGCAGCAACACAAGAAAAAAGCAAATCACCACAGACCTTGAAAGAATGTGTCCTGGTTCTGAAATTTAAGTTTGGGATTTGTAAGGTCTGGATGTTGTTGCATTCAAAGCAAGTCATGACCAGGCCTCTGTTTTGAGCATTTACTAAGCAACAAACTTTAATCAAAAAGGACAAAGACTTTTCACGAGACACGTAACCATTAAACTCATTCAGATCTTACACTGTTTTTTACAGCTTGATAAAATCAGTCAGGGTTAGTTGTGTCTCTCTTATTCTCTGTCCTCTGTTTAAATGTACCTGTTTCTTCTTGGCTTGTGACTCTGAAACCTCTTTGCCACTGAATAACTTGATGGCTTGCTGGATGCGTCCCTGCAGACGAACCCTGGTCTTCTCCAGTCTGCTTCTGGCCATCGACTGGGCTTTTGAATGGACTTCACTGCGGACCACGACCGGTGGCTGTGGAGGTGTTTTATTCACCTGTAGAGTGTCTGGTTGCCCTCTTATTCTGGGTTTGGATTTGTGAGTTTGTGAGGGGGACGAGCTTCCCTTTTCCTCTGTTACATGTTTGGACAGCAGCAGAGTTTTTTGAAATGTTTGGGTCAAAGATGGTGGAAGGTTCGTCATTTTGACTTAAAGCTTGAGTATGGGATTCAGGAAATGACCGAGGCTGTATGATGGGCTTAGATTCAGCTTCTTTTACAAGAGAAGAGTGAAAATGAGGCACTAACTCCCTCGAAGGCTGAGGCAGCATTTGGATTTTCACATGGGGTATAACAATAGTTTCATCCTGTATGTCCTTGTGCTGGAGGTCTCTTGTCCTCTGTTGAGGTGTATGAGGTGGAACCTGAGGTGAAAGTTGACTTGGGTCCTGGGTCTGCAGCTTAACATTCCCAGTCTGGTCTACATGTTTGGTTTTGGCTACAACAAATAACCCTGTCTCCGGCTTTCTCTGTGTCTGATGGACTGCTTCACCCACGTGCCCTTTAAACCCAAGGGAACTAAACATTCCAAGAATCTCCTGAAAAAAAGAAAAATAGACAAATCACATGAATATGAGTAACTGCTGAGGAACTGAAAGAAGTTACTATATATTAATTAAAGTCACCTGGCAGTGGGAGACTGCCTCTGTGATCCTGTCCTGCAGCCCAGACGTACTGAGGCTCTGCAGAGGAGAGGTTTTCCGTACGTGTGCAACGAAGTCCTGCAGCTCCTGTCCCTCCGTTACAACCTGGTTCTCCAGCTGTAAGCCTCGAGAGATCAGGCCCTAGAAAGGATTATAAAGTCTACACTGAGTTATGTGTGCTGTACTGTTTGATTTTAATGACCCAAACCAAACATTTCTGCACATTTCTTCTTTCTTGCCCTTACATTTGAATTAAGTCACTCTAAACCAGTTTTGTGTGAACAATGCTCACAAATCAGAAGCCTGTGGATCTTTTGTGATGACTTTAACATAAAAATGTCTAACTAGAACGAGCAGAAAGTTTTGGTTTGCTGACTTTGGCTGCAGAGTCCTGCGCAGAGTGTCCTCTCTTCTCTTTCTCCTTTAGGTGCTGGTAACAGTCCAGGGCATCTGTGATCCAGCGCTCCAGCTCAGCCAGATGGCCCTCTAGTCTGGATGAGGCCCGCTGCAGCTCCCCGCAGGTCCTCTCTGCTTCAGCCAGCACCTGTCATATATATGCACAGGATAATGTCAATAATAAACAGCACTGGATCTACAGAGTGTTGCCTGTGTACAGGAGAGTACCTGTGGGAGAGTTTGCTGGAAGTTTTCTAAGCAGCTTGTTTGGAAGTCTGCGGATGACATGTCCACTTCTGTCATCTTTTTACTCAGTAGCTGAAAACAAGAAAAACAGATGTAGAAAGTAGAAGTAAAACTTATCTAATCTATATTTTGGTGCTGATTTTTATCCACTCATCAATTTATTCATGTGTAAGTTTGCCAACCTGTAGTTTCTGTCTGTTAGCCCTCAGTGGGACTGAGGCCACATCCAGTGGTTGTCTCAGTAGCAAGCTGGCTTCCTGGGTCAGTGAATGCACCGTTTGAAGACACGGGGGTCCGACACTGGGCTCCGATGATACCTCCTAAGAAAGACATGTTTCATGTCTGGCAAACTCTACTCATTTCACTAATGTTACCCTTCATTTTGTTTCCTAAAAAATTAAATGAATAACAAGAGTGTATCCTACTACAACACTATTTAAATACAGGAGGTCCTGGTGTTAACAGATTGAGATTAATTCAGTAAATTATCAACATTTTAAATCATATATATTCATTTAATCCTCTTGAAAAGTCTCTGTGGAAGAACAATGAGAGCTTGCAGACTTACAAACTTTGTCCTCTTCATACGTTCAGCCCACTGCATGTTGACCTTGCTGAGTTGTTCAGACAGTGTGCGGCTTGTTGAAGTTTCTGTCACTTCAATAACCAAGTTCCCCACCTCATTTAGCTTCGCTTGACATGACATCCACTCACTCATATCCTGCAGTAACCAAACAACAGATTTGTACAGCTAAGCAGCTTCATTGCAAACACTGAAGTTCATAGTCAGAGTCATACAGATGTACCTGTGTCCCCTCAGGAGCAGACTGGGTTTGTGACTGAGCAGTCTGTGAGAGCCACGTCTGTAGAGAGACGAGGCACTTGTTGTAAGTCTCCCACGCAGACACCACTCTCTCCATCAGCCCTCTCATGGCCGTTACAGCTTGTGTAACCAGTTCAGCTTCACTTTCTGCTTCTTTCACCTGACGATTAACAAGCTGGGAATCTGCACCTGGGGAGTGGAGAGCAGGTGGAAGTCAAGTCTTAACTTTTAAACATAAAATCTTCAAGAAATTCATCATCCACAGAGTTCATGACCTATCAAACATTATGCCAGGATTTTGTGTTTACAGAACTCTTATCACTGACACACATTCACTGTAGCTCACACCTAGTGCTGCCTTGCTGGTGTAAGCATTTGCCTTCTCCTTCAGGATTTGGAGAGAGTCCATCAGAATCAAAACTATGCCTTGACGCTCCACTGTTTCCTAGACAACAAACCAACATAAGTCATCAATTTCGCTGTTTTTCTGGAGGCCAAAATCAAGGAAAATTAGCTTATAAATGTCTTGAAAGAACTAACTCCACATTTACTCTGCCGTTCTCTGTTAGCTCACATTATTTTGTAACTGGTGTAAATTTTGATCTTTCAGATAAACACTCACATGCCAGTCCTGCAGGAGCACATATACGGCCTCCTTTGATCTGTAGGGAGTTTTCCAGGTCTGGATTTTGGCATTGATACGTTTCAGGAGGTCCAGCACAGTGTGACGATATTCCTGGTATTCCAACTTGATCCCTTGATATTTGGCTGTGACTCTGACATGGGTTACACTGTTTTCAAATAAAAAAGGATTAACACATTGTCTTGTGAGAATACTGGTACAAAAGAAGCTACTGTGGATTATTTTATCATCAGTGATTTTAAGATTTCTGACTGTGAACATGTACCGTCTTTTTATCTCATCAAACTTTTCAAGAGGCACTAGCACGTTCCCTGAGCCATCCATGTTGTGGTAGTTGTCAAGGATCTGGACATGGTGGCTCATCTCTTTAATTAAAGTCTAAAGAAAACCAGCAAAGAATATCATAAGTACATAAACTAGACAATGAAAATGTGTGTGAAGTTTTCTGAAGTCCTGAAATATTGTTACGATGCCTGTTTATAATAACTCTGTCCCGTTCTCGTCCATTTCAGAACCAAAAAAATATAAATTTCTGATTTTTTAAAAAATTATTATAAAAATTTGTCCAACAGCTTCAAAATTAAAATAACCTTCAGGGTGTCTTGTTGACCTCTTGCTTCTTTAGCAGCACCTGCATGATCTTTCACCCTTCCTCCCTCCTCTGTTAGCGCTGCCTCTGCACGCTGCAGCCATGCAACCACAGAGTCCAGAGGAGGAGGAAGACTCAGGTCCAGGTCTGCTTTACATCTCTGCAGCTGGAGAATGACACACACATACACATAACGTGGTATTAGCATAAATTCTGGTCATTGTAATGTTGTCTGATGACTGCTCTGTAAACATTTCTCACTCATCCGGAGAGAGATGTTAGGAGTATTTTATCCGACTGAATCAATACTACATAATGACAAATAGCATCCTCGCATATTTGTAAACAAACAACAACGCAGCTTATTGTCCACAGTGGGTTTCCTCACCTCCTCCTCCATACGATCCCACGCTGCCCTGAGAGCCTGCTGCTCTCGACTCAGCTCAGGGCATCGTTTGATGTTTGTGAGCAGGGTCATTACAGGTCTCCTTTGCTCAGTGAAGGAGCCAGCGAGACTCTGGAACACCTGGTGAGCCAAACACAGCTCTAATCACTATACAACAATATAAAATGAATATTTTTCTTCCTTCAGTTTTTGTGCTTTGTCTTACTCGATATTTTTCTGCATAGCTTGAATTCTGTGCAGCCGTCCATGCTTCTGACAGTTCCTGAAAGGCCTGCTCCAGCCAACAAGTTACCTCTTGTGCTCTCTCACTTGGGGAGACCTGCATTTTACATGTTAACAGTCACATTTTGATGCTATAAAAGTGTTAACCATGGTGAATTACAGTGTCAGAGCTGCACAATAACTGAATAAATCCATGAGGTATGAGGCAAACCTCAACTATGTTTCAGCTCTGTTAGAACAGTAAACTTGGGCTCCTGGAAACAGCAGCGGAAAATGTTTTTTAAATTAAGAGATCAGAAAAGTCCTCTGCAGGAACAGCTATGCATCTTATAAATATCAATCACATGCAGCTGCATTGTTTAGCAGTAAAGGTGCACACACAGTTAATGCAAACTAATAAGTGAGAAAAACTGAAAAATATTAACCAAAGAAGGATTTCTTTGCTTGGCGTGTAGCTACCTGGCGTAACGGTGAGACAGCAACTGCTGGAGTGAAGTGAGCAGGTAAATTCACAGGTGAGAAGCAGGAGGGCTGATCCAGAGGAAACAGCTACACCACCACCACCAGAAGAGAGCATGAAAAAAGAAATGTGAAGGTAGAGGGAAGTAGTTGACACCCCTCAGTTTCATGCAGGGGGTTGTGGATCAGACAGCGAATATAAGCAGGAAGAGCCAGAGGAGCAGTAAACCACCAACTGAAACAGTAATACCTGACTTTAATTAATTGAGCTATGTTTTGGTGTAAATACTTGAGAGGGACAGGCTCAGATTATTATTATAAGTGACAATATGATCAGAGATACAGGTGCGACTGCTGACCTGCAGATAGTCATCAGGTGCTGGCATGTCATTGGAGTACTGTAGAAACTGGGCCACATATGTCATAATGGACTTCTCATCGGGGTCTTTCACATCAACATCTGAGTTCAGAGAAAAGGTAAAAGATGGTGTCTCAAATGACCTTAAGTAAAACCACTTTTAGTTTGCTACTCAAGACTTTAATACAGTATTTAGTAAACACTGAAACACAACAGTTTTACCTACTGGAAAAACAGAGTAAAGTTAATCCTATGAAAGGCTCACCCTGGGGCTCCAGCAGGCGGGGGATGTGGAGCTCCCTCTCAGCCAGGTGGAAAGCTTCTTCCAGGTTCTCCTGGTTGCTCCTGGACTGGACCAGTGAGAGATCAACCAGCTGTGGTCTGAGAGAACACAGGATGGCCAAGAAGGCCTCTCCACTTCTCCAGCTCGACTTAAAGTCTTTCACACTGACAGAGCAACCAACCCTGGAGACAAAGAGACAGGCAGACAATTAATTTTTTCAATTTAATAACTGTGAAATGTGTGTTAAGCAGTAAAGTATACGCTTAAAAACTCACTTTTGGCATTGGTCCCTGACCCACATGAGCAGGGCCTTCTTGGCAGATATTCTGAAGCGTCTGTGGAGGGGAGACATCCGGCCTGCAGGGAACTGGACTGGCTGGGATGGGGCTGCCAGACCAGGAGTCCAGGCTGGACAGAGAGTCGAGGGAGGAATGACGAGAGCTGAAGGAGAGAGCACTGGCCAACTCCTCAATCTAACATGGAGACAATGAAACAATATATATGTTATCAATGTATGTATCTTGATATGACACAAGATGCTTTTTCAGAATAGCAGAAGCACAAGTAGATTAACATATGATGACTTTAGTATTTTACTTTTACTGTTGGTACTCACATGACAGCGGAGAATGATGGTCCACACAAGGCCGAGAATGATTGAGGGCCGTCCATCAATGATATCTGGGATGTTTATGTTCACCAATTTGATCTACACCGACCAACAACAACAAGTGTTAACAATAAAACACAATACAAGTTCAGATGTTCTTTATGTGTGAAAACTCACAGATTTCTTCTTGAGGAAGTTTAGTGCCGTCTCAATGTTGGCCCTCTGCTGGAAGACGCCCTGCCCCCTTTGTCTTTTCTATGAGGAGAAATTACAACATCAGCTTAATATTCATCTAAATTCATCTGTGTTTTGGCTTTTCCGCAACCCAATACTTGGCTCACTGATATTAGAAGCACAGTAACTCACCATAGACTGACCACTCATCACCTCCAACAGGTCAAGCAGCAGTGACCCATCTCTAAGGTCAGAAAACAGGTCTGACACAAACGAGGGAGGGCATCTCTGTAACAACACACAAGATTTACTCTGATTATATATCCAGCTGCTACATGTGATTTTACCATCAACTACAGTCTGTGTGAAGATACATGCAGTAGGTGTGACTCAGTGCTATGTGCAGCAACACATTCAATCACGCCACGATCATTTGGGCTATAGGCAAATTAAACAAGGTTGTGTAAATAGTCCTGGGTCATGTTAGGTTAGAAATTTGCCTCATCAATTTAATACAAAACAGGAAGTTGTTCAGGACTTCCTCAGGTCATGATGGTTAAAGGAGTAAAAGGCTGATGGAAAAATAATTTCTCAAATGTTTACCCTTTAGTAAACCAAAGAAGAAACCTAAAAAAAAGGTTTACACTTTAACTAAGACTGCCACTTGTGTAATATTGAAGCTTTCAGACAAGTCTAATGCTGTAATTACAAAAATAAAATACATAAACATGTATTACAATAACATACTTTGACCCTAAAGAACAGAGTCAACAAACTATTATACTATAACTATAAAGCTTAAACTGAAACTGTACTAGGTTCATGTGTCTGGGTCAGAGCTTTAGATTAAATCACAACAGTGAAGACTGTAGACATACAGATAATATCTTCTGTTGGGGGCTGTGAGTGGACTCAGATTGGTGTAACAGATGGAAAGTTATGAACGAGTGATTTTGGCATTAGAGTGCAGTCATATGGACATGAGGTTAAGAAGAGGTGTCTGCTGGGTTCAGATTTCGTGCTGCTCTGCTCCACTGAAGCACTATTTATACTCCAGGCGAGTGTCACACGCAGCTCAAGGTCCCTTTCCAACGGGATCCGGGGCGAGCTGCTTCACTGCACCTCGCCGTCTGACCAGTGAGTCAGCATGTTACACTCTGCAGCTCGTTTCATATCATTTACAGCCAAACGGCAGCATGACGTCATGACACTTTTCAGCACTCTCTTGGAAATGTTTTATTTGTTGCCACATATTCTGGTTCAAATATTACAACACTGGGTGCTGAAATATAAAACTATTCTAAAAGCAAAAATGTTAAGGTGAATTTTTGACTCTTTGCAATACAAACTACACTCAAACCTCCTGTAAAGCCTGCAGGAAAACATAACACCAACTGGCAGACTGTTTCAAATATAAGGGAAAATGAACCATGTATGAAATTCATGTATACAAAAGACGGCTGCAAATAGCACATTGACAGTTTGTTCTCATCAGTCCTTTACTGCATTATTTCTCCTGCATCTCTCCACTATTTTCTTTAATAATCTCCGACTGTGGTTTAAAAAATGTTCTCCAAAATAACTAGTCATCTTTGACAACTGAATGCTAATGTTTAAACAGGTGTTTGTTCAATATAATACCAGGCTGTATTTTTTTTCAGCTGTCTGATACTAGTCACATTAAAATGTTTTGACAACCATAAAAATCTACTTTGTCTTCAAGGCATGACCACTGCTTCAGGAGCATTTTCATCTTTACAAATACATATGTTTATTTAAGTGATCTGTCACTGAAATGAGGTGGATATAGCGTCTTGTTTCCATTCCCAAATACATACAATTTCATGGTTATTATACAAGCATCACACACAAATATGCTATCCCAACATACCTTAGACAGTTGAGCATTTATCCAGTTGGTGAAAGTTCTTTTCTGAATCTGTTCATGCTCCACTGTTTGGGAAAAAGAAAAAGAAACTGTAATCAATGCACATACAGTACAAGATGTATCTGAATGTGGTGGGTTCTGTTTTTAATCTGGCATTATTAAAGTATTGATGTACTGCACACCAAAATATTTTGTTGTAATTTAATGAAAACATAACATAAATATGAATTAAAAATGAATAATTCCTGATGAATTTTGGAAGCAGCACACACTTTAATAAATGAATGAACTGTCTCAGTCCTCTTAATGTCAACAGTCCATTTATGTCTTCTCATGTCGGTTTACTTACATGCGTATTGTCACATTTTAAAACAGTGAAGAAGCGAGGAAGCTGCTGTTTTTCTATTCTGTAAAGTGTCAGTTTCAGCTCCATATGGTCTGAAAACCATCCCCTAATGCACAAATACACAAACCACTGTGTGATATATAGTATACTTGTTTCTACTGACGTCTTCTGTGCTGAATCTAATCCAGAAAAACAGCCACAGGAACCCAGATATGAGCTGCAGTGAGGTCAAAACCTACTCACCAACATCAGAGAACTGAGGGACTTTTCGACTCGCCATTCTCACAACCAACAGTCAATAGACCCATGTATAATAACTAAGGAGACCTGTCCACTTGAACAACATAAAACTCTCCTCTCCCAGTGGACGACCTGGGAGTGAAAGGCTTCCTCTTTAAGCTAAAGTAAGGCTGGGATCTGGCAAGACGGATGCCAAGACACTGACAGACATAGATACTGAGCTCACACACACACACACACATGCACACACACAGCAAATATACACAGAGACACACTCAAAGCCATGGTGAACTTCCAGACACATGTACTGTATGCAAACACACACAGTGAGGGGGTCTGGGGCAAACATGGATCCTGTGAAGAACCAGACCTGATCCTAAGCTTCTGTTGCCAAAACATGAACCTCTTACTATATATAACAATATAGAGACTTTCCTTGTTACAGTAATATGGAAATGTCAGAAAGCTTAAAGAAACACGCAACGTAAAAGGAGCCAATGACCCCCATGGGTAACTTTGGTGTCCATTACATAATTTAATCAGAAACATCATCAAGAAAAGAACAGTCACTTTCAGATTCATGGACTCATTTGCTGAATCACTGACTCTGCTGTTTGTTTAAGAGCCTGTCAAGAAAGGGAACTCCTGAGTATTTAATTATTTTAGTCATACTGAGTACTAACAGCACTGTGTGTTTTCTCAGGTCAGATTAATATCATGGAGCTTTTGCAGAAGTGGACAAAAAAATAAAAAAACAAAACAAGAAGATAATTTAAGGTGGTGACATTATGTCTTGCATAAATGTCAAATCAGCACAATCTTGATTTCCAATAAATGTGTAAGCACACAACTGGAAGTGAGTATTGATTAATGAACAGCTTCAAAACAGGCTTTGCAACAACATCTGTCTGCTGTTGTGAGCAATATGTGATCAATGCAGTAAAATCTAGTATGATTAGTTTGTTTTTATTGATTATGTCAATTTGTTTTGTTCTTTTCACATTTTGAAAAATGAAACGTCATTTAATGTCAGCTTTGCACACAGTAATAACTTACTTTGCACATGATGATATCAGTGAAAAGAATCAAGGTGATAAACATGTGGAGGTCAGCTGCTTCAGGCAGTGAGGTAAAAACAAAACACACTGAGGGGTTGTGGTCAGGGTAAACCTCCCCTATGAAACAGAGCTTCCTGAAAATGCTGCTAACATCATGAAAGTCAGACACACACTTGATGCTGTGGACCAGACATCTCAGATTGTCCCATTTTAATTCCTCACTATCTCCTCAAAAACACACACATTATTATTGACTGATATGTATTATTTCTGTGCATCAGAGTTTATAGTTTTATGCCAGACAAAAGCTAACTTCATGGTGCAAATAAAGAAAGAAGCTGCAAAAATCCCCTTTTCTTCTATCTTCCTAAAACATAGTATTTGCTGAGTAGTTGATCTCAGAGAGTTGGCCAACACTGTGATTTCCCACTCCAGCACGTCACATGTCACATCTATAAAAGTACAGGAATAGACTGACCTTGTAGGAGCATGTGCACGTTGTCAATGTCCAAAGGAATGCCTCCATCATCTTCCTCTGCTCCACCTGAAGCCATGCAGTCTCCAACCACAGCACCCAATCGACCTCAGAAAGATTCAGGAGACATGGACTAGTAAATCATCCACTCATGAGGAATCCACAACAGCAAAAAAGAAAGTGAATACTGCAGTGTCAAAGATTCATATCAGAAACATTTTTGTCAGCTGCCTCCACTGCCTGATTAGTCACGTTAAGAACGCGCCCATCCACACCCTTACATTACCGCAGACACACAGATACAAGTACACACATGCAAACACTGAAACAAAGAGCTCAAAGAGGAGGAACGATCGTGCTGTATGGAAAGAGCCTGGACACACAGCCATAATGTAGATATACAAAAATAGATGGCCTGGTCAAATCAGCATACCTGTAGCTGAGCTGTAGTCACCGCAGACAGCTGTTGTATTGCATATTACAGTGAAGAGCCCAGTAGAGTGAGAAGTGACCAGTGAATCTCCTCAGCTATGCCCTTTCATACTGGCACAACTCTATGTTGATTCACTGTGTTGACTGCCTTCAAATAGGACTTGGCCTTTACATGCTCATAAATGAAACAAGGTGCCTCTTGCCTATCAGAGCATGAGGACAAAAAAGAGTGAAAGGTCCCGCCCACACTTACTGCTGGAAATCCCAAATCACTCCTGCAGGCTCTCATATGAACTAGGTACCCCTTGGCTAGAAAGTAATCATATCCTGAAAAAGCCCAGAGAGTCGACGACTTTCACTGGCAGCAAAGCAAACTAAACAGAAGCTGTTACTGATGTTCCAGGCAACAAAAACAAAATAAGCATTTACTTATAGCCTTTATCTTGCCTTCATTTCCTTGATCTTCTTGTATAATATTTCAATAAAGCAACAGAAACAAGGAGACTGAGAAAGACCATCAGTTTGATGCATTAATGTGAAACAGTTTCAGTTTCCTTTTAGGTGTAATTCCAGAACAAATTCACTAATAAATATTTAATTCTGCTTTTACTTTTTACAGTAGGTTTCATATTGAGTCACAGCAATCTTTAAGGCTTTTCCATTCTAAAAAAGCCTGTTAATTATAATTAATTACAGTTCAAAGTAAAGGACTGAACTGAAAGGGATACTCACAATTGAATTCAGACCATAAAATATCTCTTTACTTAATGTTATTTATTTGTTTCACCTCAAGAGAAACAGAGTGCATGAACAGTGGAGCTTGTTACACGATGCCATTTTTACCCTTGAGAGCAGTGCCAGTGTTTTATTTGTTGTCTCACTATGGTGAGAAGGCAGAGCCGGTGGAAAGCCTGCGTACCATGTAGCAGCTGCACCCTCACCTCAAATTCCCACCTCTATTGTGGCAGTGGCAGAGGCAAGATACCAAAACAGAACAGAATATTGGTTGGTTGATTTGTTCCTCTGGAAAATCTGCATGTGTCTAGCATTGAATCAGGTTCAAAGCAGGCAACCTGCTTGGTGTTAACAGAGTGCAACAGAAATTGAAAGTGAGGCAGAGGGGTTTTCACACTAAAGGGTTATTGTAGTGTATGACTTATTGTAAAAGCACAATTTAAAGGAAAGTCTTGCTCCTCTTGATATATCAATTTCATGATGAAACCCAGACACACTAGCTGCACATTTATAAACAAACTTTTTGAGTTTTTAGATAGCTGACCAGTCCTTCCAATTCGAACTTTAATGTATTTATGGGGAGTTCCCAGCAAACAGAATTACCTAAATGACCTTCATACCCATGAGTCTTCTCCCTATTGCTAGATGAAAATTGTAGTTTTAGAGATTTAGGCTACATGATATCAGATCAAAGTTCAGTCTGAGACTTTTAAAATGAGATTTAACTGCAATAAATGTGATTAGGTTATCGAGTATATCATCATGAATCATCAATGCTCTATTTCAGTTTTCACATAAAACCCAAAACAGGAAGAAAGTGTAACTGTGTTTAGTATTTATGATCAAGTCCTCAAGATGGAGCCAAGAGATGGTTAGTCGGGTATCAAATAAGTCAATCGTGTACCTCCATGTGGTGGCGCTGCATCTCTAAACGTACAGTACAGCACAGCCGACGAAGAAGAAGCTTCCCCCCACGACTTTGACGTTTAGCAGCTGCGGCTATCTTGACCTTCTAACTGCAGCGTGGTAAACTGAAAGGTAGGAGAAGGACTTACACTTATTTAACAGAACTACTTTAACCATAACAGAAAAACAGTTGTTTCATCACCACAGCAATCCAAAATGAAGCTATCGTCTTTACTTACCATGTTGTGTGTGCTAGTTTTGCAGGTGTACTCAGCTAGGTAGCTTAGCTTCTTGCTAGCATCAGAGAAGATGCTAACGCGCTAGTCAGGAGCCATTCATTGATTAAAGAAGTTAACTTGGTGACCACAACATAGATATCAACTATGTGCCTGCTTGTAGATGTTCTCTTCCTTCGTGTGAACGATTTGCACATATTCAATGCTAACACTGACATAAGTAGACGCGAGGTTGCAGTGTTAGCAGTAACATTAGCCAACTAGATTTCCTTATCTGCAGTAAAGGTTAGTTACTGGTACGTCAAGTACAAAACGATGTTTCTTGTTTCGCTGACAATAAAGATTAGAAAAGACAGTCGTGATATTTCACCCCGTCTTTTGATCATTATGCTTCAGCTCGCCAGAGTCATTAGCTTAGCTAGACACACCTGCGGGTCAAAGTAGCATTCACAGTTCTCTATATTGAGAAACACTACGTTTTGTATGAAAGAAACAGCTTCTAAATTTTCAGTCAAAGATAGTGCAGCTATTAAAACATAAAATGCATTTCGCTGAAGGTATGATATCCACCAGTAAGTAAAGTTACTAGTTACTCAGGTAAGCTCGAGAGCAACACAGCATAAAATTGGTAGAATTTTGAATGGAGTTTGGTATGGCCTTACTCTGTAGAGAGGCTACAGAGTACTTTGAGCTAGGTCCACTGATGTCCCATCATGCCTGTGCTTAAATAAACTGTTAACAAGGTTGTGTCATTGTACTGACCCCAGTACATGAGCATTGTTTTGACAGTGAGTCTGTGCCTTCTCCTTCAGATGGCTGGACGTGCGTTTGCAAATTGGTGGGCCAAGATGAGCCCTTACTACACCAAGGCATACCAAGAGATGTGGGTTGGTATTGGCATCATGACATACCTGTACTACAAAGTTTCCTATGGAGGTAAGTTTTAAAATGTAATGATTTGTAAAAGTATGTTGAGATTGAAAAGCAGTCAGTCTTTGCACTTATTTGTGCAGGACGGGATGGATTCATTTGTAAACATATATAAATACAGCAACTCTTCTAATTGTCTTCACAACATATTATAAGAATAATACTGAAATATACTGGAACTATTAATTACTGGAAATGTGTGAAACAAAAGTGGCTTTCATAGTGCTGAATAAATACAGCTAGAATTACCTAAATATATTTTAATGCACTGTGTCTTGAGGGTGTGGGTTAATGTGACTAAAATGTTTTGGTTTTTTTCCTTTTCAGGCAAGAAGGCTGTGAAGGACAGTAAGTACCGAAACACTTTTTTAATCATGCTATATAATCAGGGTGGGCAATATGGTTATGTAAATACTTGTGCACAACTGATTTATACATATATCAGCTATTCAATTTGCTGGATTATTTGAAAGGAAAAAGTCTGGTTATTTTATCTATAAAAAATATATATCCATATTGCGCACTCCTGTGCACAATGTCATGTATATAAATGTACAACCTGGATTACAGAGGAGTACAAGGAGTCTTTAACTTTGTTGTCACCTCTTATCTCACCCCATGATCTGAACTTGAGCATAAAAGTAAACATGTTTTTTCTGTCGTATGCTTGTTATTAGGATTTACCCAGGATTTATCAGGATTAAGTTGATGAGAACAAACATTATCAGCAGAAAGCATGTGTGCTCAAGATGTTTTATTTACAATCTACTGTATGTTGTCTATATAGGTCATCAAAATTGAAAAGCAAGGTGTGTTAGGTTAGGTAAGCCATTAGTCACTACCCTCTATGTGTTTGGATTCTCCAGTGCACAAGAAGTTTTCGTAAGAAAAAGCTGCAGCAGCGAACATGAGATTTGCTGCAGGAAAAGTTTTAAGTCAAAGAATCATGTCAGATGTTGTGTAGTTTCATATGTTTTCCTCTAGATGTCAGTGACAGATGACATCTACAGTAACAGGCTTGGTTGGACAAAGTCTATTTCATCAATCTGTGTCATTAAATGTCTTTTCTCATCCTCTCTTTTTGCAGAGCCTGCCCATTGAGTTCTCCACCATGCTGACCACCCCTCCACCTCCTGTGATATAATGCCCCAGTCGCTAGTCCAGAAGTCCAGCTTCATATTAGAATTTTTGTTAATATGGAACAAATAAAGTTGTTATCCAAAACTTTATTCATTACATGAGTCATTTAGTATTACCATGGCTGTATAGGAATGAGATTGACTGTATGCAGTGGTGACTGTAGACAGAAAAAAGCAACAAAATACATTTTAAAATCAGAAAATGGGTATGGGAAGATCATCTGAACAACAATGTGAGGAGACTGATAAGTATATATTTTGCTGCTGCCTTTGCAAAGATACTAATGAGTGTACAATTGAAGACTTGCACTACATAACACCTTATATTGCCAACAAATACTAGTTCATATTTGGGATATTTAAGCACTGATACTTGGATGTATTTATAAATCTCTTCCACTAACACTGGATTTCCTTTAGTTTACGCATAAGTTTTGATGAGAAAACACAAAAAAAGTTAAAGCAACTACTGCATCTCAATTTTGTGTCTTGTTAAGTGATATTCAAAATCTATAAATCTTCTACAATCAGTTGTTAAAGCTGTGGTTGGTTCAATCCTTTGAACAACTGTAGCTTGTCATATGTCAGTGTTTGTCATATCCTGTTGTGAAAGTGAAAATGGAGAATGAGTGAGCCTTTAATAGCCAATGACTCACAGTTTGGGTTTACATTTTAACTAATTGAATGGACAGAATAAACCACAGCACTGCCATATTTAGTACTGAGTGGGTGTTGGTGTGCTTGGTTCACTTAACCCTCTTACTTTTACAACAGATATTCTGAATAGTGTTGAAATGTACAATGGTAGATTTAACATCAGTTATATAATTCTTCTGAACGGCTCACTCTGGGTTATAACATAAGGGGCCGCAGCATCACAGCTGGTTTGCTGGCAAAAAAAATCAATAGCAGATGAATCAGTTTCTGTTTACAGTTTGGTTCATTGAACTGAGAGTGAGTTGACCTGCAGTCCTGCCTGGGGCCAGAAGTTTAGCGCTGGGTGAGGAGGTGGATAAACTGATTCCACTTCCGCAACCCATCACCACTGTCTATATGATGCTGTTGATGAGGTTCATATGCACCTACACAACTGATGTATAAAAGGTGGTATTACTTCTCTTGTTAAGATAGTCAAGTAAAGGTTTGTAATTAGTGTGACAAGCCTCTCAATATCCTGAATTTGTAAGAAAGTCTTGTTTCAGTTGAGTTCAAACTTAACAAAATATTCACCCAAAACAAGAGCTGGTGTCTCCTATCATATGACTCAGATGGGGTAGTGTTTTGTAGAGTTACTCTCCTGAGACAGATGAATCGATTGCCTCTGGTAGGAGGGATGAGATACTTGGTGTGGTGCGTAGGCGTGCATGAATTTGCTCCAGCATATTGCTACATCATTAAATAAATGTCTGGTCTGAGTGTCGGGGGGGCAGCTGTCATGGTTACTCCGAGGTTACCATGCTGTGGATGTCTAAATATACAAAGTGCATCCCCCATAGGTTAGAGTTTCTACATAAAATTTGATTTAGTAAAAGGGCAAAATGTGCACAGATTGTTTTAAGTAAAAGTGCTCATGCAAAATGGCTCCTTTAACAACTGCAGGTAGGTGTTAATGGTCTTTTAGGGACTGTAACATCTGAGAGAGTGGTAGCTTTGTTTCATCTCTGTTATTTTATGGCTCTTTTTAGTTGTTTGGCATCTCTTAGATTTGCCTTTTGGTCATTTAGCAACACCGTTCGGTTGTTTTATGTCTCTTTATGGTCTTTTTTCATCCCTTTGTCTTCATTTTTTGTCTCTTCTGAGACATTTTGCATCTCTCTGAAGTTATTTTGGGTCTCTTTATGGCTCTTTTGCATGTAAACAGAGCTCTGTGACTTACAAAAAGAGGAAATATAAACTTCATACAGAGGCTCAGGTAGGCCTGTTCTGTAATCCATCTATGCTTACATACCATCTCTTTTTGGCCACAGCAAGTCAGGGAAGGTTGAGAAATCCTGCTCGAAAAGTCCCTCCAGCTATCGCTTCCCACCTACGCACCTGCTGAGATTAACCTGTGTGGACAAAGTGGTGTAATAATTAATGGGGAAAATGTGAAGATAGACGGAAGGTTATCAAACAATAAACTTGTAAACGTGTACATTGTACTATTTAAACTACAGTGTCATAATTAAAACTGCAAAATTAAAGTTTTGTGTTGCTATTTTGTTCACGTGTACGTTTTGGGGGTGGTGGATAAACACTGAATGACACATAGGGAGAAAAAGAGAGGGCTCGCGCTCCCTCCCACCGCTCGTGCGCACCGACTGTGACTGCGCTCCTCTTCCCTACATTCAAACATGGCGAAACTCTTTGCCATTATACCACCACCACCTTCATCCTCCTCCACTTCATCGCCACCAACACCACCACCTCCTCCTCCTCCACCACCACCATCATCATCATCTTCACTATCATCATCACCACCATTATCTCCGGTACCGTGATGACCCGGGAGGATGGAGAAGTTGTCGGCGAGCCTGTCGGAGATCACTTGGAGCCCGTTGGCGCTGCCGTTGGACGCGGTGGTCAGCAAGTACCGTCTGCCCACTCTGGTCCGTCTGGCCCACGGTAAGAGACAGCCTTCACCTGGGGCTTCGACCGCCAGCACCGACCGTTAAAAACTTTCAGGGCTGTTGTGTGTTCTTTTGACAACTGTTAGCTAACTTCGCCGCTTCACAGCTCCAGAGGAAAGATGACCGTGACAGTAACGGTCATGGATGACGATAAATGTGGATTTTTCAGTCAGGAAAAGTTAAAGACTTTAACTTTTATCGAGTAAAGTGGGTTTCCGTGGGTTTTCGTGGATGTAACGACGCTGGAATTAAAGAACAAGTGTAGTAATTTACTGAACTATCTGTGGAGCATTTTAATAGTGTCAGGGCTGCTTCCGGTCAAAACTTTCACAATAAATCCTTAATTTTAAATAGAGAAAACCCTTTTGGAGATAAATTTACGTTTTTAAATGAAAAATATGGATTAATCTAATCTGCTAACAGTATCTTAGAGGGTAATTTAACATAATCTTTGCAAAACAATGTAGGCAGACATATTTTGATGAGAAATAGAGCTCAAGTAATTATTGAATTTCCAAGCAGACATCCAATTCTTTAGCTCTTAGTTTTGGCTTATCACTTGTGAGGATTTGCTGCTTTGCTCTCCTTTTATAACAATGCAAACTAAATATTTTCTGTTGATTGGACAAAACAAGGCATTTAAAGACCTCACTTTCAGAAAGTAACAGGTATTTTTCACTATTTTCTTACATTTCATAGGCTAAGATTAATCAATTAATTGTGTAGATAATCTGCAGAATAATAGATAAATAACATAATCATTAGCTGCTGCCTTAATTGGGATATTCTGAAAGTTTGAAGAAGGAATTTACATTCATTTACAATGTGTACAAAAGAGGTTGCGTCTGTTATAAGAAAGCTGGGCAAGTAAACAGTGCTTTATGTTTGATAGTCTCTCACTAACTAGAGGATATCAACTTTGACTAGATTTACAAAATCATCATGTTAGTAACTGATTAATAAGAACTCTATCGCCCAGAGTTCCTTAGGGGTTCACGGTATTGTCATGTAACTAACATGTGAGGTTGGTGATATCTGACAAACTGACACTTAAGAGATGGGCTATTCATTAATCTGTATTATAATTAATTGGACAGATTAATTGATTAATCAGAAATCAAAGATGTGAATCTATGATATCTCAGTCTCTGAAGTCCTTTGCTATTGTAGTATTACTTTATATTTGGCAGAGAGATCCAGTAAAGATGTCTCCCACATTTGCTTTTAATTAAAATTGATTTACAGTGTGTACATTTATCAAATAAGGTTTCTATTAATGAGGCATGTTGTCAAACACAAAGACTCTACAGAATGTAACCTAAGAGGTATTATGTATTGAATTGTTTCTGTTTTTGTTCATCATGTGCATTATTTTGGACCTACTGATGTAATTTGACAAAACATTAGAGAAGCCACTACTACTATTACTATCAAGCACTTCACTTTTTATCGGGGAGGCAAGGTGTGCAGTTACTGTCCCAGCTCCATGCTCTTATTTTGAAACCCAGACGGCCTTATTTCCGTTATTATTTAGATTAAATCTGTCTACCTTGATGCAGCTGCAGCGTTTATTCTCGGACATAGACATTCGAAGTCCACACTGACCCACTGAATTGGATAAGAGAGCCATTATTTAACATTTGTCTTCAGTTTTCTATTTATTTGTGTTGTGTTTTCATGCCAACACGATTCTCTGCTGAACCAAATTTGGTGTCTTTACTTTGGGAACGGGCGATGGGTGTCATGGCCAAAGTTGTTCCAGTCCAGGGAGGCCCGGAAAGCCACAAAGTGTCTGTTGTGCTGCTGAAGTGCTGCTCAATTCTTTTCATATGTAAATGCTGTAATCTGTCGGTGAATGTGGTGAATACTAACGAGCAGCGACGAGGAGGAAAAAACCTTCCAACTTTGCTTGGTTGGACTAAGGCGCGCGCCCGAGTCATGTCATGGTCCCCGAAAATTACGCACCTTGCTGATGACGGCGCGCGTGTGTGTATTGTATGGAGAGGGCACCCGTAGGTGTTTATTAACTGCACTGTAGTTAGCCCACAGATGCCTGCTTGTTTGCAGAGCCCAGCCAACCCAGATGGTGGTTAGTTATTTACAACAGGGCATGATGTCAGCATGTGGTGCAAGCTTTTTCCCCCTCCATTTCATCATATTAACAACAGCAAACAACAACAGTGTTTTATCTGGATTGACACTGTTTGTCAGTGCAATGTGTGTGGGTTTAATTCAGTGTGACGGAGGCTTTCCTCATACACTGTGACTGCTCCAGACTGCATGCTAGCAAATTAACCCTAACAGTCAATCAGACAAATCCATGTAATGATTGCAAAGCACATTACGCTATGCAAAGACAATGCACAATATATTTGTCATGCAGAAAACAATAGTTCCACCCACTTCAGCTGGTATTAGCTTTGGTTGTAACTCTAAATTAGTCAAGATAATACAAGACAGAAGATTTCATACTTTTACATACTTCACATACAAACAGATCTTGAATGCTAACCCCCATCTTAGACAACAGACTGGGTGTCTGCAGTGGATGTAAATGTATTTTTGTTGTGTGGTTTGACACCACTGAGGATAAGAGGGAAGATACTGTCTGTCTGTTTGTGATTTGGGATGAACTTAACCTTTAATATACAGGAAATAACTTTGATATGCTCAACATCCAGAGCAAACTGAGACACATGGAGATGAATTAAGTGTCAATCCTTAACTGACAATGTGCCAGAAGCAAAAAGCAGCATCCTTTGATGATAATTATCCTGTCAGCAGAGGACCTGTTGTATTTCTAGTCACAGTCCCTCGTCTTCTGTCCTGTGTTTCTATTCAGCCATCCATCAACACCACTGTTAGACTAAAAGGTTTGAGAGAAACATCTATCCCTCAGTAACAAGAACAAAAAGAGTGAATGTGTGTGTGTGTGTGTGTGTGTGATTGAATTGTACCACTGCGCTATCAGCAGAAATCAATGCTGTTGTGCTACATGATGGCTCTTGTGAAAGCTGGAGAGCTGTGTGTGTGTTTGTGTGTGTGTGTTTGTGTGGGTATGTATGGGGGCTGTGTAATAGCAGGTTGCCAGTTGAATAGCGGGGTCCTGATGAGTAGGTTAGGGGTGGTGAACCGTCACTGATGGTGGTAATTATTGACACTGAATCCTGAATGCTTGTGTGGGGAGGTGTTTTAGTGTTTTCCATTGCCGAGCCACTTACTGTGACCTTAGAAATTAAAACCTGAGGCAAGTAGACTGTTTTTAAAATCCCTAATCCATTTTTATGTGTTGATTTGTGTGTGAATATGTGTGTGTGTGTGTGTGTTCCAGGTGAATGTGTGGAGGGTCTGTCAGAGGAGGATGTGGTGCTGTTACACTCCTGTCGTCAGTGGACCACAGTGACGGCCCACAGCTTAGAGGAGGGACACTACGTCATTGGACCCAAGATAGACATCCCTCTGCAATACCAGGGTGAGTCTGCACACACACATATACAGACACATAACATAACAAAAATTAAAAACACATTTTTGTCACAAGGTCAACATTTTCCACTTGTTCTATATTTGGTGGGGAATTCATGTCTCTTTGGGGGCAGGGAAACAAACACATACAAGAGACACAGTATAGCATTAGACTGATATATTGATATTGGAAAAGTTGTCTGACATGTTGTTTGGTTAAAGATGTGATGAATCATGAAATTACCTCTTCTGTCAAACAGTAGGATTTTAAAGATAAATAATTTTGGGAGGGATGTTATGCCTTTATTAGGCAGCAATATCAGAGAGTTGGCAGGAAATGAGGGAGAAAGAATTGGCCCTCGCACAACTCAAACTCATGGCTAATGGTCATCATGTTAACCTCTAAGCCACAGGGGTGCTGTAAAGATAAGTCAAAAAGCTAAAATAAGTTCAATAGTTTGTTCCCATAAGAACTAGTCTTGATGTAACTCAGATGATGAACAGGAACTGAAGATAAAAGTAAAAAAACACACAATGCAATAGACCTCTCTATTGTGTTTGTCTAGTTCAAGAAGGAGTCTCACATAATAATTTCAGTCATAATGTGTGATTTAAACTGTGATTTTAACAGTGAAATAGTACATATGCATTGCAGGTTCATGAAATAACTAATAACTATAAACTATTCCTATAAAGCTGTAAGGAGATCCAAGGAGGAAACTGATTTCTGTGACTTGGGTGAAGAAGTCATGCCTTAACACTTGAATAAAATGGTTGATTACAGCATGTAAATGGTCAAATTTAGATAAAGAATATTGTAACATTCAATCAGACCCTAATATTAAACCCTAGCGTACAGAAAGGTACCGTACACCCATACACACACACTCACTACAGTCCACATTCATAAAACCAGCTCAGCTACTGTAGCTGTGACCTTCCCTGACTCCTCCTGTCCATTCACTTGTCGTCTTCCTGCTGAATGAGTCTAGTCAGAATGATCTCACCGGAGCTCATCTCCACAATCCCATTGTTCAGACTCTCCATCCAGTCACATTATTTGCTGTGTAACTGGATCTTAATGCCCCCTCTCCATTGCTTCCTCCACTGATGGTTACCTCACACTACACCGCCGCCTCTCAGGCTCCTTTTCGGAAGAATGAAGGAACATTTGGGCGGGAGGGGGTGTGTTGAGATCATTGTCATTTTAGACATTTTAACATTTCACATCGGAAGCATGTGACCTCCAGGATTGCCAATATTAGCAATGGCTTCTTGAGCACAGTTTTTTCCTTGCTACCACACCTCAACAGCTCGAAAGAACCAAGTTCAAGAACGAAGGCAGCAGTTTGTAGGTTTCTTGACCACAGTTTTTTCCTTGACACATTATGTAAAAATGGATGGCATTTATTCTGCTCATGCTCAAGAGGTTCACAGGAAACTATGCATGCTCATACTGGACAAAATTCTAAAGACAAGAGTCAGCTCATGCACACATTATATTACTATGACACTCTAAGTGTTAGCAGTTGCTACTGTGGTTCTTACCAAATGAGCCAGAACTGAAACTTTAAGGAGGCGGTGATGGGAAAATTGCAGTCATCTTGAACAATAATTTTAAGGAAGAAACTGGGGATACGGAAACAAAATGGTTCCACTGGTGGAAAAGTGGCTTTGCTGTAGGAGTCTTCTGGTTGTGAGGGCTGCTGTTCCTGGACCCTGTAGCATTACATCAACCCGATGACCTTATTTGTTTTGCACCATTTTAATGATGCATTTCCGTAGTCAAGAAAAAGCCAGCAAGCAAAGCTAATTAAAATGTATGCATACTTTCAGGACTACCTTTATGTCTCTTTAACTCTAACGGGTGAGTTGTTGTTGAATCAGGGGCTATCGGCAGTGATGAGCTAATGTCTGTGTGATGACTTCATACAGGAAGTCTAAATAAGCTTAGGAGGAGAGCAATATAGGTTTCCCCCTGGGGATGGACAACAGGATGCTCCCTCCTCCTCCTCCTTCTCGCTGCGTCTGTCTGTACCCCCCACCCCCACCTCTTCTCTGTCCATCAGTGAGAGGCAAGGATGACTGAAGCGCAGAGGACAGAAAAGCTGAATGATCCCTTGTCATGAATAGGGTTTCAGGGAAGCAAGTGGCGCCACAGCCACTCTTGTAATGTGGAAGTGGTGGCCAAACCCTAAAAGCCTCAGAGTGATTCTGTTTTTATTCCTAGGAGCAATTTCTCACAGTAATAGTAGCTTTTTTAAAAATATGGTGTCACATCCCAGTAACATCTGGCTTCTAGTCAAATAATCCTCTTCTTCATACGAGGATGGAGCTGCAGTTTTGTTTGGTGTATAGCGGTAAACCCTGTTTAATTTCAAACTCCCTCCTCAGCCTGTCACTTTTTTTAAGGGAAGGGGGATGTGTTGAAAAGTAGCACTTGCTGGTATTGTTCAGTGGGTGGAAGCTCCTTATCCTGGGGGTTCTGTTTGAATTGGAGGGTGGGGGGTTGGAGGAGAAAGGGAGGGGAGAGAGAGAAGGAGGGAGGTGCTGGCGAGGAGGATGGTGGATGGTTTTGGTATTCTGTGCTGCCTCCCAGACAAAAAAACTTTCTCATGTCTCCCCCTGACACACACCACACACACCACACACACACAAACACATTGACTCTGTGAGAAAGTAGAGGATCCTTCGAGGGTTATCGTAGTTCAATGCAAAAAAATAACGTGAGCGCCAGCACAGCTGACTTGGAGCACGTTGTGCATTAGTTAAGTGGTTCTTTACAGCATCAAAAAGTGGTACGAACCCGAAAAAAAACACACAGACACAGTTACTAGACTGTGACACTGGAGTGCATAAGTGTGAAAGATGGAGGAGGGGATGAGCAAGGAAGAGAACGAGTGAAAGACAGAAAGAGAGAGAGAGAGTTGTGTGTGTGTGTGCGAGTGAGTGAGTGTATGTGTGAGTGTCTCCATGGTGATGTGTCTCTGCTCTGCGTGAGAATGGGGGTCCTTTATTGGTTGCCATGCCAACCCCGTCGGCTGTTGATTGGCCGAGAGCTGGTGCCAGGTCATAGGTCACGGAGGTGTCTTTGTATTCTTCTCGTACAAACAGTGTCTGCTGCGGATGTGTGTGTGTGTGTGAGTGTGAGTGTGAGTGTGAGATTCAAGTGAGACTGCAGGAGGTCAAAAAGAAAAAAGAAAGACAGAACAAAACCAACTTTTTACCTTTCCTTTTTCCTCTCTTTCATTCTTTTCCTCCCCTTTATTCTCCTCTTCTCGTCTCTTTCCTTGTCCTCCTTCCTTTCTTCCCTCCTTCCCCTCTTTTCTTCATTATCTTCTCTCCACTTTATTCTTCTTCCATCACTTCCCTCTTCAACTTACTTCCTCTTCCATTCTCCTCCACCCTTCTCATCCCTGTTTCCACCATCTGTCTCTGTAGGCAAGTTCAAGTTGTTGGATGAGGACCGGGACGTCAGGGATCCAGTCCAGTACTTCTCCAGTGTGGAGGAAGTTGCTGGAGTCTTCCCTGATCGGGTCTTCGTCATGGAGACAATCACCTTTAGTGTCAAGGTTAGCACATTTGTGTATTTAACCTTTAGTAGGCAGGTAATGTTGTATCCTGGTCTTAACTTCAGACTGTTTAAAATGCACACAACTTTATCACAGCCACTTATCCGTGTTTGTGCTGCAGGTGGTTTCAGGGGAGTTCAGCGAGGACAGTGAGCCCTACAGCTTCACTCTGCAGGCTGGAGATGAGCTGTCACTCATGGGGAAAGCGGAGCTTCTCTGTGCCACGCCCTCCAAGGAGAAGACAGGGCTGAGCGCGCTCCTGAGACGCTTGGGAAAGACCCCTAGAAGTAAGTAAGGCCCTTAGCGAGTTGAGCTCCATGCTTTACAGAGTCCTGGTTCAGTGGTTGCACATGAGAATAAGGAAAAGGGAATCAGATTCGTCCAGTTGCCATGTTTGTGTTTGGTCAGTGATGGAGCTGTGATCGTGGTGAGCGGTGATCTTGATATTTTTTAGGAGGTGATCAGCTGTAGCATAAATACAGCTCTGTACGCACGCCCAAACCTGTGAACACACAGCTTTACATTTTCATATTCTTTGTTCTATATCCTCAGACTCTTTTGACCCGTTCCACCTCTCTGTCTCTGCTTCTTCAGGTAAAACTCCCTGCCTGGTCTGTATGAACCATCGCACCAATCAGAGCGTCAGCCTGCCCTTTGGCTGCCGTGGACGCTTTTGCACACGCTCCCCCCTGGAACAAGGCATGCTGGGAGGGGAGCACACAGTACGCAGCATAATCGAGAGGGTTCGCCTCCCCGTCAACGTGTCCGTACCTTCCCGGCCGCCACGAAACCCCTACGACCGGCACGTGGTCCGAGAGGGCCACCGCTACAAGCTGCTCAACATCGTCAGCAAGACGGTGGTGCTCTGCATGGTGCTCCGCAGACAGGAAGTCTCCCCCTCCCACTTCCTGCTGCTGCGCTGCATGCCCAGGTTTAATGTGGCCGAGGCCTCCGTTCACACGGCGGCGCTGGAGAGTCTCCTGCTGCGCCATGCCTTTGACCCAGACGCCTACTCTCGTGCTGTCAGGGAAACCCGGCCGGAGCTGGAGTGTATGACAGAGGAGTGTGTGAGCCCGCGGCGCTCTCGCATGTGTGTGTCGGGTCAGGACTCGTTGGCACCGGCACTGCAGCGCCTCTCAATGTGCGGGTACGGGGGTGGGGTTTCGGACAGCCTAACACAGCGCTGCAGGGACTCTCTTGGAGAGAGACTGGGGGAGGGACCAGGTGAGGAGAGGGAGTACGTGACTCCCGAGTGGACTGAGGCTGAAATGAGGACCAGTGAGGAAATCCCTTACGAGGAACTCTGGACCAATCAGAACGCAGAGGGCTTGGGGAAGGAGCCAAACCTCATCTCCTTCCATTCGTCTTCCTCATTGGACGGTTCTCTTGGTACCGTGGTGACAAGAGTGTCTACCCCGCCACCTGTACCTCCAAAATCTGATGCTGTGAGTTTCAGTGTTGAGCTCCCGTCTGTCTTTTTGTCCTTCTGTCTCTTGTTCCTCTCGTCTGTCCACAGCAGCATCCGGCTGTTAAAAGTCAGGATGCCTGGCTTGAATTATTCATACATTACAGCTTTTAAACCTTACTGACCACACACACACACACACACACACACACACACACACTGCCTTCCTGGAAAAGCTGTCATACACTCTCACAGCACATGGACACATACGTCATCACCGAGGACCCAGGTACAGGGTGCTGTATGCTGAACTACAATAACCTGGTTGGTCTTTAGACTTAGAGTGAAATTAAGTTTTAGTTTCTGTAGGCAACTTTTTTTCCCTGCTCAGTCATGTTGACTGTTGATGTTAGTGTCAGCACATCCAGCATTTTTTTGTGGGCCAGTGCCACTTTTTCTGCATGTTTATCTGGAACTAGTGGAGTTTAGGGCCACAGGCAGATGACTTTTAAATTAATCTTTTGTTTTTTCTTCATATAAATGATTAAATAGCAGGAAAAAAGTGAAAAATGTTCCCATATTGCAAGGTCACTGTTCCAAGACCCAGGCATATTGAATTTCATTTTATTTCTCAGTTTTAAAAAACAGAGAAAAGTAGCACTAATTAGAAAATAAGGAGAGAATACTTTATATTTTTTGCTTCACAAATGACTTAAAACAACACATCGATTTTCAAAATGGTTCATGATTGATCAAGTAGATGTTTAAGCATTAATGCAATTATTATAACACCTTTCTCTGGGTTTTATGATCAGCTTCCCAAGGGTTCAGTCACTGATTTATTCATCAGAGCTTATTGATGAAAAGTGTATTGTAGAGACTGTAAGAATTTAAAACTGCAAAAGTACAAACTTAAATGATCAACATGTGGTTCTGTCGTTACTGTGGTACATGATTTTATGATCAAAGGAGACTAATCAAATTAATTTAACATAATTGGGAGAGTTGTGGAATATAATTTTTATAGTGCTCAAGTTGAACATGTAACATATGAACTGTAGCTAAATTTCTTTGCATGATTGTTGTTGTTACTTGTAATTTTTGGAATCTGATTTATCCAGTTTTTAACTTTAAGTTAAGGATTGTATGTGCACTGCTAAAGCTTTTCATGTTCAACTGAAGGCGCTCTTATTTCCTCTGTGAAATGACCAGTACTTGTATATATGAAATCATCTAAAAAAACAAATGGTTTTTAAACTGGAGAATGGTGTGTCCCGCTGAAAACAAGGTTGATTTTGTTGCTGCTGTTGTTCCCTAACATTAGTGTTCATATGTGAGTGTATATGGTGTCTGTTTCTGTAAAGGGGGCATTATCACGCTTGTTTTGTTTAATTAACTTTTTTCTTTTAAAGTGATGGCAGCTAACAGCAGCACAGAGAGGGTGTGTGGGTGCTGATGTGTGCTATGCAGCTGGATTATACCCTGTCACACACAGCGTTCCTCATTCCCTGATATTTAGGCTGCCAAGACGCTCTCTGAGTCGTGAATGTGTGTGTGGATGTGTGTGCGGAGCCTGCTGTTTTGTGTGAGGGAGTTTGTTTGAGGTGTAAAGGTCACTAAGTTTGACATTTACCAAACAGAACATTGAGACAAGCCAGCAGACCACACACACACACTAAAGCCTCCTGAGAGGTCAAGTTCTGTTACATTCTCTGGTGTTGTTGTAGCTCTCATTCTGTGTGTGTGTTTGTGTGTAGGTGAGAGAGGAGTGTCGCTACTTGATCGCCCCTCCGGTCCCCCCTCGCTGCTCTAAAGGGGGCTCCATCTCCAGTCCAGCCCCCAGCCCGCCCGTCCCACCTCGCTTCCCCAAAACCTCCACCTCCCCGAGACCCAACCTCTCCTTCTACTCCTCTGGACTTCAGGACAGGTACAGTATGAACGCTCTGTCGTTACCAAACACTCACAACCAGTCACACAGAGGTTCAAAAATCATCCACGATCTGAGAAACAAAAACTGAAACAACATTCTCACCAAAAGCACCATTCCTTAGCTCTATTCTGGAGCTTTTAATCATATGACATGATCTTCATCAGCAGATGAGTATGCCCAGTTGTAATGGAAAATTATTTCATTTCCATTTTTGTCTGAGTGCTTTAGTACTTAAAAACCTCCACTTTTAATCCAACATGAACGAGAAAGTCCAGAAAGGAAATTTTACACATTTACAGTTCCATGAAAACACCAGGGGGGCGACTCCATCTGCTGATGATCATGTGATATGATCGAAAGTTCCAGAGCTGTTTAAGTACTTGATGGATCTTGTGGTAAGATTGTTTTATCAGCTGTGCTAAATTCGGCTGAAAAACAGACACTGTCTACAGTCGATGTCTGGTTGACATATGATTGTATCATCTGCATTTTAATGACTGTGCTTCAACGTGAAGTCACAACCTGTTTGACAGTAAAATTTAAACACTGTTGAAATAATTATTGTTGAAAATAAACTATGTTAACCAGTTTTAACCTGCAAATCCTTAGGAAAAGCTTGTTGATATGGGGAAAATAACTATAAACAATACCCCAAATATACATGTATGATTATAGTTTTTCACATGGGATTTATTGGGGTTAAGTCATTGCTGACTTATTGTGGAAACTAATATCATTTTCTCCTGCTCTGTCGCAGCTGCTCACCCTCTCCAGATGCTTCTCTCTACTGTTACCCGTGCTCCTGGGCAGACTGCCCTGCCCCTAACCCCACCAGTCCTGAGCCAGTCCCCGCCATCCCCACAGACAACACAGCTAATCCTCAGCCAGCACAGGCCACCTGGGCAGAGCCGTGGGTGGATTCCTTCACGCCCTCCGGACCCCGACTCAGGCCGCCACCTCCGCAGAGTCGATTCGCTCCCTTCGGGGCGTTGAACCCCTTCAACCGCCAGTCCCCTTGCCCCTCGCCTGAGCCAGCCGCCAATCCTGTCACAGATTCCTCCAGAGGTGCAGAGGGTGGTGGCGGGACATCCACGGGGGTCACTGAGGGCTTGTCCCCACCCCCCGACCCCACCTGGCGGCCTCCCGCTGACCTGTCCGCTCTGTCATTGGAGGAAGTGTCGGCGTGCCTGCGGTTCATCGGCCTATCAGAGGCAGCAGTGGCCGTGTTCCAGAGGGAGCGAATCGACGGCAGCCTCCTGGTGCAGCTGACCGAGGACATCCTGTCACATGACTTCCACCTGAGCCGACTCCATGTCACCAAGATCACACAGTTCATACAGGGCTGGAGGCCCAAAATCTAACACACACACACACACACACACTCTGTCCTGATAATGTGCCTGTTGGCTACTGAGCCTTCCTGAATGTGCCTTCCACTGTGACCAACTGGCTGCTGAACCCCATTGACTGAAGCTGAGACTTTGCTGAAGGAAACCACGCCACCCTGTGGTCAAACTGTAGAACTGACACTTGATTGGCTCTCATTGCGAAGAGTCTCTGACAGACTTGACTGCATACTTCCTGTCTGAATCACAGACTGGGACTAGTTTACTAACAAATGGCTACAACAGAGAGCTACATGATGAAAGAGCCCCGTTTCAGTTTGTATTTGGGGCAGATAGTCAACCATGATACATCGTCATGATATGAAACAGCAGAAAAGTTCAAGCACTACATACATTTGTGCGGTCTTCATGCTGTGGTCCCACATAAAATCTGATGAGGGGAAAACATGCCTTTGTTTTACCTAAAAAAAAATACTATGACAAGTGAACAGAATTCCTACAGTTTACACTTTGCATAAATTACACCACAGCAAGGGTTTGAAGTGAGTTTTTTTCCAATATAAGGGGCATTAAGGGATTCGCAGCCTCTATTGTTGACCAGTAGGAGATGTAACAACGCAGATATAACACTGAACCTGTCCCCTACACGAGTCACAGCCTTCTTCATCCGTCTCATTGAGCTTTAGCGGCATATAACCGGCAAAAATAACAAAGTGAGTTTCTAAGGCGATAAAAGAAGAGCTAGTTGTTCAAACCTAAATAAAAAAGAAAAATGCAAAAAGTCTGAAATCTTAGCACCCAGTTAATTATTGAGTTTCTGTTACTGATCGGTGATTCATTGCTCTGTATCGACACCATTTTATGCTTTAGAATGGTGACATTTTTATTAACCTCCTTTAAGGGCACCGTGAGATGTCCCTCTGTCTGCAGTCAGATACATGCGTGTGTTGCCATGTTGTAATGTTTCTGCCTCAGAAATAGAGTTTTGTCAAAATGTACCTCAGATCACTTCCACAGATATGCTTAAAAACTGAACTGCTTAAGAACTGCTTAAAAATAAATAGGTCCAGTATAAACAAACAGGAAAAATCCACTGCCCCATAAAAGAGGATGCAATTATAAACCGTGGAAGGATTACTAATGTTACATTAAACAACTGTTGTAGCTATAAAGTTATAAAATAATAAACAGGAATAATTTAATAGGAACATGCCTTTTAAAGCTCACTCTCTGAAGTAAGTTGAGGAAATTTTGATGAGGTGTTTTCACTATTTTCTTACATTTCATAGACCAAATTATTAATTGAATACTTGAAATAATAATTAGCTGATAACTCTATAATGAAAATTGTCATTAGCTGCAGCCCTATATTTAATTCTCACCTTCTCCAAAACAGCTGAAATATGTACAAAATGAGGAAGTGTGTCAGTTACGCTACAGATTTGATCTGTCATAGCTGAAATACACAGACTAAACCTGAGTCTCTATTTAAGGAGCAACAAAATGGCAAGATGTATTCAAATTAAATGGAGGCCTGAATTCAACATGTATGTCCTGGTTAATTAGGGGTGTAAACTAAACCTCCATACAGGTCCTGATGATAATAATGGAGCCTCACTGATTATAATTTCATCTAAGTTAGCAGTTTGAAAATGCAATTCATGTTGTTGTAAATGTTAAAGTAAACTTGTTTATCATTAGTTCTTGTGATTCTCTTGTTGCCACACAAGCTGCTGTTGTCTCATAATGTCTGAAACAATCCTCTTTAAATTCCATACACTCAAAATTCCCAAAGGCTGCTCACTGATGCCAACTTTCTCAAAACTGTTTCTCGTGACGTCTCTGAAACTCTATAAATCCTCCTCCCCTCCACACACACACACACACACACACACACACACACACACACACACACACACACACACACACACACACACACACACATATTACCTCCTCCTCGGTCTACTACACCCACATAATATCTATGTACTCTCTGTGATCATGTAACTGCGAAGCCACTGTAAGAAAAGCAGTGAAGAAATAAATGAGAATATGAAATAAATAGAAACTTAATGACCTCTGAAAATCAAGTTATCCTGTTTTTGTTTGCCCTGGTGGTTGTGGTGGAGCCGGAGTCAGAACAACACACAAACAGGAGGTTATTAAAGATAAGGCCGGATACAGTATCACTGTTATTGCATTGACAGAAAATGATATAACAAAACAGCATCGCAGATAGTAGTCAGTTTTCAGAGACATGGACAGTGTAGCCACAACACTGTCAGTTTACATGAAGGACATACTACAGAAGACAGCCAGGCCCATTAATAATGAACTCCCATCTCCCAGAGGTTAACTGGCCTTCATATAGACATAAAGAAACAACATAAGAGCTTACGATGTAAACAGACATGAAGAACAAAGATCAGAATTGAAAGCTGCTCATATGATTTACTTAAAACTGTGCAGGAGTTTTGCTAAGGACCCAAGGAAGTGCAGTGTCAACTGAGAAGTCTCGAGACAGCTTTAAACATCACTTTTCTGTTGCTCGACGTGAAGAAAAAGGCAGGACTAGACTACAAGGAAAGTGCAGCAACAGGACAGTTTACTAGGCTGTCAGGCTTAAAAAGAAGTTTGAAGAGATAATACACAATACAGCATCCTTTCCACTCCAACAGTCTTATCACTAAGTCCACGGGGGGTGGATTCAACTGCATGGGCCACAATGTGAAGGCCATATCCAGATATTACCTCTACTCCATGTGCTGCTGTATCAATACCAATTCATCACTCACCGATACCCAAGCACTGGAGGCTGGGAGTTTTATGTACCAACCTAAACTTTTACAGAATTTACTGACATTCATGTCCTGCGTTATGTTTCATGGTATTTACCTTTTCAGGGCGTTCACTCTGCATGAAGCTCCTCTCCTTTGTGAAGGGAACCTTCTTGTTGATTATTCCCTTGGTCACACCCACTGCAGCCTCCTCACTGTGTTCAACTGCCCTCTCCTCTGCATGCTTCACACCAGAGAGAGGAAAGACAAAGATATGAAAATGTACCAGTTTCCATCTGTTACAGTTACAAAGATCAGTTACTGGCTTCTGAACAGAGTACCTCCGTCACCTAGAGGAGTAAATCACAGCAGATTATAGAAGGAGAACAGCGCTATCTTTCTTATGAAGTACAGCAAAGAAGAAATGCCACAGAACATACCCAGAGGGTCCACAAGCTGGTGCACTAGACCCATCTTCTTCTTCTTCCTCTTGGCTTAATCAGCCCTGATGTTCCTGCCTGTCAGCATCATGTCAAACGCTCCAGCGAGACCCACCTACACACAAAAGACACACACACACACACATGCTCGCGCAACAAGTGGGTTGCAGATACTGTGAGTTGATATCCCCCCAAGTGAGGCTCTTGACCTTAATATACTCCAGTGTAACTCAGTAGCCACTAGCACAAGACTGTGGCAGTGCTTTCAAGCCATTAACTGAATGACTGATTAATATGAGTGTGTGTGTGTGCACCATTTTTGGCAGTCTCTGAGTGGTGCCTGCTCCAGGCAGCAGTCCCTGTACGACCTCTGGTGCCCCCAAGATTGTGTTTTTTTTTTTGTTTTTTTTTAGATTGAGTTCTGGCAGGAGAGAAGACACAAAATCAGGACCGTTGTACCTCGAGGCCTGAACCCAAGCAGGAGTCTCCAACATCTTCTGACCTCACCGTTCTTACAGGACTGGATCATACTGAGAGGAAAGAAAGCCATTCAGTTCCATACATTACAGCAAGGAGACATATTTTATTTATATTTTAGTGTGGACATAATTTAATCAAATTGATTATTGCCTTTTGAATGAAGAGAGCTGTGTGACTCTCTCGACAAGACCAGATTCATTTGCAGTTAGGAGACTGACGTGTGAAATGATGAAGACTCATCACCCCCGTCAGCTCAGCCTGCCTCACCTGCATGTACACAAACACACACTAACACAAACCCACTAATCATGTCACATCTGTCAGTGAGAGACTGAGACAGAGACAGGCAGTCAAGACTGTCACAAACATAATCTCTCTCTCTCTGACATGTATGTACTGCCTCACACTCTTCCTCCATAAACACACAACCACATTGATACACCCACACACCTTAGCTGTTGTATCATTGAGTCGTGTAACTGCCACATCATCCTTGAGCTCGCAGCTGACGTGTTTTGGGGCTTGATGGAGAGAACAGTAAAAAAAAAAAAAAAAAAGAGGGAGTCAGATAGAGGGCCACCAATATTGTATTATGTTAATTTCTGCAAGTTGAACACCATCCCTGGAGAATGTTGACATAAATAGTACAAATACACTTAAAACAGCGTCCTTGCTCAAGACACTGGGCATGTTGTGAACTGTTAGAACTGGGAGGGCCCCACAGACCAGCTGAACTGTGACTGAATGAAAAGAGCAGCCAAACCCCAACAAAAAACCAACAAATGCAAGGAATAAGAAGGAATGTTAGAAATACAGGACCCTGTTCTTCAAATGTGGTGTGACGCTCCACCCTAAAGCTTTACACAATTATCTTTAATTAAAAGATGGATTGTTTAGCCTATTGAATGTCAGGAAATTGCTGAAAATGCTCATCACAGCTTCTTGTCTGTCTTCAGATTGTTTTTTTTGTTCAATCAGCAGTCATAAATTCAAAGGTGTTCCATTTACAGTGAAACATAGAAAAGCAGCACCAAATATTAACATTTAATGAAACAAAACCAGCAAAAAATAGAAAGTAACTCTAGTTTTTACCATGAGTAAACACACAAAGAAAAAAAATTGGAGAAAACTTTTTTTATATATTTGCATTTTGTTTTGGAAATAAAATAAAAGAATACAAAATACAAAACAATGAAGATGTGAGCAGATACAGTTTCACATTAATGTCAGGTGTGTGTATGAACTTCCAGTCACTGCTGACCCTGACATAAACTGTCCATTTATGGATCCTGGAGCTGTCTCCTCAGATCCGAAGCCTCTGTTGCCATCTCCTCCTCTGATCTCCACATGGAGGGACTGTCCTCATCTTCTCGGTCGTGCTTCTGCAGTTCATCGTAGACGCTGTCATTCCTCTCGAAATCCCCCTTCTTCCTGGGCAGCACGTGGACGTGGACGTGCTTCACGGTCTGTCCGGCTTCAGGACCGTCCTGGATGGCGATGGTGAGCGAGGTGGCGTTGAAGTGTCTCTCTACCAGGTTGGCGACTTTCTGGGTGGTGCTGAATAAATCTGCCACCTCGTCCGGTTGGAGGTCCCGAAAACGCTCCACCGGTCTGAGAGGGCACACCAACACATGTCCCGGCACCACGGGCTTCCTGTTGACCAGAGCAAATGACAGCTCGGTCTGCAGGAACACAGCCGAGGCCTTGATGAGATGCTGTCCGAAGCGCAGGGTCATGTCCCACTGACTCTGGGGTAACGTCTCAGCTAAAGGGGCCTGCTAGCATATGAGTTAACCTAGCTTCCAGCTGCCAATACTTGCTTGACGCCTCAGTGCGACAGGTATTCGATAAAACTCCGGCCGCACAAACACCTGACATCTACACCACTGGGAGCTCAGGAGTTTCATTCAGTCATATTCGCCTTCCACAACTACGGCAACTCGTTGGACTGTTTCGCGGGCGCTGTAGCCGTGGTAACCGCCGTTACTCCAACGTCAAACAGGGATATGGACCGAAACAGCGTCACAGAAAAAAATGAAAAAACATATTTTTATGATATCGGTTTTATCCACTATAATTACATCTGCTCTTAGCAATAGCAGGTGTGTAACTAGCATATTCTGTAAACTAGTCATTGGTCCATCAGGCATCATTTCGGTCAGCCACACATTGGTGTGGGTCCTTGAAAGCGGTTAGCGGGGTTTGTAGTCCGGTAGCGCTGCAGAGTGTAGCCGATCGTCTGACAGGGAGGTAGTGTCGGCAAAGACATAACACAAGCTCAGGTAAGCTTCAACTTAATAGCTGTCACTATTGATACTAAAACTAGAAAAGGAAAAGAAATGGAAAGATTTCTGCATATATATTTATTTTTCCCAAATATTGAGAAACAGATCACAACTGAATGGAAACTTTAGCTAACAAGTAGCTAGCTTTACTAGCTTACGTGTAGCTTCCAGCTGCATTGTTTTGCTGTTAAGGTTGTTCAGTAATTTTTTTTGAATCGATATAAATGTTATTTTAAGGGGCCGAACACTTAGTTGATGTGTAGATAGGTTTGACTCAGTTTGAGACCGGTGACTGTGCATTTCTGTCCCTGTTATTCTGCAGGGTAGGAATCTAGGTGAAGGGTCACAGCCGGGGTTGGGGGGGTTGGGCTGGGTGACCGACAATGATATGTCATATTATGCCACATAATAAACACAGAATAATATGGAGTGCATATGTACACATAACCGGGAGACTTTTTCTATACGTTTAAGTCTACATTTAATTCAAAACCCATTGATGTTTGCTAATTTTCCACTCTTCACTGCAAATGAAATTATCTGTCATGTTATATTGTCACATCAACCCATGTCGTCATATGTCGGTGTCAGTTAATTATAAATAGTTAAGCAACCCTCGGAAGAGACGGTTTATTACGTCCACTGCCATTCAGACATTCAGGTCACAGATGCTAATCACAGATGACCTTTTGCCTACAGAAGGTGAGAGGATTCACTATCACCCTTCTGACTTTCCAGGCTGCACTAGCACATCATAATAATAGTAACACATGCTGTACCTGTTACTCTCCACTACACATCATCTGAAAACGCTATGGAATATCAAGGACCAGGAAAACTGGTCACTGTGCTGTGGGATGTGAGGGCATGTACACTCAGTTGCCAGTTTATTAGGTACACCCAGATAAAACTAGTGCAGGTTAATACAACAATGAACCATGAGCCGTGAACTTTTTCACGAGAGCTTCACAGTAACAATTACAGTTCCTTTCTGTGCAGAATATAATGGCTTCCATGTTGCTGAACTCGATGCGGAGCTGCTCTGTCAGCCCCTCCTGGGCAGTGCGGTTGGGTGAGTTGTGTGCATCCTTATTTGTACAGTTTAACAGATTCCAAAATATGTTAATGCAACAGGAAAATAAACAAGAGAATAGAGTCAAAAGTGAAAGATGTGCCAACAGCTATTTGTCTTTCTTTCTCAGTATTACGGCTTAGAAAATATGATCTTTTTGTTTGTTTAACCTTTTCATTTGTCACACTAATTGGTGATCCAGTCTAAAATACAGACATTAGGGTAGATTCAGACTGCACCAACACCTTTAGCTGTTTATGTTATCTGAGAGTGTCTATTGTTAATCATTTTGAGATGACTGTGTCAATCGTGGTCTCTCTGTGTCTCAGGGGTGCGCTCTCTCAGTACAACAACCCAGCTTCAGGCACAGGGTAAGTCATTACTCTAAGTGATATCATTTATCTTCACATAAAAATCCAGATTGTAGTCTCGTGGGGATTACACTGATTAAAATGTGAGCTGAACATCTAAGGTTCTGTTTATTTATTCATCTGGACAGAAGCTGTGCAAAACTATTTTCCCTAGGTGGAATCAAAATAATTGAAAATTGATTCCTCAGGTTAGCTCACAGCTGTCAGAGTCTGTTATTGTTATACTGTTTTCTTTTTCTTTCAGTTCAGACAAAGAGCAAGAAGACGCTGGCTCGGCCTGGTGTGAAGAACATAGTGCTGGTGGAGGGAGTTCGAACCCCTTTCCTGTTGTCTGGAACCACGTACGTCACCACGTACCTTTTATTATGACTAAGTTTACTGACTGGAGCCTCTAGCCATCATAAGTTTATGATGCTTTGATAAGAACACAAAAGGTTGTTTGACCTGAAGATGATTAGAAAAATAAAAGGAGTATTTTTTCCATTTAAATATTGAATAATCAAGGAAAACATGTGGTCAAATGACTGTTTTGCAGAGAGATAATCTCAGTGGCTTGAAGGTAAAACCTGTCTGGTTTGTGTTTTACAGATATGCTGACCTGATGCCTCATGACCTGGCCAGAGCAGCTCTGCAGTAAGTGTGTCCTCATTTTGTGTTTTGTGTGTGTGTGTGTGTTACCTGCTTTATAACAGTAGTCTGCCTATGTAGAGTGAAGTTGATTCAATGAATTTGTGCGATTAATATTGTCAATTTGGGTTTGTTTAGGGGTCTGCTGCACAAGACAGGTATCCCCAAAGATGCTGTAGACTACATCATCTATGGAACAGTCATCCAGGAGGTCAAAACCAGCAATGTAGCAAGAGAGGTACACACACACACACACATGGTCTTACACCTCCGAATGGCTGCAGTATCTGGAGCTTCACCTACCTTGCGCATGTTTGAATCGATCCATTAGCACTGCATGATAAGACATCTCATCTTACTGTGATTTCAGGCGGCGCTGGGTGCAGGCTTCTCTGACAAGATCCCAGCTCACACTGTCACCATGGCTTGCATCTCCTCCAACCAGGCAATGACCTCAGGTAAGGGAGAGAAATCTCTACTTCAGGCCTCCTCCATTTGTTGCATACTGCTGCTGTGACAAGCGATAAAGTTAATACTGACAATGAAAGCACTAAAGAAGTAAGAACAAGGATGTAGTTTACCCTTTTTTCAAATGTCTGATTTAGTTTTCTTGGTTGTCTCCTCCTTTGTTTGACCTTTGTTTGTCATTTTCTCCTCCCTCCTTCTCTCCAGCTGTTGGTCTGATTGCTGCAGGCCAGTGTGACGCTGTTGTGGCAGGTGGGGTGGAGTTCATGTCGGACGTCCCCATCCGTCACAGCCGCAAAATGAGGAAGACCATGCTGTCCCTCAACAGAGCAAAGACCCTCGGCCAGAGGCTCAGTCTGATTGGCAGCATCCGGCTGGCACACCTCTCCCCGGAGGTATGTGTGCACTTAAAATCTCCAGTAGCTGCACTGCTTTCAGTTTGTTGAAATTGATTCCAAAGTGTTACCTTCTGTAACCTTTACACTGCATGTGTAGCTTCCTGCTGTGGCGGAGTTCTCCACAGCTGAAACGATGGGCCACAGCGCTGATCGTCTGGCTGCTGCGTTTGGAGTCTCCAGAGTGGAGCAGGATGAGTTCGCTCTGCGGTCACACACTCTCGCCAAAAAGGCCCAGGATAATGGTCTGTTGCAGGATGTCATCTCCTTCAAAGTGCCAAGTAAACACCGCTTCATCCTTTAAACTGAAATACATGACATTACAAATTAAAGGGTCATAAAATATAAAATTGTTTAGACTCAGATTGTATATATTTTTGTCCTTTCCAGATCGTGACATTGTTTCCAAGGACAACGGCATCCGTCCATCCTCCATGGAGCAAATGGCCAAACTAAAGCCTGCCTTCATCAAACCTCACGGCACAGTCACCGCTGCCAACTCCTCTTTCCTGGTAAACACACACACATACATACACACATCTATATCCACAGTGTTCTTAATTCGTCCTTCCTGCTTCAAGACATCAGCATGTAAAACAAACACTGCACTTCAGGCTGCAAAAACAAAGAAGCGATTTACCTGAAGCAAAATAGCGTTTAAAATTTGGCTGAGTCTTTTCAGTTCAGACATCAACTTAAACGTTGTTTTTACAGTTATCATAAGCACTCTTTTGGGCTTCATAGTTACATTTACTGGTGACATTTTGGCTCCACTGCTGCTCACAAGTGGAGACACTGTCACTGCTCATAAACTGCTTTGACTATAAGTTAACTACTTGTTTGTTTTATGTGTGTCCTCAGACTGACGGTGCCTCTGCTGTGCTTATTATGTCTGAAGAGAAAGCTCTGGCGATGGGTTACAAGCCTAAAGCCTACCTCAGGTATCTGCAACCTTCTCTTGTTTGGTAGAACAGCCTCATTTTCCCCAGTGATGTTATTTCAGATGATGTGCTAATCATGTAATGTTTTCATCCTGGCAGAGACTTTGTCTACGTGTCTCAGGACCCCAAAGATCAGCTGCTTTTGGGGTGAGCCTCAGTATTTTATCCCTACTTTCAATGATTCTCAGGTAGAAAAGTCAGATGATGGTGTTTTTTCTTATTTTAAAGTTCATATAGTAATCTTAGATTTAATCTGGCTAAAAAATCTAGCAAACATTTGTTCATTACTCCTTTGAAGATCAATAATTGTGACTTGTGAATGATCATTAGGAATGAAAAAATGTTATTCTATTTATTTATTTATTTATTTTTAATTTCATACTTTGCCCTGTTTGACCCTTTCAGGCCCACGTACGGTACACCCAAAGTCCTGGAACGGGCCGGCTTGTCCATGAGTGACATTGACGTTTTTGAGTTCCATGAGGCATTTGCAGTAAGTTATCAGAAAAAACCCTGTGAGGTTGTGTAGAGGTGGGAGAATGTGTATCGATCTATTAATATCCTGTCAATCTCCGAGATATTTTAGATTTTAGATGTATATTTTTTATGTAACTGGACCAGAATCTCAATTTCTGTGTCTGCTTTAATCCAATTGTGTCTTGTGTTATTCATGAACATCAATGTTGGAGTACGATTTGACTGGTCTACTTCATATCATGCACTTTAAAATCAGTAGAAATCAATGTGTTTTCAGTCTGGTATCTATGGTAACTATACTTCTGTGTGTTTTCCAGGGCCAGATAATGGCAAATCTGAAGGCTATGGACTCAGATTGGTTTGCCGCAGACGTACATGGGAAGGAAATCAAAGGTAAAGATAGCTGCTGGTCAGCTGCAGCAGCGTTTTCTCACAGTAGATTCATACAGTACATCTGTGGATGCTTGGAACCTACTGCTGCAGATGAACATAGTGGACACAGTTAATTTTGTCCAAGATACTCATACAGTTAAAATTTTACATTGGTGTAATAATATTTGTATCTGGTGGTAGCAAATTGATGTTTTCTTTCTCATATTAGAAATGTTTTTACTTATTTTTACATACATAATAATTTTAAAGAATTAAAGAATTTAAAGAAAGAACAGCACCTGAATACTGACTAAATAATTTCAAAGCAAATCACACACAATAATTTTACATCAGGGAAATCATGTCAGTGCAGTGCAGGACCATGCCCTTCTTTCTGCCCTTCACAATGTGACTTGCTGCTGTTGCCCAAACAAGTCACATTGTGTTGCTAGCTGTTTGTTGCTTTGATCGTGCCCCTTTCTTTTTCTCAGATTTCACTGGTGTAAATATCAGTCCTTACCAAATGTCTGCTGTGTATAGGTGGGGACTCCTCCTATGGAGAAGTTCAACCTGTGGGGGGGCTCTCTGTCTCTGGGTCATCCGTTCGGCGCCACCGGCTGCAGGCTGGTGACCACGGTGGCACACCGGCTGCAGAAGGAGGGAGGACAGTACGGCCTGGTGGCGGCTTGTGCTGCTGGAGGACAGGTAAACCAATGAGTGACACCTTCAGAAACATTTCTTCATATTCAAACATCACAATCCTAATATATTTTACGTTTCTGGAACAATCCAGATAATCTTTACTTTCTGTTAATGTTGTTTTCCAGGGTCATGCCATGGTGATCGAGGCCTACCCCCAGTAAAGCACTTAAAGCACCAACCATAACCTGATCTTCAGATTCATCATGACGGCTACACACACTAACATCCAGACAACAGAGTGTACATACTAGCACCACTTTGCCTTGATCAGAGAGGAGTCAGAAACAGTATGTGAGTGTGTGTGTGAAGAAGCTTGTGTAAATTAAACTTTGCTTAGAGGCTGTTAAATTATAGCAGAAATGCTGCAGAGGAACTTTGCCTTTGATTTTGTGGACACTGACGCAGCATTGTCATGGAGTCGAATGTAACATAGCAAAGTTTAAGCAGTCAGACGAGCTACAGTGCTAATGTTTATATACGCTGTTATATGTTTTTTCTTACAAACAGTGGAAATTAAATGATGTGATGAGAACCACACTGACACTGATGAGGTCATCTCTGAAGCGCCACAATCCTTCATTTGTAATGTTGTCACACATTTTACCTTCATTAAAAAATTACAGCTGCTGTAATTAGAATATTTACACTTGGCCATAATGTGATTTCAATATTTAAATTAATAATTTAGCCCCATACAGTTTCTAAATTACTGCATCTGGTGATCTTCTGTGGAGTGACAAGTCGTTTAATAATTGATTAATCAAATTTTAAAGCAGAAAATACCAGAATTTCACTGGATCCAGCTTCTAAAATGTGAGTATTTCCTGGTGTTCTTAATGTTTTATGACAGTAAAGTGAGTATTTGTGGGGTTTTGTGCTGTTTGTCAGACAAATCTAACAATTTAGAAACATTTAAATTTACATTTATTCCTTTTTGTAGACTTTTTTTTTTATCAAAGCAAAGTTTGAGGTGCAGTTCAAGCCACAGTAGGTGAAGGAGATGTGATTGAGATTGAGTGCCACAGTGCCCAGTTTCAAATTCCACCAGACACAATGTTATAGGTGCGTGACATTCGACATAAATAAGACCGTTTTTATTTATGTGAATATATGTGAATCATATTAAACCTCACTGGTGACATCACTTTCCAGCTGAGCCTCACCCACTTCAAACTAGTGAAAAAAAAAACAAAAACAAAACCCACAAATTCATGTAGGACACCACTGTGAGGGGAAGCTTTCAGGGCTTTAAATATATTCTCATAAATCAAACAGCTGGCAGAAACAGCTGAGTTAACCAGGTTTTTAAAGATAGTCACACCTGATCATTCACATGTAAACTCACATGTCTGTGTTTCCAGAAATCAGGTTGAATCATTAGTGTACGACACATACTTCTTTGTGACTCTGAGTTTTTGTGAGCAGTTTATTGCCTTCTCTCTCTGATGGTTTCCACTCTGCTGATAGAAGGCCTTGATTTGATGTGCGGACAGCAACTTCCAAGTAATGTTGATGGAGCTATGTTTTATTCAGCAGGAACTCAAACTATTGCAAAGAGAAAGATCAATGTATGGAAAGCTTTGTGCTGCAGACAACAACAACAATTTGGAGAACGGGGCTCTGCTGCTCTTTAACAGATTTCCAAATTTGCATTGCCAAATTTTTTTTAGAAAATGCATTTGCATCTTGCACCAAGATGTGTCAGCAGTAGACTGGCTTTGGATTCCTCTGCACTTAATTGATGGTGAATAACGCTGTCTGCATCTGACAAGACGCCTGATGTTAATGAGGAGGTAAAGAGAGATGCTTGGGCTTCCTGGTGATTTAAAACATCATGAATATGGAAAACTGGGAATATGACTGGCAGATGACTTAAAAAGTTCAGGTTGCAGCGGCGTCTTCCTGATATTTGGGAGCTCATATTGTGGGGGGGAAAGCAGAAGTTTTACACCCGCTAAAGTGTTTGTCTAATTGACTGCGGATGGGTAAATTTATATCAACACATTATGCCTCTTCTCTGCTTTGGTGTGCACGATCCCCTCAGCGCTCACCGGGGAATCTGACACACACACCTGAGGTAGAGAGGGGTGGGGTGGGGCTTGTTAACATAACTTCAGTCAGACACTTCCGTTTAAAATGTATTTAAAGATTTAATTCTCCCAGTTTAAGAAAACCTTGACTCTGAGCGGGAGGAGTTGATTAATGCAGTCGAGCCTGTCACACGGGCTGCAGGCGGAGGGAATAAAACCAATGTTTTACTGCCAAGGCAAAACGGAGCTCAAATGTAAATAGCGGGGAGAGAGACAGAGAGGGGTTTTTGTGTTTTTAAAGCTTCAAAACCGCCTCAACCCTGCGAGACACCGGAGACACGCAGACACACACCGACACACGCCGACATAGCGGGGCCGCCTCCATGCCTCTCCCTGCCTCAGCGGGGCTTTGATCAGGCGGAACCTTTTATGGGGAATGACTGGCGAATGCACCCGCTGCTGTCACTACAAATCTACCTCACCGAGCGCGCGGGGAAGCGGGGAGGAGAGGAAGGGGTGGGTGGGGGGAGTCGGGGTGTTCGCGCGGAGGGAAGGAGGGAGTCGGTGTGCAGCGGTGTCTTTCATCTCGTCCTAGCCGGCTCACGCGGGGCGGCACCTGCTGAAAGCTGCACTTGACTCGCGCTTACTTCACCTGCTCCGTGCTCTCAGTGAGTGAGAGAGAGAGAGAGCGCGTGTGATATTGAACAAGTTTCGGTGCGCACGCACGCACGCGCAACATCTGCTGTAGGTGGGTTCAGGGTCAATTTTATTTACATTTTCGTCCATTTTTTAGAAATCATAAATATAAATATTTCTTCATACATTATCATTATGGCACTCAGTGGTGAAAAGTAAAGTAACTAAGTACATTACTCCAGTCAAGTTTTGAGGTTTACTTTACTTGAGTAATTCCATTTCATGGTGCTTTATACTTCACTACATTTCAGAGGTTAAATAATACTTTTCACTACACACTTACTTTAAACCTTGCATATTCAAATGAATTAATGCAAAATATAATCAGCTTAGTAGTAGCTTAATCTTCACCAGCTGCAGCATTAAAGTGATAGAAACATTAATGTATCAGTTAGCTAATTATAACCCAACAACACAGGCTATTGTACATTATTTTGAAAGGGTAAAATTCTGAATGCAGGACTTAGTAACAGAGTATTTCTGCACTGTGGTAATGCTATTTTTTCTTATGTAAAACAGGTACAAGTATTTCTTCGACCACTGAAGGCTCCTCTAATGACTTAAATGTCCATAAAATCACTCCAGTTAACAGCAGCTGGCCTTTTGAGTCTATAATGGAAGCAACTGTTAAACTGTCATGGATTAAACAGAACAAATTCAATGAGCATAAAGACCAACAAAGCTCACTAATTAACAACTTATATCCTGTTTTTCAAATACAAAGACAGAAACATAAAAATGACCAGCTACAGTTTTATAAGTTGTTATTTGCTGAAGTATTTTTTGACCAGGAGCAGTAACTTCCCGGTGTCTCTGCAGTCGGTCTGGCTACCTCACAGTGTCCTCACTGACATGACATGGAGGTCAAAATGCTGAACTCGAGAGCTGAGGTGAAACCAGAATGTCTGAATTCTGTATATGCTGCTGTTAATGACCTGGACATCTGCAGGTTAAATGTCACGGCTCAAACAGAACAGCTGAGTCTATGAGCGAGTCGAGAGGTCACACTTATGTCTGCAGTAACAGCAGGATGGACAGGACAGAGTTTTTACACATTACTAGAACCTTAAAATGACAAGAACAAGTTTTATGGATGTAAATGTTGTGTGTAGTTTTTTTCTGTACTCAGAAAGAAAGTTGATGAAGACCAGTGAAGCTCCAGAGCAGCTGGGAGAGTAGAACTCGAATGAAGACTGTTTTGTCAGCTGCTGTTTCTATCCTGATAACAACACTGACACCTTATGTGACATCCAGCACATTAATTAGCCCAGTACTGTTTTAATTAAATCACATTTTGTGGTTTCAGCTGTAGAGTTCAGCTCCTTCTTTGTCCAATAACCATAACCATGATTAAGTATCACCAGAGCAGGTTGTAGAAGATTCACAGTCTCAGTGCAATAATTCAGAGTGTCACTGAAACAGCAGAAAATGGTTTGTACCATTTGTTGGTAAGATCTTCCCTCAGCTATATCTCTATCTGTGTGTGTGTGTGTGTGTGTGTGTCTTAACAGGTTGCCATATACCCTACTTACTGTACAAGTGTCAAAATGAGTGTGAGTGGGTGTATGTGATGTTAAAAGTTTTGGTAGAAGTGACAGAGCTCTGCCAGTGTGTGTGTGTGTGTGTGTGTGTGTGTGCATATTGTTTAATACAGCAGAAGTGTCAGAGCTCCACTTTGTGTGTGAGTGTGTGTAGATATTATTAAAATCAGGTTGGTTTGTCAGAGCTCCTGTCTGTGTAAATCGAGACATTATAGCAGTTAAATTGCAGGAGATCTTTGTGCACCACGAACAAACACAAAAGAAACAAGACTCATCTTTTGTTGATTCTGTGTCCTGTAGACTGGAGGAAAACTGGACCATCCAGGTTGGGGCGAAAGGCGGGCTGTACCCTGAACCATATTGGACCTGCAGAGAGAAAATGTAAAGAAATCTATTAGTTTTAAAGTATCATAAGTGTAGACTGTAGCTGAGCAATGCATGTGACTGGGTCTGGATCAGATAGTGATTGTTTGCAGGAATGAGAAAGAATTTAACCCTTAAAATGAAGCAAAATTCAGTGAATAAAAATCATTAAGTGGCTCCTTTCTTGAGAGGATTTTTTTGATCCGGAAACAAACTGTTCACTTAACAAGACATTTCTAATCGTCCATCACTGCTTCCTGTGTTGAAATCTGTCTGGGCCTGTGTCCTGCCTCCTGAAACACCCAAGCTGGCTCCGATTCACACCTTGAAGCACAATACAAAACACAACACACCTTCCTCTTCCTCCTCCCTCAACAGATTCTGCCGTGTTCGTCCCTGCAGGAACGACTCAGTAAAACCCTGAGACATCAAATAACGTGGTTCAGTTCCTAACAGGTGCAGCCGGTGCAACGGGATGTGTTAAACTACCCATGTTGATCTGATCAGGGGGCCTGCGTGCTTGAGATGGTGTATCTTTGTGGATTCTGGAGGGGAGTTTGGCATCCTCAGCAACCTACACACACACACACACACACACACACACACACACACACACTCACAAATACATCTCGACGTCTGTCGGTTGTACACCAACTGTACACAGGTGGATGGCAGCGGCTGTGTGTGGAGCAAGTGGATTATGAGGAACGGTAATTGGCTGTCCAGAGAAGCTGCCCATATGTATCTGTGTGTGTGTGTGTGTGTGTGTTAGTGTGTGTGAGTGTGTGTGTGTGTGTGCTCTGTCCAGAGTTCATCATGTTCTCATAACGGTCAGTTAGGGTTGTCCGCCAGGCTCGATCTCCTGTTGGGATTGTAAATGTTATTGATCAGACGCATACGCCGCATCCATAACGAGAGCTGAGACACTGTTTTCTCTCTCTCTCTCTCTCTCTCTCTCTCTCTCTCACACACACACACACACACACACACACACTAGAGTACAACTCATTAGGAGCCGTACACATTCATAGACATATCCTCATTAACACTCCCTAGTCATACACACTAAACATCCATACACATCTAGTTGTCAGACAACACACACACACACACACACACACACACTGACTGATTTAGTTGAGTGAGATGGGGGGAGAGTGAAGGATGGGAGGCACAAAATGTGGACATGAATGGTGTGTGTGCCGCATGTCAGTGTGTGTGAGTGTGCATGGACATGTGTGTGTGTGTCAGTGTCTGTATTGAGCGTGACATTTGTGTCGATGTACGGGGTTGCGCGCAGCAGTGTGTAAGTCAAGGAGTATGTTTGTGTGTGTGTGTGTGTGTGTGTGTGTGTATCGGGTGTGCGTGCGAGTGTGTGTATGGCGCGTGTCAGAGACTGTCAGCCCCGGCATCTCGTGTCAGGGCGAGAGGCGAGACATTAACAACTTCTGTCATTCTGCTGACAAAATGGTGGCAGAAGATTTCCCATGGTGCCCTGATGACTGCTGGCGTTTGTCAACAAGCCCTGTCACTGCGGCGATGAGGGGAGGGTGGGGTGGTGGGGAGGAAGAGGAGAAGGAGGGGGGGGGGTGAGGTGGGGGAGGGTGAGGGAGTGGGGGTGGGTTAGTGACAGGCCCCGGACCCGTTCCCATGAGCACCAGGGAAAGAGAGAGGGTTTTGTGTGTATGTGTGAGTGTGTGTATACGTCAACGTGTGTGTTTGTGTGTGTGTGTGTGTGTGTGTGTTGTAAGAGGGGGAGAGGGATAGGGGGGAGGCAGGGGGGAGGGAAGGGTTGTCTCTCAGCAGCTTTCATACATAGACTGCGAAAAAACCAAAATGAGCTGTCACTGCAATTCCCAGGATGCCTTGCTGTTTAGCATAGCAGCAACAGCAGCAGCATGAACAGTGTGTGTGTGTGTGTGTGTGTGTGTGTGTGTGGGCTGGTAAGCTGATAAGCTAACTCTCTCTCTCTCTCTCTCTCACTCACACACACACACACACACACAGATAATTAAGCAGAGCAGAAGCTCCCCCTGACGCGAGGCAGAGCTCATCTGCATTTTGGCCTCCGGCGCGCAGTTAGGAGCAACGCCTGATGGAGGGAGAGAGAGAGGGCAAGCGAGGGAGGGAGGGATGGAGGGAGGGAGGTAGAGAGAGAGAGAGAGAGAGAGAGTGTGTAAGGCAGAGAGAGGGAGACAGAAAGAGGGAGAGAGAGGGTAAGGAGCCAATTAGCCAGCTGGATGGATGAGTGACTGACAGCACTCTTGACACACTGCTATCTGGGCTTTTCTGTTGCACACACACACACACACACACACACACACACACACCTTCCTCCCCGATCTCTCCTCCATCCATCCATCTCTCTCTCGTCTCTGCCTCCTTCTCTCCTCTGTACGTGTCTCATGCTGTGTTGGTGTCTCTTGTTCTCGGCTGCATCCTGCGCTCTGCACAAGGCTCGCGCTCCAATTGCCTCCCCCCACAGGGCTCAAATGTCCAACGACCTTGTCCAATGAGAGCGCCCGCTGGGCTTGCGGGCCCCGCCTCTTAGGTGCTGAAATCTAAAGGAGGGGGGTCAAAGGTTGTCGTCCCGCCATTTTGATGACAAAAACTCCATTTGTCAACTGCTTGTTTTCACCCCTCCTTTCACTAAAAAAGATGTTTGACGCTGCTGAAATGTGGACTCCATCGCTGATTTCTTGCCGTGTGTCCTTGTGCTTCTTATCCTCCTCGAGTTTTTGATGTTTGGAATGATGATGTTTTCTGCAAAGTGAGGTCTTTTTGCCTGGTCGTTCTTCTCTTAAGAGTTAAAATTTGAATTAGGATTAGTCTCATTATGGTTGTAGTGGCGGTAAAGGTTCAGTAATGAATGTCTTCATCTTCATCATTCTCTCTTGCTCTTGAAGGATTGGTACTGGAGGTTCAGAGCTTATCCCCCTTCTACTTCAGGCTTCACCTGTGTAGACAGTGATTTAAATTCCATTATCAGGTCAAACAAACTGCAAAAAATGATGGACAAAGCCCCTGCATTGCTCAAAATGGCCATCAACACAGTACCAGACAGCACTGCAGAAAGGGGGCGGGCAGCAGGAAGGAGTTGACATGACAGATTGCTGACCGTGCACGAATCATCAAGGTCCTTTAGGGATCCAGAAAGTTTCTCTGGAGTTTGGCAGTTTTGTGTTAGAGCCCCATTAAAATTTGCACAGAATATGACACAAAACTACTGCACCGGAACACAAACTGATATGTGTATACAACATCTTGTACCATAACCCAAGGTGAGATCTCATCCTGTGGCCTGTTCAGTGTCAAGTTGACCAAGGTGATACAAAACAAATGATTACCACAGAGAAGTCCAGGCTGTGGCCTCATAAATCTTCTGTGGACTCACCTCACTGATTCATATCATTCTGTTGAGCTCAGTTCATCGGATTTATCATCATTGATGGAGTAGTTTGTTTATATTTTTGGAGCTATGAGATGATATTGTTTTGACCTTAAAGGGGAGGTTTGTAAGTTTTCTCTGCTGCTCAACGTGGTTTCTTTCCGGCATCATTGAGCTTGTAATACAAAAGGTTGGAATTCACCCTCTGAGCAGCGCTGCTTCTTCAGGACAGACTTGGACGCTACATTGAGTCGTGATCGGAAAGTGATGAGACAGGCCGGGGCTAGCTGGTTAGCATGCTAACTTCAGTAGAAGAACAGATGTGATACAACTAGCAGCAAAACATTGATGTTGCTTTCCAGCACTGGAGACAGCTCCTGGCGAGGAAAGGAATAAAGTTTGATGCTGAACTCACAACGTTTCCTCTAGACTGGTGCAGTAAACAGATGTTAATTCTAACACTGGCTGTGTAGCTATAGTAAAAATAGCAAAATAGCTTCTTTAAGGCGATGGAAGAATCAATCCCCTTTTAACCCTTAAACCGTACACTTTCTGGCTTCTATCATGTGATCACCTGATATGTTATAACCGAAGTTACTGCATAACTGTAATGTTCAGCTATAAATAGATAATATTTCAATTTAACAGTCAATGTGTGATCAAAATACACAATCCCTTACTTTCCATTTAAACTCATTATAACGCTAAAATCTTGAATGAAACACCAGAGCCAACAAATTACAAGGGAGACACATGGTTGGCTCTCTTGTTTTTTTTGGGGGGGGTTGACTGGTGCTACAGTCTCCAAGAATTATATGTGTACTGTATTCTTTTAGCTCAAAGTACACAATGTTATTTTCTGCATTCTGCACATTTTGATTTTGTTGTACTGTACGTTACAGAGCGAGCACGTGAGAAAAAACGATGCCAAAATTCCTCTAAGGTTCTTTCTCTTCTTTGTCTTTGTGTCATGTGTGCAGTGATCAAACATGCTATCTCCATGCTGCTTCCTCCTCATCATTATATGTGAAAGTACAGAGGGTGCACTTTGTAGAATCTCTGTCTAGTTATTTCACTGACTTTCATAAGAAAATCAGTGGAGAAAAATATGTATTGCCAGTGTACTGTCAAGTGCAGTAAAGCAGGGAGAATTTATATTTTCACAGAAACTCCAGAAATTAAAAGCTGCCCATTAGTGATGCAGGTGTTTCACTCTGTGCTCTGGTACTCTGAGGCAGAAAACATCACATTTCTTATTAAGACATGTTGAGCTACAGTAGAATTTCTTGCAAGAAACAAATAATTACATGAAATTTCAGGAGATTTTAATAATATTCAACAGAATTTGCCTTAATCCTGTCTGATGACAAACAAACTGTCTCAGAAGTGGATTAAATGTTTGCACTCCGAGCAAGGCGATCGACTTTAATGCCTTTTTTTTTCTTTCAGTAATAAAATATCTGATTAAAGGTAATCTACAAAAGGAGCACAAACGCAGAAAAATAAAGAGGAGGATTGCTTTTTAACAGCACTCTTTGTGCTCTATGTGCAGCCTCATTAAAATCTGACATTGTTCAAGTCTTTAAACAAACCACTGTTTGAATTTGCTCCTGAGTTTTCAGATAAGTGACATATTCAAGCTTTGTCACTCCCAAAACTGAGTGTTTTATGCTTTTACAGTTATCTATCCATCTATATGTCTATATCAATCTACTGTATATCTTCTGTATATCAGACAGATCTACATTAACATTTCATTGAGAGTTTGTCCTCTCCCAGCCATGAACTGTTTGCGGGTGAAGTTTGTTACTGCTGCTCTCCTCTCTCTGTGAGGTGGGTGTACATTTTAGAGGGTGACAAAGTCCAAACACTGACTTTCTACATGAGGGATACGGACGGCTTCTACTATTAACGTCAGACTAAAAACTAAAATAAATGATGAACAATGTCTACTGAAGGAGATAAACTAAAGGAGACTTTAGCTTTACAAACTGAGGTGAAAATACATCTGAAATTTTAACCTGAATGATTAATCTGCCTGTTGAAGAATCAACTTAAAGCAGAGATCCATCAGCCAGTATCTACATCTATATGATTTACAATGGGAAAACTGGGGTCACATTGAAGATTTATGACCTGCAACACAGACAAGTGATGTCTGACCAACAAAAAAAAAGGTTATGAAAAAGTTTATGAAAGTTTGATTCTGATGCCTGGTGCTGAAGTATATTGCATCATCTCTCAAGTTTGTTTTCATCATTTCTTCCTTAGTCCAGACTTAGAGGGGTACTTCAGTGATTTAGTATTGCACTTCCATAAAGGTGAGGGGGGGTCTTGCAAAGATGGATTAAAAAAACACAGTCATGAGTGATGCAGGAGAGGCTGACATGTTCTGACTGGTCGCTATACGTCAAGCCTTAAAAACAGTCAGTAGATCTTCCCTGCCTATTCTCACAGGCCGAGTTCTGCCCCTCAATAAACTGACCTTTATGTGTAAAACTGGTGACATTCACCTTAAATTTAGTTTCTCTTGACTTTTTAAAGTAAGTAACAGCTATCTTGTTAGCACTACACCTCCCTATACCTGCACACCTTTGTGTTTTATCTTTTAATTCACACTGAGGCCTGTGTTTTAGAGCAGGTCACATACGCATGGCCAAACAAAGTGAGACGAAGGGAAAAACACATATTCAATGTGAAGCATTTTGTCGTGCGTTTGCTCAAACTAAAGTGAGGAGACGTTTCGCCTCGCTAGTTCCAGTTCCAGCCAGGGAGTGACAGGCACCGACAACAGGAGAGGATACGACTGTTTCTGGAAAAACCGTATGCAAATTCATAACAAGAAGACACCGAAAAAACACGACGAGAAGAGGATGTAGGATACGTGTGGGTGGGAAGTGAAAAAAAAAAGGGGTGTATTGCCGTTGGTTGACAGGAACACAGTTGGCGGGGCTGGAACAGGAGGCCTCATGACAAGACGCCGCCGCCGCTTCCTGTTTGCCCACAGAAAAGGAGCAAGAGAGAGAGAGAGAGGGGAAAGATGGAGGGAGGAGACGACTTGTGGAAGAGTCACAGCTGGTAGCGAGAGAGCAGACACCCTCCTGGAGTACAGAGAAAGAGGGAGAGAGAGGGGCAGACAGACAGTGTAAGGACTACAGAGGGAGGGGTGGATGATGGGAGGACAAGTGGACAACAAAATAAGTCAGGAAAGAGTCGAGCTGGATATTAATGATAACTGCGTTTTTTAAAAGTGAAACATCCATGTTGCAATAATATTTCCATCCTCAGCCTTTTAATCATTTTGTTTCTGTTTGAGTATTTATTTAATATGTGCAGGTTAAATATCAGGAAAAACATCTGTAACTGTAAGATTCATCAAATAATCAAATATGTGTTTGTAAAAAAAAATCAAATCTTTTAAATATTTAATAAAATAGTTGTGTGTTGTGTACAGCTTTTAAACCAGGCCAGTTTCTATTAAATTATTAGTAAATTGACAAATAAACATTGAAAATAATCCAAGTAAAATCAGCATTTTACACTAAAAAGAAAAAGTGTTTTGTGTTACATTCATTATATTTACTAATGTGTACTGTAATGTATTCTGTATTTTGTGTTAGTGTTAACTTTTGTTATGTACATCATATCATTTTAAATGTTACATTTTCTTGTGCTTGTCTTATTTTTATTGTTTTGGGCAATAAAAGACAGTTTGTCCCCTCTTGTGGACACTAACGTTGTATTCAATTCTTCTATTTGATTCTACTGATGTTGTTGAGGAGATGAGATGAGATTATTTAATCTTTGATAAATTAGAAATGTTAAAAGAAACCTGGACAAAATAATTGTGCTGCTGTTCAGCATTAATTTATTTACAGACAAGAAATTTATTGTAATAAAGTGTAAGCTAACTGCCTTATTATTAAAATCATCCACAGGTATTTACACGTCAAAGAGCCTAAAGGTGATAAAGATATATTCAAGGTCTCCTACTGCACTGAAGCTTTACTGCTGTCCCTCACATGTGAGTCGCTCTGGGAGTAAAGCGTCTGACAAATGAGTGAATGTAAATGCAGTGTAATGTATCTTGTAATCTGTTACAAAACATGCTGCTTCAAGCTAAACACAAACCTGTTTCTCTCTAAAATAAATATAACGTTTGGAAGATGTGAGGTTCTCAGCAGACAGTGATGGTGCTGTGCAGTGTTAGAGGGACACAGAGTGGATCAGAGCTGCAGAACAAGAGCAAGATAAACGCTAACTGTCACCTCACCTTAAAAGCTTTTCCCTGCCTTTAGCCTTTGAACCGTTGCAGTCACAGATCATGGTGTGTATCTTAACCAAAAGAGCCACAGTGTCATCTGATATTAATTAATGCTTTGTTGAGAGAGTACAGGACACTAATCTGCTTATTTGTGTTTTAATGTTCTCGCCTCAGACGTCAAATGTTTTCTGTTAAAGCCTCACAAAGTCTGTTTAACCCAAAATAAATGTAATAAACTCTAACCTGACAGCATGCATTCCTCCTCCTCTACAGGTTTTATGAATAAAACCAGTTCAATCAACTTTTCTTTATGTAAAAATTCTGTTTTCTCAGCTTGATTTTTAAGCTAGATCGCTGTTGTGTGTTTGGACAAGATGCATTCAACTGGTTTAGGGAGCAAAGACAGGAAATGTTGGACTAGCACTGGAAGACAGGAGGAGGAAGGAGAGGGGGAGATGGACAGGGGGTGAGGGAGGAGAGGAAGAGTTGGGGAAGAGGGGTGGTGAAGGGAGGGGAGGCGAGGGGGCTGAGTGACGGATAGAGAGGTGGTGGTGTGTGTCTTAGACGAAGGGATGGAGGGAGTAAATCCTTTTCTTCATCATTACCTCGTCTCTGCCACTGCCCTCACCTTAATTAGTCTCAGAGCAGCTCGCCCGGCCAGAAGTCTGCCTCATCCCTCCATCCATCCCTCTACCCCCTTCAAACCCACCACCACCATCCCTCCCTCCTCATCCCTCTCACCTCCTTCTCTTTCTTCCTCTGCTCTCTCTTTTTCCTCCAGCGATTTCCACACTTCCTCTGTCTCTCTCACGTTGCGCTTCATCTTCGTCTCGGTGGAAATTGACTGAAATACCAAACCCCTAACCCCACAATATCAACAGCTGTGCAGCTATACACACACACAACACAAAGAGTTTAATGTTGGTAAATACCGCAGACACACACACACACACACACACACACATACGTGGCTGCTCCAGGCTTGGCAGCTATAAATACAGAGGATTGCAAAGAGGAGGAAACTCGGTTAAAAAGTTAAGTGGGGAAAAAAGCGGCGCAGTGAGATTGACACCCCGACGTCTCAGCTCTCTAGAGGCTAAATTAGGAGATCCACAGCTCCTCACACACACACACACACACACACAAACTGACAGACACCTTGAGAGGATGCACATTCACACAGTTTTGTAAGGTGCACGCACACACACAAGCATGTATGAACGTGTGTGTGTGAGTGTGTGTGAGTGTCATGTCAGTCTCCAAGGTCCCCTGCTCCTCCACAGACACTGAAGGCCCATCCAACGTCCCTGTTTTCCCTTCACCAGCTGAATGTTGATGGCCACTGGGACATTAAATGTGGTGGGAGATGCTGCACATTAGACAGAGGACACTCAACACTCTACTGCTTTTTTTTTTTTTTTTACCACGTTCCCTTATTGTATTAAACTGCATGTTGAACTCACTGATAGAGAAAGAAATTTTACTTTATTTCTCTCCTAATTATGACCCAACCGACTTTATATCCACCTCATGGAAGCTCATTATATTATACACTGTATATGCGGACACAGTTTAGCAGTATGACGCAGTATGTTTGTCTTTAATCCTCAGGTATATGCAAATGTGAAGCCCCTCTCCTTGAATTAATCCTTTGACACACAGGAAGTTAAACATTTTACTCTTAGTTTCTAGTTTGTTTGGAATAATTAAATAAAAGAGGGGCTATTTATTTCATCTGGGCAGCAATCACCATCATGAACGACAGAAACTTCATCAACACAAACTCTCAGGAATTCATTTAAATCTCTATTTGTCCTCTCTCACATTGTGAACCTGCTGCTTTCTGCTATGTTAATTTATGAAGTTGTTTGAATTGTTCTGGTCGCCATCCTGTTTACCCTCATCACTTATGCAAAGCAGCTGTTTGTTAAAAACCTCCTGAATGCACCTGCTACAAACTGAGGTGTAAGTTGAACTGTAAATATTTGACTCAGACCAATAATGCTTCATTTTTTAGAAGCGTGCAACTACTTTCTAACTTGTTCACAATTTCATTATTTTAGTATTTTATCCAGAAGCTCCACTACAGTATGATGAATGCAGAAATTAAACTTAAGTGTATCTGACTGCAGCTCAACAGATTTGTTATCTCCACATATTCCTCCTCTGAGAACTTCACAGTATTTAACCAACCTGCTCTATCCTTCAGTCAAACTGACAACACAACCACTACAGCTGATCGTGTGTGTGATGATGAGAGGACTGTGTGCGCTTCACCCTGCAGGGGGTGCTGTTGACATTGAAGTCACTCCATCTGTGTGACCTCTGATCCTGCCGCTGGATGCTGCTGTTTCAGCCCAGTCCTCCTCCAGCTGTAGCCACTAGATGGCATTCAGGCTCTTTACAGACTGAGACCGGAGCAGACGCGTCTTGTTGGCTGACTGACTGCTTCTCTGCTTGTCTGTTTCATTTGGATATTGAGTTTTAATTTGTCAGCTGCCTCTGATAGTCCTACAGTCACAGGCTGCAGTCTTTAGATGATGTAAAATTTAAGTTAAACATAGTGAATAGTATTAAATTGTTTATGGTGACAGGATAATATGTCTCATTAGGGGTTTTAAAAAAGAGAATATAGTTAATTTCTGTTTATTTTGAGACAAGTTATGGAGGGAAACCTGAGGACCTGGCATTTATCTCACAGCAAATATCATTAAAAAAAGCATCAAATATATTTAAATTATATAAAAATGTTTGAACAAAAAGCCTAAATTATTTGTTTCCCTTTAAATAAAATAAATGTGTTTTTTATAAGGGGTGGTAACGAGGCACGCAGTGACTTAAAGGTCATATTGACCCAGCTTCTGGTGCGTGCGCCATATGTTAGAGTGTTATATTATTTATTTGACTCTCACTATTTATGTTAAACTGTCTCATTGTCTGTATGTGTGTGATTTAAATCCAGAATAAGAAAGGAAGGAAGGGAAAAAAAAATAAGAAAGGAAGTCTCATCAGTCTAGGCTATGAGTTATATTCCATGGCTGGTAAGGGAAACTGCGATTCTGAAGTGGAGTATTTTATTTAAATACAGCAGTCAAGTGCCCACACACACTCACAGACGCACATTTGCACACACTCATGCACACACACGAGACAGAGACAGAAACTATTCAGCCCATTCTTGCGTAAATCACTTGGCCTCAGGGCTCTCTTAACCCTTTCTCTGTGTGAGTGACTGTGTGGTTGTGTGTGAGTGTGTGTGTGGGTCTTAGATGTCCCTTTGAAAACAGTAATGCTGGTGGACAGTATAACTGGTTGCTGTGATGATGCTGCTTATGAGCTTCCACTGTATCTGCATGAAACCTAATGCACCATCAAAACTGTTTGTGCAAAGATCTGAAACGCACACATGAAAAAACAACCATTCAGAGGGAAGTTAGTTTACAGAAATAAAACACGATTATTTAACAAAAACACTTTATTTTAGTGGAAGCCTATGAAATAAATATGTTTTTTTTAATGTAAATTGTTCACATAATTAATTTAAAGCAGAAAACACATCTTTTTTAAAAATTAATTTCCTGTAAGGACAAGTGTTAAATACAATAAAGTTTACTTTGAATAAAGCAAATAGTTTAAGGTGTTTATAGGTGTTTTGTTTTTAGAACTCGTCAGCTTTTTTTTTAACTCGACAGAAATCTCAGAGACCTAAATTATATTTGTCCACAGTGACTCACACTAAGTGCATTTAAATTCAGAGGGAACAAGCAACCCTGCCAGATAAAAAAGTTTAAAGTGTTATGGAAAACTACATAACACATGTTTTTTTTTGATCAGTATAATCAAACTGATGTACCATGTGAGGATAGTGTTGTTTTTAAGGGGAAGATAAGTCATTCACAAATGTTTTCAGGTGAAAATATAACTGAATTTCCTTTAATATCAATGCCCCTTCGCTCTATCATGATCACTGATTATTGACAGTGAATTACAGCCGGTAAAACTTGACAAAAACCTGATCATTTATCAAGGAAATGTTTTATATTTGTCTGTGATTTATACAAAAATACATTTGTTGTTGTTTGTTGTTGAGTGTCTTTTATTGGGAGAAATTAGACCAGCTGTATAACTCATATACTGTGTGTACATATCAATGTTTTTCAGGTGAAAATGTAATATCAGTGCTTCTTTGTCCTGTTATAGCATAGATGTATATTTTTACATTTTTAAGTTGGATCACTTCTTGTAAAATTTAACAAAAACCTGAATTTATTAAGATAATATTCTTCTAAATTTCATGCTTTTTAGAAAAGTTTCACTTGTGTTCAGTTCCTGTGAACTGTACAACAGTTTCTCCTGTTAAACTTACACAGAAGTCCATATGGACAATTACATAACCTGCTATATTAACATGGTTTAAACACTGTGTGGGAACTCAAATTCAAAAAGTGACTCTTACATTTGTTAATACTTAACTTATCTTGGTGAGTAAAATCCTGTAGTTTAAATCAGAAGGTGAAGTCTGGAGTTAAACAACCAGGCTGCTGATTAAATTCAATAAAACTACATTTAATGAAAATAAATAAATGTAATATCATTTGTTATTACTTATTTACTGTACATATATATATATATATATATATATATATGTTTATGCACTTTGGTTAAATGATAAACTGTATTTACTGTGTAAAGTGACGATAAAGTTGAATGTAATCTAATTTAAATAAGTTATCTAATGTTCACACTGAGCAGAGCTACCCTCTAAAACATTATAACACAGCTTCGCTCCAGTGCACTGAGAGGTTCAAACATCATCCAGATGAAGCTGTGCAGTTTCTGTAACACTGTTATTTTCACATGAGAGTGTGGCGGAGTAATTAGCGACTGGTTCGGATGCAGCAGGTTCTGTGACTGGGTGGAGAAGGAAAACAAAAATCTACATTGACCCAGTCGGCGTGGAGTCAGAGATCTGATGCGCCGGCTGTTGGCAGCAAGAGATTTTATATAAAGGGAGAGAAAAAGTACGCTGGTATCGGCATTGCACACACAGACACACACAGACACACACACTCACACACAGAGTTCACTATCAGCAAGTTGTCTCAGGCTTGCTGAACCCCCGTAATGCTCCTATTAGCAGCTTCAGTTAAAATGGCATTTCATCAGGCAGCTGACAAGTGAATTATCTCTCCCTTTTTCCTCCCTATTTCCCTGCCTCTCTCACTCTCTCTCTCTCCCTCCCTGCCTCTCTCTCTCTCTCTCTCTCTCTCTCTCTCTCTCCCTCTGTCTGTCTGCCTCGGTCTCCCACTCTCCCCCCGGCTCAGTGACAGTAGCCTTAGGCCTGAGATAAAGAGGAGGCGCGCGGCGCTCGGCGCTCTCACACACACTCGGCAGAACTGAAGTGACATCCTGTCAAAACAATAGTTTACTACAACAGGAACTTGTGTGTTCTGTCAGACAGAGGCTGAACTTCAACTTTGGGACATATAGATTCCTCTTTCATATTGATCTCCCCCCACTTTGTGTGTGTGTATGTGTGCGTGCATGTGTGTGTGTTTCATTTGGGCCAGTATACTTGGATCCCAGCCCAGAATCAGAGAGTGTATGTGTAGATAAAAACTCAGAGGACAGTTTAGATACTGTTCATCATACAAGCGTCTGTAGTGCTCCAGGGAGGAATTGCCATCGTTGACAAATCTCCTCCAGAGCTCGTCTTCGCCGGCGAAGATTCCTCTGCTCTGCTTCCTGTCTCGCTTTTAAATAATATGACTTCCCCTTTCTGCATTATACCCAGTAGTGCAGCTGAAGGTACCTGTATGCAGGTGTGCGGTGCAGAGCGCCGGTTCCTGATGCTTTAAACTGCTTTAAACACAAACACGTATCCATTTGTTAACACCTCAGCACAGGTTGAATAAGCTCCACAAGCCCGATCATTCTGTCTCAAATTGTTTAATCTGAAGAAGTCCTAGACACTCGAGTTATAAAATTATCCTGTCTTTCACAGAGAGGAAGCAAAGATTAGATAAATTAACACTCATTAGAAAACAGGAGATAAGTTTGCAGATGTGTTTTTTTTTCATGGATGTTTTTGGCATCCATCTTGTTTTATTTTCTTTCCCTGCACATCAACCATCATGTGACCCTTCAGATTTGTCTTATGACCTCTTGGTGGGTCCTGAACCTTAGGTTGGGAAGCACTGGAGTGACATAAACTCCATCTTATCTAAGGAACAACACCTCCTCCTCCTCTTTTCTTTTGTAAATTAAATTTCTTCTAAGTCATATAATGAAAGAAAGATCACTTTAAAATCTTAAAATGACTTCACTCGTCACATTTGTAAAAACTGAGTGTAGTAAACAATCAATGAAGCCTCCAACTGCAGCCTACACCCTCAGATAATTTCTCTAGAAGTTGCCTTCATGTCCAACTTGCTCCATAAACACAGGCAGGCCTGGTCGCAGCCACCAGGGGGCGCTGTAGAATGGGGTGCATAAGAGTGGAAGCGCCTCCTTGGCCTGTTTAAGATGAAGAAGGGAAGAGTTTGACCTAAAAGATGTGCTCTGGGCCTCTTCATCAGCAGAGAGAAATGTTTATATTATTTACAGGAAATCACCATCTCGTCTCTTTTACACCTCTGACATCTTGAGCACTAAACAGCTCAGGTTCTACTCTGCGATACAAGCAGTGACTAATCTGAGCTTAACAAGGTTTCATCCCACTACCTGTCTCCTCTCCCCTGCCTTGCCTTTTTTTTACATTTTAGTCATTTAACCGATGCTGTTTCCCAGATCCAGGTATAATGAGTGAACTGGTAGGCGTTCAAGGACGTTTGGCAGGACACATAACTGCTGCAGTGATTAACAGAGACTTTTCCAGGCACTGCTAGGGCTGCACTGCTGCCCCATTAGGACCAACTGTACCTGTTAAAAATGATTTAAAGGCGTATATAACCAGTGATAAAGGTAGACTGAGGAGATATTAGGATAACAGCTTGTCTCGTTCCACTGATACCTGGGCACTGAGCTGCAGGTACACCTCCTCATTTCCTGTGTTTTTAAGCCGTGTATCGTGAACGCACCTGCACGGATGCAGCTACAACAACATCTCTTCTCGTGGTGCGTTTAGGGATGACACGAGCTCCGATTTCTGGAAACCTCTTCCTCGAAACATTTGGGACTGGTAGGTCCATCTCTCCTGCGCTGCCTCTCTAATCGGAGGCAAGAACAACGCATCGAAATCGAAGGTGGCGAGGTCAGTCGAATGATCTGTGCACCTTTAACGAACAATAGGCGAGACTAGGTGTGTTCGCTGGTGTGTATGTGGCGTATTCGGTGGATATAATTGCACGATGGTCAGATGGTGAAACCTCACACACACACACACACACACATACACAGACACACAATAACAAGCACAAAGAAAGACCCCCACACATGGACAGACAGGAACAGACAGAGAGATGGACACATGGATCCATATATAATATATTCGTGTGTGTGTGTGTGTGTGTGTGTGTGTGTGGATGTGTGTACGTGCAGGAACAAATATATGATGTGTGTGTGTGTGTGTGTGTATGTGAGGAGTGTGTTATGTGTGTTATGTGTGTGTGTGCTACCTGGCCAGCAGTGGTAACAGGCTCTGAGGCCTTTAATGGGATTTAGCCCGAGGCTGTTTTATTAAGATGTCGGCTTTCCCTGCTGCCTCTGCAGCTGACACCATTCCCCACTGATACCCCCCCACCCCCACCAACCCTCACCCCCGCCGCACACCAGCCTCCAAGCTGAACCACCCCCTCCTCCTCCTTCGCCAGCCTTCACCCCACGCAAATCCCCTCAACCGTCACCCTCCCTCCTCCTCCTCCCTGCCCCGATGCCCCCTCTTCCACACTGTTCTACACCCTATAATGACCCTGCCATCGCCAAATACCCCTACCCCACCTCGCCCACCCCCACTGTTCCTCACCCCATTCCCCCCTTGCTCTCCTGGGTCACTGCTGTTTTATTCATTTTATTTTTGATGTGGGGACTAATTATCGGTAATTGTCGTTAAAAAAAAAAAAAAGATTCAGAGCAGGAAAAGAAAAATAGAGAGGGAAAATCTATCCAACGTTTTTCTATCGTCGATCTGAACCTTTAATTTATCTGCTTATTTGCTCGTTGGCGCATTCACAGGCCAATGTGATGTGATGGAAATTGAGAGGAAACTGTCAAGATCTGTAAGGGGTCAACAACTGAGTGAGACCCACGGGCAAACCGAAGAGCGATGGAGTCGACTTCTCAAAACAAACCCGGGAGCCTCCTCTCCTCTAATCCTCTGTCAGCGAGCTACACCTGAGCTGTAGTTTGATGATTTTGACTCGGAAGGTGCTCGCAGATTTACAAATCTGCAGTTTCCCCCCAGACCTGCTGTAGTTACAGTTCTGATAAATTTTCCCAGCAAGCAGCTGGAGCGCCAAACTGTAAGCACCGGCCCTCACGTTGCATAACTAAGGTTGTATGAAAGACAGCCGGTGTGTGTGACAGGCGACGTTTCATCACGGGGCAGTTCGGACGAGTGAGTGTGTCTGAGTTTACACACAGACTGACGGGTTCAAATAAAAGTCACATGACCGAGAGCAAAGCTTTGACTTGTTACTGTCAGACTTTATATCACTGATGCTCTTTGATCTGTATTTGTACAGTTTGCCGTCTAAACATTGATGGTATATTTGAATATGTTCATACACACGTGTACAAGCAGTGGTGGAGGACGTATTCAGATCAAATAAAAGTAGCAATACCACAGAGATTATGGGTCACTTTGCTTCCATAACTTCTTCTTTCAGACTAATGAAGAGAAAACTTCCAAAACAAACATCCAGGTGATTATTTTACTGGCTGTATTTTCTGATTTAGCACATTTAAATCTAAAATTTTAGAAAAATTGCAATACAAATAACAATTGTCTTGATGATATCTAATCTACCGCACTGTTCAACTGTAATGTCTTGCCTTAAGTAAAAGTTAAAAAGGTGTTATGTGTTTGCTGAATGTCCCCTGATCATTTTACTGATGCAAACAACATTTTAATGCTGTAGTTGGTCCATGTGGAACTAACTCTGACAGTTTTATATACTGTGGGGCATTTTAATCTTAAAAACGCATCCTATTTTATAATTGTTTTGTATGTAAAAACTTTATTAGTAACTACAGTCGTCAGATAAATGCAGCAGAAGAAGAAGTATAAATATTATTATAAAATTATTCACCTCTATTTTAATTGTGAGAGAATAAAAATTGCACTCAGCTCTGATGTGGAACCTCTCATACTGTAATCCGTCAGGCTTTACGAGCAAGTGCACCTCCTCCAAGGTGAGTATATGTTTAGTGTTAAAATCATGAATAATTACTTGATCAACTGACAATAATCAACCAATTTAATTAGCATTTAATCAACTAAAGTCACTTATCTAACAAACATTCACAGTTTCCATCGTCCATGTGAGGATTTGCTGTTTTATTCAGTTTTATATGATTAAAAAAATATTTGGGTTTTTCAACAATTGGTTGAACAAAAAAGACAATCTGAGGATGTTACCTTGAAATCTTTGAACTTGTAATCAGCATTTTTCTTTTCTTTTTTTTTTTTTTTTTTGCTACAAAATAATTTATGAATATGACTTTTGCTCTCTGCCGTACCAGCAGGTATTGTATTGATTAGAAAGCATATAAATAATGAAATATATCTTTGAATGTTAATCTATTTATGTGATGGTATTATCGTTGAAAAGAAAACAGCTTCAGTATTTATTGGTCTGTTTAAGTGGATTGTTTTGGTCCAGAAAGTCAGGTCAAAGTTGCCAAAGATTCCTCGTGAGAAAAAGTGAAATTCTCACACTAACATCCCCATCCCTCACTGAGTTCTGTTTTGTGTTCACTGTCATTTTTTCTTCTTCTTTTATGCCACTTTTGGTTTTCCTGGTTTCTATCCTCCTGACAATGTTTCCTCTGCTGTTACACTTCCCCCTGGAAACACTTAGCCCCGATCCTTCCCCCCCGCTCTTAACGGAGCCGATAGCGGTGACTCTGTCTTCCCTGGGCCCTGGACCTTTAGGCACTTCCCCTGACTGCTACCCCCCAGGTACCTACTTCCTGTTCCCCATACCCCCTAGCTCCCACCCTAAGGTCCCACCCCCCGCAGGCACTGGTGCAACTCTAAGAACATCGGCGGCAGTGACGGGGCTTGGCTTTGTACTCGCTTGTACTGCTGGTAGCTGGTGTCGTTTTGGCATAAATTAACAAAGCTGCTGATATTCTGGTTATTGATTAACATCCCAGTATTGATTATAATGATAAAGCTGTTGTATGATGCTGAAAAACATTCACCCAGCACATCAGGTGTGTGTCTGCCGAGGCATTTCTTTGTCTGGATGGATGGTTGCTCAGAGGGAGTTTTTGGTGCATGCAGGAGTACAGTAGTGTGTGTGTGTGTGTGTGTGTGTGTGTTTTTGTAGGTTTGTGTGTGCCTGTTAGTGTGTGTCTATGTTTATGTGTGTGTTTAAGTGTGTTTTCCTCTGGCTGGTCTTGAGTGCTTTTGCTGTTTTTCCCTGGCAGGCTGTTCTGATTGGCTGGCCCTGGGGAAAGGAGATATCATGTTTAGCCCCAAACCAACATGCATCCCTCATCCACCATCCACTGCCGCCACGATTGTGAATGTGTATGTGTGTGTGTGTGTGTGTGTGTGTGTGAGAAAGCAAGCAAGAGAGAGTGTCAGAGGGAGGTCTGTGCGTTCAGGCGATCACACACTCTGCTCTTTCTGCTAAAGTGCTTCTCGTCTCCTTGGCGAAGGCTGATGAGGTATGACATCACAGCACTTTGTTTTATCTTTAAAAGATGAGCAGGGAGCCCTTCACTTCCCCTTAATGAGGCCGAGGTGCCCACAGAATATATGGAAAGTCTGTGTGTGTGTGTGTGTATATGTGTGTGTCCATGCTATCTTGCATTCCTGCCTCTTCTTCTTCTTCTTACGTCTTTGCGTGCGAGCGATGTGCATAGGTGTGGGTGTGCTTCTGGTTTTCTGCACACTCTCGCTAACACCCATTTTACCCATAACCCCTGGCGTTTCCTGTCCTAAAGCCATGTGTCAGACCTCATTGGCAAATGCATCAATAACGCCGCTGCTCGCTCGGCTCCCAACACCACATCCTACCGGCAACGTATCACGTATACCGCCGCTTTTGACCGATCATCTCTTTGCTTTCCGTTTTCCTGCCGCGGCGGTGATTGGGGTTGATTTGGGTTTTTGTTTACACATCTGCCCCCGGTGTTGATCCGGGAGGGCCCAGGGTTAGACTGCATCTCACACATGGCTGACCTCACTAAGAATTAAGATCACACTGTTACTAATGCTGCTGAGATTGTGTGCAGATATTCAATATGTTTTGATCATTTCTTTGCACCAATACATACATTTTATTTAAGGACAGTTTTTCCATCTACACCAGGAAAAGACCATCTGTGGTCAGTCAGAGGAACTGGAGATAAAATAGAGTGCAGGTATTTTTTTTTTTTTCATCTTTCACAGACTTTAAAATCAAAACACTGGTTAATAAATGGGATCAGTTTAATCACAGGTTGAAGCAGGTTTTAAAGAAGGATCAGTCATGTAGCCATGAACATGATGAGATGCTAGCCATTAAGTTTTATGGTAATTTTATTGTGTTGTGTGTTCAATTTTTTAAATTGATTTTTGAATATTTGTATAAATGTCCGTTTAGGGACAGGTAGCGCAAACAAGCTTAAACCTATAAATGCTGCAGTATGCGACACTGCTTCAGAGAACAACATATCACATTACAAAAACATCTGATTTACATACTTAAAATCTGTATTGTTTTTTTCTTTTAAGGTTAATTATCTCAAACTATTTCAAACAGCATTTAGATGATGATGTTAAAACCCTCCATTGTCACTCAGAATATTGCTTTTACTAGCTACTAACTAAAATGAAATACTTGCATCAAAGTGGATCAGTGTTTCCTGAGAGTTAATTCAGTTATATCCAGCCAATAAATATAAAATCAAACAAACCGCGTCACATCCATAACATCGGAAGTATACAGCACCAAACTGCCTGCACCAAATCAGATGTTTTGTTAATATTTATTGTGCATCTGTTTCAAAAAGTTGTACTTTTTCTGTGGCCACATGCTGTTTCGAACACAACTGAAGTGTGCACACATTCATATTATCCTCTGTTTTGTTGTCCATAACAAAATAAACAATAAGCAGGGGGTCATTTGAGGCAGTATGAAGGCAGACGGTGTTACAGCAAATTAATTCAAACCTTGGCTTCATAACAATAGCATGTAGCATATGAGCTTAAAAATATACTGTATATTTATGAAGTGTAACAAGCAGCAACAGGCATTGCTTTTCATTCTCACTCATTTGGTTACTTTTCTGTTTTCAGTGTAAAAAGAGTCTTATTTTAAAGGAGTAGGGAGCCTCATTTAGGTGACAGTGGACTTCTTGTGAAAGAAGGAGTTAATCATACACACACACACACACACACACAAAGAGACACACAGTCATAAAACTTATTATAAGGTATTTAGGGGAGGTTTAAAGGTCTGTAATTTTATAAATAATGTTTTCTCTGCAGGACAGGGAGGGTTGGGTTTAGTGTACAGCCAGGACTCTCCTTGCAGAGGATTTTGCAGCCTGTTCCTGGATTCAAACCTGCAACCTTTCTGCTTATGTAACCCCCTTTGACATATCAGCCCTTTCCTGGACTGGACAGAAACCCTCATGCATCACAAACAAGCAAGGACAAACTAAATCCAACAACTGACGAGTGTAAAAACAACATGATAAAGTGTGTAAATGTTTCTAATTAATAGGAGAGACAAACATACACAACAGCAGTTAAAAACAGAGTATGCTAGTAGTTAATAACTCGATCGCTGGCAGAGATGTGTGGTCTTGTTCCTAATCCTCATGGGAAGCTGGTGCACGCTGGTTTCCCTGATGTGTGTGCCATGTTGCCAGACGTGGCGATAGCTGGCTAACGCGGCTGTGTGTGCGATTAACTAGCGTTAGCCGTCATTAGCCTCTGCGCACCAACGCAGCAGCAGACTGCAATTAACCCGCTAATCCGGCTAATCCGGCTAATCCACTAATGGAGCTAATCTGATAGACTGGAGAGAGGCTTTTCAATAGGCTTTCTCCAGGAACACACACACACACACACACACACACGTACATGCATCTGTGCACACAGCAGCAGCACTGATTCTCTCTTCCTCTTGTCTTTCTAGCTTTAAAACACATTTACACACACACACCGTTTCAAACACACATTCACAGTCAGTCTGGGTTAAATCCGGTGTGTCCACCACCAGTGAATTAGAGGGGCAGATCCATCTCCCAGACATCTCGCCCACAGCCATTAGTCAGCCCGGGGCCTCTGTCACACACTGACCACAGAGAACAAGTGAGAGAGGAGGAGGGGAACGGACGGATAACGAGAGGAAGGCTTGCGGAGAGAGAGAGAGAGAGACAAGTCTTCCCTCTCAGTAATTTTGGATTTCAAGCTTGGTTTTAGGTTCTTTACACAAATGCCATCTTCTCATTCTGATATCCACGTATTAATTCGACACTAAGCCAGGTGATACTGTGATTTAAAGCAGATAAAAAGGGTTTTACACCACTGCTGCTGATGCAACTAACAGCTGCTGTAAAGCTCTGTTTTAGTTCATTTACAAGTCTGAACAGAAAAACAACTTGAACTCTTTAATTTCTGATTTTAACAACAAAATATATATGTGATTTCCCATGAATCATTCATTCACCCCTCTGTGTCACCATGTTTTTGACCTATAATTATAGCGCCCTCTTTGGGCTAAAGTGACCAGGGAAAAATGCATTCTGTCGAGAGGCTGATCTAGCCAAGACCATCAGCATAAGAACATTATTACAACACTGAACATACTGTAGAACTATGTAGGCCATAAGCAAGCTAAAACAACAGCTACACACTTCAAAAGAGTAGAAATAATGTCCACTTATGTTTCTATCCACCTGGTTGTATGTGCATTTTCACTTTGTGCAAAAAAACTGAGATGAGATGAAAGAATTTTGACCTTTGACCTTTTAAAAAACAACACTGAAATATCACAAATTGGATTTTATGCTCAGCTGAGCTGGAAAAATTCAGCAGATTAAGAAATGCAACTTCTGTTAAGGCTGATGGAAAGACATTTTGCTTCTGCTGCTTCTTTAGTAACCAAACCCCAGGGTTCGACCCTCACAAGGGGTCGCAAGATAAATCAAAGGGGTCACAAAAATTGTCTTCTTTTCTTTAAAGCTGCCATACAATATTCATAAAACAAACTAAAATTAGCATCAGATTGTGAAGAAATAACAGTTTTGATATCATGTCTCTGTATTGTCTGTCAGTCCAACATGAGAGGACGAAGAAGCAGCACTGCCACGAGGATGTATTCTAACTTCTTGTTAGTCAGTGAATGAAACAGTAAATGTGAAGAAGCTGCTAATGCTAAGGTTAGCTATGTAGCAACAGCAAAAACTTAGTTTTGCTTTTTTTTTCCCTCAATAAATCAACACTTTAACTTCTGAAAATCTTTCAGATGAAATCAATGGAGAGAGAAAATTCAGTTTTTCCTTGAACTCCTATCAACTCTAAAGCCATAAACCTGTGATTAGAGGTCACAAGAGGACGTCTCTTCCCTCTTAGTGAAACAAGTTGGGAACTACTAAACTACTGAACAGAATAAAGGATTCACATCATGCTGCTACTCACTGTTACAAGCCTCAGAAAGAGTAGTAGAGGTAGACTGCTGTAAATACCCTGATACACTACGGGTAAGACAAATTAAATCACCAATTAAACATCAATGAATAAGTGCTTGATTAATTATGTACCCATGTTACATCTTCTTGAATATATTAGCTGATGGAAACACATTTTAATTTGCTGAAATGTGAAAAATTCAATCAAAACTTCTTAATTAAAAACTAACGTCTCTTACTGTACGTAAGTTAGGCCTGAGAACCAGGATTACAGATTTTTAATAATTCAGATTCATCATGTTCATCATGTTGAAAAACTCCCCCAAAGAGTCGCCACATAGACCAAGATGTGATGTTATCCAGAGGTGAATGGGAGAGGCTGAATAATCCGCGAAGGGGTGACATCTTTTTTTTTTCATCTTTTTTAATTAATTCTCAGTGGAGCTGTGGCAAATCACATGTGAACTCTTTTCTCTCTTTGCCAGCAAAAAAAAAGAGAAGATGATGGTGGGAAACGCTAGCTTCTAAAAACCTGGAAAGCTAAAGGGCAGAAAGGGCGAAGCGTAAATTAGTTTTTTCTTTCTTTCAGTTTGGTACATTGTCTCTTTTTACACTTTCTTTTCCTCCTCTCGTCTCCTCTGCATCTTTTCTTTCCTCCTTTTTTTTCTCTCCTCTCACTTTCCTCTGGCCTAATTGTAGCGATGTAACTTTGGAGCTGTTAAAGTAGCCAGGAGACATTTTGAAAAAGCTGGTTGAAGGAAGATGGAGGTCGCTCGTCTGTCTCTGGCTTCAAACACTGACCTTGGCTGCTAATGATGCTAATGATGCTAACTGGGCTAATGACAGCTGTGTGTGTGTGTGTGTGAGAGAGAGAGAGAGAGGGAGACAGTGTCAATGAGCGAGCAAGTGTGTGTGTGTGTGTGCATGAGTGTGTGAGGGGAGCATGTGAAAGTATCATAATCAGAGCCGCTAACGCTAATGAGCTAGCCCTTTGAAGAGAACCGCCCGGCGAGGGCCCCACTCCTGCCAACTCATTAGCTGACCTGAGGAGTGCCTGATTAAAATGCTTTTGATGAAAATTTCAAGGATTTTCCTTTAAAAAAAAAAAATGTAAAAATTTTGTGAAGTGAGATAAATATTGCACTAGTCTCTTTTTTTTCGGGGGATGTGTGGGGTGGTTGTGGTTGATGGGGAAAAGTGGGAGGTCATTTACTAAGAAGACTTCAAAGGGCCCTCTGAAGAGCGCTGGATGAGATTGATTTGCTGTTTTTATTGGTGATGAAATGTACAAATATGTTTAATGGGAGGCGAGAGCGGGAGAATGTTTCCTTTCACTCTTCAAACGCCCACGCGTCATCTCCATCTCTATTTCTCTCTCGCACTTACTGATGAGTGTACACATGCACACCTTCCCGCCTCTGTAGAAGTCAAAAACTCCTTTGCTGTGCGGTGTTAAGAGTGGCACAGACATGAGAGGCAGCGTGGGTAAATTAGTCTTCAGGAGAAAGCGAACAGGACAGGCTGCTTGCTGCTTCTTTAAAGCCGAGAGACAAACTACACAGGCGGCGTACGGCGGCGCAGTCACATCACCTCTCATTTCACAGCGTGAGGAGAGAGGCTGGATCAAAGTGAGAAGATGCCAGGCCTTTCACGCGAGAGAGGAGGAAAATTATCTGCCGCACAACACTGACAGTAAAGTACTACAGCCTTTGGTATATTGACCAAAGGAATCCGTTGCCATCATGTCGTATTGTTCACTTTGCATTAAACGTTGTGAGCGGAGCTGCAGCTTTTATCACTTTAAGCACCTGTTGACTCAGTGTCGTAAAGAGAACAATAAACAAAACAAACAAAAACAACAACAGCTTGTTAAAAGTGAGGTTTCAAACTAAGATCATGGAAATGCAGTGGATTTGCTTGCAATGGTAAAATAGTCCTACACAAATTTGCATCATTGACCAACTGCAAAAACTCTTGACAGTGTTTAGAAGAAGAATAATTTAATTTCTTTATATAGCACTTATCAAAATCAGCACCAGAGAGTCCAAAATGGAAGAAACAGCGATGTTAACTGTGTTGCACCCTCCAATTTAACACAGCTCTGCTCTGCTGAATGAAAACAAACGTCTCTCCTGTTAGTGTCCATTTTGGCACCAAGGAAACGAGACAAAACTGCAGCCACTGAACAACCCAGTTAACAAACACATCACCAGCTTTTAAGCACTTCACCGGTGGTATCCACTGCCTGTTGTCTGGTCATACAGTACAAACAATTTTACATTTATTTTTGAGAACAGACCTATTAATACATCCCTGTCAATGTTTTTATCTATTTTGGAAGACCAAAAGCTAAATCAATCAATCTATAATAGTTAAAGAAAAACAGAGGCCACAGAGGAGGCTACAGTTAATGCAGTGGACACAGTTGTATTATACTGTATGACTCTCTGTCAGAATATTACCAAACCACAACCAGAGGGAAGAAAGTCAAATACAGTTACAGTTAATGTTGGGATGATTGCATTGACTGTTTTCAAATATGACTAAACAAAGCGTTTTTTCCTCTCAGATATTACACCATGTCCAGCTGATCAGTGTTGCTGCTTCTTTATAGTCGTGAAAACGCTGTAGAATCCTTTACGGCGCTGTAAACATCTGTGGATAAACATGTGGCTGCTAAATGATCTCCAGAATGATTTCCCCTATGAAGTTTTACGTGAGAGTGTTGGATGTTTGACTCCGGGCAGAAACCAAAAAACGACTTTCCAAGAACTTCTGCAGGCAGAAGCTAAGGTGCAGAAATGTGGAAAGTGTGTGTTTATGTGTATCTGTGCGTGTGTGTGTGTGTGTGTGTTTCAGTGCACATGTTTGCCTGTCTGCCTGTCTTTGGGATATATCTGTGTGTGCATGTGTTTCTCTCTTTGTGTGTGTTTGAGTTGCAGTAGTTTAGGCAGGCAGAGAGCTGGATCTCTCATAGTGAATTTGGACAGACTGGAGTCTGAGAGGCAGTTCAAAGACCACAGGCCCACAGGCAACAAGCAACACTCAGACCACTCTGTGTGTGTGTGTGTGTGTGTGTGTGTGTGTGTACTTGAGTGTGTGTGAAGGAGAGCGAGAGCGAGTGTTTGCTCTGTGCGTGTGTGTGCATGTTTTTGTCTTGACATGTGTGTTGAGTTGCTTGTATTTATGTGAATGTGTGTGGTTTCGCCTTGACAGTGCGTATGCTGATGTGCTTTTATTTTGAAATAGTTTCACTTTCACACACACACACAGTAGCCATGCACACGCTCGTGCAGCACAACCATATATCACATTAGCATGGGCACGCCATTCGCTACAGACACGCTCCAACAGCTGTCCTGGGCTCTGACCCCACAGTAAGTTATGCACGAACGCTGGCGCCAAAGAAACACCAAAGAATTAATTATAAAAATATTTCCTGCTAATTGTTGGGCTGTAATTAATGAGCTAACCTTTGGAGAGAGGGAGAGGAAGGTGGAGAGGGAAATTATTCATGTTGTGTTTGCATATATGAATATGCAAAAGTTAATTATCCCCTCCGAGGAGGCCCAAAAAAATGGCCCAATGTCTCTATCTGAAGCTCACATACTGCGATGCACACACACACACGAACAAACACACACACTCCCACTTTCTCTCTTTATATCTCCAATCTATTTCTCTCTATCTGTCACTCTCTATTTCTTTCTTTATCTCTTCAACATTATTTAGTCTGATGACAGGTGGCTCTGAGCAATGCACAATATTAAATGGATGAGTCTCTTTCTTTTGATGAATCGTGATGAATGGGGATATAACCTCTGGCTAATTCCTATTGGAAACAGCTCAGTTTTGTCAAGACTTTATCCCCAAAGTGATGTGGAGGCTGACATCTGTTACACGCTGACACACAGGTCAGTGTCAGAGTGTCGGCGTGCGCATCTTTGATGAACTCAAACAGCCGTGGGATGAGTTTTTTTAAAAAAAACAACCTGCTTGTTTAATGAAAACAAGTTTTTAGGGCAGGTTGTCCTGTCGATGAGTTTGTCATCTGATGCACCAAAATCCATTCATATGTCCCTGATGGCTCATTGTCTGCAGTGGAGAACTATAAAATTAACTGGGTATAGGTTTATTTTTAGAACAATTTATGGACTATATATTCATCCGCTGAGCCTTCACTTCACTACATAAACACAGAAAGTAGGCCTAGTCCCTGATGATTCAAAGCAGTAACTTATTATTACATGTACAGCTTATGGGAAGTTCATTTAACATTAGTTACTATAGCCTAACCTTCTTGGTTTCCTCCTATTTGAGATGTTAGCTGCTAACACACCTGCCACTGCTTCATGTATATGTAGATTTTTGTGACGTCAGTGCAGCCGTTAGCACTGTCACACAGTGTGATTGCATACTTTTTTGCTGCTGTTACATGCTCTACCTTCTTCTACTCTTCCAGAAGATGTAAGAAAATATCACTTATGAGTCACACACATTAATATATTGATAACGTCTTCAAATGGGGATTGTGAGGTTCAGAAAAAGTCAGGATACGTTTGATATTCAAGTGGTTTACGTAATGCTAGGTGTCTGGAAACAAATGTGGACGTCACCTCGATCCATTCTCAAAAATAACACGTTTGGGAGGTTTCAGTTCCTAATCACAAAATCCCCAAAAATTATAAAACATTTTGTGTTGCATTTCAGTGTCATGGTTTGTGGCAAGAAAAAGGTCAACACTGGAAAAAAAAGTTTAACAAAAGTAATTACAAATCACAAAAAGTAATTTAAGAAGTCAGTGTACGTCACAACCGGAGAACTTTCAGAAAATTTCAGACCTGAACGTAGTCAAGATTTGAATAATTACGAAGTAACAAATGTAGTCTAGGTGTGACCCAGTACATGTGTGTGAGAATCTGTGTTGTTACTGCCGACCTTCCAGTTTTCTTCTGTGGTTTTATGTTGGAGATTCCATTACAAATTCTGATCACAGTCTAACTGACCTCTCCCTGTGTGTGTGTCTGTGTGTGTGTGTGTCAGACGACGGACTGTGCATATCATATCTGTTGCCCACATTGATTCTTTAGGTTGGGCTGAGGAGAACAGTGGCTAATTGAATAGATGAATAATATATTTCTGAATAATAAATGAATGTTTTGTTCTGGTGCCTCTCAGCAAGAGAAAGAAATTACCTCTCAGGTGGGATGAGCTCTCTCTCTCTCTCTCTCTCTCTCTCTCTCTCTCTGTGTGTGTGTGTGTGTGGTCTCATTAGCTTCAATGCATTACCACACACAATAGATATGACGTGATCAATGCTATTGATGAGTGGCAGACCATCGGACACCGAATGCATCGATCTCTGCAGGCAGACACACACTTTGCTTGAAGGACACACACACACACACACACACACACACTGAACAGACTGCACTGACCTGCAGCTACTGTGGCGGTTTTGCATGCAGTACAAAGTTGGCATATTCAGATGAAAGCTCTCATGCCTTTGGGCATGCTAACCGATCTGAACGGGTGCATATGGTCCTCAGGATGCCTTCATCTCCTGATTCGCTCTTTTCTTCTTCTTCTGTGGTGCTGCCACCACACCACAGACTCCACCCATCCACTGACAGCTGCTCATCAATAAGAAATAGACCTGCATACCTCACTGACCATGGCTCGCAGCCTTTCCATGCACACACATTTCACACACACACACACACACATCCAGGAGCAGTCATTGTTATGGAGATGCTCGTCCCGGGTGGGGCTGATTAAGTTTTCATAGATGTCCTCAGGGCGAAACACTTAAGGGTTAACCAGCTTCCTCCAGCAGAATTAAAAGAGTTAAAAGTCTGCCCTGACTTTCCCTTTATTCACACCTCTCTTTCCTTTCTGCTCATCGGCATTAAATCAGTGGTGAGGATAATGTCAATGCAAACCAGAGAACCAGAACTACAGCTGATATTACTGTATCTGCAGAACATGAATAGATTGTTGAATAATTTTGTTCCATGACTATTTTTAGGCAATCTGGACGTCAGCAGCAAATTTGTTAAGAACTACGAAACCTAACATAATGTAGCACTCTCTTATCTAACAGTGGTGTAGTCTATCAACCCACTGAGTTCTGCCAGTGCCTTAATTTAGTCTGATGATAGAGTCAAAAGTCAACTTTAAAAAACACATAAAGATGCTGAAACTGATGTTATTTTCTGAGAGAACGATGCCAGACTCACATCAGTCTATAAACCTGCCAACGTAAACCGTAGGGAAACACAGCACATACACTAATATCTTATTTGTAGTAACCACAATAAATAAAAATCAGCCAAACAGAGTGGATATTCTACCCTGTGTCAGTGGTTACTACATGTACCCAGAAAGTACCAACAACAGATAACCCATATATCTGTATCTCTGAGACAGTTGCACACATACAGATACATCACAGGTGAAGTACAGTGATGGATAATGTATAATGGATCCCTGCAGATTAGTATTCTATCCTCTCTGAAATGTACAACACATCTCATCACATCACTAACGATCTCATCACTGTTCATTAAAGCAACAGTGCTGCTGTATAGAGATACATGTTTAAAGAACACTGGTCCATTTAGTAGTAAATCACCCAGATTATTTTGTGCTTTGATAACACAACATATCCAATAACATTCTCTCTGCTGAAAACAAAATATGAGGCTACTTGAAATTTCAGTAAAATTTCTTAATTACTCTCAACAACACAAACATAAAAAAAAAAAAAAGGCTTAAGGAACTGATGCTTTCTTTTGAATTGAACAAGAGAGACATTTCACTTCCAGAGCTTGTCAGGGGGAAGCTGACAGCGGCGTGTTGGAGGTGACACGGCTGGGTTTACGAGGGCCGATTTGGCTTTAACACATCTGTCAGTTGTGGGAAACCTCCTCGTGCAGCTCTGACGTGCCGAATCCAGCCAGACATCCCAGACAGACGGCAGCAGACACACAACCGCAACCTCACATCAGTCAACTGATACTTTTACTGACAATAAAAACAGACTAGTGTCTGTCAGCCTGGTGATATTTTTAATTCAAACTGTCCTGACTGAGCAGAGGCTCTCTCTCATGTTTTCACAAATTCTCCAAATAAAGACACGAGACTCCACAAAGCCACAGTTTATGACTTGATTTTGTCTCATAGAGTCATACTGGTGCATTTGTGTGCTGCTTGTTTATCACTGAATTGGAGAACTGGCTGTGCTGTACATGGGCTGCTATTAACAGGATCCTCACACCTTTTTAAGTCAAAATATTTTCTGAAGATTTCTCTTGAGTGAGGAAATATCACAATCTTCCTATTAGAAATTAAACGTCACCTTTATAAACAATCAAACACACCATTCAGTTCAATTTGGATTTTTGCAGCTGTGGCCAAAATTGGTCAGATATGACCAGTGTCTTAATGTATCTAATGTTTTCTAGGTCTTCGTTTCCTGTTTGAATACGTGACTGTTCCACAGCTTGTTCTAACCTCACAATCTTTTCCTCAACCTGATCAAGTTCCACAACATTAACTGTGTGTCTAGTAGTGTTACCATGACTGTGAAACTCCACATAAGTTCACTTTAATCTATACAAATGTTACACAGTTACATGAGGCTATTAAAAATGCATGAGCCAGTAAGAATGACAGGAGACAGGTGCAACTAAACGTACAGGGGAATGAGGGAGATGTCAGTCAAGCACAGTTTGCACATGAACAGTCCTGAGAGGAGGTTTAATAAGCCCTATAAGTGAAAACAACTGTGGGTGGCAGCAGATAACAGCCACAAGGAGCATAAAAAATAGCGATTTCACACCAACAGTATGTTTTTATTTCAAACTCACTGTCCAAAACTCAAAGGCAACAGCTCTCGATGATATAAAACAGAGAATAGCCACATATCTTCATGTTTGAGAAGCTGAAACTACAGAATAGTTTTCTTATTAAATGACTAAATGATAACTCAGTTATGATTGCCACCTGTCTGAATCCTCTCAAGCACCTGCGGAAATCTTAAAATCTGTAGAAATCTTAACACAGACCGACTAGAAGTTGTAAGAACTTCTTTTAAAACATGGTTAACTGCCACCCTCCCCTCCCTCTCAGCTTATTAACGTCTCGGTTACCCGGAAGCCAACAAACTGACCAATCAGGGCCGAGCGAGCGAGAGAGGGAAACACACCGAGAGAGAGAGAGAGAGAGAGAGAGAGAGAGAGAGAGAGAGAGAGAGAGAGAGAGAGGACACAATGTGGCCTGGCAGCTTTAAGCAGCTGACACAGAGCAGGAGTGACACACACACACACACACACACAAATGGAAAAGCACAGAAACACACATATGTGCACATGTACGATGCTGAAATTCACATAAACACATAAACACACACACACACAGAGTGACACAGACGCATAGTGACAGCCTCTCTCCTCTGGCGGGGAGTGGCAGGGCTGAAGCCCCCCAGGCAATGCTGCTGCTGCTGCTGCTGCTAGAGTTAAAAAAAAAAGAAAAAAAAAGCAGACAACAGCCCCACCACTCACCAAACCTCTCTCTACCTCTTCTTTGACCCCCCCTCCCTCTCTTCGCTAACCCTTGTCTTTCAATGCTAAACGTGTGCGTGTGTAGTTTCTGTCAGGACGAAGCTAAATGGCCGATGCCTTCTGCCTCTGAGGCTGCATGTGTCTGGTGTCAACTGTACTTCTGTAGCTTGTGTGGTGTGTGGTGTGTGTTGAGGAGGGGGGTGTGGGGGGTGGACGGGGGAGAGCTGGTCGAGGGCCTGAGGCGAACGTCCCCAATGTTCGCTGGAGGGAAGTCAATAATCATTAGTTTTCCAGGTGAGAGGTGCTCGGAGCGTGAACCATCGAGCTCTTTCTACCCTTCATGTCCGATTGCCTGCTGCTCCATCATGTATGTGTGTGTTTGTGTGTACGGTACAAAGTGTATGTGTTTACGCAGCTGCAAGTGTATAACTTCATCTAAAAGTGGCGAGAAGTAACTCTTCTTTAAAATTTAACCATATATATTTTTAATAACCTAAAACACAGCAACACAAAACAAACTTAGTGTATTGGTCTGAATATATATTATGTTTAATAATAGTAGGGGTCAGATTATGTTTGAGGATCAGACATTTATGTATTGACAGAAGAGGATGAGCATCATGTGAGCTATGTTACTTTAAGAAAGTGTTGCATTATGGGTTTAGCTTTAAAGCACCAGTGTGTAACATTTAGATTTTGATTTATCTATTGGCAGAGAGGGAATATAATATACATAAGCATGTTTTTGTTTGTGTATAATCATCTAAAACTGATAATCATTGTGTTTTTGTTCGCTCAGAATAAACCATTTAAACATAGGCAGCAGGTTCTCTTCCATGGCATCCGCCATGTTGTGACGCCACAAAGACAAAGAAGGCGAAGACAAAGAAAGGAGAGAATACATGTCAGCTATTACCTATAGTTTAATATGGCTATATAAACAAACCTCTTCACTTGACAGAGGAGCTGATGTGTTGCCATTTTGTCACCTGACGACCATTGTAAGTCTCCGACACGCTTGGAAAGGGAGGGTTGGAGAGGACAGGTATTCAGTTGGTTGCAATCTGCGTCCTCAGGTGGATGGATGCCACTAAATCCTACACACTGGTCCTTTAGAGGTTTGGACTTTTTAGAAGTCACAATCTTCCAAAAATCCCTTTACAATGTTTTGCTGCTGAACTGATGTGCACGAATACATCTGTAACTGAGACCGCATAAGGCTCAATTTTATCACTGAATGTAAATATAAGGAGCTCAAAAAGACTGTTCAACAACCAGAGAAAATCATTTCCACCACATCGAAGAGGAGGAGAGAGTGTGTGAGCATGAACAGACTGAAAAACAGGAAGAAGACTTAGCTGCATTTGTGTGAGATTTACGTAATGCTTCCACTTTAACGAGAGAAAAGGCCTCTTCATCTCATCCTTGGACTAATAGTATCTCAGGGAAAACTTTCCCAGCAGTTCAAGTCTGAAGTGCTTCTTATCTTAAAAAGCTCTTTATGAGAAAACAAAACAAAAAAAGGGTCAAGTAGTTCTGTGCATGCACGCCATGTAGAAACAAGTGCGATATCACTTAATTGTTTTGTCAATACGCAGCTTTATCAGGAGTCTGTGTGTCTATGTGTTTATGGATCAAAGATGCTAACTCTATACAGTGTGTGCGTGTGGCTCCCAGTGTATTTAGCTGCAGGTTAGTGGCCAGTGCATGCCTCTATTACTCACAATACTTCCTTATGGCAGCCTCAAGGATCCCTGGCTCTGCACCCTGAGGCTACTGTTACGTCCACACCTCAAGCAACTAGCGGGTGGAAACCTACTGATTTTCAACGAAGCGAGGCAAGTCCACCAATTTGAAAAAAAAAAAAAAAAAACAGAGAAGGTTTCTGTGGGTTACTGATTGTCTTCATTTGTCTCTTCATTTGTGAGGTGAACTTCAGGGGTCACCTGCTGCTGAGTATCCAGGATGGATCTGCTGTTATTGCTAGAAAAGCAACATGCAAATGGAAATGTTTAAGTACAGCTTTCACCAATCAAATATATTGAGCTGATGATGATTCATTTAAAAAGAGACATACAAACTGTAGATGCACTTTGTCTGAACACATTTATTCTGTGATTTACCTACACTATCAGTCTCCTGATCTAAATATGCTCTTTTTAGACTGCTTTCTCAAGGGTTTGGCAAATAAATGCTCCAAAGTTACTTATATCATAATTGACACCAACTGTGGTACAAACCCTGAACTTCTTTGCATCTTGCCACAAGCAAAACATGCAGCAAGAAATGGTGATTACTAAATCCAGTCCTTCTCGTCTTTGTTACAACCTTGGTTAAAGGTTAAAATGCACCCTCTGCACTACTTGTTGCATTAAGAGACGGGACGGGCAGCAGCTAGCTGGTTAGCATGCTAACTTCATAGGAATAAAAGACATGATAGAAATATAACTGACTTGCTGATGCATAATTGATGCTCTTATCTGGATGGTATCAAACCAGGAACATTCAGTTATATGGTACTGTATTTGCCAAAAAAGTCAAACTTGTTATTTAATCTGTCAGTAAGCAGAAATGAGATTTTGCAGGCTGATTTCTTGATTCTATATTAATTTAAATAGTCATGCAGGCATGTATTTGTTCTATGCAATGAAGAGATGTGCAGATGTGTTAAATGGCACTGACCATGCCCTGTTAGAGTCAGTGATGTGCCCATGTCTTACCAGTGAAACTGAGGAAACAAACTCCAAACAGAATTAAAAATTATTAGCATGTAGTTGTAGTGTCCAATGCTTTAACTAGTGGGGGTCTTTGTTATCTTTTAATTCTTTAATCTACAACATTTAGAGCTTCTCAATTCACCTCTGATTCAGTCCAGGATGGTAACATTACTGTGCGTTACTTTTACCAAAATGATTATACGTTAACTCAGTGGGTGATTCGACCACAAACACGTGCATCAATTTTTTTTCTTCTTGACACCTGTACAGCGTACAGTTAAAAAGCTTAAGGAGACGTATTGAATCATCCCCGCATCCTTCTTTATTCCCAAATCAAGTCGCTCCTGTTGTTTGTGAGGTTGTATTCAAGTTTTAATTTGCTCCTCGCCACAGTCACCACATCTAATCAGACTGTAACCACCGTGACTCTGGGTTCATGTTCTGTTTGGAGAATTAACAAGCTGAGAGTGTGTGTCTGAGTGTGTGAGCTTAAGTGCAACTTGCATGCGGGTGGGCTTTTGTATGTGTGTGTGTGTGTGTGGGTAAGTGTCCATGAGAGTATGAGGTTGATTAGTCCAGGTTTTAATGTGGTGTGGTCGGCATAGCCTCGGGTCATGCAACAGGCCTATTGTGGGAGGCAGAGAGGGAGAGAGAGAGAGGATGAAGTGAGAGTGAAGAAGTGTGTGCGTGCATGTGTGTGTGTTTTTTTCCTATCTGCGTGTACTACTATGTGTGTGTGTGTGTGTGTGTGTGTGTGTGTGTGTGTGTATGTTAATGTGTCTAATTAAAGGCGTAGGGGATCATGCTCCGGCACTGAGCTCTAGCAGCCGCCTGACGCAGATATGACCTCAGGCCATGGTCTATTTCACACACACACACACACACACACACACACACACACACAGACACACACACACATAGCTGCACTTCCAAACCAACTAATATATATCCACGCACGGCTACATACTATCACACATTACACACTCATTAACACACAGGAGTTACCATTCACACGTCTACTTGCTTATACAGCTGACAACAGACACACACACACACATACAAAAGACAAATACACAAGAAGAAACAACCATGAACTTGCTCACCCAGAAATCACTAATACACATAAACACACACACACACACACACTTTGGAAACAGTCTTTTCTTTCTTTTCCTCCCAAATGTTTTCACACATCGTCCTTGAGCCGGAGTGTGACCGATGACTAGACAGAGCAGGGACCCGAGGAAAATCCACTGGAAGCACCAAGGTTGTTTGAACTGAATAAATCTCTTAGTCGATATGTCACATCCACAGATTTGTGAACACAGTTCGGAGACACAACAGTTCCTGTTGCTCTGACTGCTGTCGGAGATAACGCCCCCACAAAAAAAAAAAAATATCACATTTCCCAAATTGCCTTGTTTGTGGAGGAAGAGGTGAGAAGACAAGTGGAAAGCAGCTTAGTGCCACATATTTGGCTGATACTGGGGCTCACCTAAGCTTTACAGTAGAAAATACTGCTAACATACACTTCTTACTATGCTGTGCTAACATTACACTCTTTAAACAAGCAACCCCAAACTCCTAAATACAAAAGTATCACAGTTGATTACAGTTTGGGCCATTGAATTTTCACTTCAGTCCCATCTCCACTCCCACAAAAATAATCCCATCAAGTCCATATCCCAGAGGAATGTTCCCTGTGTTTTGTAACCCACACAATAAAATAGTGTTTATTAATTAATTTAAAACTTGACTATTGTGAGTATCATTCCCTCTCCCATGGACTTTTATTCCCGTCCCATTCAAGTCATGTGATGAGTAGTGAAACTGAATCACATGACCCCTAAGATTCCTGAAAAAAGGAAAAAAGTCAGCCTCTATTGCACAGAAAAGCTAAAGTTTAACTAGCCTTTGATGTTTGTTTAAAACCTGTATTGAGGTTTTTTTTTTGTCCTGTTGTAGTTTTTTTCATGTTGTATAATAATAATGTGACATAATGTGGAAAGTGACAAGACTGACCAGGGCTAGCTGGTTAGCATGCTAACTTCAGTAGAAGAAAAGAAGCAGTTGAACCAGAAGCAAAACACTGGTCATCTAATGAACCTTAAGGCATCAACAGCATCTTAGTCAGTTGCATTAACACTGTGAAGACATGAAGAACAAAAGTATGTGTCTATAGTATCAGGCAGATGAATAGGTGACGTCTTAAACTTGATTTAAGAGCTTAAGCTTCTTCTCTTCTATCCTTTCTCTCTCCCTCTGTCGGGGCTGGAGAGGACAGTGCTACTCTAGAAACAGCACACATGATTGGAGATGAAGATATTAAAAACAGGAGGTGTTTGGAGCTAGATATGTCGTGACAGTCTGCATGTGTGTGCGTTTCAGTGCGTTCACCGCGAGGAAGAGGAAGGTGGTGTTGGTGGTGGGCTGGCAGGCGGGTTGGCAAGGAGAGGAGGGTGGGGTGAGCCGGAGGAGAAGAGGAGGAGGAGGAGGAGGAGGAGGAGGAGGGAGTAATATGGGTGTCAGGGTGCTAGCAGTCTGTCGCCCAAGGCTGTGACATTACCGCACTTCTGCTCTGCTTCAAAAGAACCAAATCTAACTGACGACTGCTGTGATGGCTCAGTGTGTGTGTGTGTGTGAGTGTGTGAGTGTGTAAGCAGCACGTACTGTATGTGTGTGTCTAAATGACGCTCGCTGTGATCTGAAATTGGGATAATGCGCTGTGACACACTGCCTAGCGAAAGGCTTGAGACTGCATTACCCTACTAAACCAGCACCCAGGGCTGTGTGTGTGTGCTGTGTGTGTCTGCTTGTGTGTGTGTAAGACCTAACACAAATTGATAGATTGATTGACAGATAGATAAACAGGTTGTGTATGGAAACCATGAGTGGATTCTGTATCGAGCTTTCAGTCTAAGTAAGCGGAGCTGTTTTTAGGTGTCAATCGACAGACTGAGCGTTATCGAACGTTCAAAATCAGTTAGCAGCTCAACTAATGGAAAACCTATAGTCAGCTGGAGCCCAGGATGACTGACTGAAGATCTGCTGTGCTAGGATAAAACAGTGGCTCTCATCACGTTCACTATACACAACAAATTTAACCAAGAAAGGTACAGATTATCTTTGACTGTGACATCAATCAACCACAAAGCTGTAAATAGGAAGTTTAGAAGACTTCTACTTCGTCTTCACTTCATGATTCTTTCTTATATGTGGGGAGGTGGTAAACATAAGTGGGTAGAAATGGGAGCTCGGAGTGAATGAGCTCATCCTCGCAAATTATGTTCACATGCTGCTTCTCTGCATTAAAGATTAACGCTAATTTGAAACCGCAGTGAAACTTTTATAAAGTGAAGTGAAAAGAAAACATGGCGTTTCAGTGGTGGAGGTGTTTATGTTGTTGTTTTACTACTAACAGACATTATGATCTATTACTCATTATTTTTATATATATTTATTCATTTAGTAAAGGTGCTATATGTGAGTTTTTCCTATGGCTACGTAGCCAATGTTAGCATTAGCAGTTTTTTTCTTACCAAGACCTTCAGCCATTATTGTGCTTACAAGGCAAGAGGTCTCATGTTGGACTGAGGGCAGACTTGATGCTACAGTGACTCACTATCGCAAAATGGTATTACCAGATATGACTGGACGGGATGGGGCTAGCTGGTTATCATGCTAACTTCAGTCAAAGAAAAGAAGTGATAGAAATTAAAGCAAAACAAGAGTTAGTACTGGTGTTGTTTTCCACTGCTGGAGATAATGCTTGGTGAGTAAAGGAAAAAAGTTTCAAGCTGAACTTGCAACATTTCTTCTAGACTGGAAAGTAAGCAGATGCTAATGCTAATGTTGGCTATGTAGCAATAACAAAAAAAAAAAAAAAAAAAAAAAAAAAAAACCCTCACATATAGCACCTTAAATGTTAGGAAATCATTGTGATTATGGTTAGAATTGTTACTTTGTTCAGTTTGGAAATGAATTAATTGCTAAGAAAACAACTGTTAACTTTAGCTACGTAGCGATAGCAAAAACTTTTATATAGCACCTTTGAATATTAATTATGATTTTTCCTAACCTTAACCAAGTAGTTTTAGTTGTAAGCTTAGCCATAACTTTACTATTTTTGCCAGTACCTTGGTTTACAGAATGTTTACCCAAAAGCAAAACAGTCCCATGTTAAATGCATGTGATAAGGCTGCTGACCTGAGTGGTGCCTATACAAAATCTATATCAATTACTGTGACAAACACCTGATATTGTGACAGTGAGCTGCTCAGTCCTCATTAATGCTGTTCTGTACACCTGTAGTTCTTCTATCGTGACATGTCCGCTGTCAATCAGTCCCATAATCCTCCTGTTCTTAACTCACAGTTGTTGTTATTCCTCTCAGCTGCAGCCAGGCTTTCTCTGAATTAGAAATTTTATTGGGAATTTGTTTCATTTGACATTTTATTTGATGAATTTGTCACAAGCACACTTTTAATGTTCTTTAATCATCTCCTATTGTTTTTTCTTTTATCTGCTAGTACTGTATACTGTAAATAAAGATACAGCCCAAAAATGACTTGACACACACACTCTCTCTCTCTTTCACACACACACACACACACTGGCAGGGCTATTAGCACTTCTAAGGCTCTTCCATGTCACCATGCCATGTTGCTGCTAACAGCCATGTCATGCTTTCTGCACATGCTTTAATAACGTATGTGTGTGTGTTTGCTTGTCTATTACAGGTGTGCAGATACTGTACTACAATACAGTGAATATGGGATTGTCCAGGTATATGTGTGTGTAAGTGAATGTGTGTGTATGTGTGTGCTTTGCACTCATGAAAGGGTGGTAATTTCACGCGTGGTCAGACGGTTGCATTTCAGCTTTAGCCTGGAGTGTAGCAGGAACTCCTTAACTGTTCAATGACTTTAGCTTGAGGCAAGGTCCGCCTACACACACTCACACACACACACTCAAACACACACACTTATGAAATTACACCCATCTACTTGTTCTGCTTCCATACCCACACACACTCTCTCTCTCTCTCTCACACACACACACACACTGAGGCGTTTGTTGCTGTAAGGTGTATGTAGTTGTTTTACGCCGGAAGGGAAGATCACTGCTTTGTCTGTTTGATAAAGCTACAACGTCCATCTCCTTCAAAGAGCGCTGTGCTGATCTGATGTGAGGCGAGTGTGTTGATGGATTTGACGATTACGCCGCCCAGGGCGCTGAGCAAGAAACGGCGATGGTGCCACATTGTAACACAGGAAAAGGAAAGGAGCCTTTAACAACTTGATTATAGAAGTTAAAAGGTGAGAAGTGTCCAATCACGGAGAGAGCTCCACCTGCTGAGATGAATTCTCAACAAGCCTCTTAAGTAACTAGTATCCAGTGTCACAATGCAAAGTATATCCAGCAGGAGGAAATCATCATATAGTTTTAAAATAAGTCTTTGTTTATTTGCTGTAGTTAAATATTCTGATCATGTTCGAGGAGTCAGAACCTCCTAGAATAATTGTAGAAATTAAGACTTCCTTTTCAAAATGCTCACTTAAAAATTTAATTAGTCAAAACCACAGATTACTGTAATCATTTTTAAATAATCAACTCTATTGACTTGACTGACTTGTGGGAATAGGTGTAACGTTTTTTATATTCTTCTAAATATCATTCCACTGCGGTTATTAGCTTCAAACTCTTCAAACCTCTTGGATTCTGACATGTTTTTGTGTGTAAATGATCATTTTTTAATCTCTATGAATGTCTTATATAATAATGCCATTTTACATGTACATTTTTAATGAAAAGGTCGGTTCATAACCAGCTGGTTTTCACACTTCCATCAAGTGTAGATACCACTTGATGTGACCAGGTTTTGAGGAGGTAAAGGGACTTCTGGTGCTCACAGCAGTAAAATATGACAATTAACTGTGAACAGTTTTCACTATAAATGTTTTTCCTCTTAAGAAATTTTCTTGAGAGCGGTTTTATGAGAGCAAACATTCAGGGCAGGTAGCAGGCATCTATAGACAGTAAGGAAGTGTTTGAAGTGTGATCCTGCTCTTGAACTCATTCTAATACTGTATGTACATGAGAGAAATATTAACTCTGCTGGTGATCCTAAAATGGCAAAACAATTGAGGTTTTTTTTTTTTTTTAAGGCTACAGTAGCCGAATAATGTATTTAGGTTATGAGAGATAAAATTTAATAAATGAATCCAAATAGCTCTGGTATAAACACTTTAACACTATAGGACCTGTTTTGTACTGGTCAGGAACGAACAAAAATAGAAAACCCAAGTTACAGTGAACTGTTTTATAAGATACAGTAAGTGTAAAACAGTGTGTTACACCTCCACTATTCTTGCCAGTATTTCACTGTATTTCACTCCTGGCCTCTCAGTTCGACACCTCCGCTGCTTCTGCTATATCCTACCAGCCGGCTAATAACATTCACCTACTGTCCCAGCTGTAAATCCATCCCCTCAGTCACTGCGGCTACACTTGTCACTCATCTTGATGAGCTGTCTGATGAACTCTGTGGGATAATCCAGCACCACCAGCTCACTACACGGAAAAAAACCCAGCGAACTGGCAAGCATCTGGCATGTGACCTGGAGCTAACTCGGCATCGCTGTTTGGCGCTTTGTTCCATCTACTACACCCTCTCCCTTGCTGGTGTTGTCACAGCGGCTTCTCGCCTCACCTGGAAAGTCACATCCAGGGTATCGCTGGCCACATTCAGGAGGGGCAGTATGTTCGGAAAACTACCGTTGTGTCCTATTAGAGCCACATTTATTTGCCAGTTGAATATTCTTTTGAATTAATTCACTGATTAGTCACTTTACCAAGACGTCACACACAAAATAATTTAACACTAACTACAGTCTTTCCCTACGTCTAATCTTCACCGTGCTCCATATAGTTTAACTGTCATCAACATGATCTTTCCCAGACCTTAACCCTACTGTAGTTGCATTGCATATTAGTGTGAACTCTAAAGATGTTAGGCATCGAATGTGACAGCTGATTCTAGTCTGGTTCAATGTTTGGTGTTTTATTTTGTACATCATCATGAATGAGTAGAGATTCATTGAAACTGTTGTTGGATATTTTTTGTAGTTTAACTAACTGATTAATTAATAAATTTTCAGATTTAAACATACTACAAATGGCAGCATGTGCTCTAAAATTGCTTCAGGTTTGAATGTACAGTTTCCCACAGTGATAAAACTGGGGCACAGGTGGGTTAATAAGTTGCCAGTGTTTAAGTCGTCTGACCAAAACCATGTGTTGTGTTGTTTCTGCTGCGTTGCACATAAAAATGTGCTTCATTTGGTGACTAAAATCTTTATCTGTGAGGTCTTCAAATTCCAAATTAGCAGCTGTGTTTCAAGCTTGCAGGTGGACAGACGCCCTCTGTGCACAAAACACATGCTTCTCTTTTTGCACACAGTATAACATTAGTGTAACATTAGTGTGTGTGTATAGTTCATACCTTAGCTTTCTGGTGTTGCAGGGAATTGGTTCTGTAGCGTGAGCTGTAGGAACAAAGACAGACAAAGACTGGTCATGTGGAGCACAGCACATCCTATTGATTTGATACTATCTGAAATAAAGTTACAAATTGCATTGTGGGTTTAACTCAGGGGGCTGGACGCTGCGGCTTCCTCTGTGTTTCTAAAAGTGCATGTTTAAGTTAATTCCAGAGCCTAAGCTACTTCCTGTGCTTGACAAGCCGCTGTACATTTGCTAAGCTGGAGAGACTGTCAGCGAGTCTGTAGATGGGTCCAACGCTACTTAGCAAGAGGAAGAGGAGCCCTTCTGATCTCCCAGGATTACGGCGTGCATGAGTGTGCGTATGTGTGTGAGTTATGTGCACACGAGTGTGTGTGAGTTCAGACTCTGGACGGCTTAAGATGGACGGTATATTAGAGTGGAATGTTAAGAGTCTCCGGAGTTTCACACCTTCCTCCTCTAAAACGCACCCGGGCTAATGAGAGAGAGAGAGAGAGAGACAGACAGATGTGGTGAGAGGGCGAAAGAGAAGGAGATGGAAAACACAGACAGCCTGTCTCCCCATCTCTGACGTATTGACATGCAGGCCATGTATGTGTGTGCGTGCATGTGTGTGTGTGTGAGTGCATTTGTGCAGTAGTAGGCTGCTGGGTTAGAGGATAATTGCCAAACCGTTGGGACCTGAGCTCTGCCCGGCCTGTCAAAGCAGGCGTGACAAAACCTCCAATCAACCCTGCAGCAACCAGAAAGAGAGAGAGAGAGGGAGAGAGGGAGAGAGCGCGATAAAGAGAGAGAGGAAAAGAGGAGTAGAGGGAGAACGACAGGGAATAGAGGGCAGGCTCATTTTACCATTTCTCTTTTTTGAAAATGGTATCATTCTCTGCATATATTTAGCACCAGATGATTTTGTATGCAGATGCAGGAAGCACCTCACACCTCCTCTATCTCTCTATCTATCTCTCTCTCTCTCTCTCTCTATCTATCTCTCTATCTATCTCTCTCTCTCTCTCTCTCTATCTATCTCTCTATCTATCTGTCTATCTGTATGTAGTGACCTTGTCCGATGGCTTTAGACCTTTCGCCCGCTTGCTGCTGTCGAGGTTGGATTGACAGGCGTGGGGTTGAAGAGCTGAGCTGTGATTGGACTACAGGCCTCTAAATGAGATGCTTGTACACTCACACACACACCTGGCTACATGCTGTGCCACACACACACACACACACCACCACACACACACACACAGGTGCGCACGCTGCACGTGCATTTTTGTGTGTGCAGGAAAAAAATTGACATGCATTTTTTAGAATAGAAAATAAAAGTGAGGGATAAGCGCACACATACACGCGCACGTTAACAGATCAACACACTCATGACCACACATGCAAATACACATATACATACCTACATTATACACACACACACACACACACACACACACACACACACATACTGACACATACACACATTGCCTGTGGTAGTGACTGAGTCCTGTGGTTATTACTGTAGTGCCGCTAGGCTGATGGTTTAGGGCTAGCCACAGCTCGCTCTCTCTCTCAAACATGCACACACACACACACACACACACACACCACACACACACACATGTGTGTGCATGTACACATGTACTGTATATACACACCCAGTGTGTGAATGTCACCCACTCTCAGGAGATGCAGGCGGTTTGCCTGACGCTGGGTTTCTTCCCAAAGTGCTGCAGGGGAAACCTAAGGAGAGAGAGAGAGAGAGAGAGAGAGGGGAGGGAGAGAGAGAGAGAGAGAGAGAGAGAGGAGAAAGAGAGAGAGAGAGAGGGAGGAGAGAGAGGGAGGAATAAGAAAGTTAAGGAGCATCATGTTGTGATTTGGTAGGAGCAAATTATTTAATTTGTTTACATTCAGCCCAGATATATTTACAGGGTGCACCACCAGCATCCAGGAAAACTTATGGTTTATTACCTAATCTAAACAGCACTCACAGTATAAATGCTAACAGTTGTAGTAAAAGTAGAGGCTCATAATTCTGCTTCTTGTTTCAGATGAGCAGCTGAAGTGTGACATAATGACCCAGTCCATTATCTCCAGGAGCAGCAGTGCTCATATTGGGAGGAAAAAAAACTGGAAGGCAAGATTTCTGTCCAGTGCCGATGTTTAGTGTAAATGCAGGCGGCTGCATGGATGTGAAGGTGCAGGGTGTCCTGCAAGTAATATTCAGTTTGTAGTTTCCAAGCACAGAAACAGGTAATTTTTTAAAATACTGGCACCAAACACTGATTCAGAGTCATTCAGTATAATCTAAAAACTTTGAATTATCAAAGGCAGTTGGGATTATATGGGCTAAAGGCCAATATAGAAGGCCTCTCACACTGACAGGATTACTGTAATTGTAGCTTCTGTGTCAAGTTTAAACATTTCTTCCTCCGCACACTGCTGTGCACAGCTGATGTACAGAACATATTAGCCTTTAAAGGAGGGAGAAGAACTTTACTTATTACTGTAAACCTCACTGTACTGCAGCTGGTTGTCAATTCTCTGCATTTTTAACAGCAAAACTGCTGTTGTGTTTCAGTAAGGCTGCAGATGTACCAACATGCTGGGTGAAAGAAGTCCACTTAAAACACATACAGGACATAATAAGTTAAAAATGGGAAGTTAAACTAATTCTCCAGCAAACACTAGTTAATATTTTCATGCATTTAGGATTATTATGGGTCTTTATGGTGACCCAGACGTGGATTTGCTCTTGATTCCAACAGAAAAAGGAGCCATAAACTAAATAACCTTACAACCTGACTCTGAACCAGAGGAGAGTTGGGCTAATCTCAGTGTCTGGACTTCAGAGCAAGCTTCAAATCTACAGTGAATGTACAGTAAATGTAAATGTAAGTCATGAAGATGGTACGTGTGAACGAGCCGGTCTTGTAGTTCTGGAGCATTCTCAGTGGATCAGCTGATTATGTTGCAGCTCACCTCTGATGTGTAGCTTCCTCCTTGATCCTCCTCCAGTGTAAAACCTTCAGGGTGTAGTCTGAAGAGAAGGCTGCCTCTGTTTTACTGGTCTGAATGCTGCCTCAGATGGTTCACGGCACTAGCAAGACAAAAAAATAATAAAAAAATCAGTGAGAAATGCTCATATTTTTACTCCTACTCTTACTTTAACAAGGACAACAGCTACACAAACACAGAGCATAAGGGACACGATTACCTTTCAAAACTGTTAATATAAAAATTTTGAAATCCAAACCAGCTGTACTCATGTAAACAGACGTCTCACACAGTCAACAGATGCATCCCTGCCTTATATTTTCAAATTCTGGAGCTCAGCACGATGAGGCATCGTTCAACCGAACCACACCGGGGGCACAGATAAAGTTTAACAACTTCTGCTTTGCACAATAGCACTCAGGTCAGTTTATACTCTCCTCACTTACTCTACAGGATGGTTCTCAGAACGAATCAGCGGCAACTTCTGATGGCTCTCGGAGAAAATAAAAAGTTTTCTGCTTATAAGCCCAAGGGCACGGACGAGCAGGTCTGTGAGAATGGAAGAGTGGGGAGTTCAACTTCTTCTCAAGAAGCTTCAGGACACTTTAGGAGTCTTCAGGTTTTGTGTAAAACCTGTTAATTAAAGGGATTGTTTCCTTTGTTCCCTTATAAAGTTGTTGATCAAAAATTGATTATTTAGAAAATCAAGGAGCCATGGTGAATCAGGTGAATGTAAGGTCCAATACTCACTCTCCTTTTAGCTCTGTTTTGGTCTCAACCAAGGTTTGAGGGAAGCGTGTAGCTTTTGAGCTGAGACGCTAAACTGTACGAAAATCTACACAAAAATTTTAACTTGCTACCATTTCGTAATGTAGTAAATAAAGATCTTTTATTTGCACAAAAAGATCTGAGTGTGTCCTCTGCAGAATACAAAACTGGGTAGATATTAAAGTGTACAAAATGATACAGTTACAAACATTTGATTCCCGACATTATCCACCACTGAGATTTGTTCTCGTCTTGTGCACCAATCAATAATCGGTCCACTTCTAGCATCATCTGTCTCTAGATGAAGTTCACTCAACCTCAATCCTATTAATTTCTGGTGTGTATGTGCTTTAACTTCTTGCCTAATATGGTTACATAACAATAACACATGGTTAATTTTGGCCTTTCTGAGAATTGTTCTTCCTGATTTTGGCAAGGTCAGCCCAATTTCATGAAGGCCTTTTGGTCACATAGCGGTAACGCTAATATGCACAGAAGAATAGAGACAAACAAAAAGCCTTAATGGTTGAGGATAAACCCTCTAAAACTCTTGATGTCCTGTTTTTTGTAGAAGTTTTATAGAAAAACTAAAACATGAGTAAAAGAAGAAACTAAACTCACTTCCCCTCTAACGAGGCTGATGTTTTTGTAATGGTTTTGTATCTTAACATGCTTTTAATTCAACTATTTCTCACTGTTTTTAGGCTGCCATACTCTTTATAAGCCACATTAATAGAGGTTGTACAGTAGAGGAGTTTTAAGAGCGTAAAGCGGGACATCATCATTGATTTACCAGCTGGGTGCAGTTTTTATTTTTCTATCGCCTGCGTCATTCGTATGCAAACTCATTCCCTTAGATTTCTTCTCGATACTGTAACTAAACCAAAAAAAAAGAAAAAAAAGAAAATGTCACAGTGCCTGCAAATCACCAGGACACGTTGGAGACAGCTTGTCGTCACCACAGACATGTCAGACATTTTAAGAATATGCAAATTCTAATATAGTAAAAAAAAAAAAATTTCACTTTTTGCCCCAGATATGAACAGCGGGGGAAAAAAGAATTCTGCGATTTGAATTTGGTGAATTTGTTTTTGACAGGTTGCATTGTGTGTGTGTGTGTGTGTGTGTGTGTGTGCATGGACCGAGGTCACCTTCCCCCGCCCCCCAGCTCCACCTGAGAGTGTGTGTTCACAGGGTGTCTGTGCTGAGGGGATCCAGGGTGAATACAGAGTGGAGCCACACTGGGAATAAGCTGTCAGATGAAACACTGAGGAACTACTGAGAGACACAAAAAGAGAGTGTGTGTGTGTAAGAGTGTGTGTGTGTGTGTGTGTGTTTGGGTGTGTAACCATGTGTAGCATCATCCTATGTGCGCTTTAGTCTGTGTGTGCATGCGGGCATCCACGTCTTCGTGTCGCCTTTGCGTGTGTGCGTGAGTATGTTTCTGTCAGTACGTGTGCGTTTTTGCTTGTCTGTGCACGGATCTACGTACATGTATGTGTCTCTGTGTGTTTTGGTAAGTGTATTTGTGTGTGTGTGTGTGTGTGTGTGTGTGTGTGCAGAGTCCAGGGGAGCTCTAGTTGAAAGGGAAAGCCCTCACTCTCTACAGACTGACTTAGGATTCTCTCTGCCTTCCCCAGAGTTTACTGCAACGGCCTTCACACTGGACTTTTCTATCCACACACACACACACACACACACACATACTTTCACAACACACAGATACACTACATACACACACATACACACACAGAGTCATGTAATATCTACCTCTTAAACACCTCCCTCTCACTCTCACTTTCAGCCTCTCCAGCTGAACCTCTCTTGAACCTTGTTACTTTGAGCTTGTGCGAGTTCAGTTGGTTTCGAGGATGGAGGAGCTTTCATATGCAGCGTACACACACACACACACACACACACACACACACACACACACACAACTTCTGGACCAACACAGACCAGCACATTAAAGCAGCAGGAGAAGAAGGAGGAGTAGGAAGAGGAGGAGGAGGATGAAGAGGAGGAGGTCTGTACAACTCTAGACACAGTGATTAATACACCATGGCTTTGACTTTGAGGTTCTTCAGATGGGGGACTGTAATCAGTTTTACTTCATCTTCAGGAGCCAGAATCGAGAGCGAGCGTCACGTCAGATCAGTCGAAGGAGCCAACAAACACTTCAACAGCGAACGCTTTAATAAACTGGACGCACTGTGACATCAGCCCAGAGTCTCCAAACTAACTGCTTCATGCTTTCACTGAGAAACTTAACTCAAACTTGATGTGTGAGAGTAAAACCCTTGACATGACAAAGTCTGGAGGCTTTATTCTCATGCTAAAAATAATACTTAAATGTGACGTCAAAATATGAATAATTATTATTATCTAAACCTGCCTCAGTTTACAGGTGGTTCCATCTTCCTAAATAGTGATAATAAACTAAGTGAGAAAAATAAGAGAATAAAAGTAAAAAGCAAATATTTTAAATCACAATTCTTGAATATAAGTTCTTACATATAAGCATCAGGTTATAATTTATAAAGCAACTCTGAGCCATCAACTATTATATCTCTGTAAACCTGCACATTAGCTGTGTCCAAAATCCATGCTGCAAATTAATTATATTCTGTGATATAGTAATATGTATACTGTAGCACTCTGTTACTGTAATATCCAAGAGATAAACATACTTAACAGTTTTAAATTAAGTGAAAATTATACAATAATCAGGCAATAATATGTCAGTCAAACTGTGACTTTAGAAAAAGGTTGACCATCACTGTAATCAATAATCAAATAGGCCTTTTCTCTTTTCTTCGTCTATAGGTTTTGAGTCTTTTACAACAGATTCTTCTTTACTTTAATGAGAAAAAAAAACATGTTGTATTTTGTTGACTACACAGAATTTTTTTTGGATGGAGCAAACTCCACCCGAACCCTCTCCATCGTTTCACACCACGGCCTCTGTGTTTCTGCAGTAAGTACGCGAGTTAAGTGAGTTTTGAACAGATTGAACTGCACTGTCAGGAAGTTGTTGGTTATTACCAGAGCGCAGATGTGAGAGAAAGAGAAAGAGAGGAGTATGATAATGGCACGGCGATGAGAAAACGTGTGCATGTGTCCCTCAGGTAAAAACAGGGGAACATGGAATCAAATCTGAGCCAACATCCTGAGATTGTTCCTGTTGATAAATTGATATCATTAAATATAAATGTCGAGCGTTTCATTCCCGATGCCGCGGGCTCGCAGCGCCGAACAGGAATGCTTTGAATCCAAGGCTGGAAATTTCCCCCAAATCATCAAATCTGACAACAAAGGAAAACTCAAATAGACTGCCTTAATGAGTTAAACACACACATGCACACACACACACACACACACACACCCTCATATTCTTGATCTAATGAGTCTTTTAACCATCTTCCTTATCCATCTGTCTCCTCCAGACACACACAACACACTCACACACACTCTTTTTGTATGATCAATCCACATCAAACAGTAACTCATTTAAATATTCATATAAGGTGTTAGAAGACGGTTGGTCTCCCCCTCTCTCCCTCTCTCTCTTTCTCCTTCTCCCTGTCTCTCTTTCTCTCTCCAGGTATATTAATAATTCCCCCTGTCTCTCCACCACACAGAGTTGGAGGTTTTTCCCTTCAGACAAAGTTTCTAGAAGTTTCTATAAATTAATAAGAGTGTGTTCTCTGTGAAGCCGGCAGCTTTGAACCCGGCGTATTGATCTTGCAGGTGAGTCGGCCGTGCCGGATCACGACTTCAAACAGAATCCAGTGTTCCTGTGGAGAGGCCTGCCCAGCCCAGAACAATACCCATATTACCCTTCCATATGACTGGTCCAATCTGAGATGGGGTGGAATAGGTGTGGTGGTGGTGGTGGTGGGGCGGACAGGAAGTGCCTGCACGTGGTCGAGGAGGTTAAGATGACTGAGGTGGGAGTTTGATCACGATGGTTTTGAGAGGAGAGCTGGAGAGTGAAATCAGCCGTGGATATTGGATGTGATTGAGATGTTGAATTAATCACAGGGAACTGCCAGGTCGACAGACTGATACTGAGGCTGGATGTCCTTTTTATTACAAATCAGACGCGGTTCACCTCTGCTGTTAAGGATATCACGCAGTTTGGATTATTATGGATTCACTGTAAAGTTGAAGACACCTCAGCCTGAAATTAGACGTTTTATACTCCACTCAAACTCCACGTATCATCTCTGTTTCCAGGGAAATATTTGTGGGAAGAAATAAAAAACCAGTGAAGAGTTTTAGGTGCTAAAAAGACAAAATGTTCAATCCAAGTATATCTAAAAACTGCACAAATATCTATCACCACCTTCAGCATGATTTGTGTCAGTTACTTGTTAGTCACTCTATCTCTGCCCTGGACCTGCACCTGTTGGTAAATTCTAGTCAATAAAACCCAAACGGTCCAGACTGGGAACCTACACATCCTCTCCGAAATAACAAATTCATCAAGTTTACAAATGATTAAACTGATTTCTTTGTGTAAATGAAGGATCCACGATGTGATGAAGGTGTAACTCAGAGGACAAAATATATCACAAAAGCCGTATCTTTCAAAATTGAAATCCTCACAGGAAGATGCTGAGCCTCTCGATGAAGAGTAGGCTGTAGTTAAACATTTAATATGTTACACATCAGAGACTCAAAACAAAACAGCTGGAAAACTACACAAAAACAACTACACAAAAAGTAGAGAACACACTTCTGAAAACTAAACATACATGTGGCAATACTGTGAAACTCTTAGCTTGTCCCTTGTGAAAAAGACAGAGGATAAAGGAGCAGTCGTGCTATTAAATTACCCGGTGAGGTAACTGACAGTCCTGAGGATGTAAAGCCTGGTTTTTATCAGTGTTCACATCATTAGAAGGTTGTTTCACCGACTGTTAAAGCCTCCTGAACAGGATTGTTTGTCATGCTGTACCTTAAAATACATGAAAAATAAATGAATAAGGTAAAACGGTATTTAAAAATAATGAAAAAAGAGTTAATTAAAGAAAAAATAGATGATGAATATCAGTTCATTGATGGAAATTTGTGGTGTTTTTATGGGTATTTTACATTCAGGAAAATATAAAATATCAGCGGAGAATTTGAGAATCAGCCACACTGGTAAAGTTCAGTAAAATTAAGCTGCTGTGTGTTCTGTAATCTCCTTTATTAACTTTATGTTATTGAGGGTTTTTAATAGTTACTTTTTTAAAATATGCATTAATTTACATGTAATTCAACCTCTGAGTGAGATATGTTGAGTTAACTGCAGGATCCTCCAAGAACTTTCGTCACCTTGACTGTTTAATATACTATTTACTATCCATGGAACAAAACCTAGATATTTATTTGTCTATATTAGACCATGTTACGTTAATTATATTTCACTTGTATTAGCTGTGTATTTAATGTGAGCTGGTTTCAGGAGCTCTGTGAAGAACAGTGTCTCTGAAATCACTTGTTTTAAGTTTGGGATGTTCTTGGTTGTTGATTAGTGTGTTTAAGCTTAAGTCAAAAAGGATTCAGATTCACCTGAGAGGACGTTTTTCCTGATAAACAGCAGAATACGAGGATAAAGTGTGGAGCGCTGTAACTGATGCTGTGTAACTCAGTTACTTTTAACTGCAGCATTTGTTCATTAAATTCAAGATGCAAAAGTACAGAGCGGAAAAAGTGACAAATATAAAAGTTAAAGGTGTATATTTCAGCTTTACACACAAACATATGCACATGACGAGAACTGTGTCACTACTCAACCCTGTGTGTGTGTGTGTGTGTACGTGACTGTGTTTGTGTGCGCGTGAGTCAGACTGAGGACTGTGTAAGTGCTGATTAGCGATTAGCAGGTCTCGAGGCTGACGGCAAGAGCTGATCAGTATTTCCTCTGTGTTGGAGCTTTAGGGAACAAATCCCAACATTAACCCGGCTCTCATCTGCCTGGCAGAGAGCTAGCAGCAGCCTGCCAGCCATAGGCCCGTACATCCAGCTACAACCGCAAGCTAAAGCATGTGAATCCTCCTCTGACGGCGCCTCATTGTTGTCTCACTTCAAATCAAAACCACATTTGATCATTACAGAGCGTCTAATGTTGCTCTCAACATCAAGGTTGATGTGCTGTGACATGCGATGTTTAATAAGAAGTCTAAAGTTTGTCATAATCTGCTTGACAAAAATGACATTTAAGTAGTACCCCTTGAGGGAGAGGTAAGTGAATTCCTATAGTTCTATAAAAAGCGTAAATCCCCCTTGAAGAGCATAACTGGAGCAAAATGTTCCTTTTAAGAGCCGAATGTGTCTCCCACACGACACTGGAGGAATACTGACACATAATTGTTCTGATTTGGGCTTTAATTCATACAGAGAGCTCGTCAGGCTTCACCTCTGAGTGTCAGTGGGTGTTGGGCCGAGATCTCGGCAGAAATGAGGCCAAAAACCCTGCCGCCATCACAGTTTTCCACTGATAACGGTCAGTTCATCAGAGATCATTTGCAATGCTAATTTTCCCATTGAAGTACAGAAGATTAGCTCAGAGAAATCCCATCACTGGAGGACTGTTTTACAAAGTTTTAACAGGTTCTTTGGTGGGTGAGAGACCACGAGCCCAATCCACATGGGCTTAATTATGATGGCAGCTCAGGTATGTAATAAAATTACCTCCTGACCTCAGTCTGTGTTCCTGAAACATTTGCAGAGGTTAATGAAATTCCCTGGAACAGTTAATACACTTAGGTAACAAGACAACTGAACTAATCTGGATTTTTGAAGAGACGGGCATGGAAACGTATCATATTATTGCATAACATCTTTTTCATTTTGTTCTAGGGAGAGATTTAAAGTATATATTTTTGTAGTTGTCATTTTCCTGCTTTCTATTTCTTTTTCTTCTTATTGATGCAGCAGGTGCATCTCTACTCAAACCACTGTTTATTTATTGCTGCTACATGTATGTGCTTTGGTGTCTGACTTTATGCACGATAAAGAGGAGCTCAGCCTTTCTCGTCTTTCAGCGATCACACAATTCAAAATGTCCCTGTAAAGATGCCAGTACAGCCTCTGTTTGTGTTTTAATTCACCGTACAGCTCTGCTGTCAAGAATATTTTGTAGAGTTGGTTGCTTTTTTGAATATATTTCTCTTGCAAATCTCTGTTGTAACCTGGGTTTTTTCTTTTAAAATGATGATATTGTTTTATTTTGTACACCTGGTATCTATGGTGATCTATATGTCACATGACTGATCAATGGATTGTCAGGAAAGAGCCTCAGATACCAACCTGATGGAGGCTCGACAGCTGGTAAAGTTTATAAAGCACAGTTCAGCTCCGTCAACATCATGGACATGATTCATGTTCACATTTCTACACTTTACACAGCACACTAGTCATTCATGGGAAATGTCGGTCTTTAACAAAATATGAGAGGAAATCAATGCCACAGTTTACGAATTAGTTACTGGAGACTGTCGTTAAAATCATCAACTGGTTCAGTAATTATTCTAAATTACAGGATATTCCATGTTTTTCTCTACTTCAGTGTATTTCCAAGTTCAAATAAAGGTAGAGAAGAAGAAGAAGAAGTTTTTATGGATCGTGGCTGTTGCTTGAAACACGTGTCATGTGAGTTCCAGTATTTTACATTCGTCCAGGAATCATTAAGATGCTGGTTTTGAGGAAGGATGTTGATTTTCTTTTAAGGAAAACAGCTGGAAAATGTGTTGCAGATCAAACACTTCCTCTGTGACCAAACTTTTCCAGACAGGTACTGTGTCCATGAGTTTTGGATTTTCCTAAAATGTACATGAATCTTTTTCCCATTTTCCTCTTATTTTGTTGCAGTTTTCAAATAATAAATTAGTTTGTGTCAATTCCCTTGTTTTTTTTTTAAATGTTCTACTCAAAACCTTTTGATAATAATTCATTTTTGTTGGTGTAATCCTCACAGAGGCTGCGAGCCAGTCTGGAGTGGTTTGACAGCTGAGGGGCTGGAGTCTTATTGGTGGTGACACATGTCAATCTTCACACGAGACCCCGCCCACTGTGGTCAGACCGAGCAGAGCCAGTCGAGCTGCTGTCAGCCGCTCATCACCCAGTCCTTTTCATGTCTGCCTTTTTTCTGTGTTTGGTGTGTGTGTGTGTGTGTGTGTGTGTGAACAAGAAAAGAGTGTATTGCAGTATGGCTGACACACACCTACACTTACACACCAATGAGGCTCCTTCGTCTTAAAGCTGCTGTGCACGTGTGATTTTTTTTTTCTGCTCTGTGTCTGTGTGTGTGTGCGTGAGTGTGTACACAAACATACACACCAGTCCGTCCACCGAGCCCTATGTTGTCTGCCAGGAGGGCAACATCAAAGAGACTCTAGCTGTGGGCATGAAGAGCCTGGAGACAGCGAGGGTCTGTGGAGTGAAGCGTGGGCCTGCAGAGGCAGCTGGAAAGCCAAGTGGCCACGGGGAGCCTGGAGAACGAGGTGGGCCTGGAGAACGAGGAGGGCCTGGAGAACGAGGAGGGCCTGGAGATTGAGGTGAGCCTGGGGAGTGAGGTGTGCTGCACCGCGGTGTGAAATTTCAGGTCCATAAAAAGAGGCTGAAGGTGGTCCTGGGGAGCGCGGTGAGCCTGAGGAACGAGGTGAGGGTCCATAAAAGGAGGATGAGGATGGTCCTGGAGATGGAGGTCAGGCCCAGAGAGCACGATGCAGGTGAAAAACAAGAATTTAAAAGTAGACGTGGGATGTAAAGTGGGCCTGGAGAAGGAGGTGCAGCAGCTGCATGAAGTCTCTCCGTGTTAGTTTGTTTAGTGAAGTTTCTCGGAGCTCTACAGATGTCAGAGCTACGCTCGTAAACGCAGCTGTTGGCTCTCGGTGACAGGTTTATGTGTGTTGCGCGTTCTTATCTTTTCTTGATGTTTTAACAATAGCACTCCGGTCCCTGTAAACAACACACTTCCTCCGATGACGATGTCCACTTTTTTTTTTACTGGCTGCAGGCAGAGGAAGGATGAGGGCCTGCAGGAGGTGGTGGGAGGTGGGCAGGAGAGCAGGAGGAGAAGGTGTGAGGTGGGCAGGAGAACACAGGACTGCTGCTGTTGCCTCTGAGGCAGAGATCGGCTTCTTACTCTCATCTGCCCGTCAGAGCCCTCCTCTGAGCTGCCAGTCAAAATGATGGACAGCCGGTTGTGGATGGCGGAGAGAGGTTTGAAGGGACCGACTCGATTGCACAGTGTTGTCTCTGATTTCTCTCTGCTTGTGTCTGAAAGAGGCAACGCTGCCTGCACATACTGCAATCACATATTTAACACGTGGGTCATGAAAAGCTCTGATTGCATCATTATGGATCATGCTCTCCCTGTGCTGCTAAATCATACATACTGTATGTACATGACTGTGTTTGAAACAGTCTCTGTATGTATAGCACCTGTCACGGTCTGCAAAGCCTGAGCCACATACTTATTTTAGAGCCATAGAACAAGATCTGATATTAATTTACGTATTTTAATTTCATTCATTCTGAAAAAACAAACATGTTTTGTAGAAATATTTTGAGAATATTTCACTTTTTAGAAAAAAAAAAAAACCTTCAACTTCAGTGGCATTATTGTTATTCAAGCTAAACGTCTATACACAGTTCTGGGTAAACAACCTAAATGACTTTATATGAGTAGTACGGGTGTAATGATTCCTCAAATCCACAGTTCAGTTCAGACATTGATTTTTATTGCTCTGTTTTTGAGGGAGGGAGGGGGTAACCGCGTCTGCAACCTCTGTTAATATTCATCTTGAGCTAATTAAACTGGCCTAATTTCTATGACTGGTCGATCATTACTGGACCAAAACAGTCATGTGATGCAGGAAGCACAGCTGGAAGACATTAAAAGTAGGTTTAATGTGTAATATTTATAAAATATACAGCTTGAATCCGTCTTCCTGAATTGTGATAGGAAATTGTGAATGTGACTGATATTCTGGAGGAGTCCTGATCAAGCAGAGAGATGGATGTTACAGTAATCGTGACGATACTTGGTGACAAATGTAGAGGAACCAGACAATAAGCAGCAGCAGTCAAAGAATGCATGTGTCTGTGTTAGTTATTCTCTTTTCCTGAGGATCACCTGGATTCCCCACAGCAGGGAGACAGAGAGAAGGAATAAAAATACTACTGAGATACAGAATACGTGATCAGAGCACGCTGTAAAAAACAAAGGGACGCAACAGGAACCACTGGTTTTTAAAGGAGGAACATCCAAAATGATCCTGTGTTAATTTGTCTTTGTCCTTGGAGGATATGTGGACAGTCTTTTCAGGGTTGGTGGCCAAAGACCCGACAAACACTACAGTGATAGCTGGAGTGATGGTTGTGGCCGTGATCCACAAATATCAAATCATTCCTGTTTATCACTCTGTATGTTTTGTCTTTTGGTTTGTCATTTCTGTACTGACTGACCCCTAAACCCTCCATCAACCCTCACCCTGACCGAAATGGCGTGAAGTGACACAAGGGACTAAACTGAGAATTCACTGTACACATGGTAGATTTGTAAAGAAACACATAGCAGCTGACATACCTCAAAAGCTACGACTGCACAGACGAGTGTAAAACAAAGCAAATACTGTATGTTATACTTTCTCATATGATTTATTACATTGTAAATTTGAATGGGTTATGAACTTATTTTGAGGTTATACATGAATACAACAGAAATTCAGCTGTGCTAACTGGGTTTCTGTTGACTCAGTATCCAAATTATTGAAGCTTTAACGTTTCAGTAATCAGGTTATAATAGAAAAACAACAGCAAACAGGTTCCTTAAGATGTAAACACACTGTATATGTGTGAGTAGTAGCAGGTTCCTTATCTGAAGGATAGTCATGGGCTATACAGGTTGTAAAGCTGTTTAAATGGGTGATTTTGGGCACATAAATAAATTATCAGCTTGATTTGACAGGTTGTTATTAAAAACCTACTGTAAAATAAACATAAATAAATAAATATGGATAAAACCTGACAAATTGTGCACTAACACACACAAATTACAGTTTTTACTTTAGAAAAGTAAAAAGCACATGTGTGAAATTATTCAAATTTTCCTAGTGTTTAGTGTTGAGATTCCTTTGTTTACCATCTGGCGATGGACAGATAATGATACTGCAATTAGTGAAAACTGAATGTGTGTATGAACATGTGTGTGTGTGTGTGTGTGTGCAGGATCAGTATTCTAATGAGGACAGACAAAAGAAGTCTGTAGCTCAGAGCCAATTGGACAGAGAGGGGCACAGCATCAGAGACAGAAAGCCGGAGCGGGGAGCGAGGTAGTTGGGGGGTTAGGGAGGGTTCAGGCTGGTGGCAGTCAGTGCCTCAGGCAGGGTTTTGGGGTCAGGCCCCCCCAGACGGCCACACTGCCCCCCCTTGGGCCCCAAGAGGGGGGACACCAGGACCACGCTGGCCAAGGGAGGGGCACTCAATTAGAGCAGTGTTCAAAATTTTAGCCTGGTGCTTCAGAAGAGACGGCCACCTGATACCTATACACCTCAAACATCCTCCTCCACCCCCTCCACCTCACTGAATACACCAACTGCTGATTGACACACTCAAGGGTTTGGATGGCTTTTGGAGGGTGAAAGCAATGCTCATATGTATGTAACATCATTTTATCTCACATTTGCCTGACTGAAATTCCTCCAAAATATCCTTTCTTTACGCTGGATTTTAAATATTACAGGGACAATAGGATACAAAATGTCTCCATTATAATAATTCTCTTCATATTATGAAAAACAACAACACATGAGGATGTGGAAAGAAACGCAAATATTAACTTGGAACCAATTCATGTAGAGATACTGGTTTACTTCCATATTTACACTTGCTATTTTGAGTTCATAAAACAAACACACAGCTGGTCAAAAAGTTGAAGGTGGAATAATGAATCCTTCTCACCTTCAGTAGTCGCCATCTTGGCTACGTAGCGGAAGGGAAGGAACCACCTACGTATTTTCAAACTTGAGAACATGGCGGCCGAGGAGGAAGGACGCGTCGTCTGTGCTGACAGCGACATCATTTACCTGTCGTGTGAAACAAGGAGCACAAACAAGAGAGCGAGACGTTAATTTTTAAGTCGAGTGAGCAAAGCAGTTGGTGGATATTTAGGCGATTGCGTGTTTCCGGTAAATGCACAGTGCTATTTTTTGGCTCCAGCAGGGAACCAACTTTCTGGGCTTAAAAATTAGCTGTGTGAATCAAAACGTAGCCCGTACCATGTTGGTGGAAAAGAGGGTAAGAGACACTGGAATCAACAACAGTAAAAGAAGGAACTCTACTTTGAAATAGTTGAGAAGTTAAAGAGACAGTGCTTTGTACATGGCCACATGGTGGTGCTTTTGGATCCGGATCTGCACCAGATTCATTCCCAAAATTTACCAAAATCTAGAAACTAATTTGTGAAACATCCTACTGACTATTATCATAGCTATGAATACCTAATCACCTGATATATCTTACGATCTCTATGACTTTATATACGACACATGTTTGGGTTTGGATGGTGCTGATGTAGAGATGGAAATTTACTGCTTGTATTTGGTTTGGCCTGTGTGTGTTTGTCTCTGTGGTGCTGCTGTGTGTGTGTGTGTTTGTGTGTTGCTGGCCAGTTTCACACGGTTGCATAATTAGCTGTAGCATTAGCATGCCTAACATCTCAGCTGCTGCTCTACAATACTCTCAGGAAGAGGCCTGTTGAAAATCCTCCCAGTAACTGTCAATCTCCAGCTCTCTCTCTCTCTCACACACACACATCCCCTCTCTACCTCTCTCTCTCCGCTCTCCCTCTCTCTCTCTGTGTTTGTGCAACATTTCATGCGTCATTGGAAAATGCAGCTAATTGCCAGGCAGCGAACATTTCAACTCTTCTGTTTTTTCTCGGTGAACTTTATCGTCCTTCTCTTTATTCAAACAGATATGTGGAAACTTATTTTGGAGGAGGGGGCGGGGCTGAGCAGGATCCAGGCATCCGTGGCTTGACTCTGCCAAAAGTCGAGCTGTTAGAGGAGTTTCACTGTTGCAGGAGATTTTGTGTAATTAATTGGTTCTTCTGGGGGTCAAGTGGTTTCATCTCATTTCAGTCGCCTTGTACTTCAAGCAGCCATGTCTGCACCTGTTTCTGCTCTCAGCAGCTGCCAACTGGGCCTCCCAAACGACTATTGATCCCATCAGATCACGCACACGCATACACTCTCATGCACACACACATTTGAAATGCTTTATTTGTATCTGCTAATTAAATTTGCCAGAGATAGCCTTGAATATTACAGAAGTTCAGCAGGGTTTATTCTTAATTTGTTATTCGGATCTCTTCTCTCTCAGTAACTGACAGACAGTTCACTACATCACAAGTCAGATTGAGATTATAACATTATAAACATTAACAGACATAATGTGTAAGTTATATTAACACTGGAGAAATTAAAGAATGCACAGAGGTTTTAAGATAAGTGTCTACAAAAATATACACGAGGCTCAGTGCGGGGGAAATCAAGGTCAAGGCTCTTTCAGATGGATTCAGTAGGAACAGGTGATTTATTCTGTATACCATGAATTCTCAAACAGCAGCTGGACCCTTTATTTATATCTACAGTGTGTATGTATTGTATTCTTTAAAATGAAATCTCCCACGGTGGAGTCAAATCAGGGATGTTGCGATCACATAGTTTAATGTGTAGTTTCTCTGTTATTTTCCTCTGTGAATTTTCTATGGAAAACTTCCTTCATTTGTTTCACAATAAAAGCCTTCTATCAGTTCCTTGGGGCCTGCGTTAAGTAATGAATGGCATTACCAGTAATTATACAATGTGTATTGTACTGGTGTAAATTACTTAGTGACTACAACTAGTATATATGCTGAAAAAGAGAAATTAAATGCAATGTAGTTGTTTGCAGGTAAAATAGAGGCTTTGTTCAATTACTACATACAGTTAATTAATACCAATTAATTGCTAAGATGCAATCATGCAGTCTGTCTTAAGGCAAACCTACAGTTCAACATATATGAAGAATAAAGTTTCCAACAACAAAAAATGAACGATGAACACATATTTTCTTGGGTTTAAAAGAAGCAGTTCGCTCAATTAAATTCATGTAGAAATAAAGTCATATTTTCCGTATAATTGGTGCCAAATAACATCTTTATTTCCTGGAAACTTTCAAGGAATTGTTATAAAATTATTAGGAAATTCCAGATCCAAAAGATAAAGTGTTACCCGAGGCGTTACTGTTCAATTTCTCACCTTCTCATCTTTTCTGTTTGAGTAGAATTTGCCTATTACTGGTTTTAATTTCAGACAGGGACACACCAGAGAGAATCTCCTGTAAAGTGGGCAGGTAATGAGTCTGAGGAGAGTTGCTCAAGGACACTTTGAGATACAAAAAAAAAAATAACTGCACAGACACGCTCACACCTAACATCCATATGCACACACTCTCTGAACAAAAAAAAAAGGGGGAGGGGGGCAAACACTGGAGCTGGACAGGAGGCTTTTGTTGAGCACTTGACAAAAGGTCTCACTCTGAGGTTAAAGGTTAAGAGAGGCCACTTCCGACCCTCAACACTCAACGTCCCAGCATTCCACAGTTTGCAGAACATTCCTCCAGAAACACTGATCCAGGATTTAAAGGACTCATCCTCAGTTTTTCCTGGAAGTTTACTGCCTCTGTTAGTTCATTTTTACACTTCAAATACATTCTATAATTAGTGATAAGCATCAGCCCCCCATTAGTAACACAGTTTATATTAATGAGAATATTTTAATACATTATACTGAGTGTTATTAATGTATCTACATGATGTTGAGTAATGAGCAGATTTGATTTTTCCTCTGAATCAAAAAACAGCTCCAAAAAATAAATTCTCTTTAAAACTTATGTTTACTCCGAGTGTTTCAACAACTAGAAACGAGCTGAAGTTAAAATGAATAATTCGGAGTAGAGCAGCGTAGACCTTAATTTACCCCCGAAGGAAAAGTTGCCAGTGATCATAAGAAAAGAACAAAACCAAGAAGAGTTTTAACTGGAAAACATGTTGGTCTGGTCTTGTCAGGTGAAAACTTCCTAAACGCCAAATCTGGTGATTTTCATTTTTCAACTTCAGCTGAGGATTTGCAGCACATGCCTCTCGATTGATTGACGAATATTTCCTGATATTTTTGGGGAAAACAGGTTTCAGTCCAGCAGCAAAGACGTGGACACGCTGAAGCCAGCAGCCAGTGTACAGTGGTTATATTCATCTGTCAGCAGCTGACAACACATCAGAAATGCAGCTTATATCCACTTCATAAAAACTCATTACATTTGTTTTCTCCAAAGAAATTATTGTCTGATTTACAACAGATGCAGCAAATAACACAACCAGAGACTGGGACTGTCTTCTGGGTACATTTTGCTTAGTTAAGGGAAGCTAAAAAGGTGCAGTTCATTAATCCATCAGAGGGATTTGTATGAGATTAGCCAGCACAGAAAAGAAGACCAAATAAGGAGGGATCAGTTCCAAATGAGGAAAATTATTCTGTTATATTTGTGCATAGACAAGAAAATGTATGCAGTAAAAGTCATTAAATTAACTCTGAATGAGAATAAAAAGTCAAACCCCTGAAGAACCAGAGCATCGCCATAAAGAAGGAGCTGTATCTGAAGGCAACTGTGTTACAATCTTTACAAGCTACAAACAGGGAATCAAATAACAACCTGGTAAAACCAAATGGCAAATGCATAACACGGCAGTTTCAAGTCATTTTGCATGTTATTACTGTATGTTTTTTTGCTTTTTGTCTGACTTGTAAAGCTGGTTGCTACACGAGTATTGCTGATTATATCTTTTGCTGCTGTATGCAACGTCTTCCTCTAAATATAGGCATGAACTAGACTTTCTCACAACTCCTCATGTATGGACACTTGCTCAGGTCCCCTTTGGCATCATTGTTCATCATGCAGGGTTCACTACAGCATCATTTATGGCTGCACTTACAGCACTTGGTCAAGGTTAGGGAAAGGTTGTGGTGTGGTTTAATGGAGAAAAAAATCACTGTGGCTTCAAAACCATAATGTGGTCTCAGCTCAGTATACGTCAGCAGACGATCAATGGCTTGACTCATGCATCAGAGATCACTGGATGTGTATCCCTACACATTGAATGTGCAGAATGTGTCTGAGACCAGGTGCAAAAGGCCTCAGTTTCTGTCCTTGAAATATCCTCACAGGAGCTGATGCATTTTACATATTTGGTGTGTTTGTGATAAGAAGGACTTTCATCAGAGGGAACTCTAAGGAGAAACCAGACACACCACTCATTTGACCTGTGATCCAGAGACAGTGCGTCTGTCTAAGAAGAAAAGCAAGATGTCGCTGGAGCAGAACAAGAGACTTGAGGTTGATTCAGGTTGAAACAACAACCGTGTGGATAAAAGAAGTGTTTGAATCTGTGGGGTTTTGCACTTTTGGGGAGCGCTGCTGTACCTGAATGCCCCTCTACAATGGGCCTGTGAGTTCAGGTGCAAAGCATGCTGGGATGCCATCTTCTCTGAGGAGAAACTCTTAAATTAGAGATTGTCAGGACACACACACACACATAAACACGCAGGCCTGGAAAACAGCACGACGCGTTTTAAAGCTCATCTGCAAACTGATTCTGTCAGGGAGACTTAGTGACGTGCGGCTGCCTCCTACAGCTTTCCTCCATAACGGCGCCGGGGCGGCATCGGCATTGTGCTGTCCACCAGGGAGAAGGAGAGGCGGCGGGCTCTAAATAGAGCCTTCCTCGGTTAAATATTAACACTCGCCTTCCTCTGACAGAGAGCAGCCCGCCATGTCGCCTTCCATCTCCACCACGGGGGTGATGCAACACAGCATAGCACTCAACCACACACACACACACAACACAGGAGTATGGATGAAACACATACACAGAAATGAAGTTATGCATGTGCTCTGAAAGGCTGATGGCAATTATACAATTACCTTAAGCTACAGAGCTCCTGAATGCAACGTTTTTAGTATTTGAAGCCAAAAAAAAGTTTGTATTTTCAAAACTTTAAAACTCTCCAAACATTAATTTTTCCACAAAGAATAAGAAAAGGATCCTCTGAATCAGCTGTCAAACATCTTCATGAAAAGCCAGATTAATAAAATGTGATGGGCTAGCAGCAGGGTGAGGCTTGTTTCACTGCAGGTTTTCTGTAACCTGCAATATCAGTGTAACCTCACACACACAGAAACACACTCATACTTAGTATTCCCTGTGAGAAGGGGTGGCCTTGGAAGAGGCAGACATGTGCGCAAAAGTGACAGATGATCATCCTCATTAGAGGAGAGACGATGGAGGGAAATAGAAAGAGGAGGGATTGACTTATCTGACAAGTGGAAGAAAAGCAGTGTGTGCAATATGACTCTCCACACTGGAGACCGTATTCAATGAAACGTTCTTTTAAAAATGATGAAGATCCATAGTGTGTGGAGAAAAATGAGCGTGTCAGCTCGGTATCTACAGGATTTACATTCATACTGGATGATTCTGTGGCGCATGATTCACATCCAGAGTCGACGTTCATTGCCACTGCGGTAAGTAGGGGTGCCTCACTGTATATGTGATCATCTGCATTCACTCAGGATTGAGTACGATTATCATCCTGAGGTTGTAGGTCTTGACATGGCTGAAGGTCGTACTATGAATACCTGATCTGACCTTTCTATTCTCTCTTTATCTATATGTTGTTCTGTTCCAGTTTATGGTGGAAATGTGGAACTGTTTGAGGTTGATGTTGATGTCGTCCTCTTCTTCTGACCTACAGATACCCACTGGCCTGCTTGTAGTTGGGAGCAGAGGATCTGTTACTGTATAAGTAGTAAAGACTAAAGTAAGGGTGGACGCTGATGTTGGGTTGATGGATGGGCAAGTATCACTGCATCGTCTTCTTTCATGTGGAAGACTGAATCATCAACACCATCTAACAGTGATGCTTAAAAAACCTGCAACCACAGTCTTTCCAAGCACTGATAGAACATCAGAACGTTAAGACTGAGCAAACTGTTAAAACACGTAAAAGCAGCTCTAAATGAAACTTGGGGTGACACCTGTAGTTTTTTGCAGCTTCTATCATCATCCATCTGCTAAATAAGAGCCAAGATCTCTTCCTGAAGTCAGTATTTTTCTCTAATTAAATGTATTATTGCTGTGCAAACAGAGTTTTGATTTGTTTCGTGTATTGCCTCGGTGCTTTCCATCACTGTAAAAGGTTTTTTTAAGCTTCTAAGTCTGCACATTAGAGTTTATCAGTGGAGTTGCATGGCAGTGAAATCCAAAAACTATGGACCAAAATGAAGCAGCCTATCATTTTAAAATAAAAAGAAACAAGAGGAAGACTCATCAGCTACAGACCAGAACCAGGCACGAAATCATCAACCAGTAATCTGTGGATGTGTGGAGAAAGACCGAGGAGGTACAATCACCTGAACCAGTTCCATTCACTGAAGAAGACCATGATATGTAGTTAAAAGGTCTGAAAAGCCAGTAAGTCACACATTCTTATCCCAAAATTTATCAAAGTTGACAAAGCATGAAAAACTCATCAAACAAGTGATTAATGGTTCAAGAGATTTCTGACACAATACATGACAAAATCAAAAAAAAACAAGTCTTAGTATGTTTTAGGCAGGCCTGAGTTAAAAACAACCTGTTACATGAAACAAGTATATTTACACAACCTGTTAGCGTTGGTTTGCTGGTGAGTGGTAGAAAATAAGACTGGCGATATTAAAGCAGACAGAGCGGCCTAAAGAGTATCTAGATGAGGCAGAGCGGGGGAATCATAAACGAGCAAACTTCAAAAAGCATTGTTGGAAACTATCAGCACACACACACACAGACAAACACACACACTGACAGTCGTGCAGTAAGGTATGGATTTGGCAGAGGTATTACGCCTGCATGTTTAATTCATAACTGTTTTCCTTCTTTCTGATCAGAAACATGAAAGAGAGAGTTTTGCCCGGAGAAAAAACAAAATGGCTGAACTCATCAATACGCCGACAACACTCGCCTGCCTATTCAGCAGGTGTGTATATATATATATATATATATATAAATACGCACAGAGAAGGAGACAGAAACTTCATAAGGGCACTTTATTATTATAATAGCAGTCCGATGCAATATTGCTGTATTGGTTTTATTTGTATTGTTTTATTCTTTTATGTCGGATTTATGATTACATTATTTTTATGTTCTGCCTGAAGGAGAAAACACACTGAATGAAAAAGCTTCTCACAGACGTGGATTCTCTGTATGTGAATGTCTAAAAAAAACAAAAACAAACCAGAGCAGATACAAAGTAGATCCATATAATGTTGATGGATAAGCAAGGCTGTCTTCGTATAGTGAATTACCTGTTTATATTTTGGACAAAGATTTCTCTTGATCTTCATTTCTAAATTAAAAAAACAGAATTTGTGTTGTTTCACTTTATATTTTCAAGTCCATCGTCATGAATTATTACCTAATATCATTATTAATGTCCACACAATGTGACTTTAATAACTTATAATCCCTTCACTGTGATTTCCCAGGCAGTTTTTCCTGACATGGTGAAATATCTGACACATTTTAAAGCCAATGATTTTAGAGGCAGTGCCATACATCTGCTTCAAGAAGCCATCCATTTGCAATCACCTCTAAATAGGTAAGAGGTTGTAGAGTTAATGGGGTTTATACTGGTTCCCAGCTCCAGGCATTCTCACATCCCCACTACAACATGGCTCATTTCTCCTCCTTCTCATCAACACTGCCGTCCACCACAGGCCATAACAACACCGCATCCTAGAAATTACGTTTATACCGTGTACAACTAATCTGCAAATACGTCAGTGAAGAAAATGTAATGTCACCTGGGTCAGATTTTTCACTGACATTATGAGGAAATGCTGTTAATTTGCATATCTGGTAAGTCACACAAGGCTGATACTCACTGACGACATACTTTACTTGCTATACAACAATTTCTGATCTGGCAATTCAACGTCCACTCATAGACATAAGCATGACTCAGCATTTTATGGATATGCTTCTGCAACTAAAATGACTTGGTTCAGGTTAGGGAAAGATTAAAAAAGTGAAGTTACCTTATTAATGTTTAACCAAACTTTGATTTTCCCAAACTTAACCTGGACAAAGTGTTTTTATTGTTGAAACCAAATTACATGCAATCTCCTCTCGTCAAAGTCTTGCACTTTGTACACCTCCGTACGACCTTTCGCTGTGCAAGAACGTAGCACGTAATCCTGGTAGAAATTACTCATACCTCAAAAGCATAAGTGGCAAAACAAATAAGTGTTAAACTGCAGTTTCTAGGAGTCATTGCTGCTCCATAATCCCCATAAAACAAGCTAACACATACCGTAAGATACATGTAGTCAATCATTCTATTAAATCAAAACTACTTGATGTTTTAATCCTGCATCTGTTTTCCTCCACAAATACAGTTATACCACTTCAAACTAAGAGTCTCTCTAAACCGTCGGGTAGGAAGTGGGTCAGTCTTCCTACCACAGGTGGTGAGTCTTCAACATCCATTTTGATAGTGTGCTGAGGCACTTGGCAGGTTTTGTGGTGATGTAGCAGCGCCTCCTGTTCCCACTGACTGATTTCATCCTCGCTTCTCACTCTGCTTGCTCTCAAAATTTCCTCCCAACCTTTAAGTCGGCATTTGTCTCTTTCACTGACATTTCCTGTTTTTTGGGGCAAGTCCAAGTCAAGATTTGAGACTGTCAAAGTAAGTTTCAAGTCAAGGTTCAAGGTTCAAGATGATTAAATTTCAGACAAGTTTGCCTCAAGTCCAAAATGTTCATTATAAATCAAGTTGTGAAATCATTTTGATGCAGTCCAAGTCATTTGAAACAATTCCAAGTAAAGACTCAAGTCTGTCAAAGTAAGTACTAAGTCCAAGTCATTTGAGACAAGTCCAAGTCAAGTCTCAAACTATTTGAGACACATCTGAGTTAAAGTCTTGAGTCATTTGAGAAAAGTCCAAGTAAAGACTCGAGTACATCAAAGTTTAGATTAATTTGAGACAGATCTAAGTCAGGTCTCGCATTTTCTCCAAAAAAGTCACAAGTCTGTCAAAGTAAGTCCTGAGTCTGAAGTACTTTAACACAAGTCCAAGTCCAGACCAAAGTCTGTCAGAATAAGTCTAGTAGTCTTGGGTCATTTGAGAAGTCTCAAGAAGTCTCTTGCAAGTCTCAACTTTGTCAGGATGAATCTTTAGTAAAGTCACAAGTCATTCAAGACAAGTTCGAGTCGGAGTAAGTCTCAAGAAAAGTCTTAAGTAATCTGAGTCCAAGTCCATGTCAGCCTTATAACACAGGATTTCTGTTTATCATTTGTAGGCCCCGAACCTGAGCCCAAACACTTGATAAAGCTCCTCCCATGCCATAAAAGACATTGTACAACTGTTTTAACATAATGCATAGCACTCTTTGTGACAATTAAATTCGCTCTGACATGTAAAATTGATGATGAACCTGTTTATGCCTGACTCAAGTCTACATCTAATGTTTAAAGTCTACAGCTCTGCTAAAATAAAACAGAAATTTAGGTCAGCGCTACAAGGAATGAGTAATAAAATGAGGGTTAAAAAATCTATTACAGATTAAGTTCTCATCCATGATCACAGCAGTTATGTCGAGACAACTCCTAGAGCACTGTTGCCCAACCACCACCCACTCAGCTGAGGGCAAGAGGAAAAAAAAAGTTCCCTGACATTTCACCAGGCTGTAACGCTCCATCCTATCTGATTGCTCCGATGTATCACTTCCATTACAGGCTATTAGCACGGCTGAAGCAAAGTGCAAACTTCTCGGTCGATTCATCTCATCGCCAGCCTGCATCTCCAGCCAGTGTTGGCCTCCATCTATGTGTGTGTATGTGTGTGTGTGTGTGTGTGTGTGATTGTGTGTCGGGCTGTTATAGTGAAGTCATTAAAAGTTAATCAGAGATGCACCATTGCAGCAGAGAGGGGAAGAATTGCCTCTGTCAGTGGCTCCGGGCACAGGAAATCATACCAGAGAAAGAGAGAGAGAGAGAGGGAGAGAAAGGCAGTGATAGAGACAGAACAACACAGGGAAGGAGACAGGCTGAAAGAGAGAGAGAGAGAGAGGAGAGGAGAGAGAGAGAGAGAGAGATTCTCATACTAATGAACCATCACTTCCTTGTCTCTACCGATGCCCTCCGAATCCCAACATCTGTCCCACCAAACCAAGCCTCATTATGACACCCCTCTACTAAACCCCACCCCACCACTGCACACACACACACACACACACACACACACACACACTCGCGGTCACATCCCGTTGAAAACGCTGGGTGATGGTGGGAAAGTCTGCCCCACTGTAGTTGTCACATCAGATCTACAGCACGACGGCCGAGGGCATATGCATGTGGGGTGTGTGCTTGTCTGTGTGTGTGTGAGATGTGTGTGTGGGTGGTGGTGGTGGTGGTGGTAGCAGTGGTAGTGGTAGTGGTGGTGGTGGTGAGGGGGGGGTCTCTAGGTCTGGGGCTGTGCCTGAGGGCCTCGCCTGCGCTACAAAAGACTCCACTCAACTCCGGTTAGTCCCCCTCACTAGCATATCAGCACCGACGGACTGCACACACACACACAAATACACACATTCTCTCACACACACACTGCACTTTAGCTATAGTCACTCTGATTAATACTTTCCCTCTAACTGACTAATAACTTTGTGTTAGCGTGGACGAGAAGCCGCCACTCTAGCACAGATAAACGCTAAATAAAGTGAGCATTATGTTTGCATTGCGTTTGCTTTGCATGTGTCAATGTGTTATGTGGCACTTTGCACTTATAAACACATGGGAAGCCAGTGATGAGTGTGTGTAAATGTGTTTAGCAGTAGTGTGTGTGTGTGTGTATGTGTGTGTGTTGCGTACTATCACTCTCTTGCTAGGGGTGACAGGTTGGTTGGGGACTAATGCAGCGCGACGGAACTGAATGTGGCCTCGAGCAAAGCAGCTGCCTGCAGCCAGTCCTCATCTGAGCTGTCAGACACACACCACACACATACTAGAACCCATTCCAATGGAGACAGAGTTTAGGATCCACACACACACACACACTTATAAACACACTCATGAGCATTATAACCCCCGTCGCCCCTGCTTTTCTGCTTGTGTGGCTCCCAGACAATAATGGTTCTGCCTGGATGAGGTGGTGGACATGACATGCTGGCTTTGGCTGGTTTGACTCTACACTCGTCTGTTTGTTTCCCGGGGAACCGCAGAAACTCGGCATCATGAAGTGTTGATGAAGGAGCGAAATGAATGACAGTATTTCCACGTATTATTATAAATATATATAAATATCACGCAGTGTGTCTGTGGAGGGTTTTTTTACCCCCCGAGTTCGAGTATCTATAGTATAGTATCTATTTAAACAAAGCACTTCCCTATGACACTGAAATCTGAGGACTCACAAGGTTAATTACCTGGATAAACACATCTTTGGGACACATTACATCTATTTTTTTTAGAGCTTTTCACAATCTTTGCTCTTTTCTTTTGAAATACAAGCCAGTTATCTTTCTTCAGAGACATTAACATGTTTCTTTGGTTGAACTAAAACACATATAAAACACTTTAACGCGGTGCTGCAAGAAGACATGACCTTATTTCACATTGTCACAAGCCTGTTCTAAGATTTATCCTCTGCTACGATCAGTGGTGGGTAAAACCTGATGACACTGCCTTGCTAATAACTCACCAGAAGCAGTAATAAACCCCAGCAGATATGCACACATGTACAGGGATGCAGCATATACACTTTTGATTTTGGCTAGGAGGTGTCACACTGTTCTTATCTTTCTATCACATCATCCACTGCCTTTACTCACTGATCCTGTGCAGGAACCTCGAGCCTATCTCGACACACACTGGACAGATTGATACAACATCTCAGATCGAACACAAATAGAAAGACGGCAAATCACTCTCATTAACACTTTCAGGGAATTTCAAAACTCCAGTTATTAGCTATGAGTGAAAACATCACATCACTGTGACACATCACAGGGCTATGAGATAATTAACTGATTGTTTTTGTGTTTCAGGTCGTTGCAGAAAAGCAACAGTAAAATCGGGAAAACACAAAATAAAAGAACATAAGCTTCACAGGAGGGTTATACTTAATATCTTACAGTATGATACAATACATGGCAAAACGGTGTGAGATACAGTATGGTTCAGTATTAAAAGAGGCACCGTTGGATATAAATTATGTATAGCCTCTGTCAAAATTATACAATGATGTATGACTTTACTGTATACATGTATAAATGTAGAAGATGTGATGTAGTGTTACTCCAGTAGACAAATATTATGAGATACCTTGTCCCATTTTGCCTGCAGAAAATATGTCTTGACAGTTTTCCTCTGCATAAACACATGGTGTTATTTTTTAAGACAGCACATTATTATCATTTTTCTTGCAAAACAAATCTCCAGGAAGTGAAGCACTGGTGACAAACTGAGTCGTTCACGAGCTCAACTGCTTCAACTGATGGATGCAGGTGACGGTTTTCATCTAGCTCTCTGTGATTTAAGAGCAGTTATTAGAGTCAGGGTTAGGTTAGGGAAGGAAAATGGATTTAAGAATAAAAGCATGAGCCAGTCAAAACATATACGTGAGCTTGAATTGAATCTTTATCAGAAGTATTTCCTGTGTTTGTTGAAAGAAGACTAATCAGTCAGTCGGCTCTTGGTAGGATATGTTAGGGTAAGGGTTTGCACAAAACTAAATAACAACATAACTTGTTCCTTGCAATAAATGCAATGTGTCAATAAAGACTGTCTGTGCAAAATGTGTGGAGCTTCAGAGTAACAGCCACAGACTGTATTCCCCTCAGATGGGTGAAAATGGGGCAGATTCAGTACGATTACTGCTGAACACTGGGCTCCAAGGAACAGAAGCATAATGAAAAACACACTGTTGGTCACAGTTGCCCCGCAACGTTGCCTCAAAATGTTGCCCATGGCCACCAGCACCTACTCCTCTCTTAGCTTAGATCCTCTGCTTCTGCTCGACCTATATTTAGCCCCGGTGGGACTTCAGTGATTATACTAATCTCTCCAGAAATCCACCATTCTCTCCGCGGGCTGCCAAAAGTTGGCAGCCGTCTATATTGTATAACAAAGCCGGGTTCCCTCAGATGTTAACCAGGAAATAAGTGGCTTTGTTGGGGTTTTTACATCTGGGATTAGAGATTAAGATTTCCAGGGTGACATAAACAAACTTCTCTGTTCACCAGGTTTATATTAAATAGAGAGGGAGTGTTTTTTTATCTTTAACATGACCTGCATTTCACTGAAATTGCTCGCAGCTTGATTTTTGAGGAGTCTACGTTCACAGAGCTTGGATGTAGATGAAAATGAGGGGAAAGATTTATTCATGATGTGATCAATACAGCAATACCCCCCCCCCAAAAAAAGAAAAACATAGAAAAAACTATCCATTGACCTTCGTTTTACCCACGATGCCCTCACACAGCCGATCTCTGCACCTCTTTGAAAGATACTGTGACATTTTTACACTTTGGTGTGTTATTGTCTTTTATTGTCTGTAATCTGGTGGGGGGGTGGGGGGGGGGGCAAATCTTCCACTTTATTGGGGCTGACGTTCAACTACCCCCATGTTTACATCAGAGCCGGGGCGGTTGCCATGGAGACGGAGTGCCCCTCTTAACTGGTGCACTCAGGAATAATGCATTGTTGAACAGTGCCTGAGGCTACGCACACACACACCCATAGACACACACTAATCCTTAACATCTGCTATAGCGTATGTGTATATGCGCGAGTGTATGAGTGAGTGTGAGCGTGTGTGTGTGTGAGAGAGAGTGCATGTGCACTTGTGTGTTTGTGCACGTGCATAAAATGCACATCAGTGCTTCGCCTCGGCAGATTCATTGATAATCAGAGTTAAGGTGGACTCCATTAGGTTCAATGGTATTTGCCTACAGCAGTATGTACATATACTGTACTCTATGTGTGTGTGGAGTGTGTGTGATGGTCAAAGTCATGGTGGGGGTGAGTGAGGACTGACATTTGTGAGCTTTTTCCACACTACTGGTGCTCCCTCTAGTGGCTGGTGACCCTCACTGCTCTCTCTCTCTCTCTCTCTCTCTCTCTCTCTCTCTCTCACACACACACACACACATGCATGCATGCACACACACACACACACACACACAGAAGGGGGAAAAAAGAAAGGGGGATAAAAATGAGAACAATGATGGATAATTGGCGGCCATTTTTAAAGTATTTTTATATCCAGAACAGTAATCGTAACTTTTAGAAGCTGCAGATTCACCAGGGGGACAAGAAAACAGAGCTTCCTGTGGTGGAGGGGATCTCGCCGCTGACTGGCAGTTTGGAGAAGATCTCAATATGGGCTCATTCAGGAGTCCAGACAGATCCTGTTGGGAATCAGGTACTCGTCCTGAGGCGTTGTACCTGCAATAATTACCCTGCTCTGGAAATAAGTTCATAAGGGACTTACAGCCCAGCTACAAAAAGCACCCATAGCAGGGGCAGGCTCCGAGGACAGAACCAGCACCATTAGTAAGTTTCAACTTCCTTCTGAAGAGACAAAGTTTATCTCCACTGACTGCAGACTTGTCAGCCTCGGTGTGGAACAAACCAAATATGAGCAATGAAAAGCCAGTTAAAGACTAGTGAGATGTTTTAAAAGTATAATTGGGGCATCTGGAGTTGTAGCTGTCTGAGGTAGTGTGGTGTGTGTGTGTGTGTGGTGTGTGTGTGTGTGTGTGGCAGAGGAAATTAGTCAACCTCAACTGATGGAATCAGACAAAAACAGAAGATTCCTGCACAACAAAAGCTGTTGTAATTGCAACAAGGGTAATTGCGGCTTGAAATTTGCAAAAAAAAAAAAATCTGATATTTTATGCATGCATGCTACATTTAGGTGATGCATTCCTTGTTTGCAGCCTCCCAGAATCAACAAAGCTATTTTTCTTTTGTGTGTTGTTATTGCTTTGCCAACATTAGGTTGCTCCTTTCATGGCAATGAACCTTGTTTAAATTTGAATGTGAATTTGAATTTTAGAGGATAAATGAGGGAGGGGGATGAGGGGTGAGAGGAAAAAGAAAGTGGGGAGAAAGGGAGAGAGAGAGAGAGGTTGTCAGTTGCCTGTCTGTGTTTAATGGAGGTCCCTGGTGTCGCCCTCAGGCTCCTTCACTTCACAATTAATGGAGGATCTCTCTGGGGAAAGCCATGCTTCTCAATAACACCTACACACACACACACTAACACACACACCTAGCAATAAACCTTCTGGTTTTAGCTGAACTCTGCACCGGAGCGCCGCCTCAACGTGAGCCCCATCTGAGAGTTTGTGTTGTGGGTCCTGAGCAAACAGCGGGCTGCTGGTTTGTCTGCTCAGACCCTGAACTGGGTCTGTTTGCGGCCGCCACACTGAGCTCCACACTGGAGAGGGGTGGGGTGGGGTGGATGAAAGAGGAGGAGGTGGTGGTGAAAGATGGTATGGAGATGAGAGGAGGTAAAGGAGGACTGGAAGGAAGGAGCGAAATGCTTTTTCCTCAGAACTCAGAGTTGATTATATCTCCGCTCTGATCTGTCCGCTTTGGTTTTTCTCCCAGATCTGCAGCGGAGCGGCTCCCGGTGTGGCTTCATAAGTGTGTTTTTGTGTGTGTGTGTGTGTGTGCAATTATATGTTTGAACCACTCAAAACACCGAAAACACTTTCATATAATAGTGTAATAACAAGACAGCTCCTGTTGCAGGGTTAGTAGACTACATTTACCCATAAATATCTTTAAACTCAACCTCCAACAATTAAGGACGGTTGGTTTCAACCAACTAGAGCCTGAAGCCAACTTTGTGTAAAGTAGAAAATATATTACGCCCACAGATGTCATTCTTGTCACCTCAGTTCATTAGAGTGAGGTTGATTTCTTGACTCTGCAAACAACCCCTGAGGACTTAAAATCAAGTCTCTGCTGCTGTTATTTTCACAGTTTTAGTCAAACAACAAACACTGTCTGATGGTTGAAATTCTACATCAAGATAATCACCAACACTGAATCCACTGTGCCTCAGAATAAGGCCTGTCTGTGCAACACATTTCACTCAGATATCAATACTGAGATTTTCTTCATACAGATACTAATATAACTGTCATGACACAGGTGACAACTGCAAGTTATGCAGTGAGAAACTCAAACAGACAAGGGTCAATTTGACTTATCGATACTGCATTTTTGAGAGCGACATTGATATCATTACTGGAGACTTTATGAAATACAATAACAACATATGAGCAGATTTTATTCTTTTAATGTCTGAAGTTTCTTATGATTGTCTAATATAGCTGTGATAGGCTAATATCAGCTGATATATTGGCGCCACTGGTTTATCACTCCGTTCAACAGCTGGGAATAAAAGAGCAGATGTGATTTTAAAGGAAATTTATTCAAAGATGACTGTATGTTGTCAGGTTTATTGTGTTTGTTGATTAATTATCATTAATCTATACATGTTTTGTGGCACAATTATACATTATATTAGTTAAACACGTTATTAAGTTTGTTTTTCATATATACATTTAAGAGATTAGGATTAGGTTTAAAGTTGGAACTATCATCCATGATCTAGATTAGATTAGACAAGGTTAGTTTAAATCCACCAAGTTAAACCTGGGGTTTGGTATAATATGTGATGTTAGTGATAGTCTTAATTTAGAGTGTTTATGCTCAAGATTTTATGCATTAATTAAACGCCTCCACGTCTCCCACCCCTGGACGGCGGGTGCGTACGGCGGCCTCTGATTGGCGAGCTGCGGTTGTTCACCTGGACACCACAGCTTTTTTTTTCCCCCTCACATTTGCATATTCATCAGATGGGCTCATGAATATTGATGAGCTGGCTGCAGGCGCAGTGGGTGCCCAGTGGCTGCAGGGCATTGTGGGAAATTTGCCGCATCACTAATTGTGATCCGTCGCCCCTCGAGTGTGTCAATCAAAATCAGGAAGGATGATACTTTTGGGGGCACCTGTAGCTCCAAATATGTATGCATGAAGAGATGGAGAGAGATCGAGGGAGAGGGGAAGTGAAAGTGTTGGTGTGTGTTAGTGTGTGTGTGTGTGTGTGCGTACACCCAGGGCCACAAGACCACTCCGTTACCATGGTAACCTCTACCATCAGAGCACATGAGGCTAAGGCCCAGGATCTCAGAGAGAGTGATGGAGTGAGGCAGAGAAATGAAATGAGCTACTGAGACAAGATTATACTATCTATCATCTATCCTATCTATCCATCTATCTCATCTATCTATCTATCTATCTATCTATCTATCTATCTATCTATCTATCTATCTCATCCTATCCATCTATCTAGCTATCTAGCATGCAGTGTGTACTCTGAAACAAAGACTGAGGAAGGTGAAGGACATGCCTGCTTTCTCAGTCAATGTCATCCTCTTCATTTAACGAAGGTTTCCTCTTAACCTTAGTTAAAGAAAATATTGCCAGTGTGGAGGTGTAGAAGGAAAACGTCTTTGCTACTTCCTGCCTCAGACTGGGTTGAGAAGCTGCTAGCAGCTTCATTACCCTGGAAAATGACCAAAGCCAACAAATAACTGATCCTAGTGTTGTCTGCACAGCCAAAACCTGATGTATTGTAGCTTATTCATTTGTGTCATAGAGCTCCACAGACAAACTATTAAATCTAATCTATGAGCCACACAGTTGCACATGTGACATGTTCCTTTTATCACCCTGAACATATAGGTGCTGTAGTCTTGAGTTGATCCCACATACAGCGTCCTGCTGCCCTAAATATTCAGTAAATTTGCAGCTGGAAATAGCAGCCACACCTCACGATTTACTCCTGTTTGAATAATGTTTGCTGTAACTACAGTGTTTAGCAGTAACGCAAGAAAGTAGCACAGCAAATTTCTGCACATCATTGCAGAATATGTAGTTCTAGAGGTTTGGTGATGTAGGATCTACTCACAGGACTTGGTGGTTAACTGCTACAGCTGACGAGCTAACTGATAACATGCTAGCAGGCTGCAGGAACATGCTAACACTACCCAGTAAAAAATTTTTCTATTTTCTCTGCACTGGGTTGTTTCCTCCTCCCGGACATGTTGTTCTCAGAATCAAACATCATTTTGATTCAATTAAGAGTTATTGAAGGATTAGCAAGCTTGTTAGCTCGGTTGCTAACAGGTCAGTAGGTTCACACAGTAGCCTAAAATTAAAAACAAGTTTGTAAAAGTAGCTGCTGTTTCTTTCATGGAGCAGGTTATACTCTCACAGAGGAGGTTATGTGGTGTGGATGATACACAGCTAATAGGCTTTGTTAGCTTTCACCATTTTGGATTCTCGGGTCAGTTCCCTCAAATGTCAGCACTGCTAAGATGGGTTTTGCAAAGCTTTATGCAAGATTTTCAAGCAAAGTTATTGATCACTGTTTTAATTGTTGGTATAATTGGACCTTAAGATAATTTCTTACCTCTTTTCAAAAATGAAATACTAAATTCAGGACCTGTTCTTAAAAATGTATGTTGTCAGTAAGAACCGGTGGGCTTAGTAGAACCAAAGACAAGGAGGACAGACTAAAATCAGCATAAAAGTATTGCTGATTTTGGTCTTTTCACAGAATTCATTGACAGTTTACAGCTTTGTCTATCTATTCGATCCAGTGTCATCTATCTTAAACATATATCGCTTTAACTCTGCTTCGAAATCTTCAGTAACAACAACACATGAATAAAAGACTGGATACAAAGAAAACTTTCTGAGTGAAGAACAAGAACCTGCTGCTCTATCTTCCTTGTTAGTTAAACAAATCGACTGATCCTCCTGGTGTGAGGATGCACAGGAGTTCATATGTGGGGCAGGCTGTAGCTCTGACACATAAGCTCGAACACGCAACAATAAACAATACATTTAAATATGCATGTGATAATCCCAACATACATTCAAAAGCTATGACTAAGTAGATGCCTCCATGATATATTTATACCTTAACGTTCATCCATATCCCTATCCATCCCGACTGCTTCAGGAGGTCTTTGCATGCAAAGTCTGCAATATTTACCCCTGAAAACAAACCCATAACGACAGATGATTTGTGATTGCACCATCCAAAATTGTAATAAAACAATATACATATCTCATCGCTCACAAAAAAACATGACGTGTTAAAGAAGTGCTAAAATTATACGCCATCTTGCATTTTCACCACTTGATGTGACACTTTTCGACATGTCTGTGTGTGTGTGTGTGTGTGTGTGTTCAGGGACAAAGCATTCAGTGTTATTTCACCACATCTCTCTTTTCTTTTTTTTCCCTTTTCCTTTTTTTTTTTTTTTTGAGTGGAAGTTTCCAGAACTGTGTCTTGATGAATTGCATGGCCCGGTGTTGGAAGTGCAAGATACAACAGTGTATTGCAGGTGAGTGAAGTCATTAATATTTCCTCTGTATCAATATCACTGGTGGAATGGTGTGTGCAAAAAAAATAAAAAAAGAAAAAGTGTGTGTGTGTGTGTGTGTGTGTGTGCTTCAGATTGACAGGTGGATGATCTCAGTGAGTAGCACACCCTGGGATCGACTGCATAATCAGGGAGACAAAGGAGCAGAGGAAGAGACGAAGAGAGAGAAAAAGAGAGAAGAGAGTGAGCAAGAGAGTGTGTGTGTGAAAGAGAGAGAGAGAGAGAGAGAGAGGGATGAGAGAAGCAGAGAAGTGCGGAATAGTAAAATTCCCAAAGGGATGAAGGGGTTGTGTGCTCTCGTCTCTGTTTATTTCTCTGCATTCGTTTGAAATGGTTTGTGTGTATGTGTGTGTATACGTTTCTCCAGGCCTGTTGTGTGTGTGCTGGTATATGTAAACCACCAGCCTCTGAGAGTGTGTATATGTGTGTGTGTGTGTGTGTGTGTGTTGTTTGGCAGGTGTTTGATGGTTTGCAGCGGTAAATGGGTTCATTGTGAGAACAGCAAAGGTTCCACATCAGGAGACTTCCCTGGTAATTATACAGGAGCAGTCAAGTAACCACACACACACACACACACACACACACACACAGACAGACACACACATTCCACCCCCCTTTATATGCTCATATCAGTGTTGTTGTGGTGTGTTTCCTGTGTTATTGCAGTGTGCGAGTGACTAATGTGGGTGTTTGTCTTGCCACAGAGCAGCAGGTCTGTGATCTCAGGTGCATGCGTGTACACTGCGGTTGACATCCACGCTGGTTGTTACACAGTAAACAGGATTTCTCTGGCAGCAGATGACTTAAGAAAACAGCGTACGAGCTTATGGCCGACCAAAGGCTCAAAGCCAGAGGAGTCTGTTATAATTGACCAACTCTGCTTTCAACTTTTTACAGCATCTCTCTCTCTCTCTCTCTCAGTCCTCGCTGCTCGGTTTGGGTATTGTTTTATCTGCATTTTTTTTCTGTTTTGGATCGGTCTCTGTTGCATTTGAGGATAAACAAAAGCATTAGAGGCTGAAAAGACAGCAGTGTGAGGCGGTTGAGTTTGACAGTGGGTGGGAAATCAATATAGCTAATGGTGGCCTGTGAGGGACAAAATGGAAATCCTTGGTTATGTTAAAAAAAAAGGTCCAATTTCTTTTTATTTTTCACATTAGACCTCTAAACATACATTTCTGGTGAAGATGATTTTGTTATTGCATTGATCACAACGCTACACAATAGGATATGAAACTAGTAAAAATGAAACAGGACTCCTTGGAGTGCACAGACCACAGCTTGACACCCACTGAGTCTTGATGTGTATCCTCAGACACAGTTTAAAGGAATAGTTTTTGACATTTTTTGAAATTAATTCTCACTGAGAGTTAGCAGAATCCCATTCTCATGCCTGTACAGTAAATATGTAGCTAGAGGTAGTAGCCTATTAGCTTAGCAGAAATGGAATGGAAATGGGGGGAAACTGCTAGAGACAGAGACAGGCTAGATGTTTCTCTCTGTTTCCAATGTTTGTGCTAAGCTAAGCTAGCTAGCGGCTAAGCTGTAGCTTCATATAAACACAAGAGTAGTGTCTTCTCATTTAATTCTCCGCAAGAAAACAAAAAGCATGTTTTCCAAATGTCAAACTATTCCTTTAAAATACATGTTTTTGAGGACGCCTTGGTAGTGGACCGGTGGTTTTGGGATAGCAATAACTTAAAATATCAAACATTTGCCTCCTATATAATGACTATAAAAGGTTTGAAGGTTTGTTTTTCACAGAAAACAACAGTGCAGCTTGTCAGTTTTCTGGACTGAAATGGAGACATATGGATGGAAATATAAATAGAAACTTCTCAAACCTCCCTCTTGCTGTGTCCAGCTGTCATTGTCACCTTGTCACAGTCATATTGTTTGGCCAGAATACAGCTAAATATATGACTGCTGACATTAGAGCTCCTCCATTGGTTAGGACTGCTCTTTAGTCGACCTCGCTCATTTGCAAACCAGACTAACCCTGTCTTTGCTTCATTTGCGAGTCATAACTCCTGTTGTGTTTTACTAATTTACTCCTTCTTCTCTAATCAAAACACCAGACAGCAAGTTCCCCAGACCAATGGAAGAGCAGGGGGCTGGCAATGTAATGAGGAAACAGATGCAAAGTTGTGCTTTTAGCCATATTCTGTGAAAAATGTGTGTGTTCAGAAAATATTGAGAATAAGGAAAGAGAGCTAAGTGATCACCATAACCAAAACAAGTCAGGAACATTTCCCTTGACCTTCTGCTCATCTTGGTTCACTACATGTAGAATAGAGTGATGCAGGACTGAGTCCTAATACCTGTAAATAAGTTAGCATGTTAGCACTCCCACTTCCCTCGCCCCAAAATCAATAGGTTTTTGGGTTAAATGCCTGAAATAAGGTCTGTGGTTTTAAGACAAGCTCAAGACATTTTCACGTTTTATTCCACAACATCAAATACGTGATGGAAAAAAAGTGTTTAAGACGGTTGCTAACAAGTGGCTAAATGATGTGTTGATCTGTGAAGATTATCTAATGAACAAAACATTTAAGTACCATAAACCTTTGTAGGCCACAGAGTGTATTTTTGGCAATAATCCAAAACCTAATGAAAAAAACCCATTGGCTTTTTGTCAAGGAAACCAGGGTGATGCTAACGTCTGGGTTGGCCTACAAAAACACATCATCTATCATGAAATCTGAGTGTGATTCAAGTTGACCACAGTTGCTGATGTGCCTCATGAAGGACAAAACTACAAACATTTTACAGCCACTGTTTGAGTGTTTGAGACTCATAAATGACACTCGGAAATATCAGCTCAAGTCCCATTGTTGCTGTAAACTCTCTTCTTTCTGAGAGGTAGTTTAATGTCCACTGCAGCAAAGGATGCATCTGTTGGCTGAGTACCAGAGGTTTCAGTCTGGTGGCTTCGCTTCAACTTTCATAGGATTAGTTTTTAATCTTAAAACACTATAGTTTAATAGGCTTTTGAGAGATAATGTCTTTCTTTTCCCACAGGGTAACAATACATTACTAAAGCATGACAACAACAATATAATCAGACATTATACAGATGGAAAGCTTGCTACTACAGAGCAGATGAAAGAGGGAAAGAAACAGAAAGAAAGACGACACACAAAGCTCAAAGTTAAAGTTCTCATGGATTTATTTTGAATTTATTCTCTCTCTCTATATATATATATACACTTTTTGATTTGCTGTTATGTAACAATAGAAGAAACATTAGTGACTTACATTCTTCATTAAAAACACAGGTAAAAAAAAATAGGTCAAAAGGTCAAAGTGTGCTGAGTTGCAGCATCTTCTCTGAAATTCATGTTTCTGTCTCTGCTCGTGTTGTCAACAATATCTGTCAAACTGCCCAGTGACACTCAACATCCACACAATGGAAACAGTATACAAACAACTGAATGAGAGTCAATCCAGCTCTGTCTATGGTTTTTTTTGGTTTGTTTTTACAGCTTCACACTTCAAACTCCAGTCTGTGTCTGTGACTGTACTGGACTGAAAATCTGTAGAAGAGTTAACCGGCCGGATCGTTTGATTCTTAAAGATTTTCTTTTAGCAGCCTTTACTTCATCTTGTTAATCCGATGTACATTATGCACTTCGTCACTCACGCACACTCGCACACACATACAACATACATTCAAACAGCTCTGCTTTAAAAGATTACAGAGATTACACAGGAATTACACGATCAAAGTCACTGAACCTGCGTCACCCTCCCTCCCTTTGCATGTGTATACTTTCCAGCTTTGAAAGTGAGAGAGGGTGTGAATCAGTGTGTGTGTGTGTGTGTGTGTGTGTGTGTGTGTCCTCTCTTTTTTTCTGAGACCTGCAGGTTAATCTTCCCTCAGGCTGCACTGCCAAAGCGGCGCACTCTGCTGGCTGGGACAAGAACAGCAAAGAAGGGAAACTCTTTTCATGCATGAAAACAACAACAAAACAACCCTTTAAATGACTGTGTTTTGATATCACACACAGGGTTATTACATATGATTAAAATGCGTTTTAATATCAGTTCAGAGGGAGATCTTTGTTCCCAAAACTGGCTGTGATAAAACTCTGAAAAGTTGTTTCATTCTTTGCTGATCTTCTCCTGCCCAGTTTGCAGAAATGACTGATCTTATGTTGGTTTGAGCAGCGCAGTATGTGGTAAAGATGTACCAACAGCAACATGTGTCGACTGGTCTAACAGTCAGCACGTGTGTCAGCTGTTCACACACATAACTGAGCTGAGAAGGAAAGAGTAAAGAAAGAAAAAGCTGGAGTTCACCAAGAATTGAACAAGACCTGAAACAGAAGTTGGTGAAGGAGAGACAGGAAGGAGCCTGTAGAGCTGAGAGGAGACAGAACAGATACAAATAAATAAATGGAAAGGGTTGTTATATATGTGCAAAGCTGATTTAACTGCAGTAGTTTGATCTGATATTGTTGTAATGTTTATGGAGTTATAGTGCGACCATAGGCTCTTGTGCTTTTGAGGTTGTGGCTCCAAAGTTGCTCTAATTGGACTTAAGATCTGTGGACACTGTTGATTCCTTTAAGAGGAAGCTTAACACCCAGTTTTAGCCATTCGTGTTGTTTTAATTGTTGTATCTATTACTTTATTTTATACCGTGAATACTACTACTTCTTGAAGGGTGCTACATAAATACACTTTACTTACTTTACTTACTCACATCAGTTTGCATCATTACAGTAAGAAGTAAGTAGAAAAAAACATAACATGTTACAATATTTTCATGTTTTCCCCTAGTCTTTGCTTTTACTTTGTGTATTACTTGACCAGTTTGACTGTTCTAGCTCTTAAATAATCATTTAAATAAAACAGAGACAAAAAAAACTGGTCACAGAGAGTGAACATAAACAATCAGTGACAAACATCCCGTCATTTTAAGGTGGAAACGTTGGCCTTAGAGAATGATTTCTTAGCAACGTTCTTGATACATATACACTTAAGTACTCCTAGCTAAAAATAATCATCATAATAAAGTTGAATCAACACTTCTTCAGAACAGCATCAACCAAAAACTGAACATTATAAACCTGCATGAAGGGAGGACTGTCAGCATTAGTTTTAGCTACAGCAGGTGTACCTAATAAACTGAGCTGCAGAAAAGGCTATTCACTAACTAGCATGTAGCTGCTTCCACTGCCAAATTCAACCACTGTGGTAGTTTGTTAACTTTTCCCTTATGTATTTAAATACTGAACATCTCTGCCAGCATTCAGTCCAAAGTTTGACATCAGTTGAAAGTGTCTGCAGCGAGAATAAAGTCAAAGGGTCAAAGTCCCACTTGACTCTTGGCATTGAACTCACCACACAATAAAAAGCCTCCATTATAGAGCCTGGAGCCATATCTAAAGTAATCACACATGTAATTTACCATTATTATTCTATTTTTCTCTCACTCACACACACTGGCATTTATTTAGATAAATGTGAAATCCCACAGACACACAACTGAAGATGAATCATCCATCCAAACAAACAGCCAAAACAAAAACCCAGTGAGATAATTGAATAATTTAAAAATCATAAGAGTCTGCTTTTTACTGCCTGTTGCATCTAATGTAGAGAGCTGGATTGAAAAGCTGCGAGATCTTAAAAGAAATGTAATTTCGAAACACACACACACACACACACACACACACGGAGGAAGAAGAGGAAGAGCAGGAGGAGGAGGAAGAGGAGATGATGAAAATCTGAAAGTACACATTGCTCTTTCCTCCCATCTGTGCATTACAAAAAAAAATACTGGATGGGAAATAGTCAAAAGACTTTTAGCTTTCGTGTGATCTTCAGGAGCATTTCAGAAACTCTTGAAAAGAGAAGTTAATGAACATCGATCGAAGCGTGCACACACACATACACACAAAACTCACACACACCAGGCTTACTGATCCAACAGCTGCTGAAGTTAAGTTTTAGGGATCAATTTTATAGCTTCGGTTATGGCCGAGTGATGCCTGCGATCGTCTATTAAAAATATTGTTAATTATTCACCGTAGGAGACCATTAATTGATGGCTTGAATAGACGAGAGGAAAAAAAGCATGGACAGACGACGTTTTAATCGATGATCACTTTATGGCTTATAGGTTTTATTTTACTTTATGAGTCTCCTCTGCAAGTGTGTTGAAAGAAAATATATATCAATGAGAATTTTGGTTGTTTTTAAATCCAGAAATCAAAAGAAAAGAGTTTTATTTTTTTTCCAATCACAAGAAGAGACAAAAAGGCCGTGATCTCCAAACCCAGAGGGCTTGTTGTTTACCGAGGATTATATATATATCCAATATGTTGGTGAGTGTCTGTCCGTTGGCAGCAGATTGGCCTTTTCTTTACTGTTTTCGCAGCAGCTGACACGTGTCTGCCCCGGACTGAACTTCTGCACTGACTTCAGGAGTAATTACAGCAACAGGGGACAACAATTAAAGGCGCTAATTGGGCAACAAAAACCGGGAGTGATACCCGACCCGACGGCTGCCTTGTATATGACAGGTAGCGCCCAATTTTTTCTATATTTGGGGACTCTTTTTTAAGTGTTTCCTGGAGTCCTTGAAGTAGCCTCGATGTCCTGCGGCTCTGTGGCTGTGTGGGTGGGGTGAAGAGGTGGTGGTGGAGGGGAGGGGTGTCACCCCGGGGCGATAATAATTAATATGGTGTATGCACTTGACAGGATGTAGATGTGTATTTGTTTTAACCCCCGAGAACAAAAGTAAATCTCAGGAAACTTGGATAAAAGGAGGGAAAATATACAATTATTCCCCCCAAAAAATGCGTGTTTTATTTTTCAGTCAGTCTGGACTTTTTTTTATTTGTTTCTCCCTGACTGTTCATTTAACAGCGACCACCTGTTTCCTGCCTCCTCTGCTCTCCTCACCTCACGCACTGCATGGGGAGAAATTAATTTGCTGCAAATCTTGAAGGCTTAAACAAGGCAGTGACGCCCCGGCCCCCTCCTCCTCCTCCTCCTCCTCCTCCACCTCCTCCCCTCCCTCCCCCTCCGCAAACCGACGAAGTAAATCCCCACAATTAGCAGATCCATATTAGCATATTAACCTGTGCTTCCTTTCCGAGGCGCATCCTTTATGTAGGTCAGACACTATTTTCTTAATTGCTTTTGCTGTCGACGGAGGACAAACATCTTTCTGGGCCGTTTGTTATGGTTGCCCTTCATTATGCCAGTCGTTAGTTTGGGGCTGGAAAGGTGGTGGTCTACTCACTCACACACACACACACACACACACAGCTATAAGGCTAAAGGACCGAGTTAACGGACGCTCTTGGCCATATGAGGCCGGTGTCTGACCGGAGCTGATTAAAACCAAAGCAGACTCATAAACAAGGCCAACACATGTGCGCATAGACGAGCAGACAGCGCTGTGATTTTTTTTAAAGCTGTGGTTTTTCATCTAACTGCTCCAACTGGAGACTCACATTAGTTTGTAAACAAACTCTTCTTAAGGTTTGCAAAAGGAGGAAATAAATGTATGGATCCCCACCACCACTGAACGCATCATCACTCGCTATAAGTGTTACACTCTGACACAATATACTTATAGCAGCCTTAAAGCCTATAAGGGGATTACTGTTAACACTGGTAGCAATAGGCTAAATGACTGCAGGCTATATTTTAATCTGATATGAATAAGTTGTGGCTCAGTAATAAACCATTTAAACCGATCAGCTTCCCTCTTGATAGGAAATGTAGTTCTTTTCTTACAATATCAGCTTTGTATTTTAGGGGCAACTGGTGTATTTAGGGTTCGTTTTTAAGACTAAACCCTGAGCTGCAGAATAAAATCCTTTAATCTAATGTTATGTGCTGTTGAAAAGTGGCAAAACCTGATTATCAGAAGATTTTTTCTGCTAAAAAATCATCACTTTCTGGTAGTAAAATGGGTCTGATGACATAATATTTAGTCAAAAAGTTAGTAGAGATGTTACTAATTTAACTCTGCTTCCTGCATGATTGTTTACACGTTTCCTCCAAATATATTATGCAAAAACCGCTTGAAATTTGACCCTACTACAATAATAAGGTCAATTATTAGTCAGTGTCAATAAGTTATCACAAGTGTCTATGAGATCAGATCTTTATCTCCTGCCTCTCCACGCTGCCTTATTTCCTGACACTTGCTCTAGAAATATGACAACAGGGCCCCCTGCTCTCTGCAGGAGCAGCAGCTCCATCCAGAAACCTCGGGGCTGATCTAAATTCTCGCCTCTGGGCTGTACCGTGCGGGGTTTTTTCGGGGCCTTTCCCTGCCTCGTCAGGCGGCAGATGGACTGGCTCCTGTCCGGAGATCAGCGCGCATCTGGTGCGGCGCTCCCAGCCCCCGGTAAGAGCGGGGCCACTCGTCGACATTAAGCCCTATTAGGACCGTCTACCGTGCAACTGGTGCCTCGGGTTTGGCGGCGACGGTGGCTGCACTCTCCCTGCATACATATATACACAGGCAACAGTATTCAATAACCTCCTGACATAAATAAACTAAACCTGACTCAATGCGCTCACAGATGTGTTAGGACACTGCTCTGTGCATAGTTAAGGAGGAAACCTTTAAGTTGGTTGTCACTTAAAAGACTTTAAAGGGATTTAAAACCAAATTATGAAGCAAGGTTTCCTATTTTCACGCCTGACGTCCAGGTGAGAGTCTGCCTGTCTCTCAAACATGTATATTCCCAGGTAAATATCACTGCTTTGATCCAGTCTGACGCTGATGTGAGAGGAAACAGGTAAAGCTGCTGCTCCTCCACTGTAGGCCCATATGTCAGCGTGATTTCCTGCCCTGAAGTTGATCAAGCCCCCCTCCCCTCCCACCTTTAAAAACACTGTGTAAATCAGACCTACACCCGTGCACCCTCCAGGTGTACTTCTCCTCAGTTTTTCTTGATATTTTCCGTCTAAAAATCAGAAAAATCACATGATCGCATTTAAGATCGGCTACTTTAATTGACACCAAAGCTCTCTCTCCCTCTCTCTCCTTTTTTTGCCCGGTTGCCTTCCCCATTCATCCCTCCTCCTTTCCTCCCTCCACCCTCACTCTCTCTCTCTCTCTCTCTTTTTTTTTTTTTTTTTTAATACCTGGCGTGCGACAGCCGGCCTTCACCGGTCTCGCCGTGCGGAGGTTTCACGTCGAGCCTCGAGGCAAAAACAATCGGTAACGGTTAATTAAAATATAAAAGGCCTTGAGAACTTTTTAAAAAGGAGGCTATATATTCAAGCCCCCCCATTCCACCTGGGCCGTTTGTGTTTCTTATGAGGACTTGTTCTTATTTTTTCCCATTTAAAGGCTAAATAGTCTTGATCAGGAAGAAAGAGGGAAAACTTGTCGAATATTTAAGCTTCTTTTTTAATGTGATGGAGAAGAAAATGTAATTCAGTTGGAGAAATGGAGCCACGTGAAGGAAAAATCAAGAAAATACTAATAAAAGAGCAAAAATGTCTCCTAATAAAACAATCAAATGGATTATTTACAAGTCTGTAATTACTATTATTATTATTGTAACCGATGAGGGCAGAGGAAGAGACGCATGCAGTAACAGATGGGAGGGGAAATAGTTGCTTAATTAAAGTGCAGAGTCAATCCCGGCGTCCCGGCGTCAGCACGGTCACAGTCTGCACTTTAATAATATCATAGAGTCGCTTTGGTTACAGTTACAGCTGAGCAGGAGAAGAAAAAAAAAACTCACATCCAAAACAAGACTGATTAAGGCTTATCTCTCTGCTCTGGGTTAGAGCTCTCTCTCTCTCTCTCTCTCTCTCTCTCTGTCTCTCTCTCTGTTGGCTGGTTTGTTTTTGAATGGCAGGAAATCTGACAGACAGTGGGGTAACTCTCCTCTCCTCCTTCAGCTTCCTCTCCTCCCCCCTCTCTCTCCTTTATTCTCTCCTTTTTGCTGCTCTTCAGGCTGTGACCACGAGCTCTGGCTTCTGCTTCTTCTTCTTTTTCTTTTTTTTATGTTTCTGTCTTTATTTCTGTTGCTTCCCGGGTGGCCTAAGGGCAAGGCAGCAAATGGGAGGGAAGGCTGCTGTGTGTTTCAGCATATTTATATTATTCTTATTGTGTATTTCTGACTCAAGCTCACTGTGTGGGTCTTTTACACCTGTTACTATTTCCACACGTTAAAAAGAATTAACCTGCTGCTGGTAAAACAGGCGAATCTCCTGCTTTTACTGTCTATTTTTTCCTGCAGCAATAACAATAAATGCTCCAATAAATGTAAACAACAACAAAAAAAACACCTCCTCTACCATCTTCCTCTACGGCTCCGTTCAGCTGGGCAGGACCACCCCGAGGGCGCGTGCTCAGGTGAGTTACAGCACGAGGAGAAAGACAGAAAGAGAAAGAGAGAGAGAGAGAGGGAGAAGAGGAGGGAGGGAGGAAGAGAGAGGGGTCACAAGACTGACCGACTGACCGAAAAAAGTCCCAGAATCATATGCCAGTCAAAATAATAATAATAATAAAAGCTACACACAATGCATCAGCATTTCCTCCATTCAAACATGCTCACGTGCACATACAAAGCTGATTCGAAAAGAAAAAAGATCTCGTGCTTCTGTCGGTTTTTCACAAAGACAACACTCACACTGACCCCCCCTCCTCCCCCCGTAAAAAGAAAGAAAAATGAAATAAGGTTCATCAAACGCTGTTTTCCATGCAGGAGTAAAAAACAGCAATAAACGAAAAAAAAATCTAAATAAGAGCAGAATTGTCGATTTAATTTAGCACATTTGCAGATAAAAACGCAAAATATTTAAAGTCAGAATAAATACAATTACTGAGAAATATTTTAAATTAAGCGATTTTAATAAATAAAGATGATAAGTGATCGATCTCGCTGTGATAACATCGAATGAATGTGTGTTAAAACACACGTGATTGTTTCATGGTGAAATCCGTGTGTTTACATTTAAAACAGCCTAAAACAATAATAAAGAAAATTCACCCTAAAGACATGTGATGCATGCAGAAAGCATCGAAATCATCCCGTTTCCAAAATGCAAGATAAAACTAAACTTCATCAACAAGCTCGTGCTGTAGAAACAAAAGAAAATCCAGTATTTTCTCTTTTTAATTCCGTTGATAATTATCGAAATTAGCTGGAGAATATTTCAAAGCAAAACTTACATTTCCGTTGAAAATCCGCACATTTTTTTGTAAAAAAAAAAATAAAAGAAAAAGAAAAAAAGAAAACGACTCAAGCCGATGTGAATAAAGAAAGAAAATAATAACACGACGAAACCGAGCAGGAGACCTGGTGAAAATACAAACGGGTCAAAAAGGAAAATGTCCACAAAAAGCGTAGAAAATGTTGAAAGAAGCACTTGGTTCCTTATTAAGGCGAAGATACAATATTTATTCCGTGTCTCCTGGGATGCTCCGCTCCGTCTATTGTCCTCCCATTCCTCAGTGCTGATGCTTAATTTTCAAAACTTCTATATTACCAAGGGACCTACGACATCAGCCGAGAAATACCCTGCAAGTACAAAATCCGTGAGCCAGCCCCGTCCGTGCAGAGGGGAGACGCTCGCGTTCCGCCAGCTTTCTGCCGTTATACCGAGAGCGCGCGAGGGGGGACTTTTCCATTTCTCTCGCTTTTTGAGGATTTTAACGCATTTTTATTATTATTATTCGACCGGGCCAGAGAGGAGAGAGAGAGAGAGTGAGAGAGAGGGAAAAAAAACACGGGTTACTTTGGAGAAAGCACAATGTCAGCGACCTTCCCCGGACTTGTCCACGACGCAGAGGTAGGCGAATTTATTTCACTGTGCATCCTTTAATTTGTGAAATTACAGAAGGTGTGTGAGTAGGAGAAATATTCTCCGGGTTAAAACTGAGTTACGGAGGCATTTCGAGGTTGCATCCGCTCTCAAGAAGTCTCTGAGTGGAGTGTCTACTGTATCGCATGGATTTAAAAAAATAGAATAAGCATGGAGGGAGAAATGAGTCGAGCATCTCGGTGGAGCTGCCGGTAAAAACGGGGCTTTTTATTTGAAGCAAATGAGGCTCGTGTGTGAAGCCGGTAACAGTGTGATTAGAACATTTCAGGGCGGAACAGTCTCCGCTGTGCTTCTCCTCTCACTCTGCTTACCTCCCATCCAGTGTGCAGCGAGAGAGAGCTGGGACAGTAAATTTGCCAGCAGCTCGGTAATAATAATAATATATAACAGCACGCCCTTTTAAAAAGCGCTGCGAGGAGAGTGACAGGCATGCCAAAGGGAGAGGGGAGGAAAAAAAAATACCGATGGCTCCTGTTGCCGTGCCGTTCGTTCCCCTCCCGGGCGTGTGGAAATGACATCTCCTTCAGGTGGTTTAAAGTGTGGAGAGAGAAAAAAACCCGCTTTGAGTGTGTGAGTTGTGTTTTTGAGTGTGTTTGGGAGGCAGAGAGAGGAGACACCGGCTGATGCTAAATGACACGGCTCATATATTTCACCGTCTCTTTATTATCTTGTAGATACGTCACGACGGATCAAACAGCTACCGGCTCATGCAGCTCGGCTGCCTGGAGTCCGTGGCCAACTCCTCGGTCGCCTACTCCTCCTCCTCCCCGCTCACCTACCCGGCGCCGGCGGGGACGGAGTTCGCCTCGCCCTACTTCTCGGCCAACCACCAGTACACGCCCCTGCACCACCAGTCCTTCCACTACGAGTTCCAGCACTCCCACCCGGCCGTGGCCCCGGAGGCCTACGGGCTGAACTCGCTGCACTCGGGCCAGTACTACCAGCAGATCCACCACGGGGAGCCCGCCGACTTCATCAACCTGCACAACGCGCGCTCGGCCCTCAAGTCCTCGTGCCTGGACGAGCAGCAGCGGCGCGAGCTCGGCTGCCTCGACGCTTACCGGCGCCATGACCTGTCGCTGATGACGTCACACGGCTCCCAGGCCTACGGCGTCGGCATGCACCACCCGGACCAGAGGCTGCTGCCCGCCGCCGGCCTGGGCCTCCCTCCGCCCGCGGCAGACGACCTGCAGGTACCGGCGGCCTCCGTCACCCATCTCCCCCTCTAACACAGTCTCCCCTTAAGGCCTGAGATCCAGATACTGCCCTCCCCCCTCTCTGTTTCCGGGTTCTCCTCTCTGGTTTATTAACACTAAGATCAGATCAGACATAAGATATGACAGGGTAACAGCCACCAGGCCCAGTGCCCCAGTACCCCTGCCCCACTGGCCTACTATTGAACAACCCCCCCTCCTCTGTATCTATTGTAACAGCCACACAACAGCAATTCCAAAAAAAAATATTGAACAGAAAGACAGCGCCAGATGTCTGTCTGTGCCTGTCTGCTTCATCTGTCTGTTGTCTCTGACACTGACGAGCCTGTGTTACATTTGACCCTGTAGGTTTATCCCCAGCACATCACCATCATGGCTGCTGCTGCTGCTGCTGCACGCCTCCTGCACCGGGAGTAAACAACAATAACAATAATAATAATATTCGGATTCCGTGTTGAGATACATTTTTGTTGCCAAACCAAACGTGACTGTACAACAACAGGCTGAGTAAATGTCAAGTCCACACAGGCACCGTGCTCTCTGAAAGCCAGGGCCCCGTTTCTAAAGGTTAATTGACTGGCAGTCTATACAATCCTATTGTGAAATCCGCCCTTTATTTTTTTCCATGAACACACGTGACCCATATTTTACATAATTCTTTTGCGATGTAAAGAAATGGTCGAGATGAAAACGGATTCGCACGGTGCTTGAGCATGTGTGTGTGTGTATATATATGAGTGTGTGTGTCCGGCTGTCTGTTGAGGCAAAGAAAAGCCGCTGGTTGCTCTATTCTCCGGTAAAGGGCGGATTAACGGATCGGGGTTCAGGGCACAATGCCCGGCTCCAGCGCCATAAAGCACCGTAGTTTATCCAATTACCGACTTAACGTCAATCAACTTTGTTACTTATGCAGCGACATCTGAGCTGGTTAAAACACGTCTCTGTGTTAAAACACAATTTAACACAGCGACACATAATTTCAGACACGTTAACTATTTACCAACTCCACTCAAGTTCGCTTTTATCGACATTTTTAATGTCATTAAACCAGAAAACAACGACTGTATTTTAATGTTTTCACTGTGTTTAAATAGCAACAATAACAAAACTGTCATAGCCGATTATTTTAATGACGATAAACAGATTAAATAGATGTTTTCTAATTATTTTATAACCGGATTCAATTTTCTTCTAATTATTTTATTTTTATTTTATTTAAAGGGTGTGGCAGATTGGTTTAAAGATATTAATATATATTAAAATAAAAACACTGATTTGTCCTCAACATGGAGTTTAGGTAATTAAAAATGACCATGCATTTTTCTAAAATTATTTTTATTGTTCTTTACGTCCTTACTGATTTTTTATGATACCATTTGAAACTGAATAATTTTATTATTTGAATTCAGCGATAATAATAATATGAAATGTATTCTACTAAACTAAAATGAATGCGCTATTTTTATTTTATTTTAATCTATTTTCTAAACATATAGGCTCCTAGCTGATGGTTTTTATGGCAAATATTAGATTTATCTTAAGCTGTCGGGACATAAAACCAGCGCAGGTTTGACCCTCTATTGAGCAAAAAAAAGAAAGAAAGAAAGAAAGAAACGGCTCGTGAACCTGAGCTTGCACGAGGCGGATGCATGAACTGGGGAACAGATGCGCCTATGGTCTCGTGCAGCCCGGTCGCATCTTTGAGCGCGTTAAAGAGATTTTCATGGCGAACAAAAGCAGCTGCCACACCTTTCTCCCGTCACTAAGCTAATTCATGCAAGACCTCTGCGTTTTGTATATTGATTTTATAATCACTTTAGCTTCGGAGTAAGAAAGAAAAGAAACAGAGCAGGAGCTGGTTAAGAAAGAGCTACGACAAGCTCCTTTTTTCCAGTTTATTTTAATCAGGGAGGGGTGGAGGTTTTTCTCTGCGTGGACCAGGCCTCGAGGCTCGCACGGGGGATTAAGTGTTTTCTGAATAAAAAGCGCGTGTTCTCCTTTCTTGATGACATTGTTGATAGCACGCGAGTCTGATCTGGACCAAAATGGCGGCGCTAACAGGTTTCCATACAGCCTTCATATATGTTCCCATATAGCCTATAGCGTGCCTCTGTGTACAGAGTAAGTGAACGCACCACCATCCCCAACAGGTTGGTGGCTGCAACAAATTCTGGACACTCGTGCTCATTTCTGAGTCTGGGTGAGTTTGTGCTTGTCCTCGCTTTATCGCCTGAAGCCTTTCAAATTAAGCTCGTTTCTGGCTGAGCCGTGAGTTGCATCCTTTATTCTGCTGTGCCCTCCGTTTTTTTTTTCCCTTACTCAAAGCTGCTAAGTGATGTACACTTTCTAACAAAAAGGCTTCCACCACTAGAAAACTGTTCAAAGGGCGAGCGAGAGAGCAACAGCTAGAGCCAATGTTTGGACTCTATAGGTGCTTTAGAAAAATACACGGTCACTTATAAAGTTTACAGAGCTGCACAGAAACCTAAAGGATCTATAGAGGCAGTGGTGTCCAAACTGGGGGTCGAGACCCTCCCAAAGGGCTCACAGGATAAATCTTAGGGGTCATGAGATGATTGATGGGGGGGAAACACATAGACTTTCAGACTTTTCTGTCATATTTTCATCTGAAATACAGATTTTTTTAAATCTCTTACTGTTTCTGAAAAACATTTAAATCAAACAATATCACTTGGTGAATTAAACTTATGATAATTTGGTGCGTTTCAGGCCGGAAACCACAGATTTGTCTCAGTTTGCAGGGGGGTTTATGGACCTTTATGATGTTGTGTTGTGAATGAACATATAGGGCGTTTTAGATCAGCAACAGTTCTGTTATTATCACTACAATTCAACAAACACGCGGATCTATTTATGCGGGTATAACCCCATCACTGAAGGTTCTAGTTTCATTAATGTGTAGGTTAGATTCCTGTATGTGCTTCTAAAGTCGAACACCTCCATTCATTGATCACAGCTCCTCCACATGAAGCACAAAAGGAAAAAAAACCGAGGCAAATATTATTATTTTTCTGCTGCATCTGAAGCCTGACAGCTGGGTAAATGTGCTCCAGCAGTGTAAAAAATCTGGGTGAAGTGATTTCACCTCCCTGCTCGTCCTAATGAGTGCGTGTCTCCGCAGGGCTCCGTGGAAGCGCAGTGTGGGCTCGTGCTGAACGGCCAAGGGGGCGTCATCCGGAGAGGTAAGTCCCCCCCCCCCCCCCCACACACACACACACAACCACCACCACCCCAACCCTCCCTCCCCAGGTCTGTTCTCTATACTGTTATAGTAGAGTATACCGGAGGCCGTGAACACGACAAGACAGCGAGCAGGCAGACAAACAGGCGGAACACTCCTCTCTTGTCTCCTGTCAACATGTTACAGCGGGAGCGGCCCCGTTTTCTCGCCTATTTAAACACTAACACACTGTTGAACAAGCGCGGAGACGGTGCTCCCCGTTTCCACTATGAAATGGACTGTCACTCACACACCTACAGGTTTTCTTTTTTTACCCAGTCACACTAAGTGTTTGGATTTTATTGAGGAAAATTAAACAAAGTGTCAGCAGCGTCATAAACTAATTTGGCGCTGATTTAATCGCCTATAGACACGATATAGTGCACGTGACATACATTTGAACTGTGTCACACAACAGTCTACATGACAACACACACTTCCTGTTTGAAGTCAAACCTGTGGGCGACATTTTAACAGTGGAAGACTGACGGCTTGTCTTTGTTGTCATAAGATAAACAGACTACTTTAATGTAATATTCATGTTTATTTTGAGATCATAAAATTATTATAACTCTGCTGATGATCTTATATCTATTCTGTGATTAAATTGTATAGGAAAACAGAGGTATTATTTAACTGTATAGTCCAAATATTAATGCTATATTTTTAGTAGCATGTAGAATACAACAAATTAAGACTGTAAAATAACTGATAATGTAAAAAAAAATGTTACATCCTCATTAAATCATAGGTTTATATTGTCAAAATACATTTACTTTAGTTCGACTATAAAGCAAAATTATCATAGCGTTATTCTGTAAAAGGTTTATATATAAAAGAATTGCTTAAAATTAAAAATGGCGGTGAAAATATAATTTTCGTTTAGCTTTTCTCGGTATTTATCAGGCATTTAATCGCTTCTAGGCAAATTCTATTTCATGTTATTTTCATTTTAGTTTCTGGATTTATTTTTGGGCTGTATGTAAACTAAATCACAGGGTACATTATGTTTTTTTTTAGTGCAGTATTATTGTTGTTTGTATGTTTTGGTCAGAGACAGCAGAGTGAGTCGGCTTAGGTCGACTCCTCAGGTGAGGGATGTGGATGTGGACTCGGGTCTACAGACCAGACCAATTTCCTCACGAGTGGGTTTTTAAAACGCGCTGTGGATCTCCATCAAAAGCCTGCTCCTGTGTTTTTCTTTTTTTCTTTTAGTGAGGGGGGGGGCTATGTGTAGTTTTCCACTCAGAGAGGAAGGCTGTGTCTCGGGTTTAATTTTTCATCAGCTCTGCCTAGGTGTTGGGGCTTTTCTCTCGGATTGACGCGGGAATCCCTTCGCTATCACTTTCGGTTAATGGTGCGCCATATTTGGCCCTGAGCTCAGCCGCTGCAACCATCACAACCAATAATCTTTGCTTTACCTCCCGCTCCCGTATCGATAGCTTCTCTCGCCTCGGGCGGACGCTTTGATATGCTAATGCCGAGCGGGGCCCCGGATTCAGCCGAGATCATATTAATGTTGTTCTTTCTGACTGCGGCTTTGGCGGCATGAATATTCACATAACCTTTTTCAAAAGAAAATCACTCAAGAAACGCGGATCCTACTTAGGAGGAGTCGTCTGTGTTTTTAATCACCCTGCTATCCCTTTTCCAGTTCAGCTCTAACAGCAGCCTCACAGATCAAGCCGATCTGTCAGACGCGCGCCCCCGCCACCACAGCCCGTGCACGCGCCTCCCTCTTTTCTGTCAAGACGGCGGGCCTTTTTTTTTTTTTTTTTTTTTTTTGAGCTATAAACATTGTTGTTAAAATATGAGGAGAATGACATTTGGCCCGTGTCTCTTTTTCTTTAATTTTCGTGGCAAACTCGTAAAAGGCGCTTGATTCCGCGTGTGATCCCGCCCGCCGCTCGCGCCGCAGCCCGAGGCTACTCTCCGTTGCTTAAATACCGTTATCGCCTCTGGGCCCGCGCGCTCCACTGACTGCACTACCGGCAATAGCTCTTTTCGATTGCCCTTGGCAACATAAAATACAAACTACTTTGAATCAAAACATTTTTAGGGGAATTAATATGATGTGAACCCGCGGCTTTCAGAGACGCGCGCCCCTGTCAGAGCGCGTGAGCCTGACAGACAGGTCTGCCCGGTTTGTGTCACATGTAGACACAGACGAGCCGGACTTAACACGCGCACACCACACACGCGCGCGCACACCACACACGCACATACACAGGTGCTTAACCAATCGTATCAATCGATTCCCTCGACCTGAAATCGTCCATTTTTTGACAGCCTGACTGAAATACAAGTCCCATACTGCCTTGTATGAAAGTGCTGCCCGCTGGACTACAACAGGCTTTTGTTTATGATGTCACAGGTGTGCTGTGGGCACGAGCCGCTGTCCATCGTTCTGAAATGAAAGGTGCGAGCCGCTGTCCACGGTGCTGAACAGCGGATGACATGTTTTTGAAGCTACAGGTTTAACTGGCTTCCTGCGGCGCGGATAAATGACGCCATATCTGCTTTGTTTTAAAAATATAGATTACATTTCCTCACGCGGAAGGCTTAGTTGGTGGCCAAATTTGCCCACAATGCCGCGAAAAGACGAGGCAATCTCTCGCCTGCAGCGGTGTTCTCCTCGGCCTAAATGGCATCCCCCTCCTTTCTTCCACTCATTCCATCATATCCATGCGCGGCCTAATAACAAAAGCGACACACCCTGCTGTTAGATTTGATAATGAGGCAGATGAATAATAGAATATAGCCTACAGTACATCAGACAGAAACCTTGCGTTTCAGCTGCTTGAGACGTTATTTCGAGTGAAAGTTTAATAATAACAGGCCTACTCAGAGCAAGTCGATATATTCCAGGAGGATCAAGCGAGACTGATTCAGATGCAATTAATAATGTGAGAGAGCCTTCACTATCACAACCGCAATCACTTATTCACACATTCAGAAACCCTCAAGTACACAATGAAATCAACTCGGTGGTTGGTGGAAGGTGATTAAAGGGAAGGTTTTGTTTTTCCCTCCTGGGATTAAAGCAGACAGCTCGTACATACACACAAATATTGAGCTGAAATAGCAGAAATATAAATATATGTACATATTAAAAAAACACATGAAATGTAATATTTAACTAGTGAAAAGGAGTCTGATGAAGTGCTGAGAGGAAAAACATTGATCATGCCTGTGAGGATCAATGAGACTTGATCATATGTATGTTTATGGGCTGAGAATGGAGCACTATAACAACTAAAATAATGTTTAAACATAGATTTTGTTTACAGCTTAACAATGAAGAAAAGGGTGATAAAAGCAAGAGGCCGCTGCTCAATTAAAACCTCACATCTCCACTGATGTTGATTTTGAATTTTTCAGATAAACTGGCTCATTAAGATGATGGAGTAAGAAAATTCTCCTTCTTCTGAAGATGAACGAATCATTTAAAAACAGAGTTTTATCTGAAAAATGCAAAGTTGCAGAGTGGAAACGGGGCTGTTATAAGAAGGTGACATCTTTGGAGATACCTGGTTTTTATAGGGCAGCAACAATGATCAGTTTGTATTAAGTTTGACAGGTAAATTTTGGGGCAGTGTAAACAGAAATGTGGATGAAGGTAATATGTGTGACAAAAGTTCATATGAAATTCAGATTATTTTTTATAACACATGTAGAAAAGCTTTAGTAACACACAGTGAATAGATACTCCAGCCTTTCTGTGCTGACATATTATTATATTAAGAGACGTCCTGTTGCTCAGCAGACGCATCGTTGATTTTTATTCTGCTATTATCTGACCTCATGCAAAGTTTGTCCACAGATAAAGCCACCGTAAAGAACTAAAGGTACAAAATAGTCTCAGTGTCTGCACACATGTCCTGAGCCAAGTGGAAGTTTTACCGATGTAAAAAACAAACTAGCTAATTTTCTACAAAAGCACAAGTTTCGTGAACTACTTTGACGTTTTACTTTTCTGAATGGAAACATTTACTACAGGCCTTAAAGTTCCTACACTGAGAGTAAAGAGCTCCTGTAATGAAAAACACTGCAGCCTCTCATCACTTCATTTCACTGTGAAATGAGGGAAACTAAAGACCCAGTGATACTTTTCACTGCTTTCACTTTTACACTTTGTTTTCTTTACAGAGGAGGACCTGGGATTATATTTTCACACAGCACACTTTGCTTCCTGTCTATTATTATGTTTATATTATTATTATTAGTAGTAGTACTTAAGAAAAATCCTTGTTTTGCTGATACTATAACTATACTGCTGTTTATGGCTGTATATTGTATGTGAAGGTGAGAGTACAGGCAGTGAGTTTGTGCACTGACAGAAGTTTGGGTTATGTCGTTGTGTTTGCATGTTTAACTAACCACCTGGATCTTATTGGTTTATTGTTTGTTTTTTAAAACTATACTTTTAAATCCATGCTCCTAAATAAGCTGAGAGGTGTTATTGAAAAAATGCTGATAAATATTTATAAAAACCCTGAAATATTCAAGCATGTGTCTATATAGAAGATCTCTAAAAATAACACAGAAGTTGGTCAAAATAAAAACTATCAACACAGTAAAATGTACCAAAGATTTCTGTGGAATAACATTTTGACCTATTTTTAATCCCTGCAGCGCTACACTGATGTACACATGATGCTACACGGGCACCAACACATAAATAAAAACTTTCACTATTAATTTATAAAAAGAATTTACCAAGCTAAAGTAGCACTATAGGTTGTCCAGAGTTCTTTAGGTAGTGAATTACCATTTAGCCCCACTGCTGTGCTGTTTCTTTTCAGCTTCATGTTGGTTTAACTTGTTGAAAATTGTTATTCACACAGCATCATCAGAGAAATACGTTGAGTCCATTATGTCCTCACTGCTGTGGAGGTGAAACACTCAGTCAGTTATCTCTCACAGCTCCATGTCAGACCCCCTCAAAGCCACAAGAAGTAGTTATTGTATTTAAGTCAGTTTTATTTACATAGCGCTGAATCACAAGAGAAGTTATCTCTAGGTATTTTACATACTTTAAAATATATTAACAGAGAGAGACCCTTTAAATTCCCCCCATGAGCACTAGGCAGCTATCAGCCTCGACCAGTTACAGATCTATAAGACACGTGTGGACACCTGATGCTTTTATTACGCAGCAGTAGCCATTTGCAATAACTTGAAAGCGACTTTTTTTGCCATTTGAATGAGTTTAAAGCTCCAGATTCTGGTGTAACTGGCTGATATGAAGCTGTTGCAGTGCAACCTCAACCAGTACTTCAGCTGACGATGAGAGAACAAACTTTTCCCTTAACACACCAGAAGTGCTACTCATGCTACTGTTTATCCATGCTGGGCCTTGCTATAACACGTGTTGTTGTTGTTTGTGTGCAGGGGGGACATGTGTGGTGAACCCTACAGATCTGTTCTGCTCGGTACCAGGCCGACTGTCGCTGCTCAGCTCCACCTCCAAGTACAAAGTCACCATCGCCGAGGTGAAAAGAAGACTGTCCCCGCCAGAGTGCCTCAACGCCTCCTTACTGGGCGGCATACTGCGCAGGTCAGTGCAAACACACACACAGAGGAGGGCAGAGATATAACTATACACCCAAGAAAATAATTCAAGATGTGTAAAAAGATGCTAAATCTCCTCTAAATCTCCTCTTTTGGTGTGATAGGAAAGTGGTGGGGAAAATAGCAAGACGACCTGGCAGTGTATAATAATGCAAAACAGAATAATTGCACAAACTATAACCTCTAAAATCAACAACTTGTAGACAAAAAATCTGTCATTAAAAGACTGAGAAAGGTAGAAATCATTGTACGTGCCAAAATAATGCTGAAGTAAGGAGACCAGTGTGACAGAGGAGGATTTAAAAAATGAAAACACACAGAGGTTTTTATTTTTTTTAAGCGTAAATCTGGCTGGTGGGCATCGGAGAGCACCGCCTGAGTCTTTGTAGCCCTCAGATGAAACAAGAGGATATACACTAGCGCTCACAAAGACTATTGTAGGCGAACGAGGGGGCCGGGGCTGCACGTGCCGCCGCCATGCCCAGGGAGCCAGAGGGAGGCGAGACCCAGGCCAAAGCATGCCAGGATCAGAGGGAACCAGAGGAAAGCAAGAGTTGCCAGCGCTGTATTATTGATGAGGTGGAGAGAAAGGAAAGGGGGGAAGGAGAGAGAGTGGCTGGTCCAACAAGATGAGGCATCAACAAAGCAGAATTTAAAAAAATGCACAAATAGAGATCCTCGTCTGGAGTAAAATAAATCACATGGACGTCACAGAAGTGTTTGTAAAAGGAGACCTCAGCTGTGTCATTTGCCAAAGTGTGAGAGCCACAATCACTTATTTTTCACCGAGTGTAACAGTAAATATACAGAATTTAATCCTGAGTTTTTCCTCTTTTTTTTAGTAATTTCAACCAAAATATCCCAAAAGGATCTTTAAAGTTTCGTGTGATAGGAAGTTGGCATGTATGTTTTGAGAAAACGAGACATCACAGGGACTGTTCCTCCTGTTTTCCAAAATAGAACTCCTCACTTTGGGTATAGAAAGACGTAAATGTCTCAAACAATAAAAGCAGAAACTCGTGGGAACTAGTGACCATGAAGGAAGCATATTTAATACATAATGAGTTGACGTGTTTTAATTTTATACCCTTTGATTTTATGATTAATGCTAAGCAAGATCTATATTCTTCCATCGTTACTTTAAGACTTAATTAAACACATTTCTCTGTAGAGTACTTTGTACTTTGGCTCAAGTTTCTGTGAGAAAATGATATGTGATGAAGATATTCAGTGTTTTATTGTTTGATGGTGTGGGGTATGTGATGGAAACATATTTCCTTTTCCCCACAGAGCGAAGTCTAAGAATGGAGGCCGGTGTCTTAGGGAGAAATTAGACCGTCTAGGCCTCAACCTGCCGGCAGGACGGAGGAAAGCTGCCAACGTCACACTGCTCACCTCCCTGGTGGAAGGTGAGTCCAAAAAGACGTCTTCCAGGGATCCTCTAGTCACAGTTTCACATGCCAGTATCTTTATATTTAATCCTTTTAGCGTCTGTTTCATCAGACTCTTTCCCCTCCTCTGTGTCTGTGTTTTCAGGTGAGGCGCTCCACCTGGCGAGGGACTTTGGCTACACCTGTGAGACAGAGTTTCCCAGCAAGGCGGTGGGGGAGCATTTGGCGAGGCAGCACAGTGAGCCAAAAGAAACCAGCGCACGCAAGAAAATGGTTCTGGCTACAAAGTGAGAATACAAACACACACACACACACACACACATAAATAAATAAAACAGCAAAGAGGCTGAAACGGTTTCCAGCTTAAACTGTTTTTGTATCTCATCGGCAAGATACAGTATGTTTTATTCTGAAATTCTCCTGATGTCACTGTTTTCCTGTTTTGGCAATGATTGATCCATCAGGTCACGAGGTCTAGATTTAAGTCTATAACTTAGGTGAAAATCCTGATCATTTCCAGATGTAAAACAGCCAATTTTCCACCAATTTTGCTTTGACTTTACACCTTATTTACCTTTGACAGTCGGTTTAGAGCCAGAAATGAATTCCTTTATCCATCCTTTGATTAAAAAGTGCTTGGACCAACATGTTAAACTTCTAGAAAAGTGGTTGTGTTGCTCTTTGAGAGGTCAAAGGTTAAAGAGCAGTTTGGAGAACAGGAGGAACATTAGAATCAGAATCAGAATAATCTTTATTGCTACATAATGTTTACACATTTCTCGGTGTATCGGTGCCAAAACAGTGATATTAAAGTAAGTAAGATAAAAAGTACAAGTAAAAAGCAAGAACTGTTTTGCAAGGAACATAAATATAAAGTGTAGATTGTAATATGTGGGGGGAATAGTCCAGAAAGATGTGCGTTAATGTGACGTGTAGTGACTGGGGGAACAGGATGAGTCCATGTCAGAAGAAGGGGTCTAGATGGGAAAATTTATTGTGTAGAAATTTAACCTTCGTACAGAATTATAAAAAACACTCTCACTCATAATCACATGCACAAACACAGTCTTCATGCATACAGTATAGCCTACATTATGTTTGAATTTTAAGATATTCCACGCTACAGGGCTTGTATATATTTAACAGTAAGAGTTATATTTCTACAAGCAGTGTTGCACACTGAGTACTGAATGTGCTGAAGGGAAACAGCTCCCACTCTTCCACCAACTAAGCTGATTTTTTTCCGATAAAGTCGTCCCAACAATGACGTCAACATGCGAAAATACGGCCTGGACAAAACCAACTTTAGGTTTTTTTGTTGTGAACTTGTCCCACTTGCCGAGAGGAAATGAAATTTATGTGTGGGTTGATTCAAAATGATGAGGATGGGTACAAGGGGAGGAAAAAAAGAGAAATTGTGACGGTTGTGTTGGAGACAGATGGTAAACCCTCAGTCCCTCCCCTCCTTCTGTCTGTCAGGCAAATCTGTAAGGAGTTCCAGGACTTATTGAGCCAAGATCGCTCTCCTCTGGGCTCCTCCAGACCGACCCCCATCCTGGACTTGGACATCCAGAGACACCTCACACACTTCAGGTAACACATACAGACACACACACACACACTATGTATGTATGACAATAACACTCATTCCAATATGGAGTCACTCTCTATGATTAAAAAACTACAGAGCGGGTTTCAGTTTTCTTGCTGCTCTCTGTTTTGGCTCTGACCTCTTTGCCATTTTTGAAAAAAGATGCAGCTGTGCAGTTTGTTGTTTGGCACAAGCGACAGAGGAGGAGGAGGAGGAGGAGGAGGAGGAGGAGGAGGAGGAAGGAACGGCGGCTTGTTAGCAGAAATGTCACATCTATGGCATCATCCTTTGCAGAATATACAGAGTTTTAACAAACCCTCCAAAGGGAAATGTCCTGTAGAGTGCCAGGCAGAGAAACAAGATGTGAGCTCAGTCGCATAAACACAGATATGACAGACTGAACAACAGAGTCCTCCTGGCAGTCTGAGAGTCTGGTTTGAGAGGTGATCGGGCTTTTAGCTCTGCAAGGACCTGCCTGAGGATCTTATAGAGCAAACACAACCAGAGTCGTACTGTAAAACTAATTCTTAAAACCTTTTTTATGGCCATTTAACTTCATTTTTACCTCATTTAGCTTCACATTCTTACTCGTGTGTGTGCTTCAGTTTGACTGGGAGGTCAATTTTATCTTATAATACATAAAGAAACATGGTTAATTATGACTGATCACTATAAATACCAGTGCTGGATTTTGAAGCTACTGTGTGTTTTAAAGCTGCAATGTAGTGTAATATCTGTATCAGGGCTGCAACTAAACATTATTTTCATTGATGATTATTTCCTAGACTACTTGTTTAGTGCAGAAAAAAATCAAAAAATTGTTTAAAATGTTCCCTAACTCACATGATAACGTCTTTAAATGTCTTGTTTCCCCTGAACAACAGTTCAAAACCTAAAAATATTCAGCTTACTATTCTATTAGACAAGGAAAAGCAGCAAATTTTCACAACTGAGGAGGTAGAAAGGAGGATATTTGGCATATTTGCATGAAAAAAAAATACTTTTATTTGATCTAATCGATCAATCGAGTGATTATTTTAGCCCTGATCTGTGTGTAATCGATTCAAAAGTGACTATTTTCAGGCCTAGAATTTGCTACAACAGCTGTAGTATTCAGGAATTATTGTGGAAACAGCATTTAGCCCATCACAGGACACTAAAACTCTTCTCTGACGGGGGTTAGTCCAACTAAAGAAACTCTTTTAGGAGGATTAGAAGCTCCATAATGCAGGGACGAGGGTTTCTCTGCAGTGTGCAGATTGAGAAAAGAAAGGGAAGCCTGCAGTGTAACCACTGACTCTTATTTGCACCTGAATGACACAAAAAGGTTTTTTTAGTTTCATCACAGTCTCTGTTTTTCCCCCTGACAGTCTGATCACTCACGGGTTCGGCACGCCGGCGGTCTGCGCGGCTCTCAGCACCTTCCAGACGGTCCTGAGCGAGATGCTCAACTACCTGGACAAAAACTCGAGCGGGAAAACGAGCGGACCCACCGACCAACAGATCAACAGCTCGGAAAAGACGCAGCTCCGGAAAACAGCCGAGCCCCAGAGCAAAGACGGGAAAACAGAAAAGACTGAGTAGCCCCCACCCACCCGGTCCCTGTGCCTTGGAGCGCTGCATTTAGGAGTGTGTGTCCATATGTGTGTGTGTGTGTGTGTGTGTGCACTCAGAGAGGATTTGTTAATTCTCACACACCACTGTGTCTTCATTGGGACAATTCATATTTATTGTTATTTATTTATCTTCTGTTGAAATGTAACACTAACCTGAACTGTCCCAAATAAGACATCCTGGTGTGGGAGTGAAAAAACACATCCTCTGTTAAAGTGTGTGTGTGTGTGTGTGTGTGGTGTGTGTTATGACAAGGAGGAGCCTCGCCATGGAGACGGCTGTGACTCATCCAAGACTTTTATTTGTTTATTTATTCATTTTGAAAACAGGAAGTGAAACATGGACACACTGACGTCAGAGTTTTCCAGGACAGGGGTGGTTAACTGCCAACACAACACAACACAACAACAACAACACACACACACACACACACACAAATTAATTAAGGGTTTTTGGGGGCGGGGGGCAATTTGATCCCAATCCAGCAAATTCAGGTGCAGATTTTCTGCAGAAAAAACAAACTGAAACACTTTTTTTTAATCCCATGAAGTTTCATTTTATCTGTTTTGTGTTAAATTATGAAGAGAAATCACAGATATCAACCACAAAACGCACAATTTTGCTTTAATTCTCGGTCAATTCAGCTGAAATAATTTCACTTTCCAAACATTTTTAACAGATTTAACAGACAACACACACACACACACACACACACACACACCACCCCCTGCACCTGTGAGAGCACTTGAACCACACTGATTTTTTATTTTTTATTTTATTTCTACGCTCTACAATCAGTGCCATAGCAACCAGTGTGTTTACCATGTGGACGACAGAGAAAACGAGACTGTTTCTGGATGTGAGACTGATGTAACGCCACTGCCTGGGGTAGGATACACTTTGGTGTGTGTGTGTGTGAGAGAGAGAGAGAGAGAGAGAGAGAGAGAGAGAGAGAGAGAGAGAGAGAGAGAGAAGGGTCCAACTCAGCCATTTTGTAAAAGGTGACTTTGCGGTTGCCGTCGTTAACTCTTCCCTGTGCATGTCTATCTTTGTACACTCCCCAGATCGCAAGTTTAGCCGACACGAGCTCTCCGACTCGCTCATGAACATTTGTAAAGATATATATAAATATTTAAATTACTTTTCTTGTAGGCTTTCAACTATATATATGTTAAATCCCTACCTTCTAAAATGCCGGTGTTCAATAAAGACAGTTGCTACGTGTTCTACTATTTACTCTGGCTTTAAACTGTGCTGCACACACACACACACACACACACACACACACACACCATATATAAACACATACACACAGAAGGAGGCAGCAGAGCAGAGAGAGGGAAGCAGTATAGATCAAAGCCAGCAAGTGTGAATTATCCATATGAGTTCTCAGTGTTCAAATTATAAAAAGTCAGAGTTGGTCTCTAATGTTGTGAGAGAAGGCTCTACCTACAGAAAAGTTCAAAAGCCTGCTTTGTGTGCGCGAGCACATGTGTTTTCTTTCAGTTTGAGCGACTTCTGTCAGGTTTTCTGCTTATTTATATTTCAAAAAAAAGAAAAAGAAAAAGAGAATCAGATGATAAAACAGAGAGAGGAGCAGCTGCCTGCTGGCATCTCCATCCGGGCTCTGTAGGTTCTGTTTACTCTTTCATATTCCAGTCATTTAAAAAAAATAAAAAATAAAAAAAGGAGGTCACGTCCACTGCTTGTAACACACAAAAAATACATCATCACACAGGATGCATTTGCAGTGACGCCTGCATCGGTTTGTCAGACTCAATCAATGCAAAGTGAAGCCTCAGGTGGAGGAGTAACAGAGGTAAAGTGATGTAAAGGAAGGAAGTGACACAGGTGCAGGATCCCAGTATATTCCCAGTCTTGCTGTTATTATTGTTCGGTCTGGTGTTTGACAGATGGTGTTACCCCCCCTCTCCAAAAAATATACACACCTGCAGTCAATGTTTTATGATGCTGGGACAAAGCCAAAGCATTGATAATGCATTGCAAAAACGTCCAAAAAATGCATGATGACAAATAGTAAATTACAGTTTTCCCTCAGGTGTTTTGCTTTTCTTTCTTTTTTACAGTGATGCATTATTGCACAGCAGCAACACCAGTCTGTCTACACCTGCAATACAGTTTATCTTACTGGAAAAATTGTGTTTCAAACAACACAATAAAGAAATAAAGAAGGAAACGTCTAACAATCTGTGCATTACAGAACTGCCATTGAGAAATTAGCATCATATTTTGACTTGGTGCTGAAACAATTAGCTGAGTACATGATAATCTGATTTAAAAATGAATCAACATTTTAATAATTGTCATTTACGAAGAAAAAATACTACATTTTCTCCAGCTCAAGCCTCTTAAATCGTGAAGATTTGCTGCTTTTCTTTGTTTTAAATCACTGTAAATTTAGTCTTTGTGGGTTTTTCAATGCTGCTCTGAAAGTCTCTGCTCTGGAAAATGTTTTACAGACTAAACAGTTAATCCAAAACATAATCCAGTCATTAGTCAGTTATAAAAATTGTTAGCTGCAGCTCTGCTTTACTCCGTAATTTTCCCCTCTATCTGTTTGTTTGTGTTTCTTTGCCACGTTCAGGTTCTGTCAGAGGAAACAGAGGAACAGCTTTTCACTGCTCCAGGGTTTTTACTCATCAGAACAGTTTGATCCAAAATCGTCTTTTACGATTAGCCACAAACAAACTTCAGAGAGGGCGGGGGGTTGTAGCTGGTTATGGTGGATTGCTGGATATATCTGCTGCATGTGTCTCTTCAAGGAGACTGACAGTGTTTACATTTTCACTTTTCACCACCAGGAAGTTGATTTACAGCAGTGGAAAAAAGTTTTCGGACACCCTTAAAATTTTACACAATCTCAAATATTGTCATGAATTATTTGGGGGAAAATCTTTTTTGTGTTTCAAAAGGATGTGGCTGTGTTAGACAGCCACAAACAATAATACAAATAATATTTTTTTGTTTATTGTTTACAAGAAAAACTAACAAAACTAATTCTTGACAGTTTCAATGTCAGTTCTCAACATTGTTGGTATCAAAGTCAACAAGTAACAGAATGTGTTCAAAACTGAACAAAAACTAAATGAACCTTCACATCATCAAATGAATATTTAGTAGTCCTGCTATTAGCACGCAGTAGAGCTCTAATCCTGGCTGGTATGTTCCCCACGAGCCTTTCACACTGCTGAGGGGTAATCTTGTCCCATTCTTCTTGAATTACTGCTTTTAATTCTTCTAAATTCTTTGGTTTATGCTTTGAAACAGACCTTTTGATAATCCACCACAGATTTTGAATGGGGCTCATGTCCAGGGATTGAGCTGGCCACTCTAAGACCTGGATACAGTGGTCCTGCAGCCAAGTTCTCCTGGCCCTGGATCTGTGGCGAGGGGCATTATCTTGTTGAAACATCCAGTTTTGACCTTGACGGAACAGTGTACGTGCAGAAGGGAGCATGTGGGTTTTGAGAATGGCACAGTACTTGGCAGAGTTCAATGTGCCTCCACCACGCTTGACAGTAGCTACTGTACATGCTGGAGATAAAGCTTGGCCTGGCCTTCTGTGTACCCTCACATTATCAGGAGGATAAAGCTGGAAACTGGACTCATCTGACCACAGAATCTTCTTTCAGTTCCTGGCTGTCTTCTCTGTCTCTCACTGGATCAGGGGCTTCTTGACAGCCTTGTAGGACCTTAAGCCATGATCTAAAAGTCGGCCACGTACAGTGCAGGTGGAAAACTGGACACCAGTTTGGTTTGACCACCGCTGCTGAAGCTCCTGTGATGTCATTCGGCTTTTTTTTCCTGCACATGCGGATCAGGATGCAGTCATTTCCTGCTGAAGAAACCCTTGGACGCCCAGATCTTGGTTTGTCTTCCAAGCTGTTGGTTCGTCTGTATTTCTGCAGAGTGTTTCCAACTGCTGAAGGACTGCATCTGCACTTCCTGGCTGAGAATCTGTATCTTCAGGCCTGTTTCCTGCGTTAAGTTTCTTGTTTTAGCCATTTTTGTCTCTGAAGAACTTTCAAATGTGCTGGCTTTATATAGACACGAAGCACGGCAACAATGTGTCTTTTAATAAAACGCACAACCTTCATTAGTGGATCACTGGTACCAAAATTTCTTATGTATTTTTATACATACGTTTTTAATGGCTTTTTTAGGATTTGTTTAGTATTTTGGCTGTGACTGTACTAAAAGAAATTGCACTTGAAGACCTAAGACTGATTCTTAATGCAATATTTCACAAATGGGGGCGTCTGAAAACTTTTTTCCACCTCTGTAAATGGAGTCTACACAGTTATAGAAAGTCCAACATGACTTGAACGCAGCATTTCTGCTTGATTTGGATGGTTAACTGACTTCATGCCAATATACGGATGTAAGCAGATCTTTTTTTTTTTTTTTTTTTTTTTCTTTTTTTTTTGCTTTTGTTTTTAAAAGAACGTGTTATGATGACTTTATACTGTCAGCTGCAGGGAGAGAAGTTCATTCCTATGAGCGGCTGATATAAGGAGGAATCAGCCTGATATATAATCAAACTCATGCATCTCGACCAGTGTGTGTGTGAAGCTGGAACAGAGTGATGTGTATGAAGCGAAGCAGCTTTCTAAATTGGCTCTTTGATGGTTGCTGCATCTCACTGGAGGGTACGAGCAGCAACAAATGAGCACGAACACACACAGAGATACACACACACGCAAACATACACTCACAGAGAGTAACTTAATCACACTTTTGTTTATTACTTGCGTGATAAACATGTAATCCCGGCGAAAAGGCGTCCCCGCTGACCCCGCATTAGAATAATAAGCAGCTTGATCAAAATGAGCTGGAAAATTAAATCGATACATCGCCTCTGCCGGAGTTTCTGTAAATTGACAAACGGACAAGAATGAATCACAAGTTTGACATCAGCAACGCATAATGTGATGGGGCGGACGATGCATTATTCACACGGGCTATTGATCGTATTACAATGCAACTGCTCTGCATCAGAGCTGATTTTCTATTTCACTATTCTCCCCATTCAGCGCCATATTGTTTATTATCCAATTATATCTATGAATCCCCCTTTTTTCAGTGCAGTGCAGATATTTGCACATGGAAGTGAGTTAACATGCAGAACACACGCTAAAAAAATGAACATCTTCAAACCAGAAATGCATGCAATGAATACTGCCATTTATATAGAAGTGAATTAAACAGTCTGAGGTCTCAGTGGGACTATAACTCCTGCTGACTGAGCCCCACAGTCACGAATACCAAACTCTGCCAACTTCTAAGCCCCATCTCTCCAGTCTCTCTCCTCTGAAGCTATAACCCCCCTCCTCCTCCTCCTCCTCCTCTTCCTCCTCTTCTTCCCCCTCCTCCTCCTCCTCCTCCCTGGCTTCTCTGCTAAAACCTCTTCCTCCTCTGTCCTGATCCCCGTTCAGTCCCAGGAACCTTCAAGGCCTTTTCTCCTCAGCCCGTCATTCCCGACTGTCCCTGTCAACCCCCACACACTCACACACGTACGTAAAAACACACACCACAGGAGCTACTGCAAAAGACAAGAGCACCGTGTTCTTCATTAGTGATGATCATCCTGCTCTGCTTCCATCTCTATAATCAGATCCTGAGAGGAAACTGGATGTGGAAGCTACAGTTTATTTAATAATGCAGCATAATGGAGTTGGGTTGACATGGAAGCATGAATTCATCCTTTAACTCAGACTAGGATTCAGCCATTTTATCAGTTTAAAAAGATGTTATCCATGGTTTTATCTGTACCCAACAACCTCCAAAACCTGGACAGCCACTGGTGAGTCTGCCAACATGGAAACACTGATGCTTCTGTGGCATTAGAGGAAGTCCTGAGCCTGTAAAGGCCTTTTTGGATTCCTCATAAAAGCACAGGTGTTGCCTCTAACGTTAACAACAACTCTTTTATCCTTGTGTCCCAGTAAACCATGACAGTGAGCCTACATGTGCAATAAAAGGACGAGAAACTGAAGCGTCATTTACACCCGTGTTTGACCTATCAAGACGTCTCCTGTGACTTAGAATAATTCAGGTCTTACAAATAAATACCGCTGACATTTTTCTTATTGCACGCTCAAGTCCCATTTCTCACATTTAAAAGGTTTGAGACACAGTTTCCTGCAGTTTACCAAATCAAAGCTGAACTCAGGTCTCCATGTTGGAGCCTTCACCCACTGTTTCTGTGGTGCTCTAGTGCAACCTAGTGGTCGGCAGCTGAACTGCAGCCTGAGTGAGCACAATCACAACCCCCCATGATGTGACTAGGATTAGGTTTGAAAAGGAAAGTCTGGATACAGATATAGAAGGAAAATGAATCTTGAGGTGTTTTAATACTTGTTGAAGTAATAAATTAATTAAATTACTAATGTATGCCCAGGCCCAAGAGCTTAAGTCCAGAACGCTGCAGTAATACCACAAAAAAGTCTGGAAATAATGAGCAATTTGAGTAATTTTCCTGTCTGCCAACAAACTGTATAAATCACTGACAAAACATGCACTATAAAATACTGGAAATATACAATCATAAATAACCAGATGTTCCCTCTTTTCCAGTCTTTTGGAATCAAAATTCAACAATAATTCTGATTTTTGTAGAAGATTTCACGGTTTTGCTGAACCATTTCATCAGTGCTATTATAATACAGTTCATCATACTACCCCACACTGTCTCACTGGTACCAGTGCATTAATAATAGTAGAATTTGAGAGTTTTTATATGTCAATAATTGTGTCTGTGAGTCTGTTTCCTTTGCTTTGTGTCAGCACTTGTGGACAATTACATGTAAAGGAAGCAACTAAATGATTAAAGGATTACTCCGCTGTTTTTCCACCTTAAGTCCAGTTATTTAACACACTTATTGTGCTGATTTCCCCTCAACAAGGACGTCTTATCACACTGATTATTATCGAATACAAAAGGACTAAAACTGAAGCAGACAGAGTTAAAACCGTCCCTGGCCTCCTCCGGACTGAAATCCCAGGGAAAAGCAAAAAATGAAGACAAATGTGTCTCATTTATCGATGGCTGAGAACAAAAGACAGGGAGCAGATAGAGCAGTGTTAGTGTGACATGTGCGTAATGTATGCTGATACATCGTGTGTCAAAGCCCCTGCAGGACAACGACCACAACCATGCCTGCAGACTTCCAGACTGTCAGGACATCTGTCATTGCTGACAGTCATATGCCCTGCCATGTGTGTGTGTGTTTGTGTATATATATATATATATGTGTGTGTGTGTGAGGAAGAAAGAGAGAGGGATGGGTGAATCTTTGGCAGGGGGTCATTCCAGAGAACATGGGAACAGCCGTGCTTTTTAAACATTCATGTCTGGTATTCTCAGTGGCAGTTTGGTTTTTGTTTTTTTTTGCATCAAACATCAAAGGGGCTTGGCAGCGTGGCAGCCACGTCAGAGAGAGCATACGCAGAGATACGACTGTGTGCAGGCAGATATACAGACCATATATGAGTCAGTCCAGACCCAAACGTCATGAACTGAAGCCACTCAGGGCAGCATTTACTTCCTCCTTAAAACACATCCTGAATAACAGCTCCTGTCAACTTTTAACAGCCATATCATGTAGATTTATCTTTAAAAAAAATCCTCCTTTCTCCATTTAAAAACAGCATTAGAAAGAAAGGGACTTGACCAGCTGCACTGAGGCCTTCTAAGGTGGAAACTACAGGGCAATAACACATTATGTATAAAGGATTTGTCTCCCTCGATTCAGTTTTAATGGGTGCATGTGTGGTGTTCAGACACTAGGGGGAGCAGTTTACACACAGTTGAACAAGAATAAGTCAGGAGTGGTGGTAAGTAGGGATATGTGACAGTTAGCAAACATTTCTCCTGTTTATTAAGGATTTTAATTAGATTTTTAAAATTTAACCTTGACAAATAAAACGATTCTGTGTCCACAAATCTGTGAATTCTCCACTAATCAGTTAAAATATAAAACATGGTGAAGAGGAAACAAGTACAAGGGTATAAACATCTAATCTAACTGAATGAAATGTGCAGCTGTTCATTAGTTTTATACGTCTGCTTCATTTAAAGGAGACGTAAATCACAAAGTGTCGGGAAAGAACTGTTGAAAACTGGCTGAATTTGAGTCTGTGTCATGTTAATATCTATACATGTCTACATGACAAAATGCACTGAGCTGCCGCCACATGATTGGTTGATTAGATATTTGCATTAACAAGCAGTTGATCAGGTGTACCTAATAAAGTGCCAGGTGAGTGTGGGCACTGTATCTGCTGAATGCAAGTAGTTTATTTTAAAGGAATGAAAATGTTCTATGCACCAAAGAGATGAAGTGGGTAACAGCTGTCATTTCTACCTGAGGATAAGTTTAAAAAATGACTTCCTGAACATTTGATTTTATCTTAATAACAGGTTTTTTATATAACATTTGATTTATTGTCATTAGAACGCAAATATTTTTGCCTTCTAATCTTTTGTGAGACTCCACAGCAAAACTACATTATGTTAGTAAAAGTAATCACATATAAATGTCTTGATAAAGCTGAAATACTGCAGTGTTTTCTCTGTGTCCCTTCACTACAATATGATGCACTGTGACTATAAAATATTTTAATGCTGAGCCATCAAATTCAAAGTCAATCTCATAATGTATTGTGCAGCCATGTTTACATCCACCTTGCACGTATAAAGCCACATGTAATAACACACACCTGGTAACATAATTATGAATAATGCATGTGTAATTATTCCAGTGCTTACTATTTTTCTGTCTTGTGTCAGTGTGAGTGTATGGAGCCGTGCTGGTTGGATGTATGAAGAACAAACAGTTTCCACATAAGTCACTGCCAAAGTCAGCTTGTGGGTCTAAATGTAACACCACAATCCTACACGCCACTGTTAATTAGGATAATAGATCAATAAACTACACTCTAATCTAACTTCCAGCTATGAAGCGGGTTCTATTTTCAACCCGAGCTCCATTCATCATGCTGCTCTTACACCTGCAGGATGGTGCAGCCTGCTCTATAACTTTTGCTATTAGAGCAAAATATGGAAAAGTTAGTGTGTCCTGTAAAGTAGTTGTGTAGTAGTAGCTGCTTTTTTTTAATTTGTGTCATTCAAATTTAAGTTCCCAGTCTATACAGGCTTAGTAAACGCAAACAAATGTACAAACAGGAGACAAATTAAAGGACAAATTTGAGCAGATGAGTAGAAAAACTCTGATGCTTCCACAGAGGGCAGCAGACTTGGCCAAGGACCTGGAGAGTCAATGCCAAGGAGGAATGAAACTTTTCTGGAGGCTGCCAGTGGACCAGTACCTTTATTTATTTATTTTGGCTTAGTTTATTGACAACATTTTAATATATTTATAATCTACAATACATCAGACTTTCTCACAGATCTGATATTATGAAATATAAGAAAACAGGAACCAAAAATGACTCAGAAAGCTATAAAGATTGATTTTCATGTTGGTTTTTGCTTTAATTTGTCGCCTGTGTGTATGTAGACGTCAATTTTATGCCTCATCCATGCTCCCTGCAGTCCAACTAATAATTTTATTCATTTTTCACTTTATGTAAATCTATTATGAGCTACTGCAACACTCTCTCCACCCAATAAAATTAAATAAATTGCAGTGTAAGAGCAGCAGCTATGGATGTGGTGCCTTCAGATTCACCGTCTACCACAGCTGTGTACAATATTAAGCCTTTAGTTAACTGATTGTGCTTTTATTTTGTGAACTGCAGAGACATGAGATAAATAAAACATGTATTTCCTGTAATTTTTTCCTTCTCTTTTTGTTGTTGCTGCTGCTGCTGCTGTCAACCCGCCCTATCTTCCACAGTAGTGGAGGTTTTTACACAGGGGTTCCCCATTCACAAAGCCTGCTGCCTGACTTTACAGAGGGCGGAGAGAGAGAGAGGGAGAGAGGGAGAGAGAGAGAGAGAGAGAGTTGAGACATCCCTTCCTCACTTGGCTGCATTCGGTTTACCGACACCGGGAGAAGCGACCATGCTGTGGAAACTAGTTGAGAATGTCAAGTATGAAGATATTTATGAGGTAACGTTGTCGTCCAGCTGTTTGTGTCTTGGGGAAATAGACTTTATTACACCTGCTTTTTTTTTTTTTAGAGGAAATAATGAAGTGTTGGACATTGTTAAGTTCAGTGAGGTGTTTTCCAGGAGGCTTTAGGCCTGTTATTCTGTGATGTTGCTGGCTGTGAATATGAATTAGAGGACATTCCACTGGATGAAAAATTCGTTCAGATAGAAATTTCTGGTCATGTGGGCTAATTTCTCTGAGATTTTGTCTTATTTTATGTGTGTTTGTGGCTACGGTGCAGCTGCATCCACTGTTTGAATCAGGTGGTTAAAAAAACAGGAAAATATTTGACAGTAGGTGCAAATAATCTGTATTTAATATTTCTTTAAATTGGATATGTTTTTAAATGTGGCACTGCGTTTTTAATAAACAAACAACTTAAATTTATAGTTGAAAATATCTCTGCCAAAATCGTCAAAAATAGACAAAAATATGCATTTAAAAATAAATAAATGTCTTATTTTTTATTTTAAATCGCAGCAAAATAGAAAATAACTGTGAGAAACGCTGGGTCAGAGCAGGGTGATGTGTCAGAAGTATGTAAATCGTTTGGCTTTGATCCCAGAACAATAATTTTTTAGAAACGAGCGATGGGAGAGGGAGAGAGAGGGGAGGGGGTTAGAAATGCCGCCGCGCGCGCGGAGGGGCGAAAAGGCTGCTCCGGCCGGCTCGCCGCTGAATGGGCTCGAGCACAAAGCAACACGAAGAAGATGAAGAAGAAGAAAAGGAAAAAAGAGGGCTGCTCGCGAGGCCCCTCGGCTCAAGCCCGGTGGGAAGCCCCTTGTCTCGTGCCGCACATGGCTTTTCTCCCACGGCGCGAGGGGAGGAGAGGCTGCTGATGTTGTTAAACAAGTCATCCAAGAGGGCAAAGAGGAGGCTTGTGTTGGTCTACAATATAAAGTTTAATCGCTTCTTTTGACTCGTGACACCATTCACGCGAGCCCCCTCACGCGCCCCCATGTAGTGTCTCGAGTGTGTGCTTTGAGTAATAAAAGGCAGCTGCAACACAACAGGAGCCGCCCTTTATTTTCCTGGAGTGAGTTTAGTTTGAGTGAGAGGAGGAAAATGCTGTGTGTTCGATGAGTTCACCTTTGTGCAGGTGTTTTGCGTCTGTGCGTAAAAGTGGGTGAATTGTACTTTGTCTTACACGTGCTCAAAGGTTGAGGGAAACGAACCCGTCACCCTGGTGCTGTTAGTGTCATGATACTGAGCTTTACAGCAAACCCAGCTGTTTATATCGCCTTCTAACGCCTTATATTGGTTTATTATAACGTCAAACACTCGTTTGCGCAAAAATAGTTTGCGCAAAACTGTCTCCAAAGGCGGGACAGTGCGCTTTCCCTGCCCACAAAAGGCCCCCACAGCGGTTATTTTTGTGCTGGGGGATTCCTCGCGGCTCTGAGCGCCGCTGTTCGCTTTTCTCCTGCGCTCGATGAGAGAGAGAGAGAAACCCTCTTTCTATCTCCTGCTGTTCGCGCGTCGCTTCGGCTCTCCACGGAATTTAAACGTCACTCACGGTTGCGCGAGAGGCTTCACGCTCCATGTGTCGCCAGTCCCTTGCCTCGCGCACATTAATATTCCTGTAAGTCCCAGTCATGAATAACAATTACACCATATACCGGGGGTAGAGGCGGGAGCTCGGTGCTCACAGTCAGAGCGGCGGCAGCTCCGGGCGAAGGAAGGTTCTGTATGGAGCTGTGAGACCAGGGCCGAGCCTGCACACAACAACACGCGCTGCTTTTTACCTGGAATGAGTTTGGCTGTCCCGGCCCGGCAACGTCTTCACTGCCCTGCTGTTTTACCGTGAGCCCGCTCGTGACACCGACAGAGGGTTTACAGATGTTAGTTCACTCCTACTCCACTGCGGTGAGTTCTCTCCCCTCTGTGTGTTTCACTGCTCCTTTGCGTAAACGCTGAATCCGTAGATATTGCTGTGAGGTTTTCGTTGTGAGACATTTTAAATTAGACTGTAACATTTTACCTCCAGGCTCTTATGTGCTTTTTGTTCAGGAGATCCAATGCCATTTAGGCTACTCTCTGGCTGCAGCACCAGGGGCAATACTCTAATAAACGCATCATGATCCTGGGCCTCCATGTGGTTTCACTTCCTCTGAATGTGGATCTAATTCTTCTCTGTTCTCCTTCTTCACCCTCCTCAAGGACCGGCATGACGGTGTCTCGAGCCACAGCTCGCGCCTGTCCCAGCTGGGCTCGGTATCGCACGCGGGACCCTACTCCAGCGCGCCGCCGCTGTCTCACGCGCCCTCGTCGGACTTCCAGCCTCCGTACTTCCCGCCGCCGTACCAGCCGCTCGCTCACTACCAGAGCCAGGACCCGTACTCCCACGTGAGCGACCCGTACTCCCTGAACTCCCTGCACCAGAGCCAGCAGGGCGCATGGGGGGCGCGGCAGCGGCAGGACGCCGCCGGGGACCGGATGGACAGCTCCGCTCTGCTGGCGCAGCCTCGGGCCTCGCTGCCTCAGCTGTCCGGGCTGGACCCGCGGCGGGACTACGGCGTGCGGCGGCCCGACGTGCTGCTGCACTCCGCTCACCCGGGACTGGAGCCCGGTATGGGCGACGGACTGCTGCACGGGCTGCACGGTATGGAGGATGTTCAGGTGAGTCAAAGGTCACAGGGCTAAATGTGAGACTTTCCTGCCACAATTGTGATTTTTGTTTTGTTTTTTAAAGTAATTTTAAGGATTTCTGACACGAGAAATAAATCTGCAGAGCGATTTAAAGTCAGGGAGCAGCGGACAAAACAACGATTAATCCACTGCATTTCTACCATTACTGAATATTATCTTAACAGCAGATATTAAATCTATTCAAATGCAATTATCACCATTTATACTGATTGAATTTGATCTAAAATCCACACACGTACCGTCCAGCAGCCTTTTCTCAGTCTGGATGCTGCTTTTTAAAATGAAAAATAATAAATGAATAGAAATAAACAGTGTTCCAGTGGAAGCAGCGGTCTGGTAATTGTAGACAGCTGTCTCCTTCATTGTCTCCGCATGTTTCCCGTGCCTTCAGAGTTAAGGTCAGTGAACTCAGAGCAGCTCCCTCAGGGCTGGACTCTGCACAGCAGCTGTAGCCTGGAAACGCAAATGGCCCACAGCGAAACAAACTGTGTTACAGGAGGAGACCTGAGACATGTCTGATGAGAGGGATGCTGAAGATGGACATGATTCTTAATATAATATTTAAAGGAGGGAAGTGTGGAGAAGATGCTGCTATACTTTATTAATTTTGATAAATGGAAAAACTGCATTTTTTTGTTTTGAAACCTGTTTAAACTTGTGCAAAATTATTATTATTCGTAGTAATATTATTAGCCATGCTCCCTCTGTTGTTGCCACTGCATTTATAGGATTTGAAGGCTGTCGTTTTTGTTTTACAGGCTGATATAGATTTTTATTTGTGAGCTGTTAAGGTGCCAAATACACAAAGCAAGCTACCAACGACTTTGTGAAATAGACTTTATAGTGGAGCTGTGTAGGATTTCATCTTCCCCTCGTTTTCCCCCCCTCAGGGCACAACCATCACGAGTTGTTTGCCATTTAACCTCCACAACAGATTCTCATTTCTTGGCTTTCCGTATTTGTGTCGTGCATTTATTAACCTCCACATAAATTTGTTTTAACAAATTATTCATTTTTTTCTCTATTCTTTTCTTTTCATGCGGGTTTGAAGCAAGTGATGACATCGGGTCTAGTTAAAAGGGAATTTATCTCGCAGGATGATGAATGAGTTTTTTTCTGAATAGCTTTTTTCGAGCTAAGTCATGATGACTAAACCAGTGGATTATAAACTAGATTTTACTGCAGCGTGGAGACAAACAACTCCCTGTTTTCTCTGCTTTTTGAATCTGAACTGAGTCCTGCAGGATTTTTAATGTTGATTAAATTCAACTCAAACACTAAAAATTAGCTCCACGTGCTCGTTAACTGGCTTATTATACAGTATCAGGACATGGATGACGGTGTATAAAGCGGTCTATAATGATTTGTATTTATCTCGGTTTTGACAGACTATTGAAGACACCAACGGGACGAACATCCTGGATCAATCAGTAATTAAGAAAGGTACACACACACACACACACACACACTTTTTACACACACTTACGCATTTCTGTGTGAGCAATTGTTCTTCCACTGCAGCAATATGATAAAAATGACAAGATTTAACACAAATATCAAATATATTGACAAATAATACAATAACTGGGGGAAAAATATGCGTAAATTTTTTTGAGATTGTTGACATATGTTATTAAAGGGAAGATATATATTTCTTATCTCTGTTTACCGTTATATTATTTGTTTTAATGTGTGCTGTGAAATATGATGATAAGTAAAACAACAGTAAATCTGTGCCACAGCTGGAGCAGGTATCTCATCTCCACGCTGTGTTTTTGGGTCCATGCAGGGTTGAGGAGGAGCGTGAGGTCGCGGGTTAACGATCCCGGTATATTGACTCGCAGGCAGTGTGTCGCTGACAGGCTGCCATGCTGCCGCTCTGATGATGTGCGGTGATTTAGTTACGGGATGTTGAGTGACTGAGCTCCCCGCGGGGCATTTAAGCCGCTGATGTAATAAATGGCACCGCTCACGGAGATCTCGTGAGCTCGTTTAGAGCTAATCTGCGGTATTATCCCCCGTGGAGCCATCAAAACCCCCTCGCACTGGCCCCTACGCATGCATACACGAGGCTGGCTGGCTGCTTGATTCTTCTTCTTCTTTTTTTTTTTTTTTTAGTACGCCATTAGCGCGAGCATTAACACGCTGGATGAAGGAGCATCCAGTGCTGCTGGTGGGAGTTAAACCGGCCGTGGAGAAAAGACGGGGAGGTGGTTAATGCGATTTGGGAGCGCGAGCCAATCAACAATCGATAATATTGTAATGAGAATGTCGCGCGACATTAAATAACAGCAAATGCCCGGCGCGTGGGCGCCTCATTAGGCCAGGGACGCTCTCTGAGAGCGCGTGGTCTTGAAGTTTAACAGAGGAGACGGATTTAAAGATTTAAGACTTGAGTCATATCAGGATGTTTTCCCTTTATTAAAAAAATAAAGTTATGTAACACGTCCACTCATCGTGCCTCTAACCTCCCTCTTTCAGTTCCCATGCCGCCCAAAAACGTGGGCTCTCTGATGCTCGGCAAGGACGGGCTGATCGGTGGAGTCACCGTCAACATAAACGAGGTGTTCTGCTCGGTACCGGGCCGCCTGTCGCTGCTCAGCTCCACCTCCAAGTACAAAGTGACCGTAGGGGAGGTGCAGAGGAGACTGTCCCCGCCCGAGTGCCTCAACGCCTCCTTGTTGGGGGGCGTGTTGAGAAGGTACGACTGAAGCCTCAGAGCAGGGTTTTTGACGCAGAGTCATGGCGGAAAGAAAAGTCTCAGGAAGCCTGTGGTTCATTCAGTGAGCAGTAGAATCTGTTAATTAAAGCCTCCACAAAGATTCTACTTAACATTAAAATCTCTGGAGACAAAGTGGAGCACAAGCTGATACGTTATTATTGTCAATGTCTGTTGATATTTCAGTGCACAGTTAAGGTGAACATCCAGTGGTCTGATCACGCGTTTTTACACGACTGTTTCCTTTGTTTCTGCAGAGCAAAGTCCAAAAACGGTGGGAAATGTCTGAGGGAAAAGCTGGAGAAGATTGGACTGAATTTACCTGCTGGAAGACGCAAAGCTGCCAATGTCACATTATTAACATCTCTCGTAGAAGGTGATTGATTTTTACTTTGAAACTGCGGAAATACACCTCTCCTCTGACACAGAAACCTCTAATATCTTTTATTTATTGTCTGTAAGTAAAGCAAACACATCATCCCTCTCTACTCACTGCCCAAAACTAACTCAAAGCCCAGTGTGAGCGGCCTCAAACACAGTGAACTCAATAATAACATTCAGCGCAAGCAAGAAGAAGAAAAAGCAACTGGCGCCCAGAGTCAAAATGCGCCACTAAAAATAAAAATAATTTTTAGAAACGAGCTTCAGCTCCAACATTACCGAGAATTACGCACGGCCAAAACCTGGGGCTGCAAAGGTCATGACCTTACAGGCTCACTGTAGCTGTAAAACCTGGATGACAGCAGCGCCAGGGAAATAAATATTCAGCGTTGAGCATGTTGAGTGCGCGGTTTGGTCTGTTAAATTAATTTAGGTAATTAAAAGCGACAGTTTGGACACCAACATTTTAGCTACAACAAATTACTTTGCACATGAAGCTCATTTCTGTGTGATGTTCATGATTGATTTTACCACTTGTTCGTTTGAATTAAAGCAACACTGTCCTGCAACCAGCTAACATGGAAATATAGTTGAAATATTTTTGACTAAATCCAGGATTTACTGTTTTTTCCTGCCTCATTGGCTGTTCCTCACACTTTACTGTTCATTCTTTCCTTCAAAACGCAAAACAGAGTAGCTCCCTCTTTTTTAATAATCATGCAAACCAACTAATTATCTTATATCGTTAATTTTCACAATAAAAGCTGGATTTTATTTGAACATTTTCGATCGTTTTTGTGTCAGGAGAGGACTACTAGAGGCAATTGGTGCGTAAAAAGATAATATGTCGTCTGTAATAAATATATCCTGCACAGGACAACCAGGAAATTAGCATGAATAAATACTAATAATTATGAATAAATAAATAATTTGTTGGATCTAAGAATTTCTGCAGCACAGACCCATGATAAAAGTGAAAGTTAAAATAGAAATTCGCATAAATCTCTATAAAATACTTACATTACCTGTAGCTCACTGTTTGATTACATTATATTTACATTGATTATTATTACCCCCCGTCCCCCCCTCCCCTCCCCTCCAGGTGAGGCGGTCCACCTGGCCCGGGATTTCGGTTACATCTGCGAGACGGAGTTTCCCACCAAAGCCGTGAGCGAGTACCTCAACCGGCAGCACGCGGACCCCAACGAGCTGCACACGCGGAAAAACATGCTGCTGGCGACAAAGTGAGTTTGATGGACCGTTTGATTAGATTCTGTTCCCTCATAGTCTTTTATGGGGCGTTTTTTTTTTCTGTCACGGAATATGTAACACACATGTCTGCAGTGAAGCATATAGGGAGATTCCACTGGTGAAGGGATTAAAGCACGTGATTATATTGTTGACTCGTTTGAAAATAATACATTTAGGTGCATTCAAATAGAGGAAGGAATAGTGGGAAATAAAGAGGACAAAGGTCAGAGGCCTCTGTCAACACATCAAGATAGAAGAGTGACAGAAATGGGTTCAAATGTCCAACAAAAAAATCAAATAAATCTTAAGATATTCCCACCTTAGAATAGTCTCATGCGGCAGAATTTCCCATAATTCAGTGCAATAAAGATCTAAAATAAACATGTATTTGGGCTCAAACTTTACCAGCATTTATAAAGCTTTCAGTTGCTTTACTGTACATACAGGGGTGAAAAATAGGGCACCCATCCTCTCTGAATAGGAATATTTCTGCTGAATGAAATTATCGTGAAATTAAACTCTCTCCCATTTTCCTGAGGCCTCTATGACCCCCCCTCTTTAAACCTCCCCTTCCTCCTTTTCCCCTGAGGGTGTAAGCCTCCTCACATATACTCTGCAGCTTTAACTCTATATCACACACAGTACCAGTGCTCACACATGGTGAGCATGGTATATAGTGACATTTGGAAAAGGGAAGAGCGAGGTTTTGCTAATGAAAGGCATTGAACTCAGTATGGATCTAACCTGTGATGAAAACGGCTGATTGAAAAATTGCCACGGTGAAAAATTAGGGCAGTTAAATTCAGCAGAAGCGTTTAGGAAACGAGCAGGAATCCGCTTTAAAGCCGAGAGCAAAGCAAAGCATTGATTTTCACCTTCTGATTGTGACATAAACTTACTCTTAACACACACACATATATATAAAAACAAGGTGTCAGATGCAGTGTGATCCCATCACTTTGTATGCAAACTACACAACTAAGCAGGATAACCTTTAGCTCAGGTATAGACGAACCTTATTTGCCGCTGGAGACTTTTATGTTGCCTGTACAGCTCACAGACATTATAAAATAACAAGCTCCGAGGTTGCAAGTGTGTCTGACCTCTGCTTCTGGTCTCAGAGGCGATCCATTTTTACTGGTTCTCCTCGTAAAAGTTACTTATATTAATCCATTTTTTATGGCCGTTAAAGCTGTGGAATTGAATCCCGGGATCCTTGTGATTACCTTTAGCGAGTGAGCGGGATAAACCAGGGCAGCAGCAGTGATGTGGATTTAAAAATGTGGATTAAATTGAAGAATCACTTTAGGGTTTTGGCCATTTTTTGCAATTAACAAAAAGAAGGGCTTCTGCTAATTAACACAGGGTCCTAATCTGTGTCCGTTCACTCCCCTGAATGTGAGTTTTTGTTGTGAGCAGAGCTCTAAACCACCTAACGAAGCTCCCTTTAGGAAGCTTGTATTTTTAGCTTGCATAAATAGTGCTGTCTGCTGGCCTGCCTGTCTGACTCTGTGTGTGTGTTGGTGTGGTATACTCAGTATGTAAGGCTGTATGTGTGTGTTTGGTGGTGGATGTTTGATGCTCAGATTCAAACCTGTTCCAATACGGGGGTGTCGGTGCTGCCTGTTAGAAATTCATTATTTAGCAGTGAAGTGTTTCAAGTCGCCAGAAAACAACAGCGAGAGCCTTGAGTGTAGCCCCGGGTGGCGGCTTCTCCTCTCTACTCCCCTAACCCCAGCTGGGCTCGGCCTGCACAGCCTGTCACTCATTTGCTGGAGCTCTGCCCTTAGGCCGCTTAGGATGTGTGTGTGTGTGAGTGTGTGCATGGGGCGTGCAAGTATGAATCCGAGAGAGAGAGGGGGAAAGAGAGAGAGATGGGTCTCTTGAATATAAAATGTGGGCCTAAAACCAGAGGATGATTTGCCGAAATTTAACAAGGAGAACAAGGTGAAGAGGTGATTTCCTCTCACTGATGCTCTTCTCTGTGAAGCCGTGTAGTGAAGAATGAAGAAGCATTTAATGACCTCTCCTCACAAATCACACGCGTTAACAATTAAAAATTAGTTCCTGATGGTGAAGGCCTCGAACTGTACAGCGAGCACGAGCTAGGGGTTTTGTGCAGCAATGAAAAATGCGCTATTAGCATTAGCGTCTTTGTGTATTTTGGTGTTTGATGGAGAACTCATCAAGCTTAAACAACAGTCTGATAGCCATGCAGGAAAAAACATGCCTTAGATAATAACAAAAACATCAGCTGTTAAAGTGAAAGAAAGTAAATTAAAGTAAATTTTGCAGCAATTTTCACAATTAAAAAAACAAACAAAAAAAGGTATAAAATTCTTTACAGGCAGTTGTTGTCTGGGTTCAATCAGAAGGCACGTTTCTAAGGAACAAAATACTCGATACTCTCAATTGGAAAATTCTCACGGTGCATCCAGCTCCATGTATACAACTCCTACTGTAGCAGCTGATTACATCAACTCCTGCTCGCGCTCTCTCTCTCTCTCTGTTTTCCAAAGGCATTCTGGGAAACACAGGGAATCACAAAATGAAACAAAAGTAGATAGAAGCAGGCTGAGGGAAAGTGGGTTCAACAACAAAACAAACTGCTACGCTACATCACAAAAAAAGGCCTTAGGAGCATCACTTAAAGGGGATACAAAAGAGGGAGAGTGTTTTGCCTTTGGGATACATTATGTCATGCGGGAATATCAGGGGAAATTAGAATTTCTTTGCATCTAAATTTAATGCATTCGACTTAAACTCCTATTGTGTAATGATAGTGCAAGATTCTTGTATAAACACTCGAAGCGTAGGATAAAATAAGTGCAGGGAGACGGAGGGAACCACTCCTGTGACCCTGGAAATCTACTGATGTGACACTCAGTTTAGAGCAGAGGCAGTTTTCACCGCGTGACAGAGGAAGATTTTACAAGATTTTACCAGAGAGTCCTCATTTAGCAGCTTAAATCTTCTCTTAATTAACACAGAACTGATGCAGCGAGCTGTAGCTCAAAGCTCCCAGCGCCTCCCTCCTCTGTGAATAGGTGGGTGGGGTCATGCTTCCTTCTGCAGCTGCTGAACTACCTGCAAGGATTTCATCAGTCTGGGTTTCACTGATGGTCTGAATGCTGATTTAAAGTCTTTTTTTTTTTTTCTTTTTTTTTTTTTTAAATACTATTCTGGAGGAATTGCTGCTTTAGCTTTGTGGCACCACCCCTGATCCTCTAAATTACTGCAATTATTTCTACATGTGCTGCGCTACACTCAGAGAGCAGTGGACGGATCGAAGCCTCGCACACACTAAAATCAAAACAGATTTTCTATACTGTGTGCAGAGGATAGACTGTCACAGCACACCACACACTAACAGATTCACCACCAACAACCAGAGTCTGGACTTGCAAAACACGAAATCTGACACCGTCAAACACAACTTTAGAGTGAACAAACATGGCGAACAACGATGTCTCTTGTGCTTCCTGATTGGCTAACGCTCCATTCCACGTGACAATCCACAGAGTACGTGCTTAGCTTTCCTCTAAGAACATGTTTCATATTTATCGATCGGGGAGGGTAAAATCCCTCTGAACACACCTCACACCTCAGGAAAATCTGCCAAGATCATCTTTAGAGCCATCAGATAATCAGGCCTTTGCTGACTTTGGTCAGTAGAGATGTGATTTGTGTGTTACTGGGGTTTTAACTGGAAGATATCACCACATAATTTACTGCAACCACATCACTGACAACCAAAAAAGAGACACACTAAAATACAGCTTAAAGTTAATGTGCTTCTTTTTCTGCACTTAATGCAGTTAAAGCACCAGAGAGCTCCCTGCTGCTGTTTCCCTCCTCTATAAGACTCTCTCTGTAATTCAGAGTAGTTTCTGTCAGCAGTGCAAGAACATCTGCAACTCATGCTGCAAAATATCCTCACTATCACCCCCCTACACACACACATACACACACACAGTTGCAGAGGCACTGTAACAGATGTAGGCAGTGGCTGGTTTGGGTACATTTACACTTTATACTGTGTACTGGTTTGCTGACAAAGCCGATGTCTGCTGCGATTTTAAACTTAGAAGTATCTCCTCGATGAGCTCTGTCGATTAAATTCCCCACAGTGTTGCATTAGCAGGTCCCCTGGCTGTATTTCAGTATTAGCTTGGGGCAAAAAATTACTGATAGGCCCCTGACAGAAGATGAGGTAAAGATCTTATTTCATATACTGTTGCTGAAACTCAAACCAGATTATGTGCAGCTGATGTTTTGAGGCCCCAAGAGAACTGTTGGTTTTAGCTGAGAGATTTTAATATGTTGTCTACATTTAGTGACAGCCTTGCCAATATTAACATTCCCAAGAAACACAGAATAAAGGCTGTGGTCATTAAATTTAATGACACTGAATCAGCCATTCACTCAGAGTTCCCTCCTGACGTCGTCTTTGTGTCTTCTCTCTCCCCACCTGCAGACAGCTGTGTAAGGAGTTCACAGACCTGCTGGCCCAGGACAGGACTCCCCTGGGCAACTCGAGGCCCTCGCCCATCCTGGAGCCCGGCATCCAGAGCTGCCTCTCCCACTTCTCCTTCATCACGCACGGCTTTGGGTCGCCCGCCATCTGCGCCGCGCTCACCGCCCTCCAGAACTACCTCACCGAGGCTCTCAAAGGACTCGACAAGATGTTTCTCAACAACCCTTCCAACAACCGGCACGGGGACGCCGGCAACAAGGCCGGCGACAAAGAGGAGAAGCAGCGGAAATGAAGCAGGGCGGGGAGGTGTGTTGGGAGGGGAGTGACGACGGAAAGAGAGAGGGAGAAAGAGCCGGGAAGCAGGAGGCGGCCACACACTCACACAGAGAGAGGCGTTACACCGTTAACTTCTAGCTTTACACCACTGCGACTGACCTGCCACACACAGGGCTGAGGAGGAGGAGGAGGAGGAAGAGGAAGAAAAAAAGGCAGAGGAAGACACACCCGTGGGCCAGTGTCAGAGAGCACAGAGGGATTTTTCATCTGTGTTACGTTCTTTTCATTCCCCCCGAGGACATGGTGGTTACTGTGTTACATCCATTTCGCTCCCCCTGCCTGCATCCTGTGAGACTGAGACGCTGTGAGCAGCCAGCAAACAACAATGTGTGTGTGTGTTTGTTTGTGTGTGAATGAACGTGCGTGCGTGCGTGCGCTTGTGTTTGTCTTCACACAGGAAAAAAAAAGCATTGTGGGTATGAAAATTTCGGGTGACGAGTATTCTGTGAATCTGTGAAACAGGTTTGTCTGGTTATTTAACACGAGCACGAGGAGGGAAGGTGTTAATTTATGTGTGTAAATATTTATTTATATTAATTTAAAATGGATGGTTGTGTAAATAGGTGCACCAGCTATTTTGGCGTAGGCCTATTTATCTGTGATTCGACCTTTGTGAGCCGGCGGGCTGGGACGGGGCGGCTGGGGTGGGGTGGGGGAAGGGGTCGGGAGGGATGGGTTGTTGGGGGTCGGGTGGGGGGCAGGACTCATCCAGTGTTTTTCTGTTCTTATAGAGCTGTTGTCATGGTGCTGATGATGGGTAGACATGCTTCTAATTGTCCAGTGATTTCATTTCTATCACACTGATAATAAACCATGTGTTTTATTATGCGAGGTGTGCAGCCTGCGCCTTTTCTCCAGGGATGGAGTCCGAGCTAGAGTTGGAAGAGTTTGGGGAGGAGGAGGGGGGGGGGGGGGGGGTCCAACTCACTTTCTGGTTAATCTATTCAAAAAGTATTCATTCATTAGATGATGTGAGGGCATTTACCTTTACTTATTTCATGAAATATTAATGATAAGCTGTGAGTGAAATAGTTGAAAATGCAACTTTCTGAATGATAAATTAGAATTAGTTTGATCCCAACACTGATCTTGTCATTCACTGTGATATTCAATGGTACGTGTTGCATTCACGGGCCTCTTTGCCGGTCATTAACATGACAGTCGGTGTGTGTTCGTTACAATATAACTGTTTTTCAGGTTTTGGTCCTGACGTGGAGAAAAAAAACAACACTTTTATTCACTTTTATTCTAACAATACTGATTATTTACTGCAGCAGACAGAATTTCAGATCGTTGTGAAGACATGAAACAGTGAACTGATATTTCTTTTACTCTACTTTTGCTAAAAAGAAGAAAAAAAGGAAGGAAATATAACATCTAAATCTTCCTACAGGGAGGAAATATGTGTTAGAAATTGATAAATTTAAAGCACAAACATTGGTTTGAACGTAAAATAAAAAGATAACCTGCCACCATAATTTAAAGACCAGCATTGGGACACACAGGCTCCGGTGAAGTGGACATTTTGTGCCACAAAATTTAAGTTATCATGATTATTTTCTGGTGCAGTCACAGGTTGTTTCCCTCAGAGTGAAGCAGGCTTTTATTTTGATAATGGCTGATATCTATATTTTACATATGGATCCATGTTTGAGGTGAAACTCTGCAATTATATACCTTGTTATAATTGTAGTTTATGTGGTGAGAATGTGCAGATTGGGCCTTTAAATGGTCATATATGTTATTATTGATGACAAAATTGTTAAATATTACATGTATGGTCATGTTCAATAATATTATATATGCCCAAATCATCATCATTATTATTATTACTACACTTTATATGTAATAGGTTTGCTAAGGTTTAAAGTGCCAGTAGTCTGGAGTCCATATAGGCTATTGCAAAGCCCCTGAAATGAATAGGCCACACACACACACACACACACACACACACACACACACACATACACACCCTGATGGATACCGTCTTATTCCAGGGAGATAATTGGCTGCATTTTCCAGCCAGTGAGGCCCCTCGTTTTCTGAGAGGCTTCTCTCACTCCTGCACGCGCGCAGGGGGAATAGAATCGTGCCTCGCGGGCCCGCTTCTGCGGTGGGGATCTACCGCCGGTGTGCTAATGACGGGGTGGGGGAGAGAGCGCGAGACGCACAGAGAAAAGTAGAGGGAGAGAGACGGAGAAAGAAAGCTAATGAGAAAGAGAGAGGGGGGAGCTGGAGAGAAAGAGTGAGAGATATAGAGAGAGACTTCAGAGAGAGAGAGGGTGTCCCGCGGGCTCGGTTGACCCGTGGAGCGGAACACCGCGTGACGCAGGTGCAGAGTTCAGCACCCGCATGTCCGCGAGCGATTTCCGCTCAACAAAAGACGAGAAGCTGCTGAGCATCAGTGGCTACAACAACGACAGGTTGGCTGGAACAATAAACAAACAAACAAACAAAAACAACAAACACCAGGAGAAACGCGACTAACACCGTACCTTAATCAAATTATACAGTTATTTTAAACATTAAAAGACACTAAATCTAAAATTATTTCATGCTATTTTAATGTTCGCCTATGTTTACCTGTTGTAGATGAATCAGACTGACTGAAATATTTAGTTGAATATAGACACACCTGACATAAAAAGTTTTTATTGCCTTGACCTGCAACAAAAAGTAGGTTTCAGTCCTAAATTAAATCTAACAAACCACCAGTAGAGCTCAAGAATGTGATTTAACAAACTTTGGCTGATGCACAAAATCAACAGGGTGCAGTGAAGAATTATGGATGCTGTAGTTTGTTAAGGATTTTAGTTTTTCCAACTTAAAACAGCAAATAAGGCCCAAACAAATCTTATAATCTGATTCAAGCACAATAAATGGTGATAAACTAAATATTATTTATTTGTGGCATAAATTATAAGTATGTGTTATGAGCAGCAGCAAAAAGAGAATCCAGAGGAGCAGGAATTTTTACCATTGCCAACAAAGTTATTTTTTTCCTTTCTTTCTCATTTCTGTGTATTGAGCCTCAGGCCTGTTGAAAATGCTTCAGTCAAGGCTCTGTCTGTACAGAAACTACCTGGTTCTCACAAACAAGTGGTAAAGTTCATGCAAATCTTGTTTTGGGGAATTTCCCTCAAACACCTCCTATAGGATATTACAAAGATGACAGAATAATTTTTAAAAAAATTTGTAAGGACTGGAATACACAGAGATGATGTTCCTCGTCTAAAATTACACATTTAATCCAGACTTTTTTTTTTAAGTGTGTAATGTTTTTTCTTTTTAAATGCAGGTGTCATTAAAAGTGTAGCACAGTGTGAGTCTGATTGTGCAGCAGCCAGCAGTCAACACACAGCATCACTAATTTCTGCATGAATCCATCTTCAATACACAGTTACAAGTGGTTTGTAAACATTTATATTAGAATTTTAACCAATTCTTTACAAGACAAACAAAATGTCCTACAAAAACATGATGCATGTGACACAGTTTCACAATAACATCATGTTTTGAGTTGACTAGTGTGAATTATAGTTTTCAAGTGGGTCATAAATGTGTTAAAAAACCTAACCAGTGGAATTTATCACATCAAGCAGTGATTATTTAATGTTTTTTTTCCCCCTGAACGATAAGAAAACTGATAGATACTGATATTACAAATCACTGCAAGCTACAGGAGTGTCATTTAAAACCTAAGAAAAAAATCACAGCTCAGACACACACCCACTAAAACCCTGCAAACTCTCAAATTAACAAATTCAAGTTAATACAAACAGAGTTAAACTGAAATCCAGGCTAATGCAGGAGTCAGTGGAGCTTTTTAACACAATTACCAAGTTTCCCTCTGTGTATTCAACTAACAAGACGCTCATTCACACACCTCTGAGTTTTTGACATGAAGAGATAATCCCAACTTCTACAGCTAAGACCAACAACACAACATCAGAGCTGATGATGAAAGACGAATCATGATGCTGTGATAGAAAAGGTTAGCGTGGGTCGGCCCCTGGAGGTCCCCTAATCTCACCTCACCAATTGTTAGCGTGGCATTATGTAAGTTCCTCTCTTTTCCTTCCAATAATTTGTAAAAAGTCATCTGTCAAAGTTGTTTTGTGCGGCTTCTCATTGCTAAACTCCATCACTTCCTGTCCACCAGCTGCAGACTGTTTAAAGCCGCAGATAAGCATCTGGGAGAGCTGGGTCTAATATGAATCACTTGTCTTTGATTAATCGGCGTAAATGGGAAGCTAAAATTTATTTTTATGAAAATGTCACAGGTTGTTACTTTAATGAGCAGACCAGCGCAGGGTAATCCAGTTACGAGCATGGACTGAGCTTATGAGGACAATGAGAACATTTGATAGATTCAAAGTATGAGAGCAGAGCACCGACGCTCTCTCTCTATGTGCCGTCTGTCTGTCATTTTGCCAGGAAGTGAGGGAGCAGACCCCCATCAGCAAAGCCCCTCAGCATTCTGTCACGCAATGGGCTGTAAAAATGCTTATCCAACGCACGCACACACACACACACACACACACACACACACACACACACAGGTTATGCAGCACTCAGACAGCAGAGTGCCGGTCGGGAGTAATTCCTGCTCGGGGCACTGTGCTCCAGGCAAGGCAGGCGCGTGCTGGATATTTCATTATTCATTAATTTACTGTTTAACAAATCCTGTCATTACTGAGCCCGAGCCGAGTTCACGCACACACACACACACACACACACACAAAACACACACTCGCAGCAGTGGGTGTCAGGCATGGCAAATCGGCCTGTTTGATCCCGGCCTCCTCAACAAACGGGGAGAGAGCCATGAATAATAAGAAACGCGAAGCCTCGCCGGAACGAGGGAGCGTGACACTGTCTCACAAAAAGCCCTTTAGCATGGAGCAAAGCTCCGCCGGGGCCTCACCGAGGGCCCAGGGTTCATTATATGAAAAGACAAAACAAACAGTTGGCACAACCATGATCGATATGAAAAGGCGAAAGCTCCCACACACACAAAAGGCGAAAGTGTGAATCAGTCACGTTTGACAAAAGACGGCGTACCGTTTTCCTTCTCCTGCACAAGGAGGAGTGTAAGCATGGCTGCCGTTTAGCATCCTCACCACTGAGTTCACTAATGGGATAAGGATTAAAGCTGTGAATATGGTTTTGGCTCATCCATCCCTGTTTTTGGCTCAAATCCCCACAAAAACAAAAGGAGGTATCGTCTCCAGTTTCCCATAAAACGGCTGAGTATACAGTGAATGATGAACTCAGACACTACAATAATGACTTTTACTTTCCCTTTTCAGTCTAGTTCACTTAATTAATTAACAGAGGAAGCCTCGAGGCTACAAATATTCATTATTTCAGAAAGAAAAACATGTATCATAAATATTATAATGATATATTTGCGTTGGAGGAGTACATTTTATTCTAAACCAGCATGTCAGAGTGTTTGGTCTCCAGCTTGAGGAGGGTGGAGAAAAGGTGACCAGAGAGGGTCAAAGTCCTTCGAGTCCTGGGTGGCGAACGCCACGGCGAGAGGGATAAAGGCTGTCGTTCCAAGGAGAAACGACTTTATTTCTCGATCTGCTGCCCTTAAAGTCTGTGGGTGGCCGCAGACTTGATGTCATTAACATGTGACATATGTAGAGCTGACTGGGAGTGGCTGGAGGCCAGTGTTTGTCTCCGCCACTGTTCCCGTGTCTTCAGGGTGGTGGTGGTGGTGAGGTGGAGGGGGGCCAGGCAGGCTGAGTCTGGGCTTTGTCAGCAGTCAAGAAGCCAGCCAGGCCAGGGCCACTGTCTGCTGCTGTTGATAGTGAACACGTTTATCAGTATGCATGACGGACAGTGTGCATGAATGTGTGTTTGCTGGTAGCTCAGGGCAGGAGGGGATGAAGGGGGGAGGGAGGGAGGGAGGGGTCTGGCTTGTTATTCTATCAAAAAGAGGGGAGGAGGTGGAGGAGGATTTGGGGGGGGGGTCCTTGTTGTGTGGTGGTGTGGGCAGGGACACAGGCAGTCCGGGTCCCTTAAGGTTGAACTGAAGATGCTGAGTTGAAGTGACACAGCTGCTGCTGCTGCTGCTGCTGAGGCAAAGGATGCCTCTCTCCAGACGGGTCAAGGTTACACAGAGGAGAGTGCATCTCTGCCACAGAGCTTCTCGTGCTCACTTACACACTAAAACACCCACGTACAAGCACGTGAACACAAAGCAACGCAAACAAAGCTCTGAACCGCCGAGGTCAATAACGTCCAGTTACTTGTGCATATAATGAGGAGAAATCTCTATGTATGTAAAGACTTATCTTCACAGGGTATAATTTGGTTTCTTAAGCCGTTTAAATGACAAGAAGATCAATACCACTGTCATATCTGTACCTTAAATATAAAGGTATACAACCTGGAGCAGTTAGCTTAGCTTAGCATAAAGACTGGAGACAGAGGGAAACAGCTAGCCTGGCTCCATCCATAGGTAACAAAACCCACCCGTCAGCACCTCTAAAGATACCATGTTTGTTTAATGTTTTCATATTCTATACAGAGTTATCTGCCTGATAGTCTCACACAGCCATGGCCACCAATGCACCCATTATCACTCTGCTATAGGGGGAAAATGCTCTACTGTCTTTATGTGTCTTGCAACCAGTTGCAATTGTCCTGGGCAGCGCTAAGCCCAGGATGCAGCGATGGTGGCCCTGCAGAAAAGTGTCACAGCGAAGAGGGAGGTCACTGTTATTAAAAATGGTAAATTCCCTGCAAAAGATTGCACCAAGAGAAACCGTAAAAGACGTATTTCAACTGTGTGATATAACTTTTACAGATAAAAAGACTTGCCATATTTAGTGTGTGGGTTGCTAGCTCGGTTGTTATGTAGCTGAGGGAGGGAACGATCTATCTGCTCATCTACTTCCTGGCTGGGGTGTAGTGACTTCCTGGAGTTTCCCCTGCTTGCCTAGCAACCACACCATGACAACAAGCTTCCAGGAACTCCCAGCCAAGCATTTGCTTTGACACATTAAGTTTACTTTGAGCAGCAAAGCAGAAAGTAATGTTCAATGTTTTCATTGCAACCGAACACTACAGCAGCACGAGTTCAAGGCATTAGCGCTAATTTAAAGCTAACATGCTACGCACAGATAGGTTTTCAAAAGCTGCATCATTTTGTGAAATCAGGATGTAAAAGTCTTAGTGATACTAGTTCCCAAACTGGTTTAAAATAACTTGTTATAGTTATGTAATATATTGTGAAAGTGCTGTATTTGTTAAAGTTGACCTTCACCACCGCCTCCACTCCACCATGAGTATGACAAAAACTGAAATCAGCTGTTGCAGCGATGCGCTGCAAAGAAAACCTGCATGGATGTTTGCAGAAGTTTATTGTCAATCCAAACAGATGCAGGTATCAGATATGGAGTTTCAGATTATTGAATGGATGGTGTGGGGGTTTGATGATTACTATGTGTACACCACCTCTATTGGACTCCATCTTGGGAGTGTGTATGTGCATTATTAACTCCCCCTTTACTGACCTCTTCCCACCCTCTGCCCCCAGACACACAGTCCCCTGACAGCCAGTTGTTATTAGCTGTGTTTATTGTTGGAGGCATGCTTGGGTCATACCACTTACAGACACGTAAACATCGAGGCAGGACCTGAGAGGAGGAGGAGGGACGTCACAGCAGGAGGTCAGACATGAGACAAGAGCATCAGTCGCAGAAATAAAGATATTTCAACTTTAAACTGACAGGAGGAATAGAGCAGCACCTGATTGATTGAACAAGTTAAATATTATTCTGCTGATTTCATGAGATGATTTACATTCAAAAGCAGCTCAGTTTGTTTTAATATGTAACCACAGCTTATACATAATTTAACCCAGAAGTTAGCATCACCCTGGTTCCCTCCACAAAAAGCCAATGAGATTTTTTCATTGGGTTTTGGATTATTGCAGAAAATAAACTCTGTGATAAACAAAACTTTGTGATATTTACATGTTGTCTTCACAGATGAACACCACTGTTCCTGATGTTTGACGCCTAAATACAATCACCAGAAGTAAAAAGCCAATGTTAGGCTATAAACCAACGACACCACGGTCACATGACGTCAACGTCTCCACCACTAAGCTTCCAACTTGTCATTTCATTTAGCTCTGAGCTCTTCTACAGAAGCCTTTTTTCTTAGAAAGTTAGTGATAGTTTGAAAGAGTGTGAGTAGAAAATAGAGGAGAGACAACCTCTGTAGTCTCATTTTTTTAAAAAGCTGGTTTTAGGACTCATTCCTGCACCACTCTACAGCCGTCAGAACTGGCCATGTTTTGGCGCATAGTGCAAATAATAGCACTATCAATACCTTTAAGTCACATGACAGTGTTTACATTTATTAGTGCGATGCTGATGAAATGAATCCATGTAGACTGATAATAGCAGTTTAAGGTGTTCAAAGGGGATTTTTTCTTTAACGAATGCTCCAAAATAAGGAATTTTTAAAAAAGGAAAACAACTTTCTGTGGAACAAAGTAAGTAAATAACCTTTGAGAATAACATATCAAATCAAGGCATTTCAGCACTCATGGATGAGTCATCCTAAATCAGTGCACCATCCAAACTGTGGGTGTTTGGACTCCTGTATATGTGTAATGTAGTTTAGAGATGAAGTCATTTCTGCAGCTGGGATACTGTCAGGATTAACCTTATTCTAATCAGGAAATCACATCTGGTCGACGAGCAGATACGACCCACTCTGCTTCCTCCTATCTTTAATGTAAATGCACCGCAGACACAAAAGGTGCGATCAAAGATTTATGAAAAGCCGACAAGTCTGGAGAAAATGAAAAAAAAACGAGGGAGGCTGATGATGTGTTATAGCAGAAGATGATGAGGAAGAAAACAGACAAACTGTATTGTCTGTTGGTTGGTACAGATAAAAACGAAACTCTGCTTTGGCTCACAGACTGAGACAGTTGGAGAGAGAGAGATGGCCTCGGGGCGATAGAGGTCTCTGTTCAGTGTCTGAACAAAATGCCTAGTCTGATCGAGTGGGCAAGGCCATGAACCAACCATCCACCCCTATAACATCCAGCCCACCCCCATAACACTTCTAACACTGTGTCTGTGAGTGTTTGTGTGTCTGTGCGTTAATGCAGATACAGCCTGTTCCCTGACAGTTTGTCTCAAATGTGAGATACAGTGCGATTTGTTAGAATACATATTCAATGCAGAGTAAAAACACCCTCTGTCTGCTCAAGGTTTCATCAATATATGTGAATATAGGTCTCATTATTTTTGTTTTCACAGGAAAAACACAAACTGGATGTTATCAGTCTACCATCTGCAACTTAAAAACTATACTTTAACCCTCAAACACACTTAAAATCAATTCATTTCTGGCCCTAAGTAGATTTAAAGTTGGAGAATGTCTTTTATTTGGAGCAGAATAAAGCTTCATAAGAATCATATGTTCTATAATAGCTGGCTCCCTCTCTTTTGAAGCTGCAGTATTGACGTTTACACCAAATAAAATATTCAAACCTCAGATTCTGTTGTTTATATGTGCACCATTTCATGAAATATAGATATTCTAAATGTTTTGTACATCATTTTATACACATTGAAAAGTTGTGTGCTGGAATTTCAAATACAGCAGAGTTTGTATTTACTGGCCCACCAGCAGATTAAAGGTGTAAGGGAATAATTTAAGACGTTTTTTGAAAGCAGGCAATGTTTATTCGTTTCTGTTGCCAAGAGTCAGACGAGAGGATCGATACCACTCGCATCCCTGTGTGGTGAATGTGAAGCTACAGCCAGCAGCTAGTTAGCTTAGCTTAGCATAAAGACTGGAAACAGAGGGAAATGATTAAGATTTAATCAATCAAGTTGATGGATTTTATAGCCTTTTGGACAGAGTCAGGCTAGCTGTTTCGCTCGGTTTCCAGTGTTTGTGCTAAGCTTAGTTAAGCTAAGCTAACCAGCTGCTGACTGTAGCTTCATATTTTCTGCACAAACCATGATCAAACTCTTGGCAAGAAAGCTAATAAGCAAATTTCCTAAGACTTCCCAAAGCACAGAGGGACTCTGGTGCATAAAAAGCAACTTATTTGCTTGTCATCACTTTTTCTAACGAGGATACTTTTCTCAGCTTAAGCTGCACAAGAACCTGCTTTTCTATAAACTGTGGCCATCAATGTTTTCTTGAGGCATAAAACACTACACCTTCCTGGGAACAGAAATTCAAGTGAAGCTTTTAAAAATGTGGTTTTCTTTGTTAAAATGAGATCAGCAACTTAGCACAAGCTTTCAGCTGCTTCAATCCCAAAACTACAATATTGGCATTTCAATGAGTGCGTATGAGACGGGGACAAGGAGACAAAGGGGACACTGGTGTGGCCGATGGGCTACTTGGGTTAGTTTGGACGGCAGCAGCAGGGCGTTTCTTGACGCTGAACCAAGAGGACAGGAGGAGGCCCAGCCGTGACGCTCATCACATGTGAAGCCCCCATCTGTACTGGTGTCTTCCCACCAGTCAAGTATAGCCAACATGCACACACACACACCAACACACACACACACCAACACACATGGCTCTAATCTCTTCTGACAGTGCTCACATTCAGTTAGGCCCCACAGTGCTTGTGCATGTCACTGACCATAAACAAAACATACACTCGTCTACAGGAGACACACCACAGGACGCGGGGCGTGGATACACGAGAAATACCACAAGACAGGGGTGTGGGGAGTGTGTGTTGCAGAAGTGTGTGCGACGTGTGTGGATGTGAAGCTTCCAGGGAAGGAGAACAGATGCCTGCGGGTCATGTCATATCTCTGACATTAGGGCAAAGTCAACGGCAGCCGAGTCAATGGAAACAAAGAGACGTCAAGCAAGCAGCCGGGGCTGGGTGCTGCCGCTGAACTCCTACTGAAGGGCGGCAACGTTACCCCGAGGCTCAGGAGGGGGGACAAGCCAAATATGAAACAAGTACTCCTTCCACTAACTGATAATATGATCTACCCCAGAGTTATTTAATTACTTAATTATTTCAGTTGACTTTCCATGTGAAAACTAGCCTTAATTATTGACACGTTTTTAAAAATAGAATTAATCAGCTTTGACCTTCAAATTTATCAGTTAGCACTGAAGAAAGGATGAACTAATAAAATGATTATTTGCCTAAATAGACAGCCTCAAATGCACCAAGCTGAAGACACAAAGTCAACAAAAAGACACAAATAGAGGCAAACAGACACTGATTCCCTCAAGACAGGGAGACTTCAGGTAAAGACTAAAGCAGCCACTGAAGATTAATATGAAAGTGTCGTCATTAAGATGGAGGATAAGTTGATATGGTGCGTTCAAGTTGGACTCAGAAATTGGAATTTCCAAGTTCCTAGTCAGAAGTTTCAACTGCCAACAGTCAGATTTTGTTTCCGACTTGGGGTTTTATTAATATAGAAGAACACCAAGCCAAACAAACACAGATGCCTTAAATCAGCCAACGTGTTTAAAGCTAATTAAACCCAGTTTTAATGGATATGATTTTATCTCGTCAGTCTTTTTTAACCTTTGTGCCAACAACTCTGCAACTTGGAAATCTTGTCCATTTCTACCATCCGATGCCATATGACCTGAACATGGCTTTCTTTACTATCACCTGGTTATTGATAGTCTATTGATTGAAGTCTCATTTTAATGAAGGTTTGCTCGACCAAAAAGTAAAGACAGTGATCTGTTAATTTGTATATTCACAACTGTAAGCTACAAAATGCAGCACTGGATCTCCTCTTGTTCCAGAGTTACGAAAAATGACATTTTAAAACCGAAGGAAAAAGGAAATAATTTTCCTCCTGTTTAGAAAAAATATTGACACACACACTCCCTTGGGGATGTTTCCCATATTTTTAGCTACTGTCAAAAATTATTACTTTAGATTTTGGTGTTGTGTTTTGGGTAGATGAGCTTCCAGTGTGCAGTCCCTGGAGAAAAAGTTTGAATCCCACTGCGCCACCCTCTTTGGCTGCTGGCTGCTTCAGCGCTCCCCACCAGAGAAACTGTTTACAGACTGTTTTAAAGCGGTTCTAGTTTTACTAAGCGATACGCAGCAGAGTGTGACAGGGAGGGAAAAAATGGGGAAAACAGTAGGTGGCATAAACAAAAGATACAAGTTGGATGTGAACCAAAAGCATCATGTAGATGACATGTAGCCTTGGATCAATTATTCAGTCCAACAAGTGATATTTTCTGATCTGCCGCCTCTGTGGTTAAAGTTACGGTAAAGTTTAGGCACCAAAACTACTTGGTTAATGTTTCAGAGAGATCAGAGACAAACAATTACTGTTAATAGGTGACAGGAAGCAAACACCAGGCTGTGTTATTTTATTACAGGCACAGGAGAGAAGATGAAATATGATCCCTGTGGGTCACCATTACAATCTGTTGTAACTGTGCTGATGACAGCAGCTGTCCCCCATGAAGGAGCAAAAAGCTGTTAATGTTAGATACTCAAAAACACCGATTTTGGACGGAGTATTTTTCTAAGGGTGTACTCGCACTGCCCAAGTACGACGGCCCCGTCTTTTGTGCCGGGCTCAGGCACACTTTATGTCCACGTAAGACGTAAAACAGAACCACTTCCAAGCCCACCTCTTGAAGTCAGCCCAGGAGGCGTTCGATCACACAAGTCAAACAACGTACAACGAATGTGCCTGGACGTGGTACAGATCGCCCAGTGCGAGTCCACCCTGAAAGTCTGGAAATAGTCAGAGTCAGTTCAGCTATGTTATTTTAAAAAAATGTAAAATAAAATTCAGCATTTTCTAGTCATGCCTGCTCTGATAAAAAGACAGCACATTTTAACCAACACAGACTTGATAATAAGCTCACTGCTCTATCCTGCTGATAAAGACCAAATATTCTGAAACTCAGTGCAACTACTGTTACCTGGTGATAATCAAGTATCATCCAGGAATTACTCCCTACCCCCTCCTGTTCTAACCCACTGATTTCATCACTCCTTTTGTCGAGTGAAGTGTAAACCCCAGAACACAAAACTGCTTCACCCATTAATCACAGCTGTATTTGCATAATGTCTGATCACTGTGTTTTGGTCCATTGTTCTCACTCTGTGTCTCTAAGCTCACTGTACACCGGTACACTGTGCTGCTTCCATTCAACAAAAATGTCCAGGTCTGTCACTCAATAACTTCTCAACCTTTTCTTTTTTACTACGTTGTTCCAAAACTGCTCAAAACCTCTCAAGAAGTGTGAGGAAAATCCTGCAGCACTGATGCACAGAGGAGAAACTTTTCTAGTGACTGCTGCTATAGCTGGTTTTAGATTACTTTTATAAGTCAGTGCACACACACACACACACACACACACAGATACACACACTTGCATACACAACTAACAGGCTGAGCGTGATTGACAGCTCTGACCTGAATGTGCACATGGTTCCTTCCCTCAAGCTACAAGCAAGCAAACACTCACACACACAGTCATTCTGCTATATCTGCACAATGATACATACTCTTGCCCGTATGCATTCATATGCCCAATGACAGAAACATTTACTGTTACCCCCTGTGTGTGCATATCTGTATGGACTATACAGTATAATGTATACAGTGCCTGTATGTATATATGCATCTATGTTGGGCGCATGCATATGCACATTTATTCATTTGTCTTTGTCTTTCTGTAGCTAGCTTTTGTACCTGTAGCTAATATATGAACAGTGTTACACTCCGTCATTTCCTCTGTTTGTGTCATATATATGTTATGAAAAGTGAAAGTGCACGTATGTTTTATACAATCAGTATTGGGGTGAGTTTATACTGTATGTTCCTGCTCTTCGGTGTCAGTGCTGACCCAATATTATAGGCCTTTTTTATCTGTCTCATTTGCTGCCAGGGATTTTATATTAACACAGCCTATAGACTTGATTGCGCCTCCTTCATATCCATCTTGACATTTAGACGAGTCAGTCACCCTCTGGTTTTATGGTGAAGGTAAGGCTCTGCCTGTTAACATTAAAAACACTCTCTAACTCGCAGCTTGGCCGTGGCTGAAGTTATGGCGTGCAGCTGCAGGTAAATGTTACTGGAATGATCATGTTTCTGTTACCTGCAAAATTATTGAACAGAGGTTACATCAGAGGGTTTTGATACCTGGTGACTTTAAAGCTCCACCAAAGTGGCAATATTCAGCTTTCACACTCGTTTATTTGCACGTCAATTTATCTTTTCAAACTCTGTTTTTGTTATGAGTATTTTCACACAGAACACGAATATTATACAGCAAAAAAAGTTGGTTTTTTTTTCAGATTGAGGTTGATTTTTTTGAGCTTTCGCATCGATGAACGCTTACACCCCCAGGATGTGGGTCGAAGGATCCTGGTAGTTGGTCCTCTGCCTCCTCAGATGCACCGACATCCTCAGCAGGACCTCAAACTGTCCCATCAACATCCTAAACATACGTCCACAACCGACCGTGGGTGGGCTTCATCATAATTAATGAAATGACGGCGCATGTTGCCCAGTGCATCTGATGTGTTTTAATAGTTTTTTGGGGAAACAATGGAGTATGGCTCAGAGGAATAAGCTCCATCAGGCTTTGTCTCCACAGTCGATGCAGTAGAATCAGCTTTGGCATCTAAATGTGAGTTGTTGATATAAAATATCATCAGTCCCATCCTTTACTCGCATTTACACAAGCTGTACATGGTCGTACTAAGTCAGATGGAGGGGTTGTTGTGCGATCTGAGCATTGTTTCTCTCAGATCTTCCCTAAAATGAGCCACAGGCGAGTCAAAGTGAGTGCTAACAAGAGGAATACCAGCCGCTTCCAGCACTGAGCCTCAACTTGCCCACTGGAGCCAACAGTGGGCGAATGTTCATCGCTGCTCGCGTAATCATTTTGACTTCAGCGTGGTGGATCCGAGGGGTTGCTCTCATGACCTGCGGGGCAACTACAGTGGCTTGTTTGGATCATGTGAGCTGTAATGGTGAGGAAGTATGATTTTTTTTTTTTTACTCCACAGTGAGCCAATCTGCTCTGTCCTTGATGACTTTATGGTTAAACTTCTGCTTCAAGTTTTTGAGCAAAATGCCTCAGTTTAAGTAGTTATTTAAATTAGCATTTAATAAGTTTAGGGGATTTGAAGGGGAACAAATGCAAATATTCACTCTGAGTACCCCAGTTTTTTTTTTTTTTTTTTAGGCAAAAACTGAGAAAATTACTGCCTCATTATCCTGAAATCACTTTTTAATTTGAATGAATTGACTTAGGCATAAAAATGCAGTATTACATACCATGTTGCGACTGTGTCATGCAAAGCGGTGATAAAGTAATAAAGCAGACGTGCCCTATTTCTAACTTTTTTAAAAACTGTGCAGTGTAGCGTTGCAGGCACACACACACATATACACACACACTCACACTGATAGCAAAGGCGGAGCATAGAGAAGCAAAGCAGAAAGCGAGAGGAGGGCTCACCATCTTCTCCGTTAAGCCTGGCTGACTAATTCTTGCTGCTAATTTGCGTTTGGTTAATTAACTAATTACTGAGGATGTCTGAGGGCGAGGCTGTCTGTCAGCCTGTATCAGTAATTATTTTCATCGTTTTAATTAGACTCACACTCTCCTAGACTCAATTTCTCCCCTCCCACCGAACACACACACATACGTATATACAGATAGATACACCCACACACATTCAAGCATCCTGCACTTTGTAAACAGCCCGACAACAGTGTGGTCGCCCTGTAACTTACACATGTGGTGAGCTGATGTTTAGGATAAAGGTTCAATTTAAAACTTAATGTAGTGGTTGATAGATAATGAGGACTTTTTACTGATTTGCTGATAGGACGTTGTTATCGGAGGGAAACACTGCAGGGACTCCCCACAGGACAGGAGCACTTCACTGACACACTGATTCTGTGTGTGGTGAAGAGTTTCTATCATCTTTAAGTAGTTACTCAAGAAAAATAACTTCTCCTAGTAGAAGTTTTTAAAGCATGAACAAAAAACTCTGCAGGAATTTACAGTATATTACTATAAGAAATAACACAGGACAATATGGGAACTTTCCATGGGAATTAACAGGAATATATGGGAATTAATGGGAGTTAACAGGAATAAACTGGAAATATGCACAAACTATAGGTTAGCCTATAACAGGGAACTTGTTGTTGAAAAAAAAAAAACATCTTGCAGCATAATCTCCGTTAAAACAATCAGATTTAATGCAAATTCAGTTGAATTTCTATCCATATGTTTATTTTATTCAACATTCATGTTTGTATTTTGCAATGAAAGAATTGATTAAAGTTCTGTTCAGAAATAAATCAAAGCCAAAATGTATTTATTAATTTGCACACATGCTCACGACAAAACTACATGTTTATATCTTTGTTTGTATATGATACAGTTTGTGTAAATTATCCAAATTAATTAATTAATTCCCAGTGAAAGTTTCCAACTTGGAATATTTACAAAATCCCCATGGAAAGTTTCTGGAAAGTTTTTTAAAGTGTTAAACAAAACTAAAGCAGATCACAAGTGAGTTACTGTCGTTGATATGAAGCGTTAAATGTCAGGCCTCAGCTGTAGATTTATCCAGAGCAACTGCACACAGATACACTCCCTGCTCACTTTATTAGGTACACCTACGCAATCCAGTACAACAGCTCTGCCACATATTCTCCCTTTATCAAGCTTCAGAAGGCCAGTTTTAGTATTAATTAAGCTTTATCCTGATTACTGAGGTTGTAGTCACATCTGAAAAATCAAGATCGCTTCAAAGTTAGCACAGCAACAATATGATTTGTCTCAATGATCTCGTAAAACAGCAGAATTATAAAGTGAATTACCCAGAATGTAAACTTGCACATACTTGAGTGTCTTGTTGGATAATTTTGCAGCCAAAGTTGAGCCGGGTTTAACTTTTAACAGAAACTCTGCTCTGCCAATGTAGTTTTTCTCATTAGAATGAATGAGGACACTGTTTTTTTCCAGTGTTAATGTCGATCTAAAAACAGCCCAAGGAGAGTTTTTTTAGTTATTTTCCCATGATAATCTAAATGCTGTTTCAGAAACTAGCCTTCCTAAAACTTACCCATACAGTATGTTCACTCCACTTTTCTAATTTCCTACTTCTGGGTTAGTGAAAGATCACGATCATGGTTTAAAAACAACAACACAAACTGCCGCCTGCAGTGTCAGTATCACGTCTAGTGCAGCCAACCATCCATTCCTAACACTTGTAGCAACATCACACAACTTCTACCGCTGCTACCAAACGTCCAGGTCGCTTCATGAACACTAAGTGCTGTCAGTTTTCTGGTCTGTTTCAGAGGCTCTTACCCCCCCCGATAACAATCACACACCAAGGGGCATGTATCGTTTAAAAATCAGTGAAATAAAAAAGTAAAACAGGCAGTAATTTACCATAGCTGGAAAAACCATTATACATAGATAATTTGTGGCTATAATGAATAATGCAGTGTCAACTCCAACGCCTTGTGGAGAAAAATAGTCTCTATAAATTTGCTCTTTGCTTTGCTGTTGAAACGTTGTTGTTTAGATGTTTCCTGCCCAGAATAAGATGCCTCATCAGTTTTCTGTCGGGTCAGACCCTGGCACAGAGAAGGAGGGTTGTAAATAGTGAGCAGATCTCTGGCAGAGCGGCCGCACAGCAGATTTCATCCCAAGAAGCCAACTTTAGTAAACAGGCAGAACTAATGAGGACACTGAACACACACACACAGGCAGACAGACATCCACACCCACACACACACACACACACACACACACACACACAAAACTCAGTGTCTGAGCATTTGGAGGCCTCAGGGCCCCAGGGCCAGAGCAGCCCAGATACCTGATGGGAGCAGGGACATCAAAGCTGCAGGATTAGAGAGAGGAGAGAGGAGAGAGCGCCGCAGGGAGGAAATGCTAACTTATTATCCGCTTCCCAGCTAATCCTGTTATCTACAGAATATAGCTGTGTTTAACCCCCCCTACACACCTCCCTCTAACAACACACACACACACACACACACAGGGTACACACACAGAATTCAGTGTTCGGGGGTTCAACAGCCTCCCAGAGCGCCCCCTGGATCCACGCCGAACCACCCCACCCCTCAAAAAAATAAAAAACCCATCTGGTAGTGTATCTTAGTTAAAGATAATGTCGACTTCACAACACAACACAAGTCCTGGTCCTTCTCAGACTCCCTAGTTAGCCTAATAACCTGTTCCCGACCCGGTCCTGAAGTCCTCGTCAGTCTTCGTGGGGCTCTCAGGTGACGTAACACACCCTCTGGCAGACATATTGGAGATCCACAGATCAGGGTTGCCCCCGAGGCTGAACGAGGCACCAAAGCTGAATATGATTTAGTTCCCCCAATCCATTTGATTTGTTCACCCACATTCACAAGCCAGGTTCAATACAGAAACACACTTTGAACTATATACAAGTGATTGTGTGTTAAAAAAGGTGGTTCAAACATCTGAAAACACTCTCTAAAATCAAACTCACCAGCCAAACAAAGTCAGAGTCAAAGACATGTTGTGTGCTTTACCAATTTAAAGCTGAGCTCTAACAGATTTATTGTTTTCCTGTCTATATGGAGTGAAGCTGAATGCTAAAACACACCTGCCATCAGAGATGCTATCCACACTCTCCTCTGCTACTCAGAGTTTTTGTTGAGTTTTGTCAGGTTGCACCCTGCTGGTTGCTAATGCTAATAGCTCCACTGCTTCAGTAAATGAAACTGCATATTTACAGCCATGTTATCTACACATTAAACGACAGCAGCAATAAGATGACACAACTTCACAAACCTGTCACTGGCCTCTCATTGAAGATAATAATGATTACACTGAATTAGAACATGAAGCCTCCTCTGTAGCTGTAGAGGAATTTCAGGTGATGTTATACACAGATGATAATGTAACACAATGTTTTTTTTCTATAGTCACTGTGTTTCACTGCTTTCCAAATCACCAGCGTTGACACAAGTGTAGTGCACACTGCCAATGATCAGAAGGCGACTGTGTCTTTGCCTGAAAGCTCACAAATTAAGTGGAAATACTGCAAGGATCTAAGTGTGTGGAGATCTTTTTCTGTCACTTCAAACATAAAAAAAAAGGAATATTTTCAGATCTGAGGCTAAACTTTCAGCCCAGTGTTGATGTTGCACATTAACTCCAAGTGAAACGTCCTTTAAATGTGGTTTTATACTCTCATCTGAATGTCTTTTTATTATTTATGACACTGAGATTCGATCGGTAGCAGCTTGCTTTACCTTCAAGTGCTGTAACTGCTGCGACTTGTTGCATATTCAGCTGCTTCTACTCCACCTAGAGATTAAACTACCACTGACAAACATAGCTACTTTCTATTGTAGCAACAGAATGAAGAGGAGAAATTAAGAGTAAACTAATTATTATTTTGCATGTAACTGACACTTCTAATTATTTATAAAATATACCCAGTGGTTCATAAAGTTGTTAGACAAAGTTGTGCAGTTATTTACCTCCAAACAATAACATGCACTACTCATAAAACACACCTGTTTTACACTGGCCCCTAAATGACGCAGGTGTACAGTACAGTATATCTGCAGAGTCTGCACTCATTTATCAGAAAGTTGTGTAACAGGCAACAAATTCATTATATTTCTGACAGCGTGTAGGCAGCACATAGTCCACTAATTCCACCTGATTAAGCTGCAATATAATGCGGTATGACAGATGATTAACTGGCAAATAAACAAACTTTTGATTATGGATCTTCATTGGCCTCTGTGTAAACTCTGATGAGATAATTCTGCACCACCACACAACAACTTATTTTACCACCACAGGATGGCTGCGTGAAGTCAAAGGGATAATGATGAGTGGTCTTTGCGCATTAATTTATTGCCGGTACAAGAGTTTACTTCTAGCCATAATTAGCTCATTGTCCTTTCTGACCGTAACACCTGTAAAATAAAGAGAAGAAAGGAGGGAGGGGGGGGGAGTTGAAAGAGAAAATTCCTTGCAGATAATGTTTATGTGAACAGAAGTAGTAAAAGAATATGGCGTGCTAATACATGCAGATGAAGTGAAATTGTCATTAGGCTAAACAGCACTAAACTAATTGGGAGTCATGGACCCTCCTATCTGCTAATTCTAACCCTAAACCCCAGCCCATATCTGCGAGCAAATGGAGGAAGAGAGAGAGAGAGAGAGTGGGGAAGAAAAGTGGAGGGAAAGAGCTGAAAATGAGAGTGAGGTAAAGAGAGGAAGAGAGAGATGAAGCCTAATTAAGAGTGCTGGGATTTATGCAAATGAGACGGTGCTGATATGGTAATCAGAGCCTGCAGGGCCGTAACAGGCTGTGTGCTGTACTGTGTGTGTGTGTGTGTTTGTGTGTGTGTGTGTGTATCTAAGAGGCTGACAGCTGGCTGTGAGGAAGGTCAGAGCCAATCAGGCTTTTATTCTAATGCACACTGCCCTCTGGCCACTCTACCATCTCTCTCTCTCTTTCTCATGCACTCGCTCTCTCTTTCTTGGTGTCTCTCTGCCCCTCGCTGTTATCCTTACCCTCTCCTCCCTCTCTCTCTTTACATTTCACTGGCTGTCTGTCATGATGCATCCCGACACTGCACACAAACCTACACACAACAATTGTTTTCACACATTTACTGGCAATTGGACTTAAATGCACATTCGTCACTACAACATCCATACACTGTGTGATAAAGGACGCTGGTGGTTCAGATGTTTTCTGCCTTAAAAACAGCACACACATGGACATTTACTGCAAGTTAATGGTTGCTTTATAATCACTCCTCTTGTCCATATTAACCAGGAAGTGTTCCCTTTCTTAACGTGATGATACAGATTAAAAATTTTTTAAGAATCATAGTTGTAGTTTCATCTTTCAAAGGAAGCTTTCACAGCAAAATCCACTTTATGTGCTTCCTCTGAATGTGACTCACTCACACAAAAAAAGTGCAGGATTAGTTCAAATGCATTTGTACGCAACTGACTCAACTTTATCGCAAACTCCGGTGCAGAAACACGTTACATTCATTCATCAGTCAAGTCAGAAAACACTTAACTTTAGCCATAATTTTTATATCTGTGGTGTCGAATTCAAAATGCTTCCTCAGACGGTTTGGTGACAGGATTATCTGTTAAGCAGGGCAAGGTATTTTTGCATAATAGCATAAAGGGGGATTCAGTTTGTCTCACCTGCCTTCACCTCACCTGCCTTGTTATGGAAAACACACGCGGTGCATCACCTGCGTCCAATAGGAAGGCGTCGTGCTAACAGGAAGAAAAATGAACGCCGAGGGAAGAGATGTGTTTTTTCAGGGGCAGCGAGGCTGGAAATAGGACAGTGGTATGAAGGGTCGCGGGGCAGCAGGTCGACATACATGTTTTGGCCTTAAGGGTTAAATGAATAACTCAGACTACAACCACATTCTTTGGAAACAGATCCACATTATGATATCGCTCAGCTAGCTACCCAAACAAGCTGACAGTCAAGTCCACTTTAACATAACGAGATGAGAAATTTTGACATAAAAATACTCAGAATTGACTTTGTGACACATTATGGAAGTAAAAGGAGTCCTATATTAACAGTTAAAGGGTTTAGGACACAGGAATAGAACTTAAAATGTGTGTATTTTACTGTGTCTTTGAGGTAACTGCTCCTATCAATTGCTACCAGGCTGCTACTGATCCTACAAAATAAAATAACCCTCCCTCCAAACAGGAAATGGAGCAACTTAGGCGCAACATTAGGCTAAAATAATGAAGTAAAACCAAAATGTCTATTTGTTTTTGATTATCAGGCTACCTGACACACACACACACACACACACACACACACACACACACACGTGCATGACTCTGAACAGCCGCCTCATCACTGAACAGGTGAGTCAGTTTACTGAACAAGCTGCGACTTTAAAGCAGCTCCCTCCCTCGTCACTCAAGAGCATCTTCACATGTCACTGCAGGATTTCTGGACCTCACAAGTGGAATGAAACACAGAGCTTCTTGATAAGTGTTAAATGCACGCATATCTGCACACACACACACACACACTCACACACACAGAACCCAGGGCCATGTGGCCGTATCAACACATCTGAGTGTAATCCAGTTAACAGAGTATCCCAAATGACTAAATTAATCAGAGAAATATTATCTGGCTCATCTCTCTGTGGTGCTTTGATGTGTGCGCACACACAAAAACACACACGCTCGTGTACACACATGGATACACATACAGAGAAGGAATTAGTGTGGAACATTGGTCTAACTGAGAAATTACTTTACCTGCTCTGATAATAAGGCCTCAAACCCATGGAGGGGCCTGTGAGATACTATCATTACACTGACACCCTGAGGGGCATGGAAACACAAACACACACACACACACACACACACACACACACAAGCTCTCTGTTGTATACATGGAAGTGAGGAAGATCAAAAAGATGCATTGATTCACAACTCCAGATAGAGAGCACAATAGCAAGAAAAAGAACAATCGTAACTTGCTGTTGCACCTACAAGTCTTCACCAGCCACATTATTCTGAGGATGATTTTCAGATACAGCAGGAGTTATATTATATTATACTGTTAACAGACCTCTGGCTTCCTTGTTATCTCTCCTCCAGATGTTACAGCTGCCAAAAAGCGTCCTGATTCAGAGCCCAAAAGGAAACTTTGCATTCACGTCCTCCTCTCTGTGATACAGCTCCAAGTTTTCCAACAATATAATCAGAGATTAGCACCAGCAGCCAACTATTCCCTCTTCTTTTATTGTAATCTGAAAAGGCTGTGGTAAAATTCAAGACAAATAACATGAATCCTCCTACTCATTAGCCTTTACTTCTGATTTATGCTTTTCTAAAAACCTCTAATTTCTCAAGAGCTATCCACCACAATCCGTTTCTTAATATACTGTATTTGAAGTAAGGCAGAGTTTATGCAAAATCCCATTATTATATAATCATTTTAATTCCACATTCACATCTCATGATTAATTGAGCCTAAAACGTAACATATTAAGTGTAGTTCTGCTTTGGAGGGTTGGTGTCACAGGATATATGAATGAATGAATGAATGAATGAATGAATCAGCAAACATATTTCTTCTTCAGCGCTGAATAAATGGATGGGACTTAAATCAAACTTGTAATTACACAAGAGTGTTTCAGTGTCGCAGCTTTAATGGCCTGTGACAGAATTTAATTACCATTAGTTCAAAATAAGAATCTCACTTGTGTTGCTTCGGAGGTGTTTCCCCACCCTGCCTGTAAACATTTCTGGTTGGTCCACTGACGCTCCAGCTGACCTGACAGTACGACACTGTGGCTGCGTTAGCATGTAGCCATGATCTAGCATCTCTGGACCAGTTTTTGGGTTTTCTCTGTGTTAATTAAAAAGGAGCATGTTAGCAGAACCAGGTGGCTTTGAGCCAAACCAGCGAATCACGAGCAGAAACCTCCATTAAAATAATGAAAGCAATAAAAGCAACAACAACAACAACAACAATAAAACCTTTGGAAAACATTTCATAAACCATCAGCAGCCAATTAGAGGAGCCGGTACAGGCTGTGCTGTGCTTTGTGTGTGAGTGTATGTGTGTGTGTGTTGGGTATTAGAGCGTTACAGCGCCCAGCCCGGCTGTGCCCTGCAGGCCCGACCTTCTAATCATTATCTGTCTGTCTTATTACGCTCCAAACCGGGCCACTCTTAAATAAAATATGCAAAGGTTTCTTAAATGATGACCCGAGGCTGCGCGCGCCGCCGCTGCTCTACATGCTGTTAATCTGAGAAATGCAAATTCCCTTCATCTCGCACTCGCCTTTATTAACTTTTTTGAATTTAAAATTCCACGAACAATGAGTTCTGTCAGCTTCTGAAATGATATTTTCTCTCCTCTTTTTATGTGCGCACGGAAGCGAGTTTAGAGCATGAAATTACCAGGGGAAATATGAGCGGTTTCATCTCTCCCGCACAATTTAATTGGCTGCTTTGCAATTATTAGTTTTTGCTGCTAAAGTTTTTTTTTTTTTTTTTTTACTTTACTGTTACTGTTTCCTTAAAGTGGCAGCTCACAACAATGTTTTATTTTTCCGTTTGTGTGTGTGTGTGGTGACTGCAGTTCCACCGCCAACCGTTACTCAGCTGCTCTCATTGGACCGGCTGATTCCATGTGATTTGCTCGGTGATTTGATATTCAGATCTCAAATTCAGTGATGTTGAGAGCGATCAGGAAACTCAGCGGAGGAGGAGATAAACAGTGAAACAGACATATGTTTGACAGACGCAGGTATACAGGATATTTTTTACAACATGTGTCTTTTCATAAATCCAACTAAAATACATTTTGCCATTTTTTTACCTCCAGATTTCACACCACAGGAGGATGTCCAATTCTCAACTTTTTCATCATGCACCTCTTTTCTCCCTCCTCACTCTGTGTCCATATTTTTCTCTTTCTCCGTAACATTCGCCCTGCTTCTATCCCCCTGTCATTCACCTCTCCTCCTCTCTCCTTCTCACAGGATCAAACACAGCTACAGGCGAGCATGAACTTCTGGCTTCACGTCTTCAGACTGTCAAAGCAACGTCTTGATGTGTTCATCGCTGCATTTTCTTCATATTAAATCTCTGTGTGTACAAGTAGGACGACCAGGGTAAAAAAAAAAAAAAAAGACTATCCTCAATAGGAAAATAACAGACAAATGCCTGAATAGACCCGTGTTTGCCTTTGAATTCACCAGAATTTTTAAAAATTTTCTCTGACAGGAGCAAAAGTGGAAGTAGCATGAGCTTGTTACTGCACCATTAAAGGAGCTATATGTACATTTCTGTTGTTGCTACATGGCTAACATTAGCATTAGCAGCTGTTTAAGTACCAGCCTGGAAGAAATATTGCAAATTTGCCATCGAACTTCACTCCTTTACTCACCAAGAGCTGTCTCCAGTGGTGAAAAGCAACACCAATGTTCTCCTTCTAATTCTATCACTTCTTTTCTTCTACTGAAGCTAGCATGCTAACCAGCTAGCCCGGTCAGTCTCGTCACTTTTCGATAGCGACTCACTGTAGCGTCCAGACTGCCCTGCATATTCTAACCGCTTGTGATGTTAACACAGCGATGGCTGAAGCACTCGGCAAGCGATGATCACCAACACAAGCTCCCGGCAAGAAACCACGTTCGGCGGCAGAGAAAACTTACATATAGTCTCTTTAAACAATTTCTCTGCAAAGTCACGATGGATACAGAGGTCAGGGAAGGTCCATTTGGGTTTTCAGAGCTGTATCACTGAAAACATTTGCTGACTGTAGTCCATAAATCAGGTTTATACAAGAGTCACTCACAACAGAATTGAAGTCGCGAGCTGTAAAACTTAAATGCTGAGCTCAAAGACACTAAAAAGATCTGCAAAATTAAAAAAAGAAAGAAAGAATTTGGTAGATTTGACAGTCCAACTGCTTCTAAAGCTAGAAAACCTTTTACTTTCAAGTTTACAAAGAGTTATGATGAAACATGCTTCAGTTTCTCCCTCAGTTTTCTTTTGTGTCTTATTTTGCACTAAAATAATTTCCTCCTCTCTCCTCCTCCTGCTTGGCGGCAGAGAGTAATGGACGAGGTTATGAGTGTGTGGAAGCTTCAATTACTACAGAGGAATAATGACTCTGAACTAATGTTGATTAGAAAGAAAGGACGCTAACATGACGGGGGCTCGCGCCTCATTCCCCCTAATCGCCCTCCTTATTTACCTCTCTGCCAGAGTGCTCAATCTCAGCTCAGCTCCGAGGAGGAGAGCCGGGATGTGAACAGGGACACACCAACCAAGAGCAGATAAAAACAATATGTAGAATTATTACCCAAGAAGATATAGCAGTTAAAAGTGATGCCCGAATAAACAAGATATTTACACTTTCTCATGTTCTATCAGCTGTTGTCAAATCTTATGTCCTAAAATGTGCTACAGCAGCAAGTTTAAGTTCAAAATAAGGATCTTTGTATCTTTTCTCATGAGCCTTAAGCTTCTCCAAAAGCAAAAACACTTATTGGAAGTGATTTTTCTTGATCTTGTCATTATCTTCAGTCACTATATTAACACATAAAACCAGTGTTTCCATGAGAAAAGCAGCAGCATTTCTTGTTTGTGTTGTATGGTTAAAAAAAGTGTCTTCCCTCTCACCAGATGTGTTTATGGTAATTAAAAATCAATTTAAGAATTATATGGTTATGATTCATTCATGATTTTACCTATCTACACAGTTCTCAGAGAGAAAAGTCCAAAAGTTTGGTAAACCCACTTTAAGACTGGACAAAAAAAAAAAAAAAAACACTAACATCTGGCTTTTGTCTCCAGTGGGAATCAGCATTCATTCCTGGGTCAAATGACTGTAGTTGTCTCGGGTATTTATTAGTTTCAACTCGATCAGCAGTGATGAAAACACAACACTTGGGTAGAGATGCTAATTTTCAGCCGAGATGACAGAGAGGACGGCCTTTACGTTATTTTGTAAGAACATCACAGCACCTGGAAGCACCTGCGAGCTCAGCTAGCAACACTGGTAGGAGAACAACGCCAGTGTTTTTCTTATAGTTCGACTAAAGCCTTCACTCCAGCGTTAACGCAAAAGTACTCTGACAAGTTACTTTTCTCAGCAGGTAACTAACGTAATGAGTTACTTTTTAATCATTTTTGTAACGTATTAACATTGAAGTTGGTGAGTGAATAGCCAAGAACATTTATTTCTTCTCACACTCTACAGGAAAAACGTGCAATAGCAATTTTGTCCTTCGCTCAAGCAGCACTTGAACGTCACCCAGGCTGTGTCGAGTTTGTAGAGACCACTGTAACATAGTCACTAACAAATCACCTTTTCTAACAGGTTTACTAGCATTTAAATACATATATGTGCCAATTTTAGCATTAAAAAGTGCCTAACTTCCTGTCAGTTCATACTGTAGTAAAACAGCACCCTCTCTTTTTGACATTTAGCCAAGCTCAGAATTGAATGACATGCAGGATTCTTCACATCAGATTTCCCTGCTCTCATCACTTTCTCACAGGTAATGTCATTCCCAACAACGACGAGAGCTTTGTTTGACAAGAAAACTGTGATTTGCATCATTAAGTAAAAACACTGAGGGTTGATTGTGTTAGATTTAAATTCTCAACCTCAACTTTTAGCTGTCGAGTCGAGTTGAAGTTACAACAGCAGCAATCCCATCACCTAAACCTTATGAATAAAGCATGAAAATAGAGCAAAACAAACTGAACTTTAACTCAAAGCTCTGCACCGTTCAGTCTCATTCCACGTTCCCAAACGACATGTACACAAAGCCCACACCTCCTCTGTACCGAGTTGTAATTTCACTCTGTGAACATTGTTTCATTTTTGCTGCAACACCCTGCACCCCCACAACTACAGCATTTCTCTGCTCTCATCAAACTTCCTATTGTCCTTGGCGCACAGTACTTCAAAGCACATTCACCCACCACCTCCCTCCCCCTGCCCCTCCTCCTCCTCCTCCTCCTCCTCCCTACAATCCATTTTGTTTTGCTGTCGGTGTTCAGTGAAAGAACTTTCTGGCTTCTTTCAGACACGCAGAAGATGCTGACGCTAATTCTTCGCAGCAACACAAAGCGACGCTTACTGCTTTGTTTTCAAACACAGACAATCCGTGAGCACATGTAACGGAAACAAACACGATTTAAGAATGTTAAATCACACTTTTTTTAACGACTTAAGAGCATCTGCGCACAATCAACAGCATTCCAAACAACTGCAATGTCGCCGTTATGGAATCAAATTAATGGTTTCGTATGTGATGGATTGTCGTGGTGCTGGGTGGAGGAGCAATTGATTAGGCCCGCCGGATCATTGCCAGGAGCGCAGTGCATTGTGGGTAATGGAGAGGAGATGTTGGGGCGCGTGGTGACACCTGCACACTCATGCAAACAAACATTTACGCACAAACGCACGCACACACAGATTTATCTATCCTGCGATATTGTTGGTATTGAATAATTCAATGATCTTATCAGGCTGCACCACAACAAATGACTTAATTATGCTAATCTGAGCCAGAAACTCAAAGAGAGGGGTGTGTGTGTGTGTGTGTGTGTGTGTGTGTGTGTGTCAGCAAGATTGACAGGAGCCTACGGGGCTTCAGCACCGAAACGCTGATCTGGAATTTCACATCCTTATCCCGAAAAGCCTTAGGATACACGGATACACACACACACGTGCGCAAAAAACTTCACACACACACACACACACACATATACACACACTGCCCAAAAAGCCACTGGGCGATTAGCACTATACCCTACCTAGAGTCTTTTGATTTGCATACCAAGTCAGATGGAATTTGTATCACTGTGCAGCAAGTGTGACACACACACACACACACTTGTATACATACAGAAGGGTATGCACAAGCAGAAACACCTGCACGCTTATATAAAAAAGGGGAGTGTGTAAAGTGAACACAAAGCAGTTGTGAGTGTGTCGCTGGCTCCTCAGTGAGGTTATAATTCAGCGTGATGGACTGTCTGTGTCTGCAGTGCATCACCGTGGGGCAGCAAACACACACACACACGTATACACACACACACAAACCTGCGGTCTCAACACATTAACATAAAGACAAACACCAGCCTGCTTCACACTGATTGAAGAAGAGAAGCTGCAGATTTTCAGTTTGTTTTTAGTGCTTCTGTTTCTCAGACTGTACTCAGCGTTCCTACACAGCTGATATTTTTCTTCTCATGTCCAACACTGACATCAGTCACTTCAGACAGCAGTTGCCAATAGCTGATATCACCTCCCTTAAATTTTTATTTGTCAAGCCAAAACTCACAGTGTGAAAACACATCAGAAACATTTAGACTGAGACACGGCACTGAAACACGACGTGGAAACTCAGAGTATTTTTAGCTTAATTTTACAAAACAGTTTATTAATACTGTTTATTAAACAGCAGGTGAAAACTGTTAAGTCATGTGTCAAGAGCTTGTTCACATCTTATAGTTGATCTGGTGGAAAGTCACAGCCACTAACAGAGCAACAAGTGAGATCTGATCGGATCCAGATCAGGTTGAATAAAGGATCTTTTATCATTGTTACTTGCAGCTTTGAATGCAGTGCAAAGATTCACACACTCAGTTGACTTTTCTCCTCTTTCCTCATCTTTGTTCTCTTCTGCTTCTTCATTTATCCAGATCAACAGGCCTGAACAGCAGTAACTCTTCTACTAATGCAGCCAAAGTTGGCAACACAGCATCAGTGGGATCAGCATCACTGATGTTGATGCAGGTTCAGTCCTATGCTCTCTCACTCTAGTGCAGTATCTGGTGATAAAATGAACTCCCTTTAATGCACAATATCAACAGTATCACATGGTGCTGGCATCATGCCCTTTAAACTGAGTGTAACATCTCTACAGCTCATTATTTTCAGTTTTAATTTGTCAAATATAAATCTGTGTTTATGCAGAAATCAGGCAAAAAAAATCCAGCTGAAGTTCTTGCTCTTGTTTAACTGTTTGTTTTATAAGCTAAAGGGGCTTGAGCTTTATAAGCAGCTCATTTTCCTTTTTCTCACGCCGCCTTCTTTTACTGGAATATTTGCTCTGAGCTGTCAATATCATAAGAAAACATCATTTACTATAAAATATAAATTGTCCCTCTTGCAACAGGAAACAGGTGTGGGGGAATAAAAGCTGGATTAATCCATCTCTCAGTAAAAATGTAACAGCTCTCGCATGTGAAATGAGCTGAGATTTTTATGAGTGTTTTTGCTTTTTATATTTTCCTCTACAGATAAGATGCCGTTTACCAATAAAAAAACAAACAAGTGAGGCCTCTGTTTGTTTATATTGTTCCTCTGTCAAACACCAGCGGTGCCCTCAGTCCACTATAACGTACACACACCGAGTACTGAAGCAGCACAGCTGCGATAGAAACACTATTTAAATGGAGGCCATGAACAGTTTTATGGAAAACAGCTGTATTGAATCTGTTCCAGCTTTTCTTTTTTTTTCTTCTACCTCATGAATGAAATTTCCCATGCTGCACTGCTCCGGGCTCTAGCACATCGAGGAGGTAGAGCGCTCCCTTTCTCTCTTTGTCTCTGTCTTTAATGCCTTCACACACCTTATTGCCGTTTTGTCAATTACTGACACATTTTGGCAACAAACACGCCATTAATTGAAACATTTAATTAGCATTAAAACCAGCAGTAATTAACACCTTTTCTCCAGCGCTCTCTGAGCCCAGCTCAAATTCTATTAAGGCTTTAAGCGGCTCACTATTTCCCTGCTCTGCACTGACTTTTCTGTAGCATCCACAGATGTGTGTGTGTGTGGGTGTGTGTTTGTGTGTGCGCACACTCAGGGCCCCAGGTAAGGAGCCTCCGTGAGGAGTCGAGCACCAAGGCCAGGCCTGCTGGGTGCCCAGGGGAGAAGAAGAAGAAAGGCGGGTTGAGGAGGGAGGCGAAGACGAGAAGAGAAAAAGCACGAGGAGGGGGGGGGGAGGTCAAGATGGAAGGGGAGGGGAGCGCTTGAAAGAGGGATGAGGGGAGAAATAAGGTGGGAGGCAAAAAGGAAAGGCATGAATGAGGGTGGGAGGAGAGAAGGAGCGACAGAAGGATTAAAGGAGGAGGAGGAGGACGGGTGAGCGAGTGAAGAAGACGAGGAGGAGGGAGGGGGTGAAAAGACAGCAGAGAAAGAAAGGTGAAGCAGAGCGACTGAACACATACACACTGAGGATTAACCAACGCTCTCATGTGTGTGTGGCAGTGTGTTTTACATACAGTACGTGTTTGCACATACTTCTGTGAGTGTGTGTGTGTGTGTGTGTGTGTGTGTGAGGCCTACTTGGAGCCGAAGCAGGGGCCTGGATTAGTTGCGTTTGCCAGAGCTGGGGGGCAGGATTAGCAGGCCGGGCTGCTGTCTGACGCCGCTCTGCCACCACTAATGGCATTATTAATAGGCAGCTAAAAAATTCATTAAAAAATCCATTAAAAATAAATGTGTTTTACATAAGACTTTGCCCCAGGTAGAAGGGGAGGTGGAGAGGAGGAAGGGGGGAGGCAGGGGGTGAGACGGGTGCAGGAGGGAGAGAAAACGGGGGAAAGACGAAATGGGCAATTGTTCGCTTTGAGGTCAGCTGAACATCACAGTTCAGATAGTGGAGAGAAAAGCGGCGGAGGAGTAAACACACAAACACTCGTCTGACTGGGAAACATGTTGGATGTGGGATAATGAGGCTGAACCAACACGACCGACATCGGAGGCTCCCGCTCGGAGAAATGTCTACAGAAGCTGACGTCAAATGTCTACAAGCCTCAAAGTGCATGTTAAACACATGTCTGCAGCAGCTGCTGCTCGCTGTCAGTCTTCCTGTCAAACACTGACAGGACAGATTTTAAAATCAACGAATAAAAACGTCTTCAGTCCTCTGACAACGTAAAGGAAGCAGACAGCCAGGGAGTCGGACAGTATACAAATAAACGCTGTGTTGATTGGGAGCAATGAAACTGACAATTACAGCCTAATATTCATAAAGTCCAAAAATGACTCAAAATCATGTAGACAGCCCATTAACAGATCTACAGTTTGCTGTGCCCAAACCAAAAATGTAAAACTTGGAGCATCTGAGTCATTCCTGAAAAAATGACTCAGTGTTTAGAACAGCAAATGTATTTGTTTGTACTGAATATGCACAAAAAATCAATATAGCTTTGGTACAATTTGTCAAAAAAACCTACGACCAAATATTTATATTATTTCAAAAACCTCTGCACTCTGCAGCAGAACCTGCAGGAAAAGCAGAGATTTGAAGTTTGAAGTGCTAGCTCCTACATGTCAAGTCCTTATAGCAGTGGTCTGAATTCATTCTTATAAACTGTGTGTGTTAAAGGGATGTTGTTGTGTAAATGCATTTAAAGCAAATAAATATGTTTAATTTAAGACTATTATTTTATCTGCTCTGAATGTACATTAAAAGGATATTAATATTAATTAAAAGGAAAGATATTTTTCAAGTGTTTAATGCTCTTATCAACATGGAGGTGGATAAATATGCTTGCTTCATGAAAATGTTATTGCAACAATCCAAAACAATGACCAATACCATCCAGAATATTCTCCAGAATAACCTCAAAGGTGCTGCATGCTCAAAAAATATACTGAAAGAAAACTCAATCCCAGATCTGTGGGATCCAAACAGGGTGATACAAGAAAATAAATGAAAACAAACAATAAATAAAGTGTAAAATAGAGCAGTTAGGCTGTAGTTTATACTTCCATTTATTTGGATAAAGCAGTTAGGTGATGTTACTGCTGCGTCGCTTCCTGATTTCCCAAACAACGGGGTGGACCGAGGGTCATAATCACAGAAAGTGGCGTTAAAAGAAACGTGCGTTAACACGTACTATCACGAATTCAGTTACGATACTATTCGTGATAGTAATTTGAATATTTTATTTCTTATGTCAGTGCATGTCAAACATAAAATGATAAGGACACAGACAGTAGTGATTGAATAGGACTGGAGCAGGAACAGTTAATACATAGCTACAAAACTGCAGGAAAAAAAATTTTCGATGAGAAAGGAAAATACTGGCACACTGAGCGGATGTTCACACGCTACAAAACACTATCTGTAGCAAAAGTATTTAAACTGATTAGCCTCTTCAAATGAGTGAAATGGTCAGGGATTATTATCTGTGAGGGAGAGAGGAGGGGGAGACAATGAGGAGGAGGTGAAAGGTGAGGAGGTTCGGCTTTGTGTGTGCCTTGGGGACATTTAACCAAATCAGATTAACTACAATAGCTGCGCCTGTGGACCCACACACACACACATATATATATATATATAAGAGTGGGTGTAGGAGGCCTGTCAGAGTGCCTGGAGGCCTTCGCTGTAGCCTCAGGGAATCATATACGTAGGAAGAGTCAGTGGGGACGCTGGTAATTGTTCACATACGAACACTACGGCATCTATCAACACACACACATATAAACACATGCAAACATACACACAAGCATATGCACCTTGTGCAATAATGGAATTTGAATGAAGAAGGCAATAAGACGCAGCAATCGCAGATTTATTTCCATGCGGTCGCTCTGCCCCTCAGCAGATACAACACATCACAAACTCGCTTCTCTATCACATGTACTCAATCCTGACAACACACCACAGCTGCCAGGTGAAACTGTGTGTTCGCACACGTAAGAATATGTGATTTAATTTACATGTTACACTCAATGATCACAGCTGTCGGTCGCCAGAAGAGGAAAAATCTGAGATATGACGCCTGTGAGAGAAAGCAGATGATGCTGATAACAAAGCTGCTGTGTTTTGTTTTAGAAGCTTCCTGCTCTGAACTGTGTAACTGTCACTATCACTGATGTTGTGATAGTCTTTTTTGCTTCACATATTCTTTTCACGGTGAGCAACGCATTTTGAAAAAGAAATATTTGATGTTTACAGTTGTGTTTTAGTTAGAAAATGCATTTATTAAACTGTTAAAGGTGTAAAATGTTCATTACAATGTGATCACAGCACAAAGATTCAACTAATTAGGGAATTCTGTAGTTTTTTGTGTAACTGATAGCAAACAGGGACTGCATCACACCATCAACATGACAAAATGACAAAGTATATGTACACTTACCGTTCAGTCCTCCTGATACATTATCAAAAACTCAAAACATTCAGAGCACAGAGACCAGAAACCACGATAAAGAGAGGAAACATCCCTCCATGAAAAAAGTAGGAAATGTTTTTTGTTAAACTGCCTTTTTCAGTCCAATTAAAGTTAAGACAACTCTTCATTTTTCCTTCCTTGACTTGTTCTCCTGCACCAGACAAGGTGTGCACACAAAACTCAACCACATCACTAATCCTCAACCTTTTTAGGGGTCAAGGGTCAAACACTCATAACCAACAAACAGATAACACATTACAAAAGCAGCAGTGAACTCATTAGAGCCTCAACCCCAATTCAAGAGCAACTTTGTCTTAGAAAATGTTCATATCCAAATAAAAAGCTTCCCAGGTTCACTGGGTAAACCTTAAATAACAAATACCCATCTACACCAGGACCAGGCCTGAGACACAGGCAAAGCAGACACACATGTTGCATGGATTTTCACAGACAGACAACAACACAACTGACATTATCTCCACAAAAATGGCAAAAAGCAAAGACACAAGTATATAGGTTGACTCCTAAAATCAACATTTACTAGATCAACATGGTAAATATTAAGTTACTGGTCATAGCAACCACAACTGCAGCTTCCATATCATCAGACAATGACACTGATAAGGCCAAAATAACCAAACAAGCTCATTATCAGTGTAAACAGCATCATTATGTGAAATCAGAAGCCAGATCTGTCTAAGCTGGATTTCTGCTCATCCATGATACAAAATTTAAAAACATTTTGTACGACTTTGGGCAAGAATTACACTTCCTCCCACACCATCAACACCATCATCGTCCACCCAAAAGCTTGTTGGGTAGATATCATGAGGTGATTAAGAACATGTCAGCGAAAAGGGAACCTGAATCAGAGCCGGGAAAAAAAGTAAAAGAAAAAAACGCAACTTACCGAATTTGGGTGAGGAAGGGCAGAAAGTAAAAAGGCAGGAAAGAGCACCTCCCGCTGCGTAGAGAAAAAAGACAGCAAAAAGTCAGCAACATTCACACTCAAAGCAAACATCAAACATCATCAAACACACAGAATGAGACACTTTGATCTCCCTGGCTCCACAGGAAGCCAGCATCTTTAGAAAATCCTCCAAATGTAAATTAATTTACTACAGAAAGAGTTCCCGAGGCACTGGTGTGCAACCGAACGCCAGACATCAGAGGGTTAAACCCAAACTCTGCAGAGACACTTCAGCCCTGGTGAGTAAATCTTAACTCTGAGCCATGCATGTAGGTCCCCCACCACCACCAACAGCCCAAACTAACATGCATGACAGAATTTTACATTACTCCTGAGTCGATTACTGAACACACAGGGAATCTGTTTGCGTTGGCGCCTCGGCTCATCATTACTGACATCATAAAAAAACAGTTTTTCCTCAGCAGGTTTCATTTCCAGCTGAGGCCTTTTCTAAACGCTGAATGTTGGGTGAGAATTTTATGATGTGTTGGCAAACGGAGGAGTTTTTCTGCAGGCTTTTAGCTGACACTTCAGTTAAGATTCTCCTCCAACATTTTGTGTTTAATACTAAGTGTGAATGTGCTTGTGCAACATGTAAGGATTTGTTGGTCTGCAGCTACAGCAAACACAAACATGAAACTTGTATTAATTCATTTACAAGCTGCACAGACATATTATCACCTTATAAAGTTGCTAACATGGTGGATGTGTTAGCCTATTTCCACCTCCAGCAGATGCTAAACACCATTAGCATTCATTTGGAGTCATGTTTCTGGACACCTGATGAATGTAAATCAAATATTCACTCGACTTTTAGCCCAGTTTTCATCTCCACCAGCTCAGGACTGAACTGCCTGGATCTACTAAAATGCTTCTTCGTTTTCAAGCTTCAAGTTTTAAATCTTAGTAGCATTTTCCATGTAGCTACAAACCTCATGTTTAGCTAGGCAATGCTAACATGCTAAAGAGCACTCTTACCTTGTTACTCACCTGATTTGTAATGCACCAGCAAAAGAGGTAAAGGTGTACCTCATGTGTCTTATATACTTCCTGGTTCTACCACTTTTGAGGAGCAGTGGGGGGGAGTTAGTCATTAACAGTGTGTTTTCAACAAATTGTGTTTTCCTGAAGCTAATGATTCAATAGATGTCTGGATTTCTGTTTAAATGATGATTTGTGTTCAGTATTGTATAAATTACAAATATTTACTCAGTCAGTTTACCTGTTTCTCTGTCTGTATATAGTGAGCTCCCCCACTGGTGGTTTAGTCCAATCAGATCAGTTAAACAGGGGGTTTACCTGTATAGGGGGGCGTTCCTTTACACCTTTACACTTGGGATCTATGCTGCTCTGTTCAGCTACAAACGTGTTCTGTTTATATGTGAAGAAGAAGAAGATGAAGAAGAGCTGATCTTTGCCTGATCTTTGCCTGATCTTGTATCTCAAGTATAAACCAACATGACACACACCTGAAGTCAGTGCAACCACTTGTTGAATCTCATGTCCCATACTATGTTGATATATATTAATGGAAAACACTTCAGTTAGTCAGTTAATACAGGGTTTAAAATATTATACAGTTACAAAAACCAGCATTTGACTGACAATAGTTTAGAAACTGGCAATATTTATTATGATTTTTGATTAAAAATTAACATTTTAAAGTGTTTTAAGTTTGTAGAATATATATTAAGTGGCAACTATAGACAGCTAGGGATATTGTTTTGTTCTAATTGGTCATAAAACTTGAATTTTCAACATCTATTCATCACCAAAATGCTGATTTACATTGTTTATGCTGGTGATAGAAATGCTTTAGGATGAGGTTGGCCAACCTGCAGCTCTGGAGCCACTTGCAGGACCAATCACATACCAGTACCTTGTAAGTGAACATTGCTTGTTGTCATGTTGTATTGCAACACACAGTACCTTCCAGCAATCATTTTATTGACTGTGTGGATTCACTGCAACACGATGGTGAGTGGAAAGCTGGCTGCAAAAATGAGCACCTTAATTTTTTAACAGAGTTGGAGGACTCGTACTCCTGGTCAAATTGTGGAACTTGGTGAGAAGTCTAAACGCAATGTAAGAAGTTTGTTTGTGCATCTGCAAAGATCTCTGTGCATGACATGAATATTAAATGATTTCTGGTTAGCCACATTGCAAAATTCTGGGACTATTAAAGTAGGAAACTTTCTGTGGGAATTAGATGGAATATATGGGAATTAACAGGAATTAAATTAACAGGAATATACGGAAATTAACTGGAATATATGGGAATTAATGTGAATAAACTGGCAAATTTGCAGAACTGTAGGTTAGCCTATAACAGGGAACTTAAATGCAGTTGAAAAAAAAAACATCTTGCAGCACAATCTTGGTTAAAACAACCAGATTTCATGCTAATTCAGCTGAATTTCTACCCTACACTGTGCATTCCTCTATCACATGCACAGATAATTTCTAGAAAAATGCAGAAAAATTCAGAGGCTTTAGAGAAAATGCTTTCATTTTACATGTTGAATGGGACTTTTTTTGGGAGTGGGGAATCATAGGGAATATGTCTGCTTTATTCAACATTCATGTTTTTTGTTGTTCAGTTCAAATAAATCAAATATAAATAAAATTAGCATTAGTTTCCATGTATATCTGCTTATGACAAAACTAAATATTTATATTTATGTTTGTATAAATTAACCCACATTTCCAGTTAATTCCCATTAATTTGCATAAATTCCTGTAAATTCTCATGGAAATGACCAAACTTTTGTAACCCTACTGCTGACACAAAACCGAAACATCATGATCTAAAAAAAAAAACAACAACAACAACAGGTGAATAGGGGGGTAAAAGACAGCGTCAGAGACAACAACATCACTCTACATCACATCACCTCCAGCTGAGAAACGCTCGGCATGCTGTCTAAACATCTGTCCTTCAGGTTACGGTCAGACGTGAGCTTATCCTCTGCTGACTGACATGCTTGTCTTTTCCCTGTCAGGGTAAAATAGCTGGTAAATGTGAGAGTAGAGGACTGCATCTCTCTCTTTCCTCCTATACCTCTCCTTCACACCGAGAGAGAGAGACACACCGCGGCCCCTCTGCCCCTCCAACCTGCCTCCAGGTCCTATAATCTTTTTACAATGTGTTGAAACAGAGCAATAAATCTGTTAGCTTACAATCTAATTTCCCTGGCCTTTTCCAGAAATCCTCATAAACTTTTGGCGCCCCCATTAACGGCCCTATTGAATCAGAGCGCTTAATCTGCTTCCAGGTGAGGGGTCAGAAAATGAATGCTTTGAGATCCATCACGCTGACGGGAGCAGAGAAAACTGGGCGAGGGAGAGCGCTGGGGAAAAGGGCAGCGTCTCTTCCTCATAGGTCAATAGCAGCCAAGAGAGTCAGTCATTCACTTTTTCCCTCAGCGCCGCTCTCATTTTCCATTTAATATGGACATCCAATTAATGTGAGCACGTCTGGGGCGGCCCGGATCCTGGTGAATTATGGTCCATCATCCCCCCCAGTTATGGCTCGGCATGAGAGAGGAGGACAGGAGGAGAGGAGAGGAGAGGAGAGGGGGAGAAACAAGGAGAGGAGAGGAAAGTATAGAGGAGGAAATGAGGAGTAACAAGGATGAGAGAGAAGAGGAGAAAATGGGGAAAAACACTGAAGAACAGAACAGGAGAGGAACAGAGAGGAAATGAAAGGAGAGAGGAGAGGAAAGGAAACAAGGAAAGGGGGAGATGGATGAGGAGAGGAGACAGAGAAACGAGGGTGGGAGAAAACAAGAAAAGTAACTGAAAAGGAAAAGAAAGAAAAAAAGGAAAGGAGAAGATGAATGAGGAGAGGAAAGGAGAGGAAGCAAGACTGGGAAAGTAAACTAAACACTAAGATTAAAGGAAAGGAAAGGAAATGCGGATACGGGGACGGGGAATAAGGAAAGGAGATGAGGAGAGAGGAAGATCAAGGAGAGGGGAATTAAGGAAATGAGAAAATGAAAGGAAACAAGGAGAGAAGAGGGGGACCAAGGAAAGGAAAGGAAGGAGGGAAAAAAGGCAGGGGAGAGGAGAGAAAAGGAAATGAGAAGAGGAAGGAGGAGAGGAGAGCCTTTCCAGAATTAGAGATAATTGATTGGTTGTTGGGGCAGCATTGGCTGCCTCTGATTGGCTGCTAGGAGGAAGAGCCAGATTAGATTCCAAAGTGGAACGACAGACACACACCTGAGCTGTGTGTGTGTGTGTGTGTGTGTGGTGTGTGTGTGTGTGTGTGTGTGTGTGTGTGTGTGTGTTTGTGTGTGTCCAAACAGCATTACACCAGGGCCTGTGATATTAAACCTGGACAGCAGCACCTTATTGTTGCAGCAACAGGGATTTGTCATTGTACCTCATTATCCAATTAACACCATGTGGGCCCGCGGCCAAACACACACACACATACACACACACACTGGACCTTCCTGTGTGGGTCTGTGTGTGTTAATATGTGGATTTCAACAAAGTTAAAATAGGAAATGTTGGAGGAAACTTTTAGCTCTGCTGGAAGCTGCTAATACACAAAACGTTCTCTTTTTTAAAATTCACCACACAGAAACAAGACCTCTGATCATTAGAGGGGCTGTTAATTATCTTAAATCTGGTTTGTTGTTATTAAGCACTGGCGTACAGACACTTAACGACTACAAGTGAGGGAATAAGAGGATGAAGTCACCATCACAACACTTAAAGACTTCTACACAAGCACATCACCTTCACTATGTGACTTAATTGTCGAGTTTATCTCCTTCTTAATCTGTCTCATCAGCCTTTTAAAGTACCCCTGATCCCTAATTACAGTGTCCTGGGTAAGTTTGCTGAGTAAAGCCTGGATTCATGTTACAGTTTTGAAGATTTTCAGACTAAGAATTATCATAATAACACATTCAAACACCAATTTATTAAGTGAATAAATTGGTCACAGAACACGATAATAGTTGTCTGTAACAGAGGCTAAAGGGACATTTGACATGTTATACTTTAAGAAGTCTTAATGTCAGCCCCACAAAGTCAAAACACAGTAAATACCTGTACATATCAGGCAAAAACTGAGTTATGGAACAGCTCTAGCTAGTTATAATTAGCTGGTAAAAGCTAATTTGCCAGATTTAACTACCTTAAAATCTGCTTTTTTGACCCTCCAACATCTGAGCAATTAAGTTAGTTATGCCACATATATAAGACAGAAGCTATATTTGATGATACAACAATAACAAAAAGTACTAGTTAAATTAATCCTGCTAAAAGCTAATTAGCCTAACTTAACAGAGTGCTGTTTTTGGCTCTGAATTTAGATTAATTCACATGGTTTGATGTGGTTATACTGCCTCTAAAGCGCGTATTTAAATGTATTAGTGAAAACGTAAATATAGCACGTTTAAGTCTATGACATGGAGGCAGAATCTGCAGTTATATTTGGACATATAATTTTCAGTTTGGTGATCACACTGAGATTTTATATTAATAACCCACAACATTTATACATATATGAGGTCTACTATTTTGTTAGTGTGTAAAGGATCTTTTCCAGAAGATATTTAAGACATAATGTGTTTTTCAAGATTGGAAATATAACATGTAACTAACAACTGAGTGAAAGTGAAACAAGTTTGACATTTTTACAGGTACGTTTCCAGAATTATTTACCTATTTTCCTGAGCGTATATCACATATTTGAACTTTAGTAGATCAACCTCATTCCCCAAAACTGCAGGAAAGCAGGTTGGAATAGTGTCACAGGTGCAGCAAGAGTTGGATATTCCACTGATTGCATTAGAGCTCAAATAGAGACCAGTAAATTCACACACTAAAACCACAGGCCGTCCTCACAGCAGCTTGGCACGCAGGGCTCAAAGAGGACAAATTGAAACCTTAAGTGGAGAATGAATGAAAAGAAAACAAACTAATAAAGAGCATATCAAAAGACGGGTCATCCCAGTATTTCCCCAGATTTGGAAACGTTTCAAACTAAATGAAAAAAATGTGCATTTCATTAAATGCTAATATCTGAGAGGAGCTCCACAGGCTCTCTGTCTGATTGTGTCTCTGCTCATAAATAGATCTCTCCCCGGTTTTGGAGGAAAATACAGGAGTTATTGCAAGGATACAGGAAGTATCCCAGTGCAGAGCCCTCTAAATCCTGATGTCAGATGTTTTATTATTAAAACTCTGAAACATTCATTCCACTCTTTGCGGTTCTCAGAGGCTCAAAGACTGAGAGGAAGAGGGAGACGGGACAGACTGGAGTCGTTCATAATGCCAGATACAACACACACACATCTTAACTGATCATCTACAGTAACACCAATAGAAATGAAGACTCAACAAACCTCCACACAAAGACAGTCACAAATAAAACATTTCACATCAGTGATGTGCTGAGTGTCTCTTGAAGTATATTACATTTTAAAACTTTTTGGCCTTTTGTTTTCATGTGATGGTGCACAGCAAAGAGGCAGACAGGAAATGTGGGAAGAGAGGTGGATGAGTTGCCTGACTTTTGCGGACATTGCTGCAATGTGGTATTCATCTTAGGTCACTGCTGCCTTACACGTTATCGTAAAGATCGGCAGATTGTTCCAGCTGCGAAAATTCCAGCAGGTCGATGTTATTATCCCTGCTGGGGCAAGAAGTAAGTACAAGTTAACACTGAAATTAAAGGATAAGGCTGGTGATATTCTCTATTGTTCTTAATGTCAACATGAAAAGACCAAAACCAACAATGAACTGATCCAATTAATAGGTATTTTCTATGTCGTTAAAGTCTAAAATATCTTATTCCTCTGTGTTATATCTCAATTATTGTCCTAAAACTATTAAAAACACATCAGTGAGCCTCGCAGCTGCACTAGGAGGCATATTCCTTCATTACAATGAATGTGGGCACTGTAGTTTATTTACACTCAATCACATATGTGGTAAAAACTCAATCAGATTAAACATGTATTCATCCACAGCTGAAAATAGTCCCGAATAAATGCACTAATTACTCCTGCTTGAGTGCAAACGGCAGCACCCGGGTAGTTTAAAAGACTTTTTTAAAAAATGTATATTACTTTTAAGAGCAACAACAATTTAAAAGTAAACTTCCTGAGTTTTATAAACTTTCTACATGACCTCTGCTTCTGCATGACTTCTCAGTCACGCATGTCAAGTCACATCCCAACATAAATGACAACCTGGTGTGCATCCAGGCAACTACAAATCACATTCATACACTATTAAACAGCTTTCCCAATTATGTTGTGGTGGCAACATATTCATTGGCTGGATTATGTTCAGAGGCAACGTTTTTGTTCTTTTGTTGTTTTTTTCCTGAATCAATGAAGTGCTGCATTTATTAGTGGCAGAGGAGGCACCAGGAGGTTGGTGGAGGTGGATGGTGGGAATACAAAGTGAAGAAAACGTCACACCAGACACCAGGGTTCACATCCACATCCTGTCTGTGGTTTGGTTTAGACAACAAAAGCCACTTTGGTGAAGGTTAAGGTCAAGAACATTGAAAATACAGTGACAAATATAATACAATAACAGAATAAAAACTGTCAAATATAACTGAAAAAATAAAATATAAAGTGCAAACAGTAGAAATAAGTGGGAGACTTACTTTCAGTGACATTCAAAGTAACAGTGGCAGTGATGTAAAAGTAATGTTGCATATGATAATGAATGGAAAAAATGATATGAATCGTATTAATGTAAGAGCAATATCAAACATAATATCAGTAATATTGATTCATCTTCGTTTAGATTTTTGTCATTCAGTGACTTTGGTTTTGAGAATGATTATATTCTCTTGTTTCTAGCATTTTTTATTTTATTTTATTTTTTATTTTTAATTGGGTTATTCTATCACGTTTTGGGGTGAGGGACGCAGGGGTAACAACTCAGCAGGCATGAGGGGGGAGGAAGGAATACCAAACAAAAGATGAAGAAGCCAGAAATTCAACATCAAGTCACTAAAGGAGGTGGATCATGATGATGCTTCATTGTGTGTTTCTTTATGAGAGCCACATGCAATAAGAACTGAACATTAGATATATATATAAAGAAGTGTAAAGTTCCTCTCATTCAAGGACTTCCAGACGTGTTTTATACCAAAGCTGTGTCTAGTTCAGTGCATCAAAAAGCAGGTAACAGTCAACATGAAAAAACACCAGCACCTTTAATACATTAAAAGTCCTGGTTGTTACTTTAGAAGATATAGACTAGTGAAGTACTCTGGCCTTGGAGGAAACTGGATAGGACTAGAGTTAAGAGTGTGTGTGTGTGTGTGTGTGTGTGTGTGTGTGTGTGTGTGTGTGTGTGTTTTGTCAGTGTGTGTCTGCACTAGCATCGTAGCTGTGTTTTTAAAGGCCTAATGTTTCCTGACATCCCACAGTTAAAGTATCATAGAGGCAGAATGATCGCCCCTGGCTAGCGGGAAAGAGACTGCCTGGGGCCTTTCGCTCTGGGCAAGAGTGTGTGTTTGTGTGTGTGTGTGTGTGTGTGTGTGTGTGAGTCAGTGTGTGTGTGTGGTGAAACATGGCCTTTCAACATGCAATATTCTCTGTGTCATCAGCTTAAACAGCTAAACAGGGTGTTCAAGGGAGAAGAGGAGGAGGAAGACGAGGAGGGAGGGTGGAGAGAGAGAGAGAGGAGACAGAGAGCAGACGGAGGAGGTGGAGGGAGAAAGCTCTCACGGCCGACACGCAGCATTACAGCCTGGCTCTGCGCCGGACTCCTCTTTTAATGAAGGAGGAAATGAAGACGAGGGATGAAGGAAGAGGAGGAAAATCCTTGTGTTAAAGTCGGCTCTTATTATCTCATTATGCTTCCCTCTCTCTTCTTTTTTAACCACTCGCACTCTTGTCTTTTCTTTGAGTGTGTGTCTGTCTGTGTGTGTGTGTGTGTGTGTGTGTGTGTGTGTGTGCCTGCAGAATGTGCTGCGATCTCCATTAGCAGCGACGCCGAGGGAGAGAGAGCGAGCTGTGGTTGTTGTCGTTCCTGAAATAATCAAGCGGACTTAGAATATTCAGCTAAATTATTCAAGTGTTTGAGGCTCAGAAGTTGGAGCAAATTGCTGGGGTTTTTTTCCTGCTTTTCCTGCCTGTTTTAAGTGCAGGAGGCAGAGTGGTAACAATGTGCACTGCTGGGCCTGAAACTAGCATCTGTAGGCCTGGACTTGAGGTCTGATCTTGTCTTATTAGCGGACCCTTACTCCCCTGTTTGTGTCTTTTTAAAAGTTGAGATCTCCAGCTCCCATTTACAGGCAGTTAACACCAAACCTGAGCCTGACTGGTGTTATCGTACATGCAATTAGTGCTAAAAGAATTAGGACTTACAGCTAAAATCTGACAGTGTGGCTAATGGAAACACAAAGCAGCACCTTATTGATGTGTTATTAGGGCCAAAGCTGCAGTGGTTTTTGGCCTGTAGCTGCCACTAGTGCAGGAGCAGAGCGAGAGAGCGAGGGGAGGGTCAGGGTTCAGTAGTGTATAATGGTGTCTAGTGTGAGTCCACACAACAGATGAAGTCATTTCACACTCGTCTGTGAATGAAATGAGAGCCCGGCGATACCATCTCCCCTCGCGCCCGCTCTCTGCCAGCCGAGCTTTTGATCTTCCCGAGCGGCGCTGAAATGATCTTCTGTCCGAGTTTTTACAGCAAATCAGTGCCGGACAATTCTCTCCCTCTGTCCCCATTTTCCGTCTCGTTCTGAGGGGGAAAAAAAAAAAGAAAAAAAAAAGCCTTGCCGAGCCCCAAGAGTTCAAAGCTGGAGCTCCAGATGAGATGAGCACCACCACCAAGTCGTGAGGAATTACATTAGTGCCTGACTGTCCCATGTGCCACTGCGCAATACATCAGAAAGAGAGGAGAATATTTTCATGACCATATAGTGCTGTAAAGGGCTGAAGGAAGTGATACTGCAAGACCTAAATTCCTGTGGTGTCAGCCTGCATCCTGGTGGACCAGATCGTGATCAGGTGGAGAGAAAACAAATCTTCAGAAGTGATTAGAGACACATTTGAACTCATTAACAGAAGTGCAAATGTCACCCGCCCTCCATCACACACACAACTTAGCAATAACAGGAACAGAAAATCAAATAATAAAGGAGCCAAAGGAGGTCCCATAGCAACACAGATCCTTACACCAAACTGTTCGACTGTACGCATGATCACCTGAATAACTTACACACAGAAAATGACTGAACAAAAGTCCTAAAGGTGTGTTCAGACTGAATGCAAAGCACATTCTGTGTTTTCACTCCAAACATCCAGTGTGCTGATTAAACAAATGCCAGCTGTAGCTAAAGCAAGCAAACTCTGACAGAGAATCCGACTGATGTCCGAACTCACCAGGAACTCCGACTTCTTTCTGTTATTTTGCTTCAGACGCCTCTCTTTTGATTCTTGTCTCCAAAATTTCCTGAACTGGATTCATGCAGCCACGGGGGGAAGAGCAAATTCTCAACACACGTTTGACATTTACACAAAATACACTCGCTTTTTTTTTTTTTTTTTTTTGCCAAAGGTTAGATGAGAAGATTGATATGACATTCGTATATCTGTACAGTAAATAAGTAGCTGGAGCAACCCATTAGCTTAGCTTAGCACAATGATTGGAAAGAGGGAGAACCAGCTAATCAGAGTCCACCTACAGTGTTAAATCTGGTTAATTTAATTAACAAACAAAAATATGTATGTGGATTATGTGATAGATTATTTCTTAAGTGGGACTAGAGGTGGTTTTGTTGACTTTGGACAGAGCCAGGCTAGCTGTTACCAGTCTTTATGCTAAGCTAAGCTAAGCAGCTGCTAGCTGTAGCTTCATACTAGCAGGAGAGTGGTGTTAATTTTCTCCCAGTAGGAACGTGAATGAGTATATTTCCCGAAACAAAAGTGTTTAGTCTTTTCATTATCTTAATATGCAATTGTGCCACTGCTAAAATGCACTTTACAACTGCTTGTTTACAATTACAGCTACAATAAGAGTCTTAATTTCATTGTTTTGGCCGTCATTACTATTATTTATGATAAGATAAAGGAACTTCTTTGGTGTTCAACATAACAGAGCAAACAGGAAGACATGGCTAAACAGGAGTCTGACCAGAAATGACCAAACATATACCTAGATTATCTAAACCACTCACCAAGAAATGTCACTAATAACCACTCTTTACACACAATACTAGTCAGCCTGTGAAATGGACAGTTCAGGCTATAACTTTGTATTTTCTCTTCTGAATAAGTAACCAAAGTTCATCAAAGTTCTTCTTTTAAGCTTTTAGTTTCTCGTTAAATTTAGAGGTTATGATGTCTGTGCACAGTTCTCAGAAGGATAAAAGCACCAGACAAGACTTGTGCTATTTATAGCTCATTTTATACACCAGTGAAAAGTCAATGTGCTTTTAAAAAATTAAGCAAAAACTGTAATATGTCAAAGACAGACACATCCACACCCTCACACTGTCTTTCTCTCTCTCACACACACACACATACACACCTCCTGTGTTCATGTGGAGTGGAAGCAACATGCAGGCAGGGAGGGTTGAGCCATGAATCATGACTATTATCATTAGGTTAAGCACCAACCAACCCCAAAGGCAGTGAAAGCCTCTGTGGAGAAACGGCACTCTAAATGAGCCTGATTATTATTATTGTCCTCCAAATGAGAGTGATTAGTATTGATGTCTAAATGAGCGCTGAGGTTATTATTGCCCTGATTATTATTATTATTATTATTGTGGCTGCGTTATGAGGAGCAGGCAGCCTCTCTCATCTTTGCTTCATTCACTTTTAATTCCACAGGCTGCCTCTTTTACCGACAGCAGTGCCACACGGTCGCCTGTGACACACGCATAAATCTAATAAAAACATACAGGACAGTTACACATACATGTCTGCATATTGGTGCCGTCTGTATGCAGAAAGCTGGCATTCATAGGTGCACAAACACACATACACATCCTCAGACGGGACACAAAAAGACCCAGTTTTACTCATGCACATGTGCGTTAACCCGCTCTAACCTGGAGGAAGGTTGCATGAGGCGAAGAGGCGAGATGTCTGATGGAGCAGATGGAGGCAATTCCCTGCGTTCCCTGAAAACAGAATAAATAAATCATCATTACATCTGGACAGATAACAGATCTGAGGAACCAGCTGAAAGGGAACGTCGCATATGTTAACTCAGTTAACATGATCGACGTGAGGGGGCCTGTCATCCCCAGCGTGTTGTTTTTGGAGCTAATCGTTGCTGCTAATCGGTGAGTAAACGTGGCTCTGTTGGTCTTTTTCAGCACTGTAAATGTGTTGTTTTTGGTTATTGTTATAAAAATGTTACCTGGATGTTATAAAGCTGAATAAAATCGTTACAATTCTGCATATTTTGTTGCCTTTTGGTTAATTTTAAATGATAGAAATGAGGTGTAGACTTTAGATTAGAATCAGGCCTGTGTGTGTACAATGTGTATGCATCTGTGAATGTGTTTGTGTGTTTGTGTGTGTGTGTGTGTGGGTGTAATGTGTGTGCGTATCTGTGTGTCAGGACAGCTGTCAGATCACTTCCCTGATTGGCCAATATGACAGGCGTCAAAAACAGCCGTGGGAGGAGAAAGGAGGAGGCGGGCTGCCCAGCTGTCAATCACTGCCAGTCAACCAAGTCCAGCTCAGCCAGCAAAGCATCACCTGGGCCCACACACACACAACCAGACACACACACACACACACACAACCTACAAGCCTACATGTACAAAATATAATCCATAAATCTCCATACACACATTCCCGCACACACAACACTGCATTCACATATAAGAGCTGTACTGCTTTGCACACACTGACTCTATTTCATTCACACACACACACACACACACACACAGACACACACACGCAGTCATCAGTCTTAACACAGACAGGCATTCGGTTTGACAGAGTAATTATGACGTCCCACTCTGAAGGAGCCCTGGGCTGAAAGGTGAGAGTTATCGATCCCACACAGGAGGAAATTTATCAATGTCCAAACGCTCAGCTCTGACAGGAACCCAATCCACTTAGAGCGCAATGTTCAAACTGTTCAGGTCTGCTCCGAAAACAAAACCTCTGCTCACTTTAGGAGGAGGAAGAGGAGGAGGAGGAACAGCCAGCCGGGGAGGGGAAGTCACGGTGACAGTTCAGAGGGGTCAGATGCCAACTTTAAAATAAATAGTTATTTTGGCGTTTTAATCTCTTGGTTTACACCTTTTCCTCAACTGGCTTTGTCTACTTTTACAGGCCGTACTACATTTCTATCATTACAGAATGGCTTTCAATTGTTCCAAGGGCAGAGGTTGAGGTTTTGGATTATACCTGTAGGTCAAGAGAGCAAATAAAGAGTGAGAGAAGGAGAGAAGTATTCCTAGCTGAGAAACAGTGTCCTGCTGCAAACTCAAAACACATGTCTTATGGTTATATTGCATTCTGGTCGACTTAGGCCACTGTCAGTGCAGAATTAGATAGATACTTCATTAATCCTCACGGGAAATTCACAGAATTACTGTCACTGGACGGGAACTGATGTCTGATTTGGTCTCATCTTAGCTGGATCTCTCCCTGTAAGATTGTTGAACATGAAAAAATAAAATGTGGCTCATCACTGATCTCATCTAACATATATGAACTGTGCTTTCAGCTCTCATCAGTCATGGTATAAAGCTAGCATTAGCATTAGCAGCTGTTTACTTTCCAGTCTAGAAGAAACATTGAGAGTCCAAACATCATTCCTTTACTCTCCAAGAACTTTCTCCACCAGTGGAAAGCTACACCAGTGTTTTGCATCTGGTTCTATCACTTCTTTTCTTGTACTGAAGTTAGCATGCTAACCAGCTAGACTCTCCCGTCCCGTCACTTTCTGATAGCAGCTCACAGTAGCTTCCAGTCTGCTCTGAAGAAGAAGTGCATACAGCAAATAGCTCCTTTAATCCATTAGTTACATTTTAAAACCCTTTGTAAATGGCGCCTTATTATTAGCATTCCAACCAGCTAGCCCCAGCCTGTCTCATTACTTTCCGATAGGGACTCAGTGTAATGTCCAGTCTGCCCTGAAAACGTAGAGGGTAAATATTTATTGAAATATTGTGGGGAAAAACATCAATGACATAACCAGCTGCTAATAATTCAGCTCTGGATCACTGACTGAAATTTATAGGGAGTGTAGTTTTTATTTACTTTACAGTGTCTTTTATCAAACGCCAGTCTGCTCATCCATCCAACCTCACCTTGTTTTGTTGGCCTGTTTCAGAGTCTTGGATCAGACTTTCACATTTCAGTCAGTTTTAGAAGACTTCCTGTTTATGAAGTGAAGCTTATAAGTAATAAAGTAAAGCAATAATGTAAAAATCTCTCTGTGTGCTGCCTACAGTCTGAGCTCTGGGTCTGCTGAAAGCTGACTGGGGTTACACTGAAAGCTCGTGTCAAACCATTTAGACTGCTTTCAGAAACTCCCTGCTCTCGTGTTGGTTGGAGTCAGGAACATTTATCTTTGACTGACAGATCGAGGTAGTAAAGTGTCTCAGGGAATGTTTGACTTCAATGTTAAAATGATTCCTGTTTGAAATGTGCAACTCTTGCTGATTTTTAAAGTGTTGTACCAAAAAGACCACACAGTTTGGCTCTAAAATACCATACCATAATGAGAGCAGATTGTCTGTTGATTTGTGCTCAGAGGAATAAAATCTAACTCTAATGACATGTAATCAGGTTTTTGATCCGGTGTTACTGTTTTACTTTGTTCATTACTGAGTAAAAAAGTGGAGTTGTCTTCGTAATAGACAGTTTTCAATGCACGATTATGTTTCTTATTTGTGTCAGAGGACAAATCTTCACACTGTCTGTGTAATATGTTTGATATTACATCAAGTGCTTCACAGACAGAAACTCAAACAGCATCAACATTTTTCAGACCTGGTCACGTGACACATGTTCAATCCTCAGAAGTATAATAATAATATTAAGTGGACGTCATAATGTTAAGTCGGTAGATGTTTGGATACATTAAGTTTTGTTTCCTATTGCATCAGACTGAACATAAGTGCTGTCATGTTGCCTCGCACAAAACGAGAAATCATAGCTTTTCAACTTGTGGATTCTCTTAAATACTAGATCCTTCATATTAGTGATAGTGATTATTTTATTATTTTACTTCAGTGATAGTTTACACGATGCACTGATTCACCAAATTCACATCTTCTTCATTTCCCTGCTTTACACATGCAGATAAGCTGTAGTATATTCACACACTAAAAACAAAATCCAAAACGGTTTAAGCTGTTTATTATATCCCTGAAACCATTTTAGCAATTTTCTGGATCATAAAGAAACAGATCTCTCCCTCAATTTATAGTAGTTTGGTCAATATTTCTGTCAGAAGAACGCTTTCAAAATGAGAGAGGCCTGTCGACTGAAACGTCAGCAAAAAAGTGTAGTGAAAAATATATCCATTAGGGAGACATGTCTGAGTGTGTGTGTGTGTGAGTTTTAAAGTTTTGATCCCATGCACCACGAGGGAAGACCCACAGTGCACTTTGTGTGCGTGTTATTTGTCTTCCCACTCATCGACTCGACCATCATACCCAGCCGAGCACCTGTGGACATCTGCCTACAGCCCGAGGTGATGTCCACACCTTCATTTTTCTCAGACAATGAGTGGAATCATTTCCCCTCACGCAGACCTCTCCATCATTATTGACACGGAATTATTGATCAGGACCTCGGCTGGTAAATTACAACCTATTAGTCAAACTGCCCCCTCCCTCTTTTTTCCCACCACCCGCCACAGTTTTCAAAAGACCAAGGTTGATGAGAGCCGGGCGGTGTTGTATATTCTGGAAATTCCTGTTTTTTTGCCTGCTAAGGAGATTTATTGGGGGGTGGGGGGTGCAGATTAAATAGCAGACAAACGCACACTTGCCCTGACCCATTCCTCAAGGTGCTGCTGCCACTGAATCAACATTAGTTCAAGGAAGCAGAGGTTCCAGGTGAAATCTACAACACTGAAGTCAGAGAGCACACCAGCCGCCTCACTTAATTTTTTTCTTTCTTTCTTTTTCTTTTTTTTTTTTTTTTGATGTTTTGCCCGAGGACTATCCTACTAAAGAGAAGTAATTTGGCTTATCTTATCCCAGAGACCTAGCAGCTGCTTTTTATTCTTTTTTGTGAGGTCTTTTTTCTCATTTAGTCCAACAAAGATTGTCCTCATAGATTGACCTTCTCTGTGCCTGCAGGCCGTTGCCCTCATGCCAGTAACTAGATAACACACTCTATCAGAGATTTGAGAAAATCATTGGGAAAGCAGTGGGGCTGATAGTGGCATCAATCCTAACCTGACACCAGGCTGGGTCAACCATTTATCTCTCCACACCGCCTCTGGTCACAACAGCGGCCATCTTGCTCTGCTACATCCTTCTTTAATAACCTTGGCCACGTCTCTTTGCAGACTGAGAGGATAACGTGCCGCGGCACTCCTAGCTCCTCGCCTGATCGCCGCCGTTTTGTTTGCATTTTTACCCGTAGAAAATCACAATCAAACACATTGTAACCCATGTGCTGCAGATCAACAAGATTGTCCTCCAACAAGCAAACACACACACGTATATACACTCAAGATGTGTCTAACAAGAGGGCCAAAGCTCACAAACTCGTTAGCATAGGAGTTAATGGTGGCTCCACTGTCATTAATTCCCCATGGTGTTTGACTTAAATGCTTCTATATTGGTGGAGTGAGAGATTCCCAGAGGCCTCCTAGCGCTGAGATCATTGTTTTTCACTTACTAACAATGAACTTATGATCAGAGCGCTGCGAGGCTTTTAAAAAATGCCCTGTAGGATCATTACAGTCCCTGTGTGTGTGAGTGTGAGTCTGTGTGTGTGTGTGTTTGATGCCAATGAGGCCAGCAGAGCAGCAGTGTGTCCGAGGCTCATCTCGTTGCTCTGTGGCGCAGCCAGGATGAGTGGGGAGGTTAAATGGGGCGTCATCAATCTCAATGAAGTGCAATTATTTTCTCACTTATTAATCATTGCAGGCTAATAGCTAGTGGCAAAGCCGGGCCCCGCCATTTGTCAAACTTAGCAGATTTCTGTAATTTTGTTTCCCCGTTTCCCTCTAATGTTTGTGTAGACTTTGGCAGATATCTATGGAAGGCTGTAATAAGTCTGTGCCTCCAAGTATCTATCTCCTACCTGCACCGCAGAACTAACTGAACTTCTCGCAGTTTCTCTGTGTGAGTGATTCTCTCCATTTCAGAGCTGAGTGACTATTTCATGGTCTGTGGCAGAGCAGAATGGAAAGCTTTATTTGCAGGGTGCAGCTTGGACGGCCTATTGATGGTTAACTACGTTCAGACCCTCACAAACTTAAGCCAGTACTCCATACTGTGGGTTGTTTGTTTCTAATTCTGCTATAAACTCTGCATCCATTTGTGTTCTGATGGAAGACAGACCCAGAATGTTTTCTAGGGCTGAGAAATGTAACACAACAACGCTGCAATGTGGGACAGCAATTTGACATTTGTGAGAAAGGTCATTATGTGTACTTTAATCTAACAAGCCCCAGTTGGAACAATGCCTAATCAGGTCATGATTAAAGAGTGACTTAATAAGGTAAGCAAGGTTAAACCACTGGAGGTCAGCAAAAACAAGACTTTCAGCTGTGGTTAAACATCGGTTTAAAGCTGCACTAATTAGTAGTTTTATATTAACAGATCAGGTAAGAGTGTTTACTGTGAACAGGATTATTCAAAGTTTAACATTTTAGCATCTTTCAGCTCATTGTTTTGGTTCAACAGCACACAGCTTTACAGTTGGGTTCACTCTTTCATCAGTCTAGCAGCCAAAAGCTCTGAAAGCCAACCAAATGCCAGAGAGGCAAAGCTAGCAACTAGCTTTTGAACATAGTGCAGCATTAAACAGCTAAAGAGCCAGATATTTGCATTAAAAGTCAATGGAGAAGAAAACCAAAAAGGACTTATATTCATCAGGTGGCTAGAAAAATAATTCCAACTGAATGCTAATGTTGCTAGCTTTATGAGGTGATAATATATCAGTGTCATATTTATAGCATAATTTTCTGTCCCCTTGTGGCCAAAAACATGAATTAATACAGCTATGTATTTTAAATAAAAACCTTAAAAGGAGAATATTGTTTTGTTTTGTTTTTTTTTACAAACCTTTTAAACAAACTAAGTTATTTGGGAGTGGTAACAAAGGTAACAAAATCAGTATGTCCATTATAATGCTGAAAAATGTGCCTAAACTATCCATTAAACCTAATGGGCAGAACAGATAGCTAGTGTAAAATTTTATGGTTCACTTCCAAATAAGTAATTAAATAAAGCAATTAAAGGTCCTGCCTGTGTTCTCCTTCAGCTTCTTACTGTGAGTGATGAGCTTCTAGTTGTTTTACATGAGAGATTTGTCCAGTTATGTTTTTAATGTACTCTTTCAACTGGGTTGGAATGGGGGCATGGCTGTATCAGAACCAGATGATGTCATTGTCTTCTTCCACCAATCAGAGTTGAGCAATTTGAATACTGGAATCAGAACGTGATGACATCTGTTTGCCTGTGTTGCCAGGGCAACCCTGCCACTCATACTCCACACAGTTTGCTCAACTTTATTTGTCACCAGACCAAAAACAAACAAAGAATATATAATTTAGCTTTTAATAAAGACTCAAAAATGTCCCACATCAGCTGGGTGCTGTATTTCTTGGCAAATATTATTCAAACAGAATTAAATTGTGCATTTCTGTTGGGCCATTAATGTGTTTTAATAGTTTGTGAACAGTGGAGGAGTACATTTGAATATTATATTTATATATTTATTTGACAGCTGTAGTTACAAGTTACTTTGAGAATTTATGCACACAACACTGTGCATGATCAATATCAATAACATTAAAATGCTGTTCAGAAATTAATATTAAATAATACAACATATAATAATACTAGAACTTTTAGATCATTCAGAATGATAAGAGAGTATTTTTTACTTTTAATCCTGTGAGTACCACTACTTAAATAAATAATACATATACTTGTTCTACCATTCGCCTATGGTTATGACTTCACTGACTAGCACGTATGTGATACCTTGAATATGGGAAGCTCTGGGTCACAATTTCAGGAGAAATTTCCTGCCAGCGGCGAAAAAAAAACCATTGTGCAGCTCGTGTGCAGGATGCAGAGGCTCAGCAGCTCAACAGCTCTGTCTGCCACATGTGTGAGGCAGTGCTGGCTGGAAGAGGCAAGACCATTTTCTACTCTTTTGGTTTCTACTTTCACATCTTAATTGTTTTTATTAATGTAATAAAGATTTAAATTCATCAGCAAGTGTTGCATGTAGTTTGTGTGTCAAACAGGTGAGTATATGAGAGTGTAAGAGAAAAAAACAGTATAAAAACAAGACTGAAGAAACAAGCGAATACAAAGTGACAATAATTTGAGTCACAATAATGGAACCTCGACATTCACAGCACTTGATTTGAAGGAGAGACGTGGTGATGAATAAATAGTTGGGTGTAATCTGTAATTGGCCCTGAGCTAAACGATGAAGAGCAGACAGATGTGTTTAAAGACAGACAGTGAAATAACACAGCCCTGTGGATGTGTTTGGTTTGGCAGCCTCATGTCTGAGAGCCTGTCCTCTCTGCATAAAGGAATAAGGAATTCATGAATGGATGTGTGGTCGATGAGGGACATCTAGTGGCAGAGAGGGGAAAAGACATTCTGCTGTAGTTGACTGTTTTAAGTCCAGTCTTTTTACAGTCAGTTAGCAGCTTCAGTGGGCAGCAGTGATGCCTTGCTCAATGGTTTAACACTAAAGCATTGACATTTTCTCTGATATTAACACAAAATGTCCTGCTCCAGTATTAGAGAGTCATGTTAATATTAGTCAATTAATGCAACAAAGACACAAAAATAATTATTGTCAATCCACAATATCAAATTTCATGCAAAAATACTGAAACAAACTCATGTTGAAGCCCTAGTTGGTGCTGTAGCAGCTATATACTGTAGTCTATAATTAGAATTTTAAATATGGCTGCCATGTTTTAGTATTAGCTATATACAGTACAGTGAGGATACCAAAAAGTCAATTTATTTTTATATATATTTCTGTTCATTTTGTCAACATACATGACCAATAAAACTGATTCTGATTCTGAAAAACAAACTTCTGCTTTTAACTGTAGTAACTTCAGAGATTCATGTGCTGCTTCACTTTGTCAAAAAAACAATACTTTTACAATTTTTATACTTTGCAGTTCATATCCTTAAGAGTAAACAAACTTGTAATGGTTGGAAAGCCTGTGATTTAAGGCCTGGATATCTTTTAGGTTTATATCTATATAATATATGTGGATGTTTTTGTAGAGAGGATGGACAAAAGAAAAGTGTAGAAAACTGACTGAATCATGGTGGAGGAACTGAACTCCTTAAAGGAAAGAAAGTAATAGAAAATAATCATAATTCATGAACTAGGCATAATAATTGTTCACAATAATTGTTGCCCTTTAATACAGTAGATTTAAGTTATTTTTCTTTATTAATTAACTTTACAATAAGTCTAGTCCAACAGAAACCTGGTGAGCCGGGTCTAAGTTTATTAAGGAAACCCAGCTAACTAATGCAACAGTTCGACAGTAATTCCCACCTTTATGAAGGTTATTATGTCCAGTTTCTTTGGATCATAACTGAGGCTGCAGTTTGTGATGCAGCTGAATTGTATTGTTGTATATTGTTTCTTTCTTTCCTTCTGTTTATTTGTTTGTTTGGTTCTTTCTTTCTTTGTTTTTAAATCAAATGTGATTCATTTTAAAGTTGGTACAGAATTGACACAGTATTTCACACCTGCCCCAAAACGGTTTGTAGATTAAGTTTAGATTAAATGTCCTCAAATAAGAAACCATTATTTCTTCATTAAAAACCATTAATATCTGCTGTATGTTTTAAATTCGATGTTTGTTAACAGAAAATAAAAATAGTTTCATCCCCCAATGTGTTAACATGTTCTCCACTGACCTGTAATATCAAGTCCTGACCACAAGGTGTCCTCCTAATGACAGGATCAAACCACCTGGTTTATAACAGGTGACACAATTCACACAGAGGGCAGCAGCTTCTTTATGAAGAATATTAGTCACAGGGAGTTACAGTGACAGATCAGCAGACTGAGAGCTGCTGAACAGACTGCATAAAACTCTTCATTAATTGAATATTTAATGCTAGATTAAATTATTTTTGGATCAGACAAGATTAATGGAGGAAACAATGCATTTATTGTGTAATATTATGAAATGCTGTAATCATTATGAAGATGAATGTTCAGTAAAAGGCCGTGAAAGTTTTCACATTTTAATTTTCTGGCAGCGTCTTCATCATTTCAGCTGACAGACTGGGGACATAATCATTTCTAATTTTGATTGATCAGCGTCGCTGCAGCTAAAACTCCGCGGAGTGAGTCGTTGTTTTTCAGCGAACTGCTCCTTTTCCTGAAGTACACAACTCCACATATGGTCATTGTGTCTCCGCCCAGCTACACCGAGACTCCCTCTGTTGTGTCTCCGCCCAATGCGTGAGTCTGGACTGGGAGAGATAACAGTGGAAACTAGGCAGGGTCCGCCTGCACATGAAAGCAGCCTCGGCGCGTGCTTGGTCCACTTTCTCTTTCTGAGACATGACGAGCTGTTCCGCGAGGCTTTAACTGCGCTCAACTTCGCCTCGGTGTGACATCGGTGATTCCTGTGGGCGTTGCTGCGCAGACACCGGCGGTGTTGCTCAACTTTGAGAAGTATGTGGGTTTGTTGTGAGCGCTGCTGAGAAGGAATGTGCGGATCTTGTAGCTTTTCCTCCTGCGATTTCAGCGTCGGACCGGTGTCGTGACTCCGAGCCGGATCTGCGGTGTCCGTCGGGTGTGTTTTTGTACGCGTGCAAACATGCAGCACGATGTGGAGTTGCACCTCAGCCTCTAACAGACTGTGTTGAAACGGAGCGAGGTTGCACGTCGAGCCTGTGCCTGTGCCTGTGCAGAGGCTCCATGGGTAACCGCCGTGCGTAACGCTGGCTCTCCATGGAGGACTGGTGGAGAAGCCGCTCGTCACAATCCTTAAACGCAGCGAGTGATACTTGAAACAAGATGAGTCAAGACCAGGACGGGATCTCCTTACCGGTGCCTTGCTTTGGTGCTTGTCCCGGCAAAGGGAGCCTCGGCGGTGAGAGCAGTGGCGGAGGTGGAGGTGGTGGTGGAGGAGGAGGTGGAGTCCCGGCAGCGGGGACTTTCTGGCAGGACACGGTGATCAGCAGCGGGGGGCTCAGCCCCACCACCGCCGGAGGCTGCCCGATGGACGGCGGGGGGTTGCTGTCCACGGGGAAGTCGTGCAAGAGCAGGCCGGTCACGGTGGCCTATGTGGTGAACGGAGAGGGGAGCCAGCAGAATAACGCGGAGAGCATGGCCCTGCAGTGTCTGAAGGACGCCTGCGACACGGTGGGCAGCAGGCTGGAGACGGTGAACTTTGGTAAACTGGACTTTGGGGAGACCACGGTGCTGGACCGCTTCTATAACGCAGGTGAGTAAAAAAACCTTCCAAAACTGCCTCTGTCAAATCAAAACCAGGACTAGGGATGACTGTGAATGATGCCTCCTTCTTCATGTGGTAAATCTTGGTCGTAGAGGCCTGCTGGGGGTTTTAGATCAATCCTCTAAATGCATTTCATAGGATTTAACTTAATCTTCACTCTCCATTATAATGATTAAACTGTAAGATCAATAGTCCTTAGTGAGAGCAGTCACCTCTGAGGTGCTGTACTCCATGATGGGACAGCATAGGAATGCTCACCTCTCCTCCAAACTAGCTTCAGGAGGTCAAAGGTCACGCCTTCTGCTGCATCACCTCTTGTTTCTTGGAAACAGTTTGCCTGCAGGAGGAGGACAGGTTGTTCTGTGGTCCCTAAACACAACACACACATACTCTGCATGTCAGGGCTGGAGTCTGCAGCAGTTATTTCCACACTGTACTGAGCAGAAGGAGCATAATTTGGGGGGTGGGGGGTTGTTTAATTTGCTCCATAAATGTGGGGGTGATTGTACACACACATAGTTTCCCCTCTTCCATTGTGCGCCTCCAGTATTGTGCGTATTGTGTGTAGTGTCACGGGTTGAGCCATGAGGCTGGACTTTCCACTGGAATCTACGAGCAGAGAAACAAACTGACTGAAATCACTTCTTTCCCCTGCTTTTACTCGTACTGTATGTGTAGTAGTTGGCTCCCTAATCCTCGCTGGAAATGTTCAGTTGCATAATGAGCACTCGTTTGGAAAGCAGACCTTTCAGGGACTGTGGTCAAATAAAAAGCAGCTGTAGAGGGGCTGCAGGGGCCGGGCCAGAAACAGCAGCCAGTGTTTGCTTTTTAAAACTCAGATAGTCTGTATCAGGATTTGTTCAGCAGATTCTGCAGAAATAAAATGACACAGCAACAAGAAGCCTGCCAACCACAAGGGAGCAACACCTCAGCAAAAAAATGTTAAATGTCGAGGATACAGCAAGGTTTCATCAGTGTATCGCTGTGGCAACTCATACCTCACCTAAATATAACCATTTCTTCTCGCTGATTGAAAACAGCTTACCTGAGAAAAGGTTCATCAGAAGGACGAGCGTGAATGAAAAGGCGAAAACTGCAATCTAGTTTGGCGTTCTAAAGGAGCTTTCAGCAGCAAGGACGACTTTAGATAGTAAACCCTGCAGAGAGAGAGAGAGAGTACAAGATCCAGGACAGAACCAGACTAAAGCTGTCTGAAAAGAAACGCTATGTCTAACTATACTCTAATATTAGAATTTAATGCAAAAACAACAAAGATATGTCGTAGTCAGAGAATACCAGTGAAAGCAGACAGTTGTAAAGTATTTTTCAACACAACACAGGCTTGTTGCTTGTCATAACATCACGTTATTAGTTGTACAAATATCAAGTTCTCTTTGTTGTTTGGTCGCCTTCCCCCGAACTACTGTGGAATCTTTCTCATAATTCACATGGGACGTCAGAGGCATTTTCCCAGAAACAAGCTGTTGTATCTGTTCAAAAACACACTCTACTTTATCCTCTTCCTGCACGAGTGTGCAGCAGATATGAAGGCCAGACAACAAAAACCTTTAAACAATGAGCTCAGAGCCGGACGGAGAGCTTGTGCACGCCTGGTAATTTGGATGATTTGCCAGATTCAAATACAACGAGAGGCTGTGTTCATATCTGTTCTTAAATGTCCTCCTCGCCCGGTGCTGTGGACAAAGAGGACATTTGGCTGAGAGATGGCACAGGCTGATTGTCAAGCCTTTAGGCCATATACACAGGAAACATTAGGGAAAAATGTTGATGCAAACTTCTCTCACAGACTCTTCCTGCAGTCAGACTTCAGATCTGAATTCTGTCGGCCATACTGATCAGCAGCTGTCTCAGTCCAACACCAATCAGCAGTGAAGTTACAGAGAATAAAGTGGATAAACTACATGCTGAACAATCCAAAACACAGAGATATCCAGTTTAAAATGCAGCAAATCCTTTCATTTTGCATTTATATTGGCTGAATGACGAGTTATTAATCAGTTATCTAAATATTTAGCAAATAGTTTTCTTCCAATCGACTAATCAATCAATTAATTAATCGTCTCTGTACTACTTAAAAGTGTAAAGGTCTCTCTACAATGTGATAATAGTGAGCTTGTGGGTTAATTGTGCATCACACTGTGTGGGTTGGGTCCCATAACAGTTTTGAGTCATGTTACAGTGAATGATGAATGTCTGGTGAATATATTTGAAACAGAAATAAAATACAGCACATAAACAGTGACAGGATATTAACTCATGTAATGTGTTTGCGCCGGATTGAAGTAGCAACAAAACATAAAACAAGCCTCCCAGCCTCGGTGTAGTTCAGCTGCAGCAACAAAGTCTAATGGTGATAATCAGTGGAGCAAATAACCACCTGCTGATTATTCATTTTGGCTGCAGTGAGTGGTTACTTCCAGTGGAAGCTGATTTCTTTTTCTAGGCCACACAAAAAGCAAAGGCTATGATCAATACTCTTACTAGCATCTGTTGTAACTGCTGGTTCACTCCTCCATCATGAGGGGCTGACTCAGTGTGAATCATTATTATCATTTATCTGGGCTAAACTGTACGAGTCTGCTCGCACAGACAGTGGCTGAGCAAAGGTCAAAGTGCGTGATGGTTAGTGTGCATGAAAGGGTGTCAGAGTGCTTCTGTTGAACTGGGACTAATAACTGGATTGCTGTGGGAGAGAGTCTGTCAGTTAAGTCGGTATCAGCCAGATTTCTGAATCATGGACCACGACTCAGAGATAGAAACAAGCCAATCACCAGCCTTTGTAGGTGGGTTTCAGTTAGAGAATCCCAGAGTAATTAAAGGTTTCCAAGCAAATATGGCAACAAACGTAGAAGTAGTTGTCACTAGCTGAGGCTATTGGAAGCCAGAACAGCTCTTAAGTCAGAGCCACACTACGTATTGAAAGCATTTGTTCAGAGACGCTTTCGCAGTTCTTCCTCCTGGTTTTAGAGGACTTTTTTCCCCAGGCCCATTTTGTGCTCGAGGCAAAGACTCTGGAGGATTTGGTGCTTTTAGATGTTTCTGCCTCCATCATCTCAACAGGGGATCAAGTGAAAGAAGCTGAGACGGTTGGGTTGATCACTCAGTGACTTGTAGTCGCTCAGTATGTTTCAAATGATCGATGTAATTATTGCCAAGCTACAGTAACTGCTCCAAGCCATCGGTAATGCAGCTTCTATTAGGACTGAAAGTAACACTGAGTGGACAAATACATCAGTTAGGGATTGGTTGGGTCAAGATAACTTCTCCTGAACAGTAAACAGCTCACAAGAAGTAAGGACTGTGCAATATGATCATATATATCGGATGACGCAATAAAAACGTCTATTGGTTCATATTATGCTAGAATTTATTTTGTGGTGTCACAAAATACACTGTTTATGGCAATATTTTTGTCATCATTTGGATGACGGTTTGCGAACTTGCACTCCAGAACTGGGCATCTCTGAACAGGAGAGGGACCAGCCGAGACAAATCAAGGAGCTCCTTCTTAAGGAAGAGCTACTGCTGAAGCATGGACGTGGTTTGGTTACGAAAAGTCACACCAGAAAACTGTACTTTGCAAATTATGCTGTACACAACAGACTCAGACACCACCCTATACGAAGTTAATGTCTGACTGAACTAGAATGGCACTCAGTAAGGATTAAACCTCCACCAAGGCCAAAATGTTGAACTGGATCTCCATCAAAAGTTAACGGGTTTTTCCCTGGTCCACACCCCACCCCTCCACCAAGATTGGTTCAGTATTTTTTGCGTAATCCTTCTGAAAAATAAACAAACAGACTGGTGCTTATTGACATGCTGCTGTTACTACAAACACGTCCAGCCAATGTTATAATTAAAATGAAAGCTATTCCACTCAGATGTGAAAGGAATTTGTGATGAGATGGTTGCCAATGTTCAGGATTTCTTAATGAAATCTATTTGATTGTTGGGGAATCTCTACAATAGCTGAAAACCTTGTTTCAAAACACCTCCTGCAATGTTAAAAATGCAGCAGTTGATATTGGTATTTACCAGGTTGATATTGGTATTTGTACAGACTTGTGCTGTTCCACCTGTCTCAGCTGGTTGGGCGTTGGGTCATAGCTGTGGTATGCAGAGCTTTATCTCTCTGGTTGATCGTTATGTTGCATTACTGTTTAATTTACAGGGAGCACAATGGGTTTTTGAACAATTCCTGAGCTGTTCTGAAAGCAGCTTTACCTCAGTCTGAGTGTTTGCTTACCTCTCGTTTTGTGTCGAGAGCTGAGAGTCTACCACTCAGCGCTCCGCCTGAACACAGAGACAACTCGCAAATTGTTTTCAGGCTGTGCACTTGTGTTTTTTTTTACTTTGTTGTAATACTGAGAAAGCTGAGAGGTTGTTGACACCTTCCTAGTCACAAGCTAGAAAGACTTTAAAAGCATGTCAGCCACTAACTGCAGAGAGAACAGATTTTTTCACTGATATATCATACCTGTTAATGCCTGCAGTGGCTTTCAGCTGTTCAAACAGTACATTTCCATTATAATAGAAGGAGCAGGGTTAAAACTAATGATTATTTTCATTCTCTATCAGTCACTAATTTAATTGTTTAGTCTATATAAAGTGTCAAAAAATACATGCAGCCATAAAATAGTAGAGAGGCCAACAGAATTAATAAGACGTGGTAGCTTCCTCCATTTTCAGATCTCAATGTGAAAAATGCATAGAGCAGAATCGACTTCCCCAAATTAAGTCTTGCAAAATATTCATATACTTCGATATTGTGAATTTAACCGAAATGGTTAATTTTCTAGCAGTTGGTGTTGGTTGATGCTTTCTGGCTTTAATAAGACATGTTTTCTAATAAGTTAAATGGCGGGTGATGTCCTACCACGTCCACTGTCAACACCGGCCAGGCGTCAGCTGACAGAGCGTCTTGGGATTCACCAACCTAAGATCGTACACTCGGCTCCCCGACAGAGAGGCTACGGCTGCTGTGAAATCCCATCAGCCTGGGCCTCCACTAAGATGTTTATCCTCCCTCCTGTTTACTCTGCATGCTTGGCTGCGGCTCAGAGGTTAGGGAGCACAAGGTCAGGAGGAATTAGCCCACAGGCCGCTCACAGTGGCGTCTGGGAAGGAGTGACTTCACCTCCGTGGGAGAGGTATAGCTGCAGACAGAGCTCAAGTTTTGTTTCATGATGTTACATGCTGATATTTCTCAACAGGAAGTACAGCGTAGACTCAAAATCGGAAGAGGGAATCTGTTCTTCTTCATTCATTTCTGTTGCGAAATCGGTGTTAGCGTGGCAAATCGTCAGCAGTAACACACTTCAGCTCACTGTAATCACTCCAGGTTTTTTCTTGCATGTTCTGCAAGCTAATAACAGTAATCCCTCTACACAGTATTTCACATCAAACAGCCTGTTAAGAGGGTATTCTTCATATACACAGTACATGTTGTAAGTGCACTATACTCTTGGATAAACCCCAGGCTAAATCTCTTAAGTGCTCCTCAGATAAATGACAGGAGGTGGAAGAGCAGCGTATCAAAGCTTCTCCTTTCAGGTCTTATCAGGGGTTCATTTGAAGCGACAGGCAGCTCAGAGTGGGTAGCCAGCGTCTTTGGAAACCAGCGGAGGGTGAGAGAGGGCTGACTCATAGCAATTTTAGCACAGTGGTGAGGCAGCAGGAAGCAGTGAATGACTTTTCCTTCCCCAAAGGTCTGTAGGGTAACACAATGGATTTTAAAAACTACTGTAGGCGAAGCAGGGGTATCAATTTCTCTACCCGTTGCACAGGTTAAAAAAAAAAACTGTCACTACAATATTGTTTTCACCTCCTACATACATAAAAAACACATTGTCGCATGCATCAAGTTCACAATCATTCTTTGCACTTGTAAACACTCAACAGTGTCTGATGATAAAATTGTAAGAGGTGCAGGTTTCTCTTTATCTGTCTTCACAGCTGCTCTTCTAACACGCAATATGTGCAGCTCTTGTCTGGGTTTGCTTCTGTGTTTTGATTCTGCATACGCACCACAAAGGTCACAGAGTCAAGTAGGTGCTAAACTGTATGTGTTTGCATGGGTGGTTGTAGGAGAGAGAAAAATCCTTTTTTGGGTGGCAATAGAAAAACAAAAAAAGGGTTTCATTTTACAATAAACGCTGCGAGTTATAGAAAGAGTCATGGCATGATGTTCTAAAAAGATGGCTGCCACACACCTCTCTTGACTTGAACCCTAACATTTTGTGGCAGATACTCTAACACTACTCAAAGTGATTACCTTAATGTGGTTATTTACTGCAGTTAAGTTGTCCTTTCATGTAAATATTCAGCAAACTAGCTCCCAAATGTACTATGATTTTACAGCCATGCTAGCTGTGCTTTGAGCTTTAGCGCTTTATGCTAACATGGTTTTGTTAAGCAGACTTCATGTTTACACTCTTAGTTGAGCGTGTTAGCATGCTAACATTTGCTGAAAACTGCTAAAGACATGTCAAGTCAGGTTTATGTATATATTACTGAATCACAACAGAAGTTATCTCAAGGCACCTCAGCTCTAGACGATACTCTATGAGGAATCTAACAAGTCCTACCATGAGCAAGCATTAGGCGACAGCATCGAGGAAAAACTTCCTTTTAAGAGGTTGAAACCTCAAGCAGAACTGGACTCAAGGTGGGCGGCCATCTGCCTTTACAAGGTGCAACTGCGGCATTTCCATCCTTAGAGACATGTTGCTAGCTAAAAATCTGGAGAGACTCTGAAGGTCGAGTAGTCCTTCAAAACTGCTGCAGGAAAAGCACATTTTGCAGTAACTTTTAAAAACAGTTTCCAAGAACTGGCCCAAAAAGTGCTTATCTATTCCACTTCTCAGGCTGCTCAGGTGTAATTTTACACCAACTCCTGCTTAGTGCAGCTTTATTTCACTGCAGCAGTTCCACAATCCTCTTCTATGAAGTAATTGAGATAAGGTTGAGGCATTGTTTACTTGGCATAAAAACAAAATCCCTCCTTGCTTCAGCGAATTCTGTTTCTCAGAAAAAAAACAAGTAAATCAAGTGGGCAAGTTGGGGCAACCAGCACAGCAGCCACGGGTTTCTCTCCCAGAGTGTTTGTCAGCCGCGGATGAATTCACATTCTGTTCTCAGCTGTTTTTCTCCCTCGGGGCCGTGGCACTGCAGTTTGTAAAAATCTCTCAGTGTGTGAAAAGGCAACAAAGTGGAGCAGAGGTTTAGTAAAAAGGGCCAGTCTGCCAGGAGACTGGTGCAACTGGCGGGTTGGTCTCGTTTCCTGCATTATGGTGCTTTCAGGGTCACTTCTTTCTAGTGCGCTTGTGTCTAAAAATAAAGGGGGCATTAATCTCTCTGCTGGGCAGGGCATTCAAGCTTCTGAATAACCATTGTCTAGTATTTCCCATATTATCCTCTGGGAGAAGAGATGTATTTGTAGACATAAATGTTTAGCTGAAAGACTTGTATGTTGCTGTTTTTCTTCCATTCCCATGGTTGTATTTCTGGGAGAATGCAGTGGCTTTTTGGCCTCACATTTAGCTGAATCTTATTTGTAGTTTAGTTTGTTTATAGATGCTTGCCCACTTCTAGAGTTGCAGTTTCTACCCTGCATTTCAGTTGTGTTTTGTTTCAAACCCCCCTGAGGGCAGTTGTAGTAGTTTGTGATCAGCCTTTCCTCTGTTTACTGAGAGTGTCATGATGAAGCACTTGGCATGGTAAAGAAGCTAATTAAAAAACAAAAAGGCACTGTTAAAGATGTCATCCCGCATTATGAATGATGGATTCTCCCTGAGGGACAAACATGCTCCACCTTGTTTTTACCTGCAACTGTTGCAGCACTAGTTTCTTTAACCTTGACATTTCCAGAGCAACTTGATGAGATGTTTCATCTTTAAAGGACTGCAAAAATCTGTCTCTGACACGTTTTTCCAAAGAGCTCAAATCAAAATTAGAATTTAATTAGATTTTTGTGTAGGAAAACCAAGAGCTCAGGAATTCAGGTCAAGTCTCAAATTCATATTTTTGTGACTTGAGTCCAAGCCAGATTCAAAAGCGCCTGGGGGATTTTTTTTTCAATGCTAATGAAGTAATATTTGGTTAAAGGTGCTGAATGCATGTTTTTGCTATCGCTACATAGCTAACATTAGCATTAACAGTGGTTTACAGTCTAGAATAAATGCTGAGAAGAAATTTCTCCCTGTAAGACATATATAAAAATATTTTAAGGTTTTAGGTCAAGGTCTAAAGGTCTCATCAGTCACTGCTTCTAAACCTTTGTAGGAGCTACATGTAAGTTTTTGCTATCGCTACATAGCTAACAGCATTAGCAGCTAACCCCAGCTCGTCCCAGCTCATAATACCATTTAAAGATAGTGAGTCTCTATAGCATCCAGTCTGCTCTCAGTCCAACATGAGAGGATGAAGAAGTATTCTAACCTCGTCTTGTAAACCTAACGATAGCAGAAGCTCTTAGTAAGTTAACAGCTGTTAATGCTAACGTTGGCTGTGAAGCGATAGCAAAAACGTGCATATAGCATCTTGAACCGGTCCTTATTTTGTTTGTATCTCACGCTCTTCTATCTGGACTTATGAGGACATTGATTACATGATAGGGGGAGGATATATCCACATTTAAGTCACATAGATAGTACAGAGTTCATACAGCAATGGGTTAATGCCTGAATTGTAGGCTCCATGCAGGCCCTCATGGACATGGGAAGATGACATAAAAATTACAGTACATAACACGGACCCCTGCCGTTCTATTCATAGTGGCAGCACCAGGCCAAGAAACATGGCAGTATGCCAGAAAAACACAAATATTAACAGTGAAAATGTGTTGAAATATAAAAGTTATAAACAAATATTCAAAGACACACACAGTGTATTTTGACTGTAAACATAGCTGTGTCTGTTTGTGAGAAAACTCCACAGGGTAGCTTTAGTCTGTGTTGAGTTCAAGGCTGTACTCTGTGATTTGCAGCTCTCTTATTCTGCATTCATGTCACTTCAACCTGACAGCAGTGAAACGTTCTCTGTAACACGAGTAAAAAAGAAGTAATTATTGTGCAGCTGCCACAAATTGCACAGTAACAGCAACAGCAATTCTCTGCCGTTCCTGGAAATTTGGCAGAGAACTTGGACATCATGCTCTTGAAGGTTCCTTTTTACTTTTTTTTGAAGGGGGGAGGAAAAAGATGACTTCTTGAGTGTGGGAAATGGTTTCCAGTGGCGCTTGGAGACAGTATTTCCACTGTCTCCTCAGGCCGGGCTCCAGGGAAATCCTCCCACTGCGCTTTGCTCCACTAACACGAGCCTCATTCCTTCCTTCACTGTTAGAGATAAGGGGGGGGACCTTAAAACGCTAAACACTGATAGTTTGACTTACATCTTTTACAACAGTTTCCTCACTGGGTCTCCATGGTTACAGCATCTTGTGTGGAGTCGTTATATAAGCGATTCTAACGAGTGCTCTATTTACCTGCTGCACCTGTCCTGCTCTACATATTCATAGTCAAACAGGTGGTCTCACAGTTAAACTACAGGCCCACACAGCTGGCCCCAGAGTGACAAACGTAAACACGGGTGCTAATGCAATTACAGTGCTTTTAACTTTGCCGTGCAGTGACATTTTCCCAAATACAATGTGTTATTAAGCTAAAATAAGAGCACATACAAACATTTCATCCTTGTCTTTATCTGCGATAGGTGAAGCAGATTATCTAAGATGTGGCAACGCACCATGAGAATGGAAGAAAAGTGGCACTGGAAAATAAAGAATCAAGAAGTTACAACAGATGATAACAGCCAGTTAAAGCCAGAAGTAAAAAGCTAATGTTAGACTATAAATGAACTACACCACGGTCACATGACGTCAACATCTCCACCACTAAGCCTCCAACTTCTAACAAGAGGTAAATCAGTAGGTAACGTGATGGTGAAATATATGGTGAAAAACTCGCTAACCTTGAGTTAAGAGTATGTAGTTGCAGATGTGTGACCATTCTTCAAACTACTAATGAAAATAATTGTTAGTTGCAGGTGTAGTCATAAAAAACATTCCCTAACAATTAAGTTGTTTTGTGTTCTGTAGCTTTAGGGATGTATACCGTAGATGGAGCAGCCAGTCAGCGTTGTTTATAGCTGAAGGCTGTTGAGAGCGACTGTTTACATTTCTTGACAACCCACACTCATTAAAATAGATTTCTTTGTGTCCTAATGTATGCTCTCCATTTGGCTCGGTGCACAGGAGAGAAAGAGGCTTTTGAGTTGCTGAAATAATCCATACTCCACTTGAACAGTCTCCAGTGCCATTTAGATCCTGCTGTGATTATAATATTGAGCAGATCCCCCTCTCCGAAAAAGAGCATGTGCTGCTGGTGGATGCACTCTGGGGACGGGGCTGAGGAGGATCTATGAAGAGGAGCTGATAGACACTGCAACAATCCCCCCTGTAAATTCATGCTCATCACCCATCGTCTCCCCCTCTCCTCTCCCCCTCAGAGGCACCGCTGGGCCTGAGGAAGCAGCAGCAGCAGCAGGCCGAGTGCTGCTGAAAGCGAAACAGTGTGAGAGAGTATTGAATTATTTTCCCTCCTCTGCTTTGAGCAGTAGGCGAGGGAATCAATTTAGTTTTGGTCAACAGTAGCAGGTTCTGCTGTAGGAGGTGTAGCAGGATTATCAGGGCATTGCTATGCGTGTTTTGCACTTGTTTTAGCTCCCAATTTATCTTATCTCTCCCTGGTGCAGACACATTTAATTTACTACTGATCTGAGGTGACTGAAAAGACGACAACAACAGATGAGGTGAGCACATGTGATCAGATGGCAGAGCCTGTTAAAAGGGTGACTGGCTGACTCAAGTTACTCTGTGACTGGCTCTACGCTGCCTTCTGTCAACACTATGTTGGCAGGTGTGCTGTTATATTGGCATGCACTCAGCTGTGCTGTTGTACTGGTACGCAATCACGACATCTGAATGCTCTCCAGAAACATTCAGATGCTCTGCTGTTGAATCACAGTCGCTTGTCTGTGAGATGTTTTCCGTTTCTGTGCCGTTCGTCTGCTTGAATTCAAGATTATTATTATCCTTAAGGTGGCAGGAGGTTTATCACGAAGCTACTGGCAGACTGCGAAACACATGTTGGATACAGCGTGTCAGAAGTGTGACACTTTATTAGCATGTATTCACATCATGTCTTGAATGCTTTAGTTTTAATCGTGAAGTATTTCTTGCATTTGGGTTTTCAAATGTTCGTCAGGGTTATGTTCACAGTCCTCCCCTCCATCTTTCAGAACTTTATTGCAGCATAACTTTCTTGCAATCATACACAAGTAAGCTTTCAAAAAGATATAAAACCACCACAAAAAGATACTAAAAAGAAGAAGAAACATAAAACGACCACAAAGGGACACAAAGTGTCCACTATGAGATGCAAAACAACAAAACCACTGCAAAGAAAGAAAAAAATAGATGCAAAGATGCACAAAATAACCACTAAGAGATTTTTTAAAATACCCACAAAGAGACACAAAACACACCCAAGTTGTTTGTAGTCACTTTGTTTCTCTGAATATTGGTGTTTTGCTGGAGGAGAGGATGGAGGGGGCTTTTACATGCCTGTCTCCAGGGGCCTTTTGTCTCCTAATCCATCTATGAAGAATATACTAACCACAGGAAATATAACACTGGCTGCTTTCAAGAGTCCCCTCCAAAATAAAACAAACATAAATAAATAAATAAAAATAACTCCCTGTTTAGCTCACCATACACAACCAGTGAAGAGTAGCAGTTAATTAGCAGAAAGAATGAACCAACTTGCAATGCAAGATGAGGAGATGCAGTAGATTTATGTTAGCTTATTTTAAATCTAAAAATGTCTTGTTCTGCATCCACTACTTAGCTTTAAAGTCAAAAATCGTTTCGGTCGAAGCTGAAAATCCCGTTGAGGAAATAACAGATGAAAGTGTCATGGCTATTACTGTGTGCAGCTTCTAAATCTTCATTCTTGTTCAATACATGTGCATTAGGAGTGAAATTCACACTCCATGCTGACGACATCGTACGCCACACGTCAGCTCTCGGGGGGTTTTGTTGCGAGCACAAAAGCACTTATGAGAAATGACTGCTCCTCTCGACTTCTCCCAACAGAACAAGACTCGCTTGTGTCTTGCCCTTTTTTATTTTTATTTTTTTCATACATGCACACAGTCAGCTGTGTTCCCTATTCATCACCTATATTCGCCCTGCCCTGTGACAAATAGCAAACATTTTCTTTCCCTTTCCTTTCCAAATAATTACCCCACCCAAGTCTGAAAAATACAGCTGTATGTGACACTTTTTCCTTTTAATGGCCTTATTGCATTAAAATATCATTCAGATGTAATATTGATGGGTCTCCTGCTAGCCAGAGAAATGAGACAAGCTTATCTTTTATTCATCAGACAACCTGTGCTGTCTGGATGTTGACATTCAGTTGCACCTTGTGTGCATAAAGTAAGAGCACTGGAGAGGCGAAACAACCTTTTATTCTGTGTGTGCTCAGGATTATTAACGTTTGTAGTGAGATTAAAAGTGGTGTACAAAGCATTTCTCTAGAATATACCTAGCATCGTTATTTTTCCCTGTACAAGCCAGTCAGTCTTTCAAGCGGTCACTGAGGCTGAACGTGTGTTTGATTTTGATGATATCACTGATAGAAATGCGTCACGGGTGTGGAAGTAACAAGTGGTTGTTAAGCAGAGGTCAGCCCAAGTGAGGATTAAGGTGTACTCTCCCTCTCCGCCTTGTACGTCAGAAAAGTGAAACCTAACTTGCATTCAATCAGGGGAGCGGGCATCCTGACGTGAAGATGCCGGCTGTTCATCCAGAGAACAAAACCCTCTTGATATTCCACATCACTGCACTACATCCTGTCCTCTGCCCGTTCGGCTGTGATGAAATTGCAAGGCTGTTTTTGGAGGGAAGGGGTCGATGATGAGAACCTGTGAGGCCACCGACAAGTACCTGCTTCCTGGTTGGATTTGCATGTGCTGATGAGGCTGCACGGCCCCTCATCACTGACAGAACCTCTCCACGGCTACAATCAGTCTGCCTCTGATAGGCCTCTCTCTGCACTGTTGTGTTGGCATGCAGCCACAGAGTCACTGAATTAAACCCACTCCTTGATGTTATCCATGCATTTCAAATTGTTGAGCATTTGCGTGGCTGCCCTGAGTGACTTGTTCTGATGTATTGGGTGGTGCTGCATTCAAATACTGTTATAAAGCTTTAATGATAAGAGGTGTAAGAGCTGTATTTACAGGTGCATTAACTGCAGTAGAACATGGACATATTACCACCAGATTGTTTATTAGTGTCTGCTATAGCTGGAAACATGGCTGATGACTGCAGTGCTAGTGAACTAAAACCAGAAACCAAAACAGTGAGCTAAAAAGTGCTACAATGCTCCATAGAGACAAAATGGGATAATTTCCTGTGGATTTGTCGTCATTTAAAGGACCAGTGTGTAATATTTATGGGGATCTAAGAGTAGAAATGGAATATAACATACATAAGTATGTTTTTATTACTTTCTAATCACCTAAAACTAATAATCATTGTACTTTTGTTAGCTTAGAGCTTCTTTCCTCAGCAACTTTCGTTAGCTTAGAGGTAACAAAGGTTCGTTAGCTTAGAGCTAACAAAGGTATGTTAGCTCAGCGTTAACAAAATTAGCTCAGAATGGATAAAACAGTGGTCTTTCACATTTTTACATTGACACCGCAACTTGTATATGAAAGATGAAGAAGATGAAGAGGAGGAAAAGAGAAAGTATGTATCAGCTATGTATCGGCTGTATAAACAAACCTCTTCACTTGAGATGAGTCGATGTGACACTCGCATGCTGTTTTGGCACCTGATGGCCACCATAGACGCTTGTAAAACGAGTGTTGACGGTATTCAGTTGGTTGCCGTCTGTATTCTCACCACTAAAAGCCACTAAATCCTACATGCTGGTCCTTTAATCTATTGTTAGCATAAGAATATTGATTAGTGCAGCTTTAAATCCAAGTCAAGTCTCAGGTTGTGACCATATTTCCTGCGGCCTGTTCGGTGAAGGAATAAAACCGCAAGTTTTAACTCTTTTTTTTTTTTTTTTTGTTGCTCCTCTGATGTATTGTTTCACTGTTAGCTCTGTCTGTCAAGGGTGAAATTGACAATAACCACTCACCACTTCAGCAATCAGACACATGATTTCCCTGCTCAAACCTGCAAAACTGCCACCAGGCGCTATACAGGGACAATCAGAGATTATTGCACCAATCGAAAATAGAGCAGTCCATCATTTTGAGTTATTCGCAGTGTGAACGAGTATCTTTATTGCCCTGTTGACTTGAGATGACTGAATGTTTTGGTGCTTTTCATCCTGTAGCAGTCCACCATCTCTAATGGGCGCTAGCTTGAAACAATGCATCGGTGGGGGAAGATCAGAGATTCTCTGCTCTTCAGCTCCCATGTAATGTGTTTGTTGACACAGAGAGGTGGATAGTTGGAAACAGATGAAAAACGCAGGGGTGCAGCGTTATCTCTGCGACTCTCTGAGCTCCTCTGTCATCACTGGACCGCTGCCACCAGGCTGATTTGTTTTTGTTGTTATCAGTGGCTTGCGGCTGCCACGGGGACAGCATGTACAGCCCCACCTCATGTGAGGGCCTCCTGTAACACCGTCACGCTTATTCTACAAGTTGATGAGTGTGTTTAACTCCGCATTCCCATCATAATAGCCTCTAGATACAAGATTTGAGAGATTTCTGACTGTATTCAGGGTTATGATAAGAGTATGATTCAACTCAACAGCCTATGAATGAGCTCTTTGGTAACACAGCAGTCTGTTTTGCTAGTGTTTAGCACAGGACTCTTGGTTCAAGGCTGGGAACTCTCCACCCCTTCACCAGAAGCTGTGGTCCCTGCTGGCTTGAGTGACACTTGGCAATATTTACTCCAGTTAACCTATTGATCCCGATCATATGGCTGAGTCCAGTTGGAGTTAGTGTGGTATTGAATGTGTTTGTATTTATCAACAGAGTCGAAAAGGTCGGTCAAACCACCTCCATCAATGGCACTATTGTGTTTTTCCTCTGAATTAGCGCCTTTGTCTCTCTGACGTGAGAGCCTTTAGCTGCCAACAGATTGCAGTAGAGGCTGCCGTGAACATCACCATCAACAATATACAATTTGTAATAGTGACAAACACGTGATGTGGTTTTATATGTGTCCGTTAACCTTTGACCTCAGAGCTGTGTCTCTCTCTCCCAGAGCAATAAAGACCAGTCGATGTTGGCTTTAGTGAAACACAGATATCAACAGTTAGTGGCTTTCACCTTTTGATGTGATGCAGGTTTTACACAATTTAAGTTCGACTGAGCAGTTGCAATTTATGAAACATTTAATTGTTGATTGATCTATTGATTATTCATTTAGTTTAGAAATGTGAAAAATAATGGCAGAGCGCTTTTAATTGAACTAAATTGTTTGTAGTATTTATATAAACTGTATGCAGTTGTACATTTTTCTGTAAGTCAGTTGTTGAACATTGCATCACTGGTTTGTTTGAAAAAAGGGACTTAATCTGAAAGGCATTTTGGAATGGTACATCTTAAAGATCTGTTCTTTTTGTTGTTATCATGGGTTTTTAGATAAGAGAACTGTTGGCACAGATATTTTAAAAGTTTTATTGTGGAGCAGTATCTGTCACTTCTAGCTTAAATATTGTGAGATTTAAAGATAAAAACGTCTGTTGTGTTTGGGAAAGGGCCTTTAGTTCCAGTGAAGGAAAATCGACAGCATACAGTGATATTTAAGGCAACAGAGACCTTCTAACTTCGTACCAACAGTTTCAAGACAAAAATAAATGGAGATGTTTTTAATTTGTTGGGGTTAATAAACACCCAAAACATCTAGCCATGTAGTATATATATATTACTATTGGTCTACAAGAATTGCACAGTAGAATTAGACATTAGTTATCACAGAAATGTAAAACGTTTGCTCTGTTTCTCCATCAGACCTCGCTGTGGTGGAGATGACGGACGCCTTCCGCCAGCCCTCGCTCTTCTACCACCTGGGAGTCAGAGAGAGCTTCAGCATGGCCAACAACATCATCCTGTACTGCGACACTAACTCCGAATCCCTCCAGTCCCTGCAGGTAAGCCATCATTCACCAAGAGAAAACCAGGACAATCCTGCCCTGCCCTCATCACTTTAACACACGAGTCAAACAATCACAGAGGTCCACATGGATCGTGATTAAAGGCTTTATTTAGGAGGAGGATTGGCAGAAATGTAATTTGGTGGCAGCAGCACATAAATGCATCAGTAATTTGATGGGAGTAAACGCATTTATGAAACAGTTTTGAGTCAGCTGTGGCCTCGTTTAGTTGTGGAGGAGAAAAAAAATAGGTCTCCAGGGGAGAATAGAGTTTAATGAGGACTCTGTTGTTCAGTCACTGCGTCCAGTCTTCTTTTTGTTTCATTTTTATGTAATGTATTATTTCTTTTATTAGATTTAAGACAGTGCTTTTTAACCTCCATTAAGGAGGTTTTGATTTCAGCCTTGATTGTTTGTGAACTTGAAAACTTACATAAAAACATAATAATCTTTTATGAAATAAAACTTGAATGTTCAGGAGGAAAGAACAGAGACAATACTTCACATGTACTTAGTAACTACAGCTGTTGTTCAGGCTGTCATCTACGAGCTAAATGCATTACAAGATAAGATGCATCTGGTGGTTTACCATCTCTGTAAAACAGCTTCCTCAGGGAAACCGCGTAACTACAAGTAACTACCATGGTTTTAAAACGTTTGTTATAGGTGTCGCAACAGAGAATCTCAAGCCTGTGCTCAAAATAAAATGTCAGAGTGTTATTTTAATGGGCAAAAATCGCAACCCAGACAACTTTCTGCTGTGTCAGCATATGACAACAGTGTGGGTCTTATAGCTCCTGTGCAGCAGACAAGACGTAGTTCACACTGTCTGAGGCCCCATTTAAACACCTCCTGCTGTAGCCAGAGGAACACTGAAGACCTTTATTTTAGTTTAGTTTGTGTAGAGAGGGGCGTCTTCCCAGCCCGTGACCACACTGTACTGTATAGTCAGCAGCATATACAGTAATACTACACAGCCTGTGAGGAGAGGTTTGTCTGCAGAGGCAAGATAAATATGACATAAAAAACAAATGCAGCTCTATTGTATCTGCATTGAAACAGTTTATTCTTTCCTGCTCTAATGCAAACTGGTACCAAACAGGAGTTTTCCCTTCCTGTGGTCTGCCACGGTGCCCACCCGTCTGGCTGGGTGGTGGACCCAACCTGAACAGACCTCTTCTCTCCGGTGGTTTCCTCTGGTCTCTATCAGGCGGCTGAATTGTTTCAAAGGGCACTGTGGTAAAATCACAGCCTTTTTCTTTAAATACAGCAGCTGTTTCTAAAAAATAAATAAATAAATAAAAAAAATACAACCAAAGACCCCACAGAGGCCTTTGTGTACTTGGTGTACCCAGGCTAGTCATGCTTCTTTTCACCACAGCTTTCTTTTTTTATTTTTAGCCTCAAGAATAAAAAAGTCCCTTTGTACGAGGAAGTAAAGCAAGCAAAGTTGAGAGTTTCTGATTTTTTGAAATTGTTGTTTGGATAAAAGAGAAACATGCAGTGTACCTTTACATACATTTTATTCTCAGTATTACGAACTTGCACGGCTCACTTTTTAATGAAAACTAACCTTAACAGATATTTTGGATGCATTTCCTTACTTGTGAAATATTTGCAAAACCCTCTATGAATATTTTGAAACCTTCATTGCTCACATCAGTTCTTATTTTTACCTTTTACTTTGAATTACTGGCAACAACAGTGTCACAGCTTATCATCTGAAACATTTGTTAGATATTGGTCAACCACTAAACTCCCAAAAAGGCAGAGTCATCTTGATAAAATGTAACTGCCTTACAATATGATATACTGAATTTTAGTGGTTAGCCTTTGTGTAGTTTTATTCAGTAACACAGTGTCCAAAACAGAACTGTTGTTAGGAAGAAAATGTTCTTGTTGAATCTCTAAATGTATTTTTTTTTCTCTTCTTTCAGGAGATAATTTGCCAGAAGAACACTGTAAGTACACAAAGCAATCTTTTTTTTCCCTCTTGTCTTTGCCTTTCACACATTACTCACCCATTGCTCACACATCACACATATTATGTGGTGCACAGAATATGCTTTTTTACAACATGCAGGGAGCACAGTGTCTTAACACCTTATGTTTCTCTCCTCTTGTGTTATAAAGGGTTTCTCTCCTCTGCAGCCCACTTTTTGTTTAGAAGCAGTGGTAAATGTTTGGTTTCACGGAAATGTCAAATGAAAGCGTCTTTTCTTCCACCGTTGAGATGTTTTTCTCAGATGACGCTGACTGCATGGGCACGATCTGCATAAAAAGGCACAAGCATTTTTGAAAATTTGACTTGCAAAACCTGCAGCATTCAAATAAGGTGCTGACTTAAAGCTAAGGAAATCCTGTCCTTTACTGACTCATGTCCTACTGTAGTTCCCAGTAAAATAGCATGTGTGCCAACTCAAAATAATTAAATTTATAGTGATATAAAACAGAGAAAAGCAGTGAATTCTCTTATTTAAGAAGCTCGAAGTAATAAATGTTTTGTAACTTTGCTTGATAAATACCTTAAACAATTATTCTCTGATCAAAATGGTTTGAAAGTAGCACAAAATGTGATTTAAGCAGAAGCGGGAGCAGGCTGATTGTTGTCCAGGAGCCCATGTTCAGGAGTCAGATGAAAGGCTTAGCTCTCTTAAGTGGCTTTTCAGAGTGGAAGGAGGTGGTACCTGTGCTGCATGAAATGTACTGATCTCTGACACAGACTGGTACAGTGTGAGAAGAGCTGATTATCACTGACAGCATGAGAAGTGTGAGCTCGCTGTCTTTGTTCTCCTGCTTGTACTAAGGCACTTACCTGCCCTCAGCACTGCTGCGTGCGCTCTTAACTAATCCCCTGTGCAGGTAGTAAGTGTACTTGAAGTGCAATATCTGCAGAGTTTTTGATTATTTCTCTTAAATTTTTTAACCATTAGATGTAATATAACAATTTAACATTTAAATATTAGTTTTAATCACTTTCAGTGATTAGATGATGTATTTTTGTAGGCCTAACCGTTAGCATCACCCTGGTTTCCTCCACAAAAAGCCAATGAGATTTTTTCACTGGGTTTTGGATTATTACAGAAAATAAACTCCATGATAAACAAAAGTTTATGATACTTGTTTTGTTCAGCAAGATAATCTTCACAAATGAACACACTGTTAGGATGTTTGAAGCCTAAATGTAGTCACTGGAAGTACAAAGCTAATAAATAAATAAAAACCTGACAATGTCTTGAGCTTGTGTAAAAACCACAGACCTTATTTCAGCCATCTAAACAAAAAACCACTGACTTTGTGTGAGTGTGAGTGCTAACATGCTAACTCACTTCCTGGTTTTAGGGCTCATTCCTGCACCACTCTATTGTTCTGATCATATTCATGCATATTATCAATCATTCAGCTGATAGAAAACCTCCCCTGTGGTGACCTGTATGAAAAAAGGTTTCTTGGGGGCTGGAGCCAGAACCTTCTTGCTGTGAGGTGACTGTACAAAATTACAGTTAACCCAAATATGCACTTGATTGCTGCATGTTGTGCAACAAGGCTGAGGCTAAAGCTGCACTTCTCCAGCAAAATGTCACCTGTCTCACCTTCATGATAGAAAATAAAACAAGAAACAAAAATAAAAATAAAGAGGCAGCATTGCTGTTGTATTGCAGTTTGCTATAGAGATAGGGTAGGATAAATCTAAAGCAGTTACAGTTGCTAAACTATGATTGGCCAGCCACCTACAGGTGTGAATGTACTTGATTATTCTTTGCTGTTGCAGAAGCATGTGTTGGTTATTGTCGTTAACCAAGTGCGTTTAACTTCTCACCATGTCAGTGGAAATCCAGGTAATTAGCCTCTGTTGGTGTATACGAAATTACTGTAATTGTAAGCACATTCATTCCTCTGTGTTGGTGTAAATTCACTTACTGTAGCTACCCACTGGATCTGCACTCACAGCCCACAGGTACAAACTCTCACAGTTTCAGGCCTGGGTAGAAGAGACCGCATTAGTCATGACTGCCTAAATGGGTTAATGACTGCAGAAGCAGGCGTATAAATGAAGTGCTAATATCAAGTTGTAGTCAGCTGTGTGTGTGTGTGTGTGTTTGTGTCTGAAGGTGAGTGAGTAGGCATGCAGCTCCAATACAATCCAGCAAATGGACAGATGGACTATTGAACAAACTGCCTGACTCACTTGCTGAATAACTGACTCAGCCTCAGTCACATGTGCTTCGCTCGCAGCTCAGAAACTCGTTACCTGTGAGCGACCTGTTAGCTTCAACTGACCTGCAGCCGCCGCTCCGAAATATGCATCGGCCTGTGAAAACAAACCTGTCATGTGATCCCCGAGACGGCACAAACAGACACACACCCAGAGGAGCTAAATATAGCGTCAGGATTTTGCAACCTGTCTAACAGCAACAAGGGGTCACAGGTTTATTTTTGAAAAGTGATGCACTGGTGCTGCAGCAGCCGGGTGATGTCATGAACCGCTGTTGCACAGGAGGAAGTAGTTATCTGCGGATGGCTTTCATTGCTTTAACACCGCACCTTCCTTTCACTTCCTTTTTTTTGTAGGCTGTGAGAGCAGCAGCAGTGTGTTTTCTCAAAGAGCTGAAAACCATGATAGAATATTAAAGCTGTCAGGATGCAGCTGGGTAGCAGCCCAACCACCTACAGACGCTCTTATGTTGTGTTTCTCTGCAAAACATCTGACATTCTGGGAATAGCTCTCCTCCTTGAAAAGACCTCGACTGCTGCTTCTTGAGGATGTCAGTAGTGGTTTTTCTGCTTGTCTCTCTTTCTCTCTGTAAACACCACGCGCACGTGTTTCCTCTTTTGTTTATTCAGCAGTGGCAGGCAAACCCGCAACAGGAGCGTCAGCACCCCACTGCTGGAGAATAATGCGAGAAGTTAAAGCAAATACAGATGCAGAATACAGAAATTTACCTCCAGACAAAACACAGATGTTTGGAGTTAGAGTTTAGTAAACTTTGGTTACAGCAAAGTGTCGCTGAAACTGCCACAGCTGCAGCAAATAACAGGGCTGAGGTCTGCACCAGGTGAGCAGAGAGGACTCTTGCTTCTGCATGAATGAGTGCACAGCTCTGAATGTTTGTGGTTGTAAACAGTTCCTAATGGGGCTGTCACCGCCGATGCAGATCACTCCACCCCAGCTGCTGCGTGTTTAGACTGGTTTGCTGAAAACAACGACACATAAATACCATTGTCTGTGCAGACAGATCAAAGCCGGAGCCTCGTGTCATTACCTCAAACAGGGGAAACAGCTCAGACCCCCCCGCCCGGCAATCTGCTTCCTCCACATACAGTGTAATGTTTTACCATGTCATGTCTGTGGAGTCATCTGTAAAGAGCGTTCATTATGTAATTTAGATAAGGTAATTGTTTGATGAAGGTGTGTTTTGTACCGTTCTGTAAATGCAGACCTTGTACTGTAAGGATTTTTTTGCTTACGACACATCATACCCCATATAAGCCAGATTGCAGCCAGAATATACAGTAACTTCTTGTAAATAATAATAAAAATAATAAATAGCATGTTGTTTGTCTGTCATTATATCACATTATAATCTACAAATGTACATGTTTAAAAATATTAAAGACAAAGATACAGACAAAGGTACAAAGTGCCCACATCATTTGTATATATATTTTTATTTAAATATTTATTAGTGCAGCCAAGTGAAAGTTTATTTTTGACCTTGACAACAGACAGTTTCACCACAAGGTCCATTTACTAGCCGCTCTGGAGCTTTTGATCATATAACATGGCCTTCTTCAGCAGGCACAGTTCAAGAGTAGAACAAATGTAGGTCAAGCAAAACTTTACTACTCTCAACTTTTAAACCAACAGGGATGAAAGGTTTTACGACCACTGGTCTTGCAGAGGAAGATCACATGATGCTATCGAAAGCTCCAGGACAGCTACTAAATGGGGCTAAATGACTAACTGCACTTTTTATTCAAGACAACATAGTTAATACCTTTTAAAAGAGTAAAATACAGATTTCAAATAAAGCTACTTAATGTAGTTTTATCCTTTTTGTGTCACATTCGGTCAAAGTTTCTAATTATACACCCATGTTTGGCTAAAACACTGGTCCAAAAATGGTCCTCTGCTCATTAAACGTACTGATATTTGTTTTCTCTTGTATCTACAGACGTGCTCAGCCAACTATACCTTCATCCCGTACATGGTGACCCCTCACAACAAGGTGTACTGCTGTGATAGCAGCCTGATGAAGGGCCTGACTGAGCTGATGCAGCCCAGCTTCGAGATGCTCCTGGGGCCCATTTGCATGCCCCTGCTGGACCGCTTCATCCAGCTCCTCAAAGTGTCCCAGGCCAACTCCCAGTAAGTGCAGCGAGGGCGAGGACTGGGCCCGAAGGCTAGACATTTTGTATTTATTAGTATATTCACGTTTGCATACATGCTATGAGCTATACATCATTGCGACAGTACATAGCACATACGGAGCGATGCTAAAGATTACAAGCATCCTGTTTTTGAGCTCTAAAATAGAAGAGACCAGTAATCTCAGAAGCTATTGAAATGAGAAAAATGCCTTCAACTTTTCAGGCTTTCTTATGACAGATGGAGAGGTTGTAAAACATTAACTTTATGACTATTTAGGCAGATTTAGAACCTCTATGAGACCTAAAAAATATACTATACTGAATAATAAAGGGGAAAACAGAGTAAAATATGTTTGTTTGCTAGTGTCTGTCTGCATGGTATTAATGTTATAGTATATTTAAGTCAATATAAAGTTAATCTACAATTTAATACATATAGTTAAACCATACCAAGTCACATAATTCCTCTAGTCAAAAGGGCAGGTTACTGCAACACTGGTAAGCTAACATTAGTTTCCGTTAGCCAGGAGTTTAGCCATTTCTTTTCCCCATTGTGATTGAATTTAGCTTGCTACTGCTGTATTTAGTAATGTGGAATAACACACTCAATTATGTTGGTTCATCAAAGTGTATATTTTTCAATTACTTATCACTGAGGACAAGAAAATTAGCAATTAAATGTAGCTTTAGCTTTAGCTAAGGCTACGCATATCTGTCCTGCTTTAGCTAGCTAGCTCTTCTCTCGCTCTGTCACAATTTTATATTCTGTTTTTAAATAAATTACAGATTTCTGTGGTGTATTAAGTCTCTTATATGACAAAACAGATGCCAGATCCCTGTCTCAGTTTCAGCCAAATATGTAGTCAACTGCATTTTGGTTTTGGTTGAATAGGGTTTTAGAGTTACTTCCCTACAATCATGAAAATGTAAATGATAATTTTCCTGTACCAGGAATTGTAGAGGGAAACACTGTATTACTGAGAGCAAAACAGTGGGTATGAGGATGAGGAAGCATAAGAGAAAATCTATTTAAAGTTATTTCTGCAAACAAGAAGTTCCTCTGAAAGTAGTGCAACATTACTGCTAATCACAGGGGACTCAAAGTTTTAAGTAAATGTTATGCGGGGAAACCCCATGTTTAACTGGTTGTTGTATTAATGCAAACTAAGGTGCAGTTGCCTGGGACATTAGGAAGAAGCTATGAGAATTCTTGTCAAGTTCCTGTAGAGAGACATTTAGATTGCAGGTGTTTAAACAGCACAACAGGCCTTTGTTTTATTGTCCCACTCTTTCTATTTTTACTCGCTGTAATTATTTTTATGTGATGTATCCCTCAACTTTTACTTTGCGTGGTGATCTACATTTTGAAAAAAATAAATAAAATAAAATAAATAAATAAAACATTTAACACCGCCTCAGTTGCTGGGGTAATATTTTAGGCTTTCCTGCCAACAGGCAGTGCAGCTGCCAGTTCATTCTCAGCTCAGATCCAGGAATAGTGACTCAGGTTTTACAGGCAGAAAAGAAAAACGTGCACTTTGATAAAGCTTTTGTCTCCTGGAGACCAGCATCCATGAAATTATAACCAGTGAACAGAAGCAGAGGGTTTTAAACTCATTCATCACTGGAATCTGACCTGAATGCATAGTGTACATTGTGTGAGGGAGCATGACTGCTATTTATAATACCTGTTTATAATGACCAGCAGCTACATATTAAATGGCTCTGAGATCTGTGCTATGAACTGTTTTTTGTACTTATTAGGTTGACATTGGCCTTTTAAATGAATCGGTATCAGTCAGTGTCAATGTTGCCTTGTTCACTTTCAGGCTAATTTAATTTTAGTCAGCAGACTCACATGGAACAGATTTATTATGGGATTACAGTTTGTACTCAGACATTATCTGCAAGGATACACCAAGTTCAGCAGATAAGTGATTGGGGAGTGACACTAATCTGTAGCAGATCAGAATCAGAAACTGGATATCTGATTGTTGGCACTATATGAAAATGGTTCTTTTGCTACAATATTTTGGAGAAAATAAAGAGTTTAAGTTTAATTTAAGTCAGCTAACTCACATGAAACAGATTTAGTAGGTAAATAGAGAATATGTCTTGGTGTATTATTTAGGCTTTAATTGTTACTACCTGCAAAAACAGAGAAGTTATTTGGGGAATGATGATAATATGCTGCAAATTATGGATCATGGATCTTTTTTATTTTTATTTTTTTACTTTGTTTTGGTAATAATATGAAAATGATACTTTTAACCTTGTCACTCCGCACAAAAATACACCAAGGTCAAGACAGCAGAGATTGGGGAGTGATGGCTTTATTTGTGATAAAACCCATGAGCAGTTGTGAAAGAAAATCCATCAAATGATTTTTTGCCAAGTTGCATCAACTGTATAGAAAGTGTACATTCAGCTTCATGTTTTCCTCTAAGCAAATATATAACGTTCTCTGCAGTTTAATTAAGTCCTGCCTCTGTGACAGTCACAATAATATCTATAAAATAAAACAGAAATATTTTATTCTTACTTTGATTATCATTTCAATTTCCTTACTTTCCTTACTTACGGTATGAAATGACTATTTATATAAAAGTAAAGTAAGAGTAACTGTAAGAGGATGCAAGACGTGAATTAAAACTCTAATCATGTTAGTATTACACCTCAGAGAGAAACTTACTGTAACTGTGTGAGACTATTTGATTAGTTGATTAGATTTTTGTTAATCTTGGATAAGTAGGAGAGCGTGCTGGCACAGAACACCAGCTTTTAGTCAGATGAAGCCTTATCATGACATAATACGTTTAAATAAGAGAAGCTGAGCTATCTACAAAACCTTATCATAATATAATAAGTTAAAATAAGATGTATTTTAGATGTATTGCTTTGGCATATATCTCTAGCTCCTGTTTTTTGTTCTTACAGCCAATATTTCCGTGAGACGATCCTGAACGAGATCCGGAAAGCTCGCGAGCTGTACACGGGCATGGAGCTGGCCGCGGAGCTGAACCGAATCCAACAGCGGCTGGACAACGTGGAGTGCCTTTCAGTCGATATCGTCATCAACCTGCTGCTGACGTACAGAGACATCCAGGTACAGCTGCTGAGTGTAGGCTCTCTGAGCATCAGCATATTGTTGTCATTTTTCAAATTAGATGTGCTGTCTTTGGGTAATTAAACAAATTAAATTACTGTGGAGATGGTTGTTGGATATGGGTTTCATTCATTTCAACGTCAGTCCTTTGCCAGAAACAGAAGGGTTTAACTCCATTAAAGTAAAGCAGCCGTCCTTCATGTTGTAAACTGATTCCTGCCGCTTTAGAGTCCTCCTCATCAAATGCCTTCTCCTGGTTTACCGTTTAACGATAAGGTTCAACTGCAACATGGAAACATTGGAGGTCAGAGAGATCTTACAAGCAAAAGGTTGACAAAGGTTAAAACGTTGACAAAGACCTTTACAATTTCTTTGTCAAAGACTCCAACAGAAGGAAGAAAGACAAATAGGACACAGACAAACAGTCACACGATGTAATTTTCATCAGATTTTTAAAGAGTCCAACGGTGACATCTTATTCAAACCTGCAACATATAAAACTGGAAAAGGGAGCAATCCTGGCATTGATGAAGTCATAACCAGTCAATGTTTGAAGTGTTTTTTACTTGAAAGGTCACTTTTTTAATCAGTTAATTGATTACCAAAATAGCTTCTAGTTAATTTTTGGCTGATCATTCCAGCTTTATAAAACATGTCAGCCTCACAGAAGTTTTTGAGGAAAACTATTACATTAAAATGGCAATAAAATCAATGTACATCCCTGGTATTTCTCACATTATTTCAATCTGCAGGAGAAAACCAAACCACCTTTTAGAGAAGGACATGCAGAAACTTTCAGCAGAACATCCCAACAAATTTCTAGGATAAACTATGAGGGTGTATCAGACATTAATCGAACTACTGATGCCCCTCTCAAGTTCAAACAAACTGTCAACTTAGTACAAATGCTCTGGACGTTCGAGCTGTTGTCCATGACCTTGGTATAGGAAGCTACTGTATAAACTTACTGTACAGCCTAGAGAGAGGTCACCGCCTCAGCATCAATCTTTCAGTGGCGTCCCTCGTTTTTCACTGTTATCTTTTCACACTGGGGGGCTATCGCAGACCGCCCGCAGAGAGCTCTAGGCAAAGCTTTTGGTCTGCTCGTCTTAAATCTGCTGCTCTTTCCACTCTTTTTGTCTTCGCATTGTGATGGCACTCACCGTCCAGATCCTCCCACTCACCATAGGCAGCGCTCGGCCTCATAAATCATTCATTAGAACAACAACCATTGAAGACGTGCTGAATTATTCAACATGCTTTGGGTATAGTGACTATGGAGCAACAAAAATGTGATGAAGGGACCACTCAATTATTGAAGTGCGTTTGGTGTTAAGCAGATAGTTGAGTCTGAGACAGAATGAATAAAAGGACCTCAGAAAAAACTCTCCCCTCTGGCCTCAAAAGCAGCTCAGTACCTTGATGAGTTTTGGCGGCATGTTTGGAGGACACTGGTGACACAACAATCGCACAATGTCCGACAGGGAGAGCTCATCAGTCTGTTCCTCTGTTCGTCCTCTAGGATTACGAGTCCATCGTGAAGCTGGTGGAGACTCTGGAGAAGCTTCCGACCTTCGACCCTGTGGCTCATCCTCACGTGAAGTTCCACTACGCCTTTGCACTGAATCGGTGAGATTGCGAACACGACAATATCCACAACACGAGTGATGCTTAACCAGCTGCCAGTCAAACACACAGAAACACACATGAAAAACCTGGAAGTTAGCTTCACCCTGTTCCCCTCGACAAAAAAACTATGTGATTTTTTTCATTGGTTTTCCGATTATTGCAGAAAATAGTTTAATAGTTTAAGATAGCTACACATTTTGTTCAGCAAGATAATCTTCACAAATGACACCCACTGTTATTATGTTTGAAACCTAAATACAGTCACCTGAAGTAAAAAGCTAATGATAGACTATAAACCAACTACACCACGGTCACATGACGTCAGCGTCATTTTTGACCAACAAATTATAAAGAAATTGACGAGCATGTGAAAGTATCTTAGCGAGCAAGTTTTAACTTCTCGAGCCTGATCACTAAATTCAACACATGGTTTGAAATTAATCCATTTAAATTGAATTGAACTGGGCGCTACAGTTTCTGATTACCTGATAGAGCAAACGCAAAGAGTACGTAAAATATGTTCAACTGCACGTAACCATAGCAACAGCACTTCCTGAGACTTGATGCTGTGTTACCAAATAATGACTTTCACTAAAACTGGCCTGAATATTAGTGGAATTATTCAGAAATTATAAATCACAAACACATTTTGAAGAGACAGACTATGATTTGAACACAGCCAACCTCTGGTAATTGGTGATTGTGTAAGAGTAATGATACTCTCCAAGGTTTCCTGACCTAGAAAATAGCAATTTCAATGGGAGAAATGGACTCTTTGCTTTCAGTTTCTGCCTCACCTAGCAGCTGTAGTGAATTCTAAAATTTAGTTTAGAGTTCATGTAGGAGTTTTAAGTGCTGCACTTTTGATTTTATTTGTTGGATTTGAAAGGGAGTAGCAAGGATGGGAGAATTTTTTTTTCTTTTATTTATTCTTGAAGCAGCAGCAAATTCAGGTTCCCAAGCAGCAGTGATATTATTAGTAAGCATGTGTGCAGCTTTGCTCTGCTCAGGAATAAAGACAGATGCACAACACTTTGAGGTTTTGACTGCCTGTTTCTCACCAGCTGCTTTTTCTTGTAAACTTCCTGCGGTTTTTTCGTGGCGCTGTGGCTTAAATGGCAATAAAGCATGCTGTTCTTCAATTTGGCAGCGATTGGAAAATGTTTCTGCAGGGTGCCAAGATGCCCCGTGTGTTCGCTGTTACTGTCTGGCCCATTATCGGCGTGTGATATTGAGTTTTTTTTTTTTTGGCTATAGGCGGCAGACTAAGACAGATTCATGCAGTAAGTGTTAATGACAGAAGACTCTCCCTCTGTCGTGAGGTTGAGATGCTTTACCTCAGGTTTAAAGTAGGTTGTCACGAGTAGGAGGTCTTTTAGAAACAGTGTTTTCTTTTCTTTTGTGGTGTATGAAGCAAAAGATTTATTCAAATTTATGCTTAAAAGTATTAGCATCAAAACTCAAAGCACCAATAGTAAAAGTTCTCATTTAACAGAATGGCCCATTTCAGAATTATATTGTTGGATTATAATTAAAGTGTAAGCATCACTTTTGATGTAACTACTTTACATACTGCTGGGTAGCTTAATCTATTACATCAGAACTTTTTAGTCATTTATATTTTGTGTTATTGATTTAAATCTGCAAAGTGACCAGTAACTACAGCAGCAAGATAAATGCAATGTTTTCCTCCACAATGTTGTAGAAGTACAAAGTAGCATGAAATGGAGTTAGTTAAGTAAAGTACAAGTATCTCAAAGTTGCACTTAAATGTATTTAGTTACTTTACTCCACTGGATTTGGACAGTGAATTATAGTTTTTATAGATTAGTATAAATGATTAGGATGTAGTTACGCAACCTAAATTAAAGCAGCATTTTGATTGAAATCCACAGAAATACAAATGAGAATGTTATGTTATTACTTTCATATTCTGGGTCTAAGAAAGTCTGAGGTAATGTTGCAATATGATAAATTATTTTTGATAAGTTTTAACAGGATTTTTGCATCGGTGTGATGAAGTGGTAGGTATTAGAGAAAGATTAGCAGAAAACAGACATTTTGTTAATTAATTACCATATAGATTACTCTACCCTGATGCACTGCATCAATATTGCATTACAAAATCACAGTATTTTGCAGTATTGTAAGCGTCTCTCCAGTTTAGACCCACTTAGATTTTTTTACACTGAATAGATCCTCAGACTGAGGTGCAGTTGTATAAATCTCTGACTCTGAGATCCTTACAACTGACTGAGCAATGGAAGAATCCCCTCCATTCAAAATACCCATAATCCCTCCGGAGAGACGAGAGAGACAAATAGAGCGATGCACGAGGAGAGAGTAGGTCTCGTCTCCCTCTGGATGGTCTCCATGGCAATAGCTGTCGGCTCATATGTTTTATTTAACCTTCGCGCTCCGGAGATGAGCTGTGTTTTGCTTATCAGGATTTTAATTTTCTGTCTCTGACCATCACACATTGTGATGTAACTTCGTGGGATAACACCGCTCGTTTCTTTCTGAGCTTTGTCTTTTGACACTTCATACCTCCTGATACCAGATTTCATACCTCAAAACTAAAATCCCCCCCGTGGAGAAGATGTTCAGAAAAGATTTTGGGGCACTTTGCCGCATAAATTAGCATAACAACGAGGAAACAGATTTTCCTGAAGCTTTTAGTGACCTTTGTTGATATTAATACACCATATGTAAAGGCGAGCATGTGGAAATGTGAGAATCAGCTTAATTAACGGTTTATCCTCACTTTATCCCTAGTAATTAATGATTAATATATAATGGCCATAAATGAGGGCACATTATGCAGCTCAAGTGGCTCTCGTTTGATTTTTGACTTTATCTTGTCGCTGTGGTTTTTAATGCACTGCAAGTCAGAGGTCACTTGTGATTTAAATAATGTGTCCAGTGCCGCACTGTGGTAGTTTCTGCTTTTAATTTTCTGTTGATTATATTATTTAGACGTCAGTTTCAATAGAGTCGTGCAGGAGTGCGCCTAAGACGAGGAAGTAAGTCAGCATTTCAGTACTTCTGGTGTCAGTGGGTCAAAATCAAAGTCTGTTTTATTCTACGACATAAAATACGTCAGATAATACCCCACTTTTGATTTTTCTTACGTTTTTACATGTCTTAAAAAAGGTGGTTGCTAGATTTTTACCTCTGGAGATTGTATTTAGGCTTCAAAAATTACAAAAGTGGTGTTCATTTGTGAAGATTATCTTGCCTTAACAAACCTTGTAAGTATGATAAACTTCTCTGCAGTAATCTAAAACCCAATGAAAAAACCCCATTGGTCAGGTGTTGTATTTATATGTGAATTATGTATTTTCTGTCTAGTGTTCCTTGCTTCTGACTCTGTGTTGTTTGGTTGGTTGAATATGTGATTAGGTGTCATTGATAGCGACAGCACCACATCTCCCAGCCTCGAAAATGACCATGAACCTTCATTAAGGCAGGATTTATTGCAAGGCTGTTGTATCAGGCTCAGTTAAATGAACCCTAATGAACTGACAACTGAAATTATAGCTCATTACATGTGTGAGTCAGACCATTCATTAACAGCTGACAGTCAATTAAAATTAACTTTTGATAGTTTTATAGTTTATTGGTCAGCTCTGGTTTTCTAACGCAGAAGCATTAAACTCCTAATCAACACCTGAAGCGATTAATTTCCCTAATGGGAAAGTCTTTCTTCTCTCTTTTTTATTTTTGAATGGGTTACTTATCATAAAGCCTCAATTATTTGCTCACAGGTATAGTTAAAACAGAACTGTCTGTACCTGAATGAGCTTGTGTTGTACAGGTGTAGCCTCACCTCACTAAACAAAAGTGATGCTGCCTCTTTCTTTTTTTTAATGAACCCAGTAACCTCAGTAATTCAAGTCAGGCTCCTGATGGCCTCCTCTGTGCAAGGTATCAAGTCCCACAACAATAGCTGTGCAACAGTTCCCTAGCTACACACACAAACACACAAATACAGTTTGCTGCTGCTGCTGATTCTGATTCAGTGATTGTTTATGCACCCAGTGACATACAGAGTTTTTTCACTAGTATTCATTTACTTTACACTGTGTGCGCTGTATATACTATATGAATTGTATCCTTATGTTGTCATGAACGTATATTATTATTACATATATTGTATCACCACACATTAAAGTTAGTTGACAGAGTACTACTGCATATGCACGGTCTGAAGGTAGCTGTGCAAAAACATATTTTTGTAGGGCAACCTGGAAGTTAGTATCACCCTGGGTCCATCAAAAACCTAATGGGATTTTTTCATTGGGTTTTGAATTAAGCTCTGTGACCAACATTTGTGCTACTTAAACGTTTTGCTTCACGAAAAAACACCACTATTATAATTTTTGAAGCCTAAATACAACCAGAAGTTAAAAGCTAATGTTAACCTATAAACCAACTACACCACGGTCACATGATGTCAACGTCTCCACCACTAAGCTTCCAACATTTTATTTAATTTAGCTCTGAGCTCTTCTACAAAAGCCTTTCTTTTTAGAAAGTTCGTGATAGTTTGAAAGAGCGAGAGTAGAAACACAACGAGGTTGTGAAGGTGACTGGTGAGTAGATGGGTTTTCATGTTAACGTCCCTCTCTCATTAGCCTCCTGTTAGCAACCGCCTTTTTTAAGACACGTAAAAGCTTTAAAAAGTGTACCAATAGTAAGTGGGGTATTTTCTTACGTATTTTATGTCGTAGAATAAAATGTGTCTTGTGTTAAAACCACAGACCTTATTTCAGGTATTTAACCAAAACTTTGGGACGAGGGAACCAGGAGTGCTAACATGCTAACTCACTTCCAGGTTTTAGGACTCATTCCTGCACCACTGTTTGCTTCAGGGATTTGGGGCTGAAGACTACAAGTTAGAAAATGTAAAAAAAAAAAAAAAAAAAAAACATGTGGGGATGTGATTTTATAAGGTCAGACCTCTGTACCCTGCTCCTCATCTCTGCGTGAGGCTAGCAGCTCCAGGCTACATTAGCCGCTACTAGCATAACAAAACCGCACCGCTTAGTGAACTGTCAGCGGTGGAGTTGCATTGTGGGTAAAGTAGGCGTCAGGTTTTCACAAGCTAGAGGAGCGTGTGTAATTTAAAAAAAAAAAAAAACACTCTGCTGTGCTTTATATTGTTTCATAACTCCCATTGTTATTGAATGGGAAAAGGCGTGTCACCTGTTACACCCTTAAAATCTCATGGAACCTCCTAGAGTTGGTGCCATTATCCAGAAATAGAAAACAATGGGAAGGAGTGTTTTCATGACAAATGTTAATCTCTTAAATGGACTGTGAAAAATTTAAACCATGAAATGTAATTCATTATCTTCCTGGTCAGTTTTTGTATTTTTATTCTCTATTCTGATGAATATTGATTTTACAGTGTCAGTGTACATTCAGCCTAATGTCACCAGTAGGGATTTGAGGGTTACTCTATGATTTTGCATGATGTAGCAGCAAAATATCCTGATTCTTATGTGTGGGTCGAGCTCCAAAAGCACAGTCCTACACCTCCCATAATGCAACACCTCCCTCCAGAGCCCCAGAAGACACCATCCATCAGGCTGAATAGATCTCCTAATAACAAATAAATTAACTCTGGGTCAACTTATGTTTATGTGTGTTTTTGTGTGTGTGAGTGTAGGAGGAACCTGCCAGGTGACAGACAGAAAGCCCTGGACATCATGCTGCCCCTGGTGGAGGACGAGGAGCAGGTAGCCTCGGACATCTACTGCCTGGTGGGACGGATCTATAAGGACATGTTCCTGGAGTCTCACTTCACTGACACAGAGAGCAGAGACAACGGCACACTCTGGTAAGACAGCTGGGCAGGATGTTGGTGGTGTGTGTGTGTGTGTGTGTGTGTGTGTGTGTGTGAGTGTGAGAGAGAGAGAGAGGCATTTCTGTTCAGGCAAACAGTTCGCTCCTCCAGACACTGAGTCACATCTAAATATTATTAGAAGAAATGTTTCGCAGGGCAAGATGGTAAATGGCTTCACTGGATCGGGGCACCACATTATTAAGAGTTTACCACCACCTTTACCATCGTTTTTCAAGCAATACGTAGCTTTTTTGTTTTTTATGTTTTTGATTGAGATGCCATGCTGTATTTCTTCATTATAAAAACTTCATGGGTTTGGAGTTAATCTTGGGAATGTAGTATTTTCCAAGTACAAGCAAAAGATTAATCACATAAACAGAGTCTTTTTCCACGTCCTTATTTAGAACTCCAAGAAAAATGTCTTTGTCCTTCAGTTCCTTTGTATGCTCAGTATGTCCTTAGCTCAGTCCAGAATATTTTTGTGAACATGCAATCAAAAAAAAAAGAAAAGGTTTCATACGCGTAAACTGGCAATGACGACACTGCCACAACTTGGTATGACTGTTACGTAATAGCTACGCACGAGGTAGACGGAGATGAGCTCTCGTTACATGCACGTAAATTCTTAGAGGGTTTGACGTTAATAACTTTCATTGTATTTCTGTTTCGGGTATTTGAAAATTGCAAGTCAGCACTAGCTGAGAAAATGGACGACATTGACTTCAAATATGGATTTGAACTCGCCAAGATGAAGAAGGAGTTCAGCAGCAGCCAGACAGGAGAATTTTCAATCACCCAAAACAGAAAAACCAAAAACTTTCAACCTTCAAATTTTCTGCATTTATCACTCAAAGAATTGAACTGTACTTACAGGTAATGAGACCTGTTTAATTCATCTCCTTCTACCTTAGACCACAAACTTACCAATCACCCCTCGCAGCGGTTATCATGAAGGTAAAAGTCTTTTGTTGTTACAAAGACTTGCCAGTATCTTTAAAAGAATCAGGCGTGCCACAAGTCTGCAAATGACAGCTCATTACAGCAGTGACATGTAGAACGAGCACCTGTCACACCTCAGAACAAACATACAGAAGCATGAGAACAACATGAAGACGATCCGGTCCTATCAGCTGAGAACAAATGTGAACAATCACAATGCGGAGATAATTGAGGAGTTAAAATGACAACAGTAGTGGTTTGAGTTTGAGTTGGCGGCAGGCTGTTCTCTGCAGTGCAGGCTGCTGGTGGTTAGAGGAAGTGGTGGTATGGTAATATTTTTGGATCTGCCAATCAACCCTTATTTGAATGATACTGCATGAATGCAGCTTTCCCTCTTTTATTAGCTGTAATCACTTTACTCTTCAAGTGGATGCCAGTAAATTTGTGTGCAGCTTGCTAATGCACCGCTCAGAACAAGACAGTCTGATAAAAGGAAGAGAAAGCATTTAAAAATAAGTGTTGTTTTATAATCTAATCTTACTAATGCAGCTTCAGAGATCAACACAGGTATTGCAGTGTGTTGTGTTTATAGATAATGATCATTACAGGGTTTATTTTAGTAGACAGAAAAAGGTCGACCATGCCTTGTGAAAATTTTCAGGGCGGCCACAAAGCCGCACACCTGAGCTTCTCTTTTTAAAGATGCTGCATCACTTTTCTCAACCACAGAATGAGACCAGTTCAGTAAAGCTAACCTTCTTTCTTTTTTCTTCAATTCAATAGATTGAGTGTGAGTGTGAGAGTCTGAAGTAACTAAAAACATCACTGAGAGTGAATCACTACGAAAGGAAATCATTGCTGAACATATATATAAAATAGAAAAAGCCATAAATATTGGAAAAGTAAGATATAAACAGGATAGAATATAAAAATTATAAACAAAAAAACAATATACGCAGGTCTCGAACACTGGGAACTTGACTCAAACTTGAGGTTTAGTGACTCAACTACAACACTGACATACGTGTATATTTAATTTCTCCACTAATCTTAAGAGATATTTCAGCGTTAGTGAAGGATTGTCAAAGTTTTGAGTCGTCTGAAGATGTCCCTTAAGGTGCTGATGCCAGATTTTGGACGGGGGTTTTAAGTTGAGTCCAAATCTAAACCCTGTGGTGACCTTGGGGATGTGAGGTGGATGTTCTCAGCACGACTGAAAACCTGCTTCATCCTAATGAGTCAGCACAGACTGAGATGCATGTGGACGGTTTCCAGCACTCTGTTGAATCCAGGAATTCACTTGGTCGTAGCCAGAATGTCATATCTCTGTATGAGTAAGGTTGTGATGTGAGCACAGAGAGGCTAACAGTAGCTGACAGAGCTTGACTTAATAATAACTCAAGGCTGCTTGATTGCCTGTTTCTGGAAATTGCTTTTTAAGATCTCATATCTTTGTCGATTGAATACGTTGCTCGGGTAATCCAGCTCCCATCTGGCTTTTATTTTCAGCTCCATGTCACAACTTGGCACAGGCCCCTAATAATATTCACACCCCTTCCCTCGGCAGAACAGATTGCTCATTAAATAAATTGAAATTTCTTGTTTTTTCGAGGGTCCTCACGGTTGCTGTTTGTTGTTCTGTGGCCCCAACTCAATATGGCTGTAATTGTTTTTTCTAACTTGACATGTCTCATGAAGCCGGGGGAAGCCATCCGTTAACTCGGAGATGCTTGGGATTTGGAGTGACGCATTTCTTGGAAGAAAAACAGTTGGTTGGAGTCACTTCTTCTTCTTCTCGCAGGTTTAAAAAGGGGTTTGAGTCAGAGCCAACACTACACTCCGGTATCAACTATGCTGTTCTGCTCCTGGCAGCTGGACACCAGTTCGACACGTCTTTCGAGCTTCGGAAAGTGGGTGAGTGGATGCTATACTGGATATAAATATATATGTCTTTGACCTGAATATGCTGCTTTTCATTTTATTACATTGAGCACTGCTGATTAACCAACAAGCAATCAAACCTCACTCTGCAGCAGACCTTTATCATCCATCATATCTGCTCTATCTGTGGCAAGAATTCAGCCAGTTTACCAAAGGAAAACCTGTATTTTATTATGTGCATGCTTACATGAAAATCAGATTACAGCTGCACTAATCAGAATTTTTATAGTTATAATGGAATAAATTACTGTGTGTAATTTGAGAGGTCAGCCTTAGAGATAGAAGGTAGAGGAGTTCAGAGCAGAGCTGCTGCTCCTTCACATTGAAAGGATCCAGTTGTGGTTGTTCAGGCATCTGATTAGGACGCCACCAAGGCACCTTCCTCTGGAGGTTTTCCACTCACTGGAGGGATTACATATCTCATCCAGCCTGGGAATACCTCAGGATCCCCCAGGAGGAGCTCTAAGGGAACGGGAGGTCTGTAATAAAATATTTAGCCTGCTGCCTCTGTGAGTCGACCCTGGCTGAGCAGAAAAAGACGAATGGATAGGAATCTGAGAGGTGTTGCTCTTAGTGACAAAGCTACAGAAATTAAAACCTGACTCTGCAGCTCCCCTAAATCTTACCAGGCTTTTTAGAGTCTTTCAGCTCTGAAAAGCAGCATCAGATGCAGATGCAGCAGAAAGCAGCATCTGTGTGCTTTTGTCACTGAGACAATCACAATACAGTGAAAACCAAAACAATTAGTTTAAAAGATGTTTTAAAGTTGCATAAAGTTGAGAAAAGTTGTGTGATTCTCTGCAGGTTTGTAACTGTAACCGTCCCGTTTCACATTACACACAGTCAGTTGATCTGTTGTATTATGAAAATATCAATTATAGCTGCTTTAATAAGGAAAAATCAGATAATGCTTAGCAACATTTTCTCCTGTTATTCAGGCAACCACCCTGTCAAGCCTTTGTTCCCTGTCTTCTGCTGTTTGCTCTGAAATCTGAGGCTCAGAGGAGCTGAGGAATGTGGGAAACATTCAAGCAAGCAGTCCTGGGAATCGGCCTGCAGCTCCCTAAACCAGCCCCACCCTGCGTCCCTTTAGACCCTGCTCACTCCTACACTCATCCCAGCGACCCCCACCTGCCCCTGCAAATGTCTGGTTTCTGCAGCAGGCTGTGCAGGACATGTAGCTGCAGCTTCCCTCAACAGAAATCAAGAATATTATCTCAAGTACCTTTTATTTCTTAGTGTGTACAACAGCAGATTATACAGCTCGAGCTGTGTGCTGCATGTTGCGGCATATCCAAGTAGAGTATGAACATTTTTTCTTGCTATAGTCTCTCCTCTGCTCTCTTATCTTTTTAGAATCGCAGTTGGTGATGGTCCAACACTATAAAATAATTATCTACCTTTATAAAAATACCTTCCTATCTGTCATCTTGTTTTCCAGGCGTGAAGCTGAGCAGCCTGCTGGGTAAAAAAGGCAGCCTGGACAAGCTGCAGAGTTACTGGGATGTGGGCTTCTTCCTGGGTGCCAGCGTCCTGGCCTGCGACAACACCAGAGTCATCCAGGCCTCGGAGAAGCTCTTCAAACTCAAAGCCCCCATCTGGTGAGAGAGTGGGGTTTAGCGATGCTGGAAAACGCATTTTTATACCACATCCATCACCAACTGTGCCTGTGTCCTCGTGATCTGGAGTGTGCTCGGCTTTCTCTTGAAACCGCAGCAGCCATCTGTGGCCATTGTGCAAGCATTTGGTGTATTTCTCATGAAGGAACAGAAAATATCACGAGGAACTTGCTTTGCTCATTTGAACAGCACCTCTCTCTTTACATGGATTTGGCGGCTATATGAGCCCTGGTGTTGTGACATTTTATGAAGGGTTTACAGGGTGTGTTACAGTGCAAATAATTCGCTCTATGGAGGGGAAGCTGAAATCCCTCTTCAACAGGAGACACAGCTGGACAACAGGCTGGAGTTTGACATTAAATGGTGGAAAGAACAGGCAGTGGTTAGGCTCTAATGTGCCAACCTGAGTTTACGCTAGACGGACAATTTGGGTGTAAATTATTGATAAGGACAGGTTCAGATTGTTATTATCGGTATCTGACCATATTATGGATAAGATTCCTACAGAGACAAGAACCAGAAACATTACTTTTTATTTCAGCGAGACTCCAGTAATTTGTTACTGTGTTACTGTGTGACTTTCAGTGGTAACACAAACAAACTAACAGATCGAGGCAACGGTGTTTCAGCAGCTGCAGTGTTCTGCTCTGCTAAAATTACTGTTTTTGTCAATGTGAAACTTTAAATTAATTGTTTAAGCTTCTAAACCAACACCAACCAACCCTTTAATTTAACATCTTTACATGATGAACATATGTACATAGCTTGTCTAATTCATGCTATTACCTCATACTCATTCCAGACGTTTTTATGAGACTGTATCAGATCGGCAACATGTGGAGGAGTACAGTAAAGTGTCTGCAGCTCTTTTATTGCAGAGCATAAAGACCCTGCTGTTCTTTATTTGTGTTAGTGCTGTGAAAACTCTTTAAGTCTCCATTAATGTCACAGAGACAAACGTTACCCGGCATGGAAACACAATCACATGGTATTGTTTGTTTTCATGGTCTTCTTGATGTATGTTCAGGGGTTCAGAGCAGTATAATACAAATGCAAATTGCAGTTATATTGTTGTCATCAACAGGCTTTTGTCTGGTGAGAAATGGTTGAGTGTGGTTCTGACTTTTGGTTACATTCGGTTAAATAAAGATTTGTTTTTTTTGTGTCTCGGGTTGGTTTCAGGTATCTGCGCTCACTGGTGGAGACAATCTTGATTTACCAGCACTTCAAGAAGCCCGGTACGGAGCAGCCGGCACCCAAACAGGAACTGGTGGATTTCTGGATGGACTTTCTGGTGGAGGCGACCAAGAAAGACGTCTCCTCCGTACGATTTCCTGTAAGTGACACCAACCAGCCAGGGCAACCAAGGCCAGAAAAGAAAAGGTTCCTGCATGCTCAGCCAACAATGACTGGTTCAATAAACATTAAGACGCAACAAATGTTTTTTTCTCTTCTGCAGGTGTTGATATTGGAGCCTACCAAAGTGTACCAGCCTTCATATTTGTCTATAAACAAAGACATTGATGACAACACAGTGTCTATCTGGCATGTCGCCCCTGATGACAAGGTGGGTGTCCAGCTGCAGTATAAGCACATTGTCCATCAACTTTAACCCTTTTTGCTTAAAATCCTGAACTGTAATTTTGTGATTTAAGTGTAAAACTTTGATAACGTGCAGTAGCTAGCATCTGTCTTTTCAAATACCACATACAACTTGGTATTAAGATTAAGAGCTGTGTGGCTTTATATGACAGATAAGACTAAACTTGTTTGTTAGCTCAGGGAGACCAACAGCAATAAAAAAATATATAAATAAAAATACAAAAATGTACAAAATAGTGCAGCGTAAACAAAAACAGGCAGGTATATGCAGTCAGCACCAGTTTTATATACGCTGTCAGCAGAAATAGTTGAAGTGGAAACAGTGAAATAGACGCCAAAGTCAGAGTTTTAGTATGCAGGTATAGTATACAATTAAAGTGTCCTTGGGCAAGACAGTGAATGCATCGTGCACACATACAGATGCAGCATTAGTATGTGTGTGTGTGTACATATAGAAGTACTGTATGAATGTGTGTGTAAAGGGATGAACGTGACTGGAAGTATAAAGCACTTTGAGTGGTTGTTGAGGCTAGAAAAGTATTTTTATTTATTCATTTATTTATTTATTTTCTTGAGCTATAGACATGACAAATGTTAAATAATCTGTAATTTGTTGGTAAAATATATAGGCAAGGCAAGTTTGCATATCACACTTCAACAAGAAGGTAATTCAAAGTGTTTTACATGAGAGATAAAAGGCATCAAGACAAAACGTAAAAGCATTTAGATATGAATTAAAAAAGAGTTAGATATAAAATAAAGTGAGAAATACAAGAGGACACTTCAAAAAATAATTAAGCCTTAAACAAAGACTTCATATATTTTAATTACAGTATAATTTTCCATGTAATTTTACCACATACTTTCAATGTAAAAGGTCACATTTATGCGATATTTTCCTGTGAATGTCAGCTTTGATTAAGTTAACATAAACTTTTGCATAAATCTTAGGTGTTTATTCAATCATTACATATAAAGTTAAGGGGAATTCTTACATTAATATTAAGTGTTTAGTCAAGATATACATAAAAGTGACTAAACAGGTTTATGTAAAAGTTTACATTAACTTAATTTAATCATTATTTAATTTATTCAATTAAAATTACATGGGACATAAAATAAAATAAAGAATAAATAAATAGAAATAAAAAATACACCAGTACGAGTTACAGTGCAGTGTAAGAAATGAGGCTGGCTTGAGGGCAACTGTAGATAACTGTGACCTGGATGACTGAATCTTCATGGTAAAATATACATGAAACATGTAATGTTCATTTATTTTTTAACACATATAAGCACCAAAATCATCACATCATAACCACAGAAAGTTCTCGTCGCAGACTGGCTGGCACGTCATGAAATCATACATCAAGAAAATGTTACTGTGGCACACGACAACCTTAGTTTTCAGTATTGATCCTTCACATCATCAGCTAAACTGAAGATACTCATCACATGTGCCCACAGAAGCAAACAGATGGATGATGATTTTCAGTTTGTCTTGTGTTGTTATCTTCGGTTTAGATGCTGCGATGTGATAATGGACTCTTGTTTCCTGTCATGCGTCTGCTTTATTGATTATCGTCTCGTATTATTGCTTACCTACACGAACAGAAACTCTACTAAACCAACATCAGCTACACTGACTTGGTGTTTTCACTTAATTCACATGCTACAGCCAATATAATAAAAACCACTAATGTATTTTTTATCACTGTGAGGTCAATTAACATATTTAGTTTTATACTACTGCTCTAATCCAGCTATTACACAGGAGAGGCAGCGATTCAGCTTCTCCCAGAAGCTGTAATAATGTTATTTGTTTTGATCTGTCCTGCAGCACAAAGGGATTCATGAGTGGAACTTCAGCGCCACATCAGTACGAGGTGTCAGGTCAGTGTCTGCACTCTTTAATGGTTCATTCGTACTACAGCTGATGTGACAGAGACCTCACGCCTGTTTCTAGAGGGCGACTGGTTTAAATTTATGTCGTCAGAGATGGTGGGATGGAAGGAAAGCAGATTGTTTCATTTGAATGGTTTGTAGAGGCCTGAAGGGGTGAAAATATTCTGTATTTCACTGGAGGAAAAACCTGAGAAAAGACAGGAAAAAAGCTGTTTTTTTATCAGATAAATGTTCAGGTGCCACTGCCTAAGATTACCTAAGATTAAAATGTCATGAGTGCTGCACTTACAGTAGCGTGCATCAGTTGAATGCTAACGATGCTAACAATAGCACCAGTGCATGAAGAGACAACAAAAAAACCTGAATTAAAACAGTGTATGTACAAAAGGTAAAAGTGTTATGACGACAGGAAACAATGCTCTTACACTAAATTTAAAAAGCATAAACAACATTAAGATGTAAAAGAAAGTAAAACTGAAGGATTTTCCTTCTGTGCAAAACACATTCAAGCATGTTTGTCTATACCACTTGTAATTGGTTTAATTTGGAACTAATGTGTATAATATAAGTCTAAAGTGTGTGTTGTACATTTATGGGTGTTTTATCTCTGCTTATACTCTGTTTGCTCTTCTTTCTCTCATTGAAACTACTTCAATAATGGATTTTCCAACTGTTAAATTAAAATGTAATCGCTAGTGGTGAGTTTGGGAGAGACCCACAGATGAGGCAGGAATCAAGGTTCAAAGATGCAAAGCTGTTTTATTTATTCTCATTTCTCAGTGGATTTCTTTCTGCAAAAGATAACAAAGTTTCCACCATCAAATCAACAGAAATTATGTGCAATAAAGGTGAATCAGATAGATAAAGAAGCTCACAGGCCTGAACACAACATGGTCGAGGTGAAAAAGGAAGAACAAAAGGAGGAGAGCAGTATATATAACCTGTCATCCTGGTGAAGTGGCTGCACCTGAGGGGGGCAGAGAGTTTGTGTTATCCTCCTATCCTCAGGTGTGATCAGGTGACTTTTTGGATGGGGACTTCTTGACACTAACAGTGTTGCAAAATAATAATAATTTGATTTAATTATAAAATAACAAATAAACATTTGGATTCACTACTAACTTCGTACCGAATGTGCAGACGTATCAAGGCACAAAACCTCTGCAAACAGCATGTGATGGATGATAATAACACAGCAGAGCGTGCAGAAATGAGCTGTACATTACTATCGCTTCACCTCTGGCAGCTCCAGACCGCAGCTCCATTAATACCACAGACAGTCTGCCTCAGACCGTTTTCATGATGTCTTGCTCTACGCCTGCTTTTTCCACGGTCCTCAAAGGAATTCAGTGTCAGATCGGAGAGAAGTGGAGGGGCTGTGCTCACATGTTGCTAGGGAACGACTCATTCTCTGTGCCCACTCAGCCTGCAGACAGTCAGCAGGACACAATGGCAGCTCTTGCGAGGCAACAATACGACCACACACATACAGGCGCTCCGTTGTCTTGGCTCGGCCTTGGCAGCATTGGGCAAGTCGCTTCATCACGGTGGATAAAAGTTTCAGTTTTTGGTCGTTGAATCGAAGCTGTCTGTCTCTTTGTGCATCATTTAATTTGTCAATCACGCAAAGTAACACTACACACTTATCTCTATATATCTGTGATATGTCGGTGCATCTTTTATGTTTTTCTGGAGTGGCTCAGTGACAAACAGTCCTTTATTTCATCCCAGAGATTTGATGGCTGATGTCACGAGTCCGGTGAAAGGCCTCATTCATTTCTCTCCATCATATCTTGCCTCTCATGGGGATATTGTTCGACTAACTGTGTAACCGTTTTCTCCTCAGCATCTCCAAGTTTGACGAGCGCAGTGCCTTCCTCTACGTCCTTCACAATGCGGAGGACTTCCAGATCTATTTCTGCACAGAGATGCACTGTAAAAGGTCGGTCTGTCTGTTGTTATCAGTCTCTCTGCATCTGTTTGACACCATTAAACTGCTTTTTCTCAAACAGATAGTAGACTAGTAATCCTGCTAACATCATAAATCTTTACTTCTTGTTGAGATACTCGAGAAAAAGACAAAAATGTCGGCTGTTGTGGCAAAAAATATCTACTTGACTAACTCTACAACTACATCAGAGGGACTTTTATTCCAAAGTTTTATTATAAAGGTTGTGACAGGTTCATAATTCATTCTGCAGTTTTTCTACCTACACAGAAAAACAGAAGGTTAATTAGACTCAGAGTTGTTTTATTGTAAGTCAGTCACTTTCTGATAAAGCACCTTCTACAGAGGGTTTATAAAGTGCAAGAAATGGCTTTGTTGATCATTTACTTTATAGGTTACATATAAACCATGCAGACCAAAACTCATTTATTAACAACTTTTTAAAACTTTATTAATGGATTAACAATATTTTTAACTACATTATTGCTTAAAACAGGAGATAAACACCAACCAAAGGGATTTTTCACAACCTAATACCTAGGTGTTAGGTATTAGGCTCAGCATCAAACGTCCAAACTCCTTCATTCGCCAAGAGTTGTTTCCACTGGTAGAAAGCAATGCCAATGTTTTGCTTCTACTTGCTTCCACTTCTACTGAAGTTAGCATGCTAACCAACTAGCCTCATCACTTTCTGATAGCGACTCACTGTAGCGACCGGAAGAAGAGGTGCGTTCTCTTGTCAGCTCTGTACTCAGGTGGGAAATTTCGCACCTCTCCGTCGCTGCCTCGAACACACCTTGTTTCATTTAGACACCGTCATGTTCCTCGCTGGCTGCTCGGCGAAGCACTGAGTGTTCAGACTTGTGACTCGCACATCAGTGGCTCCCGAGCACTTCCAGTTCCATTATCTGGAGTGTGAGAGTCAGTGAGTCATGCCGGCTGTTGTTGCGATGCTGCTTTGCTTTTAATACAGAGAAACAGGAGTGACAGTGGGAATGAGAAGGAAGGAAGGTGGTAGAGAGAGAGGGAGAGGGGAAGAGATTCAGTCTGATGGGCAGGATCGGCATGTGTGCACACACGTGTGTGAACTGAACACCTGCAGGCATGCGGGCGTTTGACAGCATGACGAGGCGACTAATTCACAGCTTGTGTGCGGAGAGAGTGGTAAAGGTCATTATATGTATGTATATGTGTGGGAGGTGTGCATGTAAACACACTGTAACCCCTTCTGGATGAGACCACCAGCTACAGTAAATACAGCCACTCAATCACGGTATATATACATATATATATATATATGTACATGTATATGTATGTGTATGTATGTTGTGCCTTTCTTTTGAATTCAATATCTCAGGAACACTTTCAGGAAACATCGTCACAAACATTCACCTCGACTCACAGATGAACTGATTAGAATTTGTGGGTCAAAGGTCAAAGGTCAAGGCCACTGAGACCTCTTTTTTCCCCTTTCTGAATGTCATATCTTAAGATTCTCAAGAAATTTATTTAAATTTGGAACATACGTTCACCTGGAATCACAGATGAACTGCTTTGATTTCGGTGGTTAGAGGTCAAAGGTCAAGGCCACTGTGACCTCACAAAACACAAGAATTCACACGCTAATTAACTGTAACTGGACAGTTTGGCGAAGGAATACTGTGAAGCAGTGTTCATCAGACACTTTTTTATACTGTTGATGTCAGGTCTTTATATATAATACCAGTATAATACATTTTATTTATGCAGCTATTTTTCCAGACAGTGTGGGAAAGACTGAGAAAAATCAGGCAAATTAAAGTGTAGACGTCATATCCTTTACATTTTGGTTTAACATGTTTAAACGTAAGCTGTACAGCTTCAGATTTTGTATTTTTCATACTTTTCCAGGCTCATGTTGGGCAATCGATCACAGTGAAACCTCAAGTCTGCACTGATTAACCCCAGTGATAAATTATCATGGAGTCACAATAAACCTCAGCTGCAGACTGCACTAATAGATTTTTAATTTGTATGGAAACTAATGGAAACCAGTGCATGTCTGGAGCAGAGAACAAAATACATCCAGATTTCTAAAAGAACAGCTGCATGTTTTTCAAAACGGTTATTTGGATGTGAAATAAAATGTTGACTCAGTTCACTCTGGATCCGAGTGAATCAGTGAAATACCTTAATGTAAATATGTTGTAGTATTTAGCACAGTAACACATTGCTTTTAAAATAAACAATAACTATGAAGTTTAATTGTAATATTCTGCTTTATTTTGAAGGTGTTTTACCCCCATAATTGTCTTAAATGCTGGAGTTCTGAGCCCAAAACAACAGAGAATATTAAAGTCAGAGTACTTCCAGACTCCATTGTACTGTATTAATGAATCTGTGTGGATATATTGTCAGTGATCTGCTCTGTATGCTCTGATTGTGAGACTAATGAGGACTTTTCTTTGGCAGATTCTGTGATCTGGTCAACAGTATAACTGAGGAGACCTGGAAAGGTCCAGAGGAGGGAGACTGTGACAACGACGCTTTAGAGGTGAGAGAACTGGATTTAGATTAAATCTGTTCCTGGGTTCACGGGTTTTCTTCTGATGGTGAATGAGTGTGAACCTGGTGCAGAGCCAGTGCTCATCCTGCACTAATATACATGAGTAAACTCACACCGCCACACAAAGCCAGGACACAATATCTGCAAAAATACCAATCTGAGAAAAACTGTTTTTTCTGTACTTTTTCAGATATTGTGATGTTCTTTTCCTTTTCACCCAGAAATTCAAAATAATGTGAATATTTCCGCGACATGAAAGACCGTCCTCTCTGCTATCTCGCTATCTGATCAGCTGAAAGCAAAAAGTAGCACCTTACATCACACGTATCAATGAGAAAGTACTCTAACGCATCAATTTGTGGTGCGTCACCCTCAACACTGATTACAGAAGAGAGGTTATAAAAAGGACAAATAAATTTTAATTGAAAACGCATCATGCTGTTATGTAAGAACCCATTAAGTGCAAAGTATGTGCGTTAATAAGTGTGTAAATTACAGTGTTTGCTCCAGGGGTAAAAGCAGCATTGTTTAACGTTTGCATACCAACAACAGTTCAACCATATGTTTTTGTTACATCCTGTTGCGGTGTATTTTTTTTTCATGTTCTGAAAATGTCACAGGAAATATGATTTCCATCAAAAGATGACGTGATGATAGAAGAAAATCTTTCGACAGTTAACAGTTCTTCTGTAGAGCTGCACTATTGTTCACACAGAACAACAACAATGTGTCTCCATCATTTTTTTATAACATAAATACCCGTTTTAATCATGTATACACTCAGGTTCTTGCCTTTCTAATCCAGTGCATCACAATTTGCATTATAATGAGTGAGCTGAAACTCAGCTGCGAAGCTGGAGAGGTTGAACGGTGCCCTGCTGGGATGAGGCCTGAATTCTGCTCCTGTGCTTTGTGTGCTTTGACAGCACAGAACAGACACCTGCTGCTGCATTCACCTGTCTTCCCAGCAGAGGCCTGAGGGGGAGGGGGGGGGGGGGGGAAGAAAAGCTAATTACGCAAAACACCGCCGCGCCCTCTTTGATTCAAATGTCGAACAGGTTTCTCTCTGAGGTGGCTTTATGTCTGTTTGTGATGCAACATGAGAGCCTGAATTCACTGTCAGTTAGTCTGCAGCCTCAGCTGTCCCTCTGCAACACAACCAGCCTGTTTCCTGTAACCATTCATCACATGTTTTAGAAAGAAAAGAGCATGCATTGTGCTTTTTCTCACTGGGGAATCAATGTAACAGGTTTTTAAGTAATCAGATTACAAAGAAAAGACCATTTGTCAAAGTTAATTAGCAAAATACTAATCAGATCTGTCAGTTCGGTGATTTATTTTTATTTTCCTTAAAAACAGGAGGAAAATGCTGCATCTGGGTTTTAGAAATAATACAGTACAGCTACAGAAAGAATAAATTTATCAATTTTCAGTTTTATTTTAAGTTTTAACATTCATAAGAAGATATGTATTTGTGGTCAACCACAGGTGACGGATTGTGGCCGACTAATGTAGCTGGAAATGGAAATGGTGACCAACAACAATGAGGAAACAAATTCGGAAATGCTCTGATGTTTCCAAAAGAAAATAAACTTTATCCACTGGACTGTGATATTCGTGTCTTTGGGAAGGTTTTGTAATGATACATCAGCTTGAAATACTACAATAACAAGCTGATTTAACACTAAATCTGCATCACCATCCCTTATTTACATCACTTTAACTATTAAAAAAGAGTGTTTCATGTTTGTCGTCCTTGTTTCCACAGTACGACTACGAGTACGACGAGCATGGAGAGAGGGTGGTTCTGGGAAAAGGCACGTTCGGAGTGGTGTACGCCGGCCGAGACCTCAGCAACCAGGTCCGACTGGCCATCAAGGAGATACCAGAGAGAGACAGCAGGTGAGGAGAAAGATGGTGTAGATGTGTTGTGGATATTCATGGTCACCAGAGGATGAATTTAATGAGTTGAATGACCCTTTAATCATCAATCTAACACCATCAACCACCATTTTGGTCCATGCCAGGACTGTCTCAAAAACTAATGGCTCACTCTGAAGTTTTCTTCCAAGCAAACTACAGTTGTTTACATCCGAGTTTTTCTCCAAAAAACTCATTTAGTGGCTCCTTGAAGTCTCGACACAGTGGTTACCAACTGGTCCAAATTTTCCTTCAGACATCAGGTCACATATAAACCGACAGGAGCTTCATGCTGCGATGAGACCAGCCTTCAATTTTAATCCATAAAATGAAAACTAGATTAACAAGACCCTGCAATTAGGGCTTAGAAACCACCAATTAAAAAACATTAAAAGCACCGAAATAGCATTTACAACCAGATCAGGTACTAAAACTCATTTTACAACATAATGTTGTCTGAAGTCTGATGAAAAACCACAGGGTGATTTCCTTCTTCATGAAACAGATGGGTTTTTTTATGTTTTAAATCCTGGATTGTTTACATCCATGCTTGTCAGGTTTCAGTCTTCTTCTTTTCCGTTGTTGTAATATTGCTATAAATCTTTGCCTGAGTGCATTCAGGTGTTTCCGAAAGTATTACAAACAAGATGCATACCACGTAATCTCAACGTCTACAGGTTGATTCCCTGGCCCGGCGGTCATCCAATCCCTCTCTCTGCCCTTGTTTATTGTCTCTATTAGTCAGCTATCATATAAATACAAAAGACTGAGAACGGCTTGTAAAAACTCTACAGATTACCTTTAAGTTATGTGTTAATATTCATGGTCCCCAGAGGGTGTGTCATGATTGCTTTTCAGTGGATTTCATTTTGTAAAAGAAACATTTTGATCACGTTTAATTTGCCATTCCATCACCGAAACACAAAACTGACTTAACATGAAACTAATATAAACAGAAATATTATTATTAAAGTGTTCACTACTATTGAGGCGAGTAGCAGCCATCTTGAACAACACGTTTGATGTGAAGCCGCCCTCAGGATATATTTTATATCTTTAGCCCCTCTCCTTGTAAAACTTCTATTTATCATCGTGTGCACAGATTAAATTACAGCCTGGATGTAAATTGTAAGTGCCTCGTCTTGCTCTGCACTAGCCCTGAGCGTCATTAAGAAAAGGAAGAAGCACAGATCAGCAGTGTGTCCCCGGTGGTTTCAGCGGGCTTGTATCCACTTGAGCGAGCGGTTGCTGGAGAGCTGTGAAGGCAAACTCCCCCCCTTTCCCACCCCTCGTCCTATTCCCACCGCTGTCTCTCCTCGTCGCTCTTTTCTACCTACTCGACTCAGATTGCAGGACTCTCTCTCAGATTAGACGATTCCTCTGCCACACTCTGTTCCACTAATCACATCAGCGAGTCAGCAGGGCCACTCAGGGCTGTGAAGAATGTGGAGAATTTGGGTAAATAATTCAGAGGTTGATTGAAATCTCGAGATGGAGCGAAGGTGTGATTCATGCAGAGAGCTGAAACTGCTGGCAGGAAGGCTTTCACTGTGCGACAGGTTCCTGCTGTTCTGATCAAATATCAACATTCAGCCTCTGTGCTTTTCTGGTTTTGGTCTCTGGCCTGTTGTCGGTCGTCATGGACACAGTGAGTTACAATGGCATCTCCATAAACCCCACTCATCCTCTGATAAAAACACTCAGACCATCAGTCGCTTTCTGGTCAGGTTATTGTAGTTCAGTTTTTATTTCCCCTGCCAGTGAGGTTACATTTTTCACCTGTGTCTCTTTGTTTGTTTGTTTGTTGAGGCGATTTACACCAGGAATTTTTTCTCACTTTTCTTAACATTATGAGATTTTGGTGAAGTTTTACACAAAGGATGGAACAATACCAAAATTGTTCATTTAACTTAATGTCTAGGTTCAATACTTTTGATATTGTTGTCATTTTTTTAAGGTGTAATGACATACAGCACAGGAAGTTCAATGTCCTGCAAGTAAAAAATCTGAAAATCTACTATTTGAAATACAAAAAAATGAGACGCCTTTTTCCACAATGAATCGTTTTTACAGACTCAGGAGATAAACCTGTAAAAATCTGTGAGTGTAGAGACGATAAAGAGAGTTCAACCTTTAAACCTTTAAAGCTTCATCTACATACGGTGTATAATTAATTTCTGTAACGCAGGTACTCTCAGCCGCTCCACGAGGAGATCGCTCTTCACAAGCACTTAAAGCACAAGAACATCGTCCAGTACCTCGGCTCCATCAGCGAGAACGGCTTCATCAAGATCTTCATGGAGCAGGTGCCTGGAGGTGAGACGCACCTGTTGTCTCTTCCTCTTTATGCTCTTCATAAAGAGGAAATAAAAAAGAGTTTGTTTCAAACAGGAGACACGCACACACAACTTGAAATAAGTGTCACAGCTTGAGCAGCGTATTCTAACTCTCAAGTATCTGTTTTATCTTCACTAAATTGTTTGTGTGGCTGTTAATTCTTACTCTTATGTGTTTGTTTTCATAGTTTATCACTAATTTTCATTCATTCTGTGTACAGCAGCAAGACAAAGTGTAAAAGCATTTAGATGGAAATTAGAATAAAAATGAGAAAAACAAGAATAAAATGGGAAATAGAAAATTAATAAATACATGAAAGTAAAAAATAAAAATACAAGAGTAAGAGTTACAGTGCAGAGTAAGGAAATGGTGATTGTTTATTATAATATCAGAGTTATTGTTAATTATTACAAGTAAATCGTGTTGGAGTAGTTAAATAAAACCAAAAAAGTTACAGCTTATGAAAAATAATCAGTTTTGTGCAGCTCATTAATAAAACTGCTGTTTGTATTGTTGAAAAAAATACATGTAAAATTGAGTTTGTGCTGGATTTGTGAGCAGAAAACCACCTCACACTGACTGACTGACACTCGCAGCCTAATCAGCCCTGTGCTGTTAATCTCAGGTCAGACTGAGTGTATTTTAATCACTGCTGCACTTTGTCCCTGTGTGTGTGCAGGGAGTCTGTCGGCACTGCTGAGGTCAAAGTGGGGCCCTCTGAAGAACAACGAGCCCACCATCGGCTTCTACACGCGACAGATCCTGGAGGGGCTCAAATACCTGCACGACAACCAGATAGCACACAGAGACATCAAGGTAACGAAACAGAAGATAATGAACTGTTGATATTGTTGCAGAAAGATATTGTGCAGAGAACTGAGAGAAAAGACGAATGAAGCTTAAACCAGCTTAGAATTTATTGTCACTGGTTTCTATTCTACAAGGGTATTGAACCAGGTTCTTCAGTCAATTATCATCGATTGCCATAACACAGTGGTGAACCAGCTCCATGAGAATGTCAACACTGACTGTCACAGTCTTTCCAAAGAAATAAAAACACACACAGAAGATTCACTGCAAAAACACAATGAGCAAAGCATGAGCGGAACGAGTTTTCTAACGCAAAGGAATTTTATTTACAGCTCGTTTCATTTGAAGTAAAATCTACTTTAAAGGATTGGTTCACATATTTTCAAGTCTGTCTTAAAATAACACTCACACTCCCTCGCCTGTGCAGTGGAACAGGTTTTACTTGCTGTAGTTATTCCTCCTGTTCTTACAGTATACAGTAAGTGAAAAAGGATCCTGTGGTTGGTCTTCTACCTCCTCAAATGCAGCGCTAGCAGGAACCTAAACTGTGTCCACAACCAGCCATGGTTGAGTTTCAGCTCCTGTATATTATTTATTTATTTATTTACTTTATTTGTGTGTGTTAAAACCAAGTTCAAGAGTGATGCTGAGCTGTAGATGAGTTAAAAGACTTAGAAGTCATTAAAAACAGCATTCATCTCTGATATTCAGCAGGAAATATCAACAATAAGAGTTTGGTGTGTTTAAGTTAAGTTTCCCTGATGCTTCCCGCTCGCTGTTGTTTTCACTCTGTAAAGTCTCTGTGAACAGTAAATTGATTTGGTGTGGATGCATTCCTGCAGCATTTTACCTCTTTTTTTTTTTACAACAGCAGTGATCCTGACTTCCCCTTTTCTCTGTGGTAAAACTCCCCTCCCTGTTTTTACTGTTACGACAAACCAACACTGATAAGACGGTCATTAGGGTCAGCAGCGTCCACTTGGTTTAACAGCGCAGTCATATAAGCATCATTAGCAGCATGTAAATGTTAATCACTTTGTTTTGGCTGGGAGGTCCTCCTCCTCCTCCTCCTCCTACACATGATGCTGTAACCCTCACACCTCACATCATCCCAGCACCATCTCAGCCTTGGAGAATGGGTGTATCCGCTCTCACACATTGTCTTTTCAATCTGCAGGGTGATAACGTTCTCATCAACACCTACAGCGGCGTCTTGAAGATATCAGATTTCGGCACGTCGAAGAGGCTGGCTGGGATCAACCCCTGCACTGAGACGTTCACAGGTACGCTCAGACACCCGCTGACTGACCGGCTGAATTATTCTCTTCTCCCCTTGCATGAAAAATGAATGCCTGAGTTGCCTCTTGAAAGAGCGAGGAGCAAAACTTGGCTCAGTAGTGACCATAAATAAGAGAGGAAACCCCTCACAGATAATACTCCCTGCCCAGTAAATGATATCCCTGAGAGAAGCTGATTGCTGCTATTCAGAGACGCTGGGTTTTGCATGATGCTGCCACCACAGCGGCCAACTCAGCTTGACTGGTTGGATTAGCCCAGCTGATTGGAGCAGACAGGGACTAACCCCGGCTGGTGGAGCTCTTTCTCCTCAGGAAACTGGGCTACTCCTTTTTATAGCACCAGGCCTGCTATAAATGCGTCCCTGTCTGTTTTTAGCTCAGTACACGAGCCTCTAAAAGCAGCGACTATACGCAGGCAGCGGGTTATTATTAGAACAAAAGAGTCCTTTGAAAATGTTACTTTGGACTGAGCTGTGATTAGCAGGCAGCACACACAGGCTCTTTACTGTCGCTCACACGAGGACATAAGCCCTGTTAAAGCTTTCGTAACCTGATTGGACATTTGAAAGAACTGTTTCATCACCTCGGAGCAGAGGTAACATACAATTAGGCCTAATGCGAGCTATTCTTGGCGTTTACATCTTCCACACTGCTGACGTCACTTCTACATAATGCAGACTTCTGTGGTTGTATTTCTTATTTCATCCGTACGTGTGGAGCTGTTCGCCACAAAATGCTGTTGACCTGTGTAAACTGAACGTCACTGAGATAAGTTCATGACAAACATTTCCTGCTCGTCGTTGACACAGTAATCCACTGTCAATAATTTACTTATTTATTAGGTTTGTCGTTTTATTTAATCTAAGAAGCAACCGAAAAAACACAGCAGCAGTGGTGGAAACTAACTAAGTCCATTTACTACTATTAGTGCTGTACTTTGCTTCAGTTGTAAGGTAGTTTACTTGAGTATTTCCATTTAATAAAACTTAATACTTTTACTCCACTACATTTATTTGACTGCTTTGTTACTTTTCAGATTTAAATTTTACATTAGAACTTGACACTTAAAGTAGATTTTGGTCATAAATGTAAATAGATCTTTTACTTATAATGGAGTATTTTTACAGTGTTGTACCGGTACTTTTACTTAAATAAAGTATCCGAGTACTTCTTCTACTGCTGGGCAGCAGTGAGATCAGATTTAGACGATATACATCACAAGAATCACAACCTAAGGTCAAAAAAGCACAATGAGAAAAACACACATTCACTCTCTTCCTGAGACGTAGATGTTAGCTTAGCTTAGCTTAGCTTAGCTTAGCTTAGCTTAACTTAGTTTAGTTTAGTTTAGCTTAGCTTAGCAGAAAGAGGTGAAATAAGGACAAGCAGGTAGCCTGGGTCTGTCCAAAGGCAACAAATCCACAACTTGAGAATTAAATGAATGAAAATAAGTTTATTTATATGCTAAAATGTCAACTTATTCCTTTAATTAAAACCTTTACAATTAATTAATTAGACTTTATTGTATTTTTTTAATCCCTGCTAACAAGATTAAAGATTCTTTACTTGTCATTTCACCAGCGATCAGTGCTTTAAGAATAATATGAAAATAAACATTTAAAAAAACCACTCAAACTATAAAAATCAGAATAAATAAATAAATAAAAACAAAGATGAAACCCGACTGAGGATACACCCCATGACCGGCTAAGTTAGTGAAAAATATTTGATGTATTTTTTGGCCCTGACGCCTGCAGGACGTCTCCTCTAACTACCACCTATAACTCTGTCTGTCTGAGTATGAATTATGTTTTATCTGTGTGGGTTGTTTTCAGGCACACTACAGTACATGGCTCCTGAAATTATAGACAAGGGTCCTCGGGGATACGGTAAACCAGCGGACATCTGGTCCCTCGGCTGCACCATCATAGAAATGGCCACTGGGAAACCACCTTTCTATGAGCTGGGAGAACCGCAGGCCGCCATGTTCAAGGTGAGAGACACCGGTGGTTCACGTATCCCATCATCCCACTGGAGAACTGTTGTTATTTTTAGCAGACAGGTTACAGAGGGATGATGAACAGCTGTTTCTGTTCTGACGAGCAGAGGGTGGGGTCAGGTCTTGTGTTTGAGAGCTGATAATTACTCCTCTGATAAAACACGATACATTCAACATCTGATTTATCATGTGTTTAAGATTACGTTGGCAAAGAGCTTAACCATCTTCCTGTTGTTACCACATCTGATTTGTGCTGCTACTTGTTCTGGCACAAAGCTGATCTCAGTTGGTGATATTGTTTGCACAGTCAAACCCATGTGTGCAGTCTTTTATACAGCAATAATAAGCTAGGAGACAGTATTTTAATGTAAATTTAAAGGATAACTCTGTGTTTTTTTGAATCTGTGTGCACCTGGCAACAGCTAACACCTGCTACAGTGTAATCCAGTGGGCCGTCCCTGTTATTTTAAGTGTCTGACAACATTATGGAGAGGATTCCTACAGAGAAAGACCTTTTAATTAAGAGTAAAATCCTTTTTGTTTAACCAGAACCATCGCTGTATATCACTGCCAGACTCCATTGACAAAAACAGTCATTTTACTGAGCAGAACACAGGAGCTGCTCCAGTACCGCTGTGTTGTTTGGCCAGATTGTTTGTGTTATTGTGTGGTACTTTTTCTTATTTAAAGGATCTGAACACTTCTTCCATCACTGAAAGTCAAACAATAACACAAACTCACTCCAGCGGCTCCAGTTTTCTGCCTGGCAAAATTACTGTTTTTGTCAGTGGAGTCTGGCAGTGATATAGAACAATGTTTCTGAAACATAGTTTGTCACTTATTATCACTGCACTTTTCTTTTTGTTAATTTCCTCATAAATTTCATATGAGCTGTGAATATTAATATATTATGCGGTCTCCTATTTCTCTATAGATCGCTCAAGGCGATATCGTCCTTTACATAACCATCCAGTACAGTAGACACAGCAGAATTAGAGAAATACACTGTACATAATGACACGCTGATTAACTGGAAGACTTCCACTTTCTCAACAACAGCTTTAAAGAGCTGCTCTCCCTCTGCTAAGCTTATTATAAAGGCACGATCAAATAATAGTGTGTCTGGTGTCCCTTTTTTGTTTGAACAAAACCAGTGAATCAGCTGTTGTGCACCTGCATTGTGTGACCACCTGTGTGTTGTAACATGATCGAGTGTGGTAGAAAAAAACCCACTGCACACGAACATTTGTTTGGACACAAACAAACGTGTAGCCCTGACAGCCTCCCTTTTTTTTCCCAGTTTCTGTGTGCTTGTGTCTTTGTTTGAAATCTTTACTCACTGAGTTTACACTGTGTATTTGCTTTGGATGGAAATGTAAAGTGCTGCACATCAATGACATAAGTCTTCTCAACCATGTGCAGCCCATTAAGGATAGTAAATATGTTCAAGGGTTGTCATTATAAAAGCATTATAGCGCTCCTGTCAAAGCCATGAATCATGGAATTTTCCACTCTATATAATTTAATTAAAGGGCTGTGAATTTAAACAAGCAGGCGTGTGATACTCTGTAGTAAACGAAACATAAAAGCAGACACTGACATCTTCACGTGTACGGTGAGAAGACTTTTCCCAAACAGTGCTCAATATACTCTTCACTCATCCCTGTGGAATGTCTCGAGGGAGAGGCATCTCCCTGCTAATCTTAAGTCAACATTCCTCATCAGCAGCGACAGGAATTTCTAGCGTTCTTATTGTCATGAGAGTCATGCGCTTGAACTTTGAGCATTATTGGGCTCAGTTAAAGTCAAACCTGAAGTCTCCCATCTCATAGTTCCCTGGGGAAGCACTCACTTTATGTTTACTCTGTCATTCCTTTATCTGCAGGTGGGCATGTTCAAGATCCACCCAGAGATCCCAGAGTCCATGTCGCCGGAGGCCAAGGCCTTCATCCTGCGCTGCTTCGAGCCCGACCCGGACCGGCGCGCCACCGCCCTCGACCTCCTCACCGACGAGTTCCTCACGGTCACCAGCCGCAAGAAGAAGAGCAAGAGCAGCTTCACAGGTGGAGTTTATCTTAGCGGCCGAGAAGACCTCGTTGATGTTTCGATTAGCTTCTGCAAAGTTGAAGCTAAGCTGCTGATTAGATATTTTAGATGACTGTAAGATGCTCTTATTTACAGAGCCTGGGAGACATGGAGGAAAAAAATCAGAAGATTGAGGGAAAAAAAAGATCTTGAGAAACTTTCTTGACACATGGAGGAGAAAAACGATGTACTTTTGCGAGAAAAGTACAAGAAAACTTTTGTGAGATCTCAAAAAACTCTCTAGAGATCTTGCAAGACTTTGTCAAGATCTCTCAAAAGTCCACTTCCTCTGTTTCCCCTCCATGTTTAGCAGCTACTTTAATCACTAAAAGTCAACATGTATTTCAGCTGTGTTGTGAATGTCCTCAGATGTACCCAAATAGTGTCTGCCAATACTTACCACCTGCTCCTCGTGGACAAACTGTTCGATCATACAACCCCAGCACACCCCTCATTCTCTTATTGTCTGGATTTCAGGATAGTCTCAGTTTGGTTTCCACCCTGCAGCAGCAGCAGTGATGATATCATGTGCCCTGGCACCAGAACAAAAGATTAGAAAAAAGCTGCCTACTTGGAAATGTTATTCCTCTGCTCTTACGTGGAAATCATTGTTCTGTTTTGTCCTTGATTCAACTGCTGACACATATTTTTTCTCCCCCTTCACAGCTCTGTCACCAGGGTCAGGTGAGTTATTCCCTTACACATATTTACCACTAGGGGGCGAAGGGTGGTGGGGGGGCTGCTTCATAAACTGTTCCGGGAAACATCTGCCTGCCTTTCTGAGGAGTATCTAGGCTACAGTTTTCACTCTTCTTGTGCTAGTGGATACCTGCCTCACACGACTCTGCCCTTTCCAGGAACTCAAAATAGACATTGCACAACATGACGTCTTTCCAAATGTCTTCATAATCCCTGTTTCATAATTTATTCACAGTGTAGTTTGGTGCCAGATCAAGCATGATGATGAAGTAGAATCAGGTGTTTTTTACCCAGCTCTCTTTGTTAACGGCAGAGCAGCTCCTTCTTCTTCCTGCCTGGTTTTATTTCATCTCTTCCTTGACTCTGTCCTTCAGAGTACCTTCGCAGCATCTCCCTGCCGGTGCCGGTGGTGGTAGAGGACACCAGCAGCAGCAGCGAGTACGGCTCTGTCTCCCCTGACAACGACCTCAACACCAACCCCTTCATCTTCAAGCCCAGCGTCAAGTGCTACAGCGAGAAGGATGTCAAGGGGCCCAGGTCCCTCTTCCTCAGGTAGAGCAAGCAGGGATGAGATGTGCTTTTACTGTCATTTATTGGTTCCCAGCTCTTTTTGGCTTGTTGTCCAGTTCAACAGTTATTTTTCTCTTAATTTATTTGAATAGTCCTTAAAAAGACAGTAATTAATAAAGAAGTATAATGTTATCTTGTAGAAATGTGCTGTTAATCATCTTATGACCGCACAGATCTCACTGGTGCTGCTGCTGTAAATGTTTTTTAAGAGGCTTTTCCACTCAGACGGGAGTTCAAATTTTGCAGTAAATGCTGTTAACATGTCATTATGGAGAATATTTTGTTTGTAAAATATTCAGCACAGCACAAAAGCTGTCATAAAACAACACTGAATAGTGAGGAGGAGAAGCTATTCAGTTAAAAATAATGCATCGTTTGAGAATGAACTGTTATTTTTAGTCTTTATTTGTTCCCACTTGGTTGTGCAGCAGTTAAACAGAAACACAAAACACATAAAATACACACAAGAAATGGGTGCACAATAAGAAGTATTTAAAAATAAGTGAAATTATTAATAAAACAACCTTTATGCTGCACCCAAACCATTGCTTTTAAAGCAAAGACATGAGCTTTCCATGAATATTTTCATATATTCAGAGTTTTTCTGTGGAAACTGTGATGTGGGAGCTGCGTTGTAACTGGAAAATGAAAACAATGTCGCAGTTTTCCACAAACCGTTTTGTTTTCTCTACTCAGCATTCCTGTGGAGAACTTCGAGGACCACAGCGCCCCTCCGTCTCCCGATGAGAAGGACTCAGGCTTCTTTATGCTTCGTAAGGACAGCGAGAGGCGAGCGACGCTGCACCACATCCTGACGGAGGACCGGGACAAGGTGGTGGGAAACCTGATGGAGGCCCTCACGCAGGTTGGTGTGTACCTCCTGTCTACCTCAGCCTCTCCTGTCATGGCTTCTGTCCTTATCTCCCTCTCACCTCCAGGGCTCTGAGGAGATGAAGCTGAAGCCTCAGCACATCTCCACCCTCGTCGTCAGTCTGGCCGACTTCGTTCGCATGGCCGACAGAAAGATCATCGCCAACACGCTGTCTCAGCTCAAGCTGGAGCTGGACTTTGACAGCACCGCCATCAGTCAGCTGCAGGTCGTGCTGTTCGGTTTCCAGGATGCTGTGAGTATTAAACACTAAAACGTCAAATCCACAACCTGAACTGTTACTACGAGGCGTTATCAGCTCATTTTCTTCTCTCCTGCACCTGTACCATGTTATTTCCTGTCTATTATCCACCTCCTATTAGCAGGAAGAGGTGCTCTCAGCCTCTGCATCGGGCTCTGAACACCTCAGTATAATTGTTGTCATTTTCCCTGAGCTGCAGACAGCAGCAGTGCTGCCATGTTGCTGCTCCTCCTGCACAGGGATCAGACGAGATAACTGTGGAATACTTTCAAGTGAGGCAATAAAAGGGGGGGGATCTTTCAGGGAGTAATTGCACATGGTCGTCTGCTCTTCCCTTTAGAAATCCAGTTAAGAAGATGAAATAACGCAAGAGCAAGTGGTTGTTTTTGTATTAGGAGGGAGTATTGCGTAATCCTGCAGGAGGATGAAGCTCTGATGCCTCCTGTTGGTCGTCAGCGCAAATAAATTAGAGTAGAGGAGGGAGAAACTCATGCAGCGGTGAAGATTTGGAGTTAGGTTTGTAGTGCATGAGCTCAAAAATACAAAAATATTATAAAATAGCAACAAACCTAGTGTGGTGCTTTAAAAAAAAAACAAGAAAATCTATTTAGAATACAGGAAATAAAGGAGTATCAGCCATGTTAAGAACAGTAATAAAAACTGTAAAATAAAAAGTATATCCCAGTAATTTGAAATGTATTCAGTGTTAAAATTCCTTTCTCCACATTTCCAGGTAAACAAAGTGCTGCGAAACCACAACATCAAGCCTCACTGGATGTTCGCTCTGGACAACATCATCCGCAAAGCTGTGCAGACCGCCATCACCATCCTGGTGCCAGGTATCAACGTCAGCGTCTCTGAAAACTTTATCATTCGTCCGTCACTCAGGGCAGCACCAGCCTGTTGCTTGTTTTCTCCGATCAGGAGTCCAAAACTCAAAGATATTCAGTTTAAAATGATATAAAACAAAGAAAAGCAGCAAATCCTCACGTTTTAGAAGATAAACTCAGAGATTTTAACTTCAGAAATAACTGAAACTGTTGATTAATCATCAAAATTGGTCTAAAATTTCTGTTGATTGACTAATAAATGTTTATTTTTTCTGTTTAAAATATACATATTTGTCTGGAATCAGATCTTAATGCAGCAAAACCAATATATAATCACTCAAAGTGCATCATCCGTCCCATTGATCACCGTTAAATCTCTGTGTTCAGAGCTGAGGCCTCACTTCAGTCTGGCCTCAGAGAGCGACCCGGCCGACCAGGAGGACGTGGACGACGACACGGAGCCAGAGAGAAACTCCGCCCACCAGAGCCGAGCGCCTCCCGTCGCCACTCACGACGACACCGTGGCCACGTCGGGCGTCAGCACGCTCAGCTCCACCGTCTCACACGAGTCCCACAACGCACAGCGCTCCGTGAGCATGGAGCTGGGCAGGATGAAGCTGGAGACCAACAGGTGGACTCAGATACATGAACCAGACGTGGATGTGGTATTAATTATCGATTTGTGATGGTAAATGTCGTGTTTCCTCCGACCTGTTTGACCTCCAGGCTGCTGGAACAGCTGCTGGAGAAGGAGAGGGAGTATCAGGCCATCCTGCAACAAGTGCTGGAGGAGAGGGAGCAGGAGATCAGACTACTGAGGCTGCGATCTGAGCCCGCAGGTCTGTGCTTTGATTTCACTTCCACACCGACTGTCAGTAATACCAACACCACCTCTGCTACATTTACATTCAAACACCTGCTTCACAAACAGCTGTGACTCAGTGAGAAGATTCCACTTTGCATTCATCAGACAATCTGGAATAAATAAAATGAAATATCCAACATTCACTACGGTTGCATCAGACTTTTTTTTTTGCCTGGAGCTCAGTAAATAATTTATACAAGTCGTGACATGAGCAGAGCGTCTCTGTCGCCTGCTGGAGGTGAAAACTGTACAACTTCTAATTCCAATTTTCTGATCTGGTCTGAGATTCCAGGAAGGCAGAGGCGATCTAATGCATCCTGACTCGCTGATTTATTAAAGCTCAAACCTCGGCTGCAAACATTTTACAGCATCTTTCAAATTATTTTTACACGTGCGACATGACGTCGTCTGATGTAGATTTTTTTGACACAAGCTTTTTTTGTTGAGAGTCATGATAAACTTGTGTACAGTATTTTACACAACAGTGAATTTTAAACAGCAAATTTTACTGGAAATTAAATTTTTATTATAAATTATAACTATATTTAAATTCACAAACTTAAGAAAACGATAAACTTGAATTATGAAAAATTCTTTGCGGAAACTCTTTTAGGAAAGGAAACCGGGGCATTCAGATTACTGAAGGTTAAACACATATATACAGTTAAATTAAAAATCAGTGTATTTTACACAAAATGCTGATTTTGATTCATCTATGATTTATTTATCATTGTTCTTGTGTTTAAGGTTTCATGCTCTTTCATTTATCTTCTGTGTAAGGGAAGGTTTAAATGTAAAACTGGACCATGATCTATTTTTCCTCTCACTGGATACAAACACATTTTGCTTCTTTATTCTTGGACGTTATTTGAAAATACATTATTAATAAAGACATTGCTGGAGGGGAAAAATGAAGCCTGTGAAATATTTATCGCTGCAATTTACTGTGATGTAAGTTTGTATTGCACATCTGCCAACATACAGTGTGTATTTTACTTTATTTATTATTTATAAAGCCGCATCATTACACTGTGTATACAGAGTACTATACTGGTCAGGCTCTAAGAAATGATTACTGCTTTAATTTGCATGGCAAAACAAAAATGTTAGTAGTTAGCTGTGATGATGCAGTAAACAGTTTTTCTTTGTGCAAATGTTGGTTGAATCTTCTCTCCATTTTCTCTGGCAGACGTCCCCACGTCGCCGCCGGAGGGACAGACGAGTCAGGCTGCAGAGAGACACGAAGACTCTGAGCTGACCAGCTGGCTGAGGCTTTACGGTGCTGACCAGGACGCCATAGAGAAAGTGAGTCCCCGGTGGGAGAGAGACAGAACCAGATTATACACCAGATTTACCCTCAATCGAAACTTTATCCTCTTTTCATCCGCTCTGTTTCTTCAGATACTGAATGAGGAGTACACGTTGAACGACATCCTCCATGATGTGACGAGAGACGACCTCAAGAGTTTAAGACTGAGGTAGACTGGTTAAAGTTTCACCTCTGTTTCCAGTATTTAGTCACAAAAACACATGAAGACACTTATCATCTGTAGCAGAAACACAGAGGTCTGTATGATGGTAGAGACTGATGGTCGACCATCTCCACTGTATGTGCAGGATTAGTTCAGTTCAGTTCTCCCTTTAGCTTCCCCCCAGTGGTAGTTTCAAGAATTTACTAATCAGCCACAACATTAAAACCACCTGGACCCAGGATCTTTGGGGGTGTTCCTTGAGACTTTTCTGAGCAGGGTCTGTGGTGGTGGGTCACACCACTGGAGAGGTGTGATTGGATGGTGTCAGAGTAACATCCAGATGAATGTCAGGGTTTAACAAGATGATCAGTGTTATTCACCTCACCTGTCAGTGGTTTTAATGTTGTGGCTGATCAGTGGATGTTCTCCACAGCACCCACAGCTCTTAAAGCCTTAAAATCCACTGACTTCAAAAAGAAAAAGTAATAAAAAGGATATTTTCTCCTGCCTGTTGCAGCAGTAACGTTAGTTACATGCTGCTGCATGTGGTTCAGAGCTGAACAAGTGACACTGGTGCAACACTGGGTCACAAGCACAAGAAGCTCCTCAGTCATTTTTTATGGAGACCTCACTACAGTTAGCTACAATAACTAGAAAGCTCACTGGCATGGGCTGGTGTGAGATTCTGACAGTATCCTACACAGTTACATCTCTAAAATGAGTTATTTTGACAAGATAAGAAATTGAACACATTCTATTTTATGTAACACAACACAGAATATTTGACATTGTGAACATGTATGTTAAAATGGGTTTAGCATAGGTGATAGCAAGACGTGATATCAGCAAGATTTAATTATAATACTGAAGTAAAAGTACTAATTTCACAGAAAATTTGTACTTCTCTGCTCTTCTCTGTAACATTAGAGGGGAAACCAGCTGATGTTCGCTAGTTAATCGTTATCTGCCGCAGTAGCAAGCCTATAGTATTAATTTCACTGATGTTAAACATGCTAACTTTCGTAGCTGTTGCATACGATGGCTTCATCTTGAATTTGGCATCAGGTTTGCCGTCTGTCTTCTTTCTGTGCCCGAAATAAAGCAAAATGTGTTAGAAATGTTATAAAGGAGAACTGTAGACAGGGTTTTTTTAGTTCCTGTGTGTTATAGGACTTTCAGTATGATACAAACTGCATCATATTGTCGGTTGTGTGTCGTAATCTAACACAGTCTTGTCTCTGTTTTCTGTCTGTCAGAGGTGGGATCCTGTGTAAACTATGGAAGGCCATCACAGACTACAGGCAGAAGCCAACCTGAGGCCTTAAAGTGGCGACGACCGCTCGAAAGAAGCCAGGACCTTTTGTCCCAACAACTCAGTATTCTCCTCTTTACCTCAGTATTTATAAGAGCAAGACTTTTAGGAGAAGAACCTGTGAGCAGCTTTCCACTCATACAAAAGAAAAAAAGAAACTCCTTGACCAACCGGTGTCGTCGTCGTATTTTCTAATTTTGACACAAGGATTTTGGATATGAGGTCATTCTGCTGAGAAAAGTGCCACTAGTTTTGTTACGCCTGATGGACTCAATGCCGCTTTTTGTTACAGGTGCGTTAAAAAAATAAAAAATAAATGAGAATTCATGGGGGGAAAAATCTTAGCGTTAAAAACCTTGAAAACTGTCAAAACAATTTTCTCCTGTCTTTACAAGAGGTAACGTTTACAAAACTGGAGACTGACCGTTTTCTAACACAAGCCTGAGATACAAAATACTACATTCAAAAATCATCTGTACTAATATTTTTATCATAGGCATCTTATCACTACTTTATTTAAATAGATTTTTAATTTAATTGTTATGGTAATCTGAAGGATTTCAGTGCATGCCCTGGTTTTTTTGTTTTATTTTTTATTTTATCTGTACTGAGACTTATTTAAATATGTTTTTTTTCTTCCACATTTCCTTTTATAAAACAAATCTACGTTTTTACTTTTCAGAAACATGTAAATATTGTGTCATAAAATTATATGTGAATGACATTTATGTACTTTAAAGATATATTGATAAACTTAGTTAAATCTCCATGTGGATTGGACCGAGTCTATAATGAACACGTGAAAAATAAATTGGATATTATTGTATTTTCTAGTGTCACGAATCATAGGAGATAATATTCAGTTAATAATTGATATTACATCGGATCATTTGCTCTGTTTTTATTGTTGTACACTGACAGAATTGTGTTTATCTTGCTTGTGTAGATATGATCATTCAATCACGTGTGTTGTAATGAAAATATGAAATGCAAATTTGACATGGAAGAGCCTTGACTTTTTTTTTTTTTTTTTAATTTTAAAAACATGATGTCAGAAACAGGGGGAGGGAGGGGGACTAATCATGAACAGTGTGTCCATTTTGTTTCATATCTGAAATCAAGATTTTTGTGTCATATTGTTAAATAAAACTTTTCATCTTGAAACTGTGAAAGAAGTGTGTTAGAAATCTTCTGTCACACATGTGAAGAGGATGATGTTTGCAGGAAATCTAATCAAGCTGCAGGTCTGTTTGCTACTTTTATTTGCAAAATCTACATCAAAGCTAGTGAAAAAATGTTACTCATTCTTAATTTCCTTTGTCTGTTGCATAAGAGACAAACACTAGTAGGCAGGAGAGAGAAAAAGGGCTATAGGTGTGCTTTTTTAGATCGTCACACATAACAAGGGGTGTCATGGGAACTACAATTACACGTTCATTTTAACAATATTTTGATTGTAAAGTGAGAAGAATGCAAAAAGTATAAATATACAACATTAAGATACACTGAGACACAATAAACTTAATTAAATCTCTTCAAATACCTCCTGAAGCAGACTGAAAGTGCACCAAATTCTTATTATCAATAAGTTTAACAGTCTCGGTGTAATTCTAAATTTAGTAAGGGTGAGATATAGAAAGATTAAGATTTTTGGTTCTTGTTTTCACAATATAAAACGATATTTTTGGCCTACAAAATAATTTAATACTGTTGTAAATACGAATTCTTATTAAAATGTCAACAGTGTCCTCTCCCGTTTAACAAAAATCCAATTTTCTAAGGTGTGAGGGTCTGTGTGTTGTATGTTATCAACGGTTTTACAAGCTACAGGTGCGCTGCTTCCTGCCTGCCATATTTGTCTATCGCGGTGACGTCAGCGAGCATCCAAACGCTCTGGTCTCGCGGCCGTCTCCCCCCCCTCACCATGACAACGGCACATTCTAGCATCGTCACAGGACGAGCCGTTACCTCCTCCGCTCAGGATACAGATGTACAGACGATTATTATGTAAAAATATGGTGTTTTATGGAGGTTTAATGGAGGTTTTTTAATGTAGGAAGGCTGTTTTTAGCTGCTTAGGACCCTCATGCGTCGGAGACCAGCCGGAGGCAGAGGGAGACGCCGTTTAGCTCCGTGAACAACATGGCTCTGCTTCAGCATCCCCGGCTACTGCTCGCCTCCTGTGTGGTGCTGTTGTCCGCGGTCCGACCCACCGACGCTCGGTCCTCTCCGATATCCGACCTCAAATCTAAAATATCAGGGGTGGAGGAGCTCCTGGAGGAGTTCCGCAAGCAGCTCCAGCAGGACCAGCCCTACAGGGCGACCGACGTGATTGACTCCTGCGTGGGCGACTTCGACGCCGTCGGGGAGCGTATCATCCGGGCCAGGGCCTCCATCGAGCAGGGGGCCACCTTCCTGCTAGCCCCGGAGAGGGTGTACACCTGGAAGGACTGCCTGCACGCCTGCTGCTCCCAGCCCCACTGCACCGTGGCGGTGGTCCAGGAGGACCCGAGGCAGCCCGGTGACAGCCTCAGCTGCTACCTGTTCAACTGCACCTACAGGAATAAAAATGTCTGCTCCTTCGCTCCGCAGCAGGGCTTACCACGTACAGCCGGGCTCCCAACACGACGCAGGGACACCTCCCTGTTTCATCCGGCGGCTCGGCCCGGAGGCCCGGGGAAGGGCTGCCTGATGAGGATGATGCACAAGGTAGGAGCTGATCACATCTTACACCCTGATATCATGAATAATAAACCATTAGTCCAAATTATTAATCATTATTCACACAAATGCCCTTGTGTATGTATGTTAAGGGTCTTTGTTCACCCGTGCAGCCAACAATCTGCTGCATGGTTCACTATTTAAAGCAGATTTAAGTAATGTTAAAGCATTAACCAGGTAAACATGCTGGCTAAACACTGATTGAACAATGATTCTGTAATTAAAACTTAACCTCTGCCCATAACATTGAAGTACAGCTGGGAAAGGAGATGTTTTTTTGCTTAATTAACGTACAGATTTACAGAAAAAAACATGGCATTTGTTTGTGAGGGAAAATTAATGAAGATGAACACCTCAGGGAAATGCTTACAGTAATATTGGTAGTGACTCATGCTGGTTACTGGAACCATACTTAATGATTCATTAGCATGTTCTTCTTCTCATTTAGTAAACAAAAAAGGTGATGACTTGTACTGTTGGACTTTGTTTTTGTAGGTTAATATACCTTTATTTATGGTGCCAGGCCATATGGGAAAGGTGTGTACAATAACAGGAATGAGGAGGGTGTGCTGTAGTATAATATCTCAGATTTATCCTTCCTTTGGTTTAAGGAATTTTTTATCATTAATCAGTTTGTTTGACTACTACAGTGTTTCAGTAATTTAATAGAGAATATATTAAGTTTTATATCAGCTTTCTAACAGTTCTGTACATCTCAGCATGTTGGGTTTAGCTGCTAGAAACTGCTGCTTATCCTGAGCAGGGTGGGTTAATGATTTGCCTTTTAGCTTGTGGTCATGCAAAATTAGATCAGGACACTGAGAGCGGCTGCAGCAGGTGTTTTTATGACAACAGTTATCGCCTCTATTTATTTACTAGTGATTTCCGTTGAGGCAAGCAAGAGCTGAAACAATTAGGACTGTAAATGGATTAAATGATTGAGAGAAAACTAACCGCCAGCTGTTTTGATAATCAAATAATCGTTTAAAGGAGTAAAAGTACCTTTACGTCCTCTTTACATCAGCTTCTCCAATGTGAATATTCTGTGTTTTATCTTGTTCTAAACAGAATATGTTTGTGTTTTAGATTATTAGTCAGACAAAACAAGACATCCCAGGATGCCGTGTTTGCCTTTTTTACATTTTAGCAGGCTTTTTCACAGTTTTCTGATGATTTAATGTCCAGTCTTTTAATCAAATCTATAGATATCTCTATTTTTAGTCATCTTCCTGCAGCACAGTAACAAGGACATCACACATGTCTTAACCCACTGTGAAATAAAACAAGAATTCCTGTGCAAGGCGACAAAAAAAGCAATAAATCCTCGCACATATATCCATGTAATCAGGGTTTTTGTGCTTGCAGAGGTGGATGAGCCTCCTCGCAGTGACGCTGGGCAGGACGTGGTGATCCAGCTGCCCACAGACTGGGCTGTTCTGGACGGCCGGGACAGTGTGGACGACCATGGGATCAGCCACTATGAATGGACCCTGGTTAAAGGGGACACGGCCATCAACATGAAGGTCAGTTCATGTGGGTACAGCTGCAGAGTGACCACCTCTGTTTATTCCACTTACTTGAATTCAAATTTAAATGTTTCCAAAAAAACTAAAACAAGAAGCAAAGAGGTTTCAGTCTTCTTTTGAGATCAGACGATTCAACATTTGCATTTGTCACTGGCTTCAGAGTCAAATTGCGTTTTGTTTGCATTAGTAAAGTCAACATGGTGGCTTGTGTCCAGAGCTCCATAATACCTCACTGTATCTACAGAGATAAAGAGTTTGCCCCAAGGACAGCAGCAGTGCTGGAGCCTGCCCCCTGTCCACAGGCTTTTAATATAAACACTCACACTTGAACAGAAAATAAATCCCAGTGAAAACACTTGACAGCACAGGCTGTGGATCACACAGAGTAACCGAGGCATTGTTTTGAGAAATATATGTAGAAGTTGAATTTTTAAATAGGGATGATTAGCAACATTTACATCCAGTTATTTTATCCAACAACAGTCTCTCAATTGATTGACTTTATCAACTTATTTTAATCCATATTTATAAGAGTCATTCTATAGTTATTTTATATTTATTGTGCATTTTATACTTTTATTAATCAGAAAGGATTCTGCCAGACGTGAACCAGAACCTAGAATAGAATAGATCTTTGTTGTCATTGTTTGAAAGACAATGTAAGACAATTTAGCAGCTCTTTAAACATGACATAATGAGGTAGTACATACAGAGGTAATAATACAAAAGGATGCACCCCAACCCCGAGGCTACCAGCATCTCCTTAAATTTATTCTTTTAGCGCATTGAAAACCACAGAGAAATTTACCTTTACCTCCATTTTGAATTGGCGTGGGAACAGATGTCTTGACAGCAGAGGTCTTAATTTGTGCAAACTGAAAATATGTTTTTCACAAGCCAGTAAAGTTTTAAAATGTAAAGAGCTGGAGCAGATTTTGTAGCTGACCGCTAAACTAAACTCTGCTCACGTTTAAGAAACTTCAGAGGCTTTCAGAGGTGTTTGTCTGCGCTCATGCACTTAATTCAAATCTGAAAGTAGAGCTGTTTTGTGTGTGTGTGTTGAAGGCGACTCATCCGGGCTTGTTGAAGATTAGCGGTCTCCAGGAGGGCGTCTACACCTTCCAGATGACGGTGACCGACACAGGCGGTCAGAAGAGCTCCGACAACGTCTCCGTCACCGTCCTGGCACCAAAACACCAAGCAGAAGGTGACATTAGCTCCTCGTCCTCCTCGAATCAAGGTGTTCCCGAAGCTGAGATGTGTAGTGATGCATTTGTGTGTCCACAGTGTGCACAGGTCACTGCTCAAACTACCAGTTCAAATGTGATGACGGCTGCTGTATTGACATCACCTACGCCTGTGATGGGAAGCAGCACTGTCCGGACCGCTCTGACGAAGACTTCTGCCCAAACTGTGAGAAACATTTCATTTCAGAAAATGGTTTAATGAGCAAGAGTGAAAACAATCAGACCTCTTCATAATTTGTCTGTTTTTCTTTAGTTGACGGCAGCAGGAAGTCAGTGACCCACCCCGTCGACCTGCCCAGCCCTCGTCAGCCTGTGGCCCAGACGGAGGAGGCCAAGGACGGCTCCGTGCCCAGGAAGACCGTGGAGAACGTCGCACCACCTCAGGACAGGACCAAGACCAATCCTCCAGAAAATCCCAGTCAACAGAAAGCTTCAGTCAGTCAAGGTGAGGCTTTCTTCACATTTTATTTCACATCTACCTGCAACAAGACACCTGAAAATGTAGATAAAGTGGTAACACATATTTGGATGGGAATCTTCCAGTTTTCAGGGTGTCCATCCGTCCCATTCCCAGCACCAGTTTACACTCTAATCTATAACTGGACTGGTTGGTTCTAGTTTACTTTAGCTGTACCTGTTCAAACATGCTCAACAATATGATGCTCCATCGCTGTGACATCAGTGCAGTATCCCTTTGTAAAGACGCAGAGATGGTTTTAGTGTGTTAGTCTGGACAAAGGAGCAGATGGAGCCCCTGTAGGAAGCCACTGAGTCATAGCACTGAGCTGAAAATGCTGGCAAAGCCACAGGGCCACTCTGCATTCCCTGGGAAAGCAGCTCTGTGCTGAATACTCTCTAACAATGCACCTCTGTCCCCTCCACCATCTGATCCCTGAATCACACCGAGACCAACCAAAAGGGCTTCTTCCTCCCCCCCTTTGCTATTTTACCAGAGGTATTACTTGGGTAAGGTTTATTCTCAGGAGTGTTTTCTTCATTTCACAAACGCCGCCGTGTCCTCACTGTTAAGACATCAGACAGAAAATACTGGGAACCACTGCTCTACACATAAAGCTTCCCTTCAAGGCTGTAAACTCAATGTCAGATAATAAATAAAACATGTTCATTATGTCTCTCTCTGTGTTCCTGCAGATCCATGTGCAGCAGCTCCAGTCGTAGGACCCTGTAAAGGAACCTTCCCACGCTGGTACTACGACCAAAACGCCGGAGAATGCAAACACTTCCTGTACGGAGGCTGCCAGGGCAACCATAACAACTTCCTCCAGGAGTCCGACTGTGTCAGTGAATGTATACAAAAAAGTGAGGATTCACTTCTTGTCCTTTTCTTTTTTTTAACCCTAATTGTGTGACTGCAACTATAAATGTAATGAATAACGGAAATATGTTTTTAGGTCCGGCTTTCAAACCAGCAACTGTGGCTCCTCCTGTCACCAAACAGACTGAGATAGGTCAGTTTATTCTATTTTTTAAAGTGAAAAAGACATATAAGTAGGGTTGGAAATGGGACAAATTTCCATATTTTCATTAATTCCCATATATTCATATTATTTCCCATTCAATTCCTGGAATTTTGCAGCCCTACATATCAGTAACATAGCAGTAACAGCTGTATTTGTACTTCTGTTACAGCTGCTCCTAAAGTCTCCCAGAAACAAGCAGAGAGCGACGTCCCCATCTCAAAACCATTCCCAGTGATGGGAGGACATCCAGTCCCAGAGTCAGGTAAGACTCTGTCTGACACTGTCTGGATCCAGCTCTTCTTCTTTTCATGGTTTATCTGTGCTAATCTGCTCCTCTTCCTCCTGCAGGTGCCATCCTCCCTCTGGCTCTCGGACTAATCATCACCGCCCTGCTGCTGCTCATGATCGGCTGCCGTCTCAGACTCGTTCGCCACAAGCTGAAGAAAGCCCGACCCCTCACCACGGAGGAGTCAGATTACCTCATCAACGGCATGTACCTGTAGCCAATCAACCAGGAGCCTGAGCCAGGACGTTTTTACACTTGCACTCTTGTTATTTCTCGTCTGATTTGTCCTCGTTTCAGGCTGGAAACGTCCCAACTCTCTGCTGTCATGAACGTTTCTCAACACCTGCACACTGAACCTCTCTGACTGGTAAATCTGCTGCTGATACACACTGCTGTCAAAACCAATGACACATAGTCAGACGCTTGCAAGTCCATACTTATGTTGTCTTAAGAAATTATGAAATATCAACATTCCTACTTCTTCTATACTCCCCCAATGACTTCTGGGATTCCTTTTGTCAAAATCATTTTCAGTCCTCAAATTGGTTACTTTGATATTTTTCATTTTCCTGATTAGTGCTGCATAAAAATATGTTGTATTTCTGCCACTGGATGGCACTGACGTACCATATTTATGCTGTAGAGTGAAACTGAAATGAAAACAGAAGTGTTAATATGTTGGAGTGCCTGCTGTTAAAGTGTCCCAGAATAAGAGAAAGCCATAGTAAATTCAAATTCTGTCATATTCCACTCCTGCCTGAGTCTGATGCATATTTTTCTTTATACCAAGCAAACATTTGTGGAGTATATAATTGTATTTACGCACATGTATTCCCTCCAAGTGCTGTCTTTCACATGAGATATTAAAGTTTATTATATATCAAAAAATTCTGGTGATATGTTGACAATTGATTTACAACTTTTACAGGTTTACAGAACTACGGTAGAGGATGGAGAGGTCATTACCTTTGTTTAAAGGAGATATGGACACCCTGAGAGGCAAGTGAGAAAACAATATTATTTTCTAAGCCTGGTCTAAATTGTTTTCTCTCAGGTTAAAAAAAAAAGTTTTTAGCAGAATAGTAGTGCAGCACAGGTAACTTGTTGTTTATTTTGTGATTAAAGGCACTAAATTTGGTACAAATAAAGCTTAATTAGGAGAAATGTGGATATTGGACATAGCTCAAGGTTCAAACCTCAGTTCACTCGAGGCTTTTCGGTGTGGAGTTTACGTTCTCCCTGTTCCTGCATGGGTTTCCTCCAGGCATGCAGGTTAGGTTAATTGATTACTCTAAATTACACACAGGTGTGAATTTGAGTGAAGGGTTTGTCCTGTGATACACTGTGTGACACAAATATTGTTCCTGGATAGTATGTGTTATTTCTTAATTGCTTATCTTGTAAAAGCATAGAAAATGGCCATTATTCCCTCCAAACTTATCCTGAATAATGACATTTAGAAATGAGCGTATTTTCTGTGCATTTTCATTCATATGAGGATATAAAATAACATATAAATCGATATTTACATGTATTTATACTAAAGTTATATAAAAATGTTTAGAAGTGAAAAACGCGTAAATAGCTACGAAAGTCCGTTGTGTAAGGGGGGTGCTGAGGAAAGCCCGCAGACTGTATATAAATTAAGCCAGCACGCAGTCTGTGGATTCTCGCGTGGAATGGAACGAGAGCCAATCAGAAAGAATTCCACCATGGCGTTTGTTCATTCTTAGGTCGCGTTTGACCGCGCGAGATTTCGAGTTGTGAGAGTTAAAACGCTGATTGTTGGCGGGCAGAATCTGTTAGTGTGTGACGTGCTGCGTTGAGCTGCTCGTTGAACAACTCACACCGGCGTTCCAGTTGGAAAACATAGACGGTCACCGAGCCTTTGTCGTTGCTCTTTCGGAGCATAGACAATTTAAAATCAAACCTACACTCCAACCGAAGAACACCCCAGTTGTAAACGTTAGATTTTAATGGAAACACTTTTGGTACGTTTGGTAAAACGCAAATGTAACTGAGAAAAGGAAACGTTAAGTCATGAACGTCAACCGTACTAAACGGGTCCCCCGGACTACTGCTAACCGTTGTTAGCAATACCAGTAGATAATAACGCTCTACGCGGTGTTTTGTACCTGCAAACAGTGTAGCAACATGTCCACAGGCATGAACGGTACAATGTGTATAACTGACTTAGTATAAAACAAATAACTGCTATGAACAGCAAAATTAGCAGAATGTTCATTACTACAAGTGCGAGTAGCAGCCATCTTGAATTCTTATGTCGGGGTTGGTGGGGTTTCTCTGAAGAACAAAACAGTGAAATAGCTGTCATCTTTTGTCATGCTTGCGGTCTCTCTCGTCTTCAAAATTGGTTAAGATTTATTTCTTTTACTGTGCAACAGGCCTAAATAGGACTTTTTTTTAAAATTAGATTTAACAAACTATTTTTGATGATTGGTCAGACATTTCTTGGGGAGCATGGGGGTGTACACAAAAAACATTCAATAACCAAGGCAGACAAAAACATAAGCATCTCTTTATTTTCATATGCCATTCCATAAACTGTGAAAGCCAAATATCATCCATCACTTAAATAAAACACCCAAAATAAAATGTGCTTTTTTTGATTTCATGTAGGTTTTTTCCCCCAAGAAAACAGACATTCATTTGCTTTATATTGTTGGAGTTTATTTTGGCAAAGCAGTGACTATCCCATTTAGTTATCAGTCACCAGAAGAGCCTGCACAAATTGTTAATGGAAAACCAGCGGCAGAAAAGCAACACGTCACCAAGTGGAAAAGCACAGCCCCTAATAATTGTGTGCACGTGTGTCGGGTGTTGTTAGTGCTCCGCTCTCTTTGGAGTCGATGCTCAGTGTGATCTGAATGCGTTGCTTTTTCTATGTGAATGACCTAAAGAGTGCTGCACATCAAACAGGATGTGTGGGTTACATCAGCCATTGTGTTGCCTGCGCATATGTGTGTGTGTGTGTGTGTGTGTGTGTGTGTGTGTTTTCCTAATACTGCTAGGCGGGGGAGAAAGCTCATGTGTTAGTCTACAGTTAGATGACCCACACACACACACACACATTGTAGCTAGGGTGAATTATCTAAAAGTCTCAGGCTTTCCTCGTCCTTGTCCGGCGTCCCTCTTACATTCAGCTTACAATGCTGCTGAAATGTAATGTGATAAAAAATGGCTGATTGCAATTCAAATGATGAAACCACAAAAAAACAACTAAAAACTAAAATCCAGCAGTTAAAAAGAAAACATAACTCAAAAAAAGAAGAAAAAAAAAAAAGATGCAGGCCTGAAAAGAAAATCAAAACGCCATCTCCAAATATTTCTGCGCTGAGCTTCAAGCAGTCTTTCTTCCCAGCCTTTCTGGGCTGTCATCAATGTGATACTCTATAGTCCATCATTAGACTTTAAAACAAAAAAAGGATGTTTTTGTTATGCTTTGAACAAAATGTCAAGCGCTGTTTTCGACCTCCCTCCCAAATCCAAAGTTTCTCCGCTTCTTAAACTTAAAGGTGGATTATGGACGGTCTTCCTCTTCAGAGTTCATCCCTGCAGGAAACACGAGTCAAATGTTAGAGAAGAAAGGGGAAAAACCGAGGAGAAGCATGCAAGAAACACGAACCGTCCTCCCGTCATGCAAACACAAAGAGTTAGAATCACATGCAAACTATTACGAGACGTCACCACAATAAAATCCAAACAGATATAGGTGTTTTTTTTTTCTACATCTCACAGAGTAGAAAGATAAAAGGCAGGCAACTGGGGTTAAACGTCTTATATAATGAACGTCCAAATTAAGAAGTCATGCTCTGAAAACCAAGCATATGCCTTCACACTGCTGCTATTTCAGTTTGGGTTTGGATTTCCGAAAAAGATCACAACTTAACTTAAAATTTCATTACTCGTCGTTTTATTGAACCAATTTTAGGACTATGGTGTTAAAAAAAGATGAAGGTAAACGTGCAGCCAGTTTTTATCGTATGGAAGAAGCAAAAAATGTCAACAAGCAGCCAAAAAAAAACCAAAAAAAAAACGCAGCCCCTTGTGATCCATTGCCTGCTTCAAGCCACACCATTTCACCTTTGCCACTGTGAGAAGGAGATAGGGAGGGAGGAGGGGGGGAGAAGGAAGTCACTTCCACCTGGACCACTGCTTGTCTTTGTCTGTTAAAGGCACATAAATCACCCCCATCAAGGGCTTCATTTTGGTGCTGCCATCCTCCATCTTGTCGTACTGCTCCAGCATCTGGTTTCCTCCCGCTGGGCCGACAGGGAGAATCAGCCGGCCGCCAGGCTTCAACTGGTCCAGGAGCTTGAGGGGGGGGGGTCAAAGAGATGAGGAGAAACAGTCCCAGCATTGATAATTCAAGCCAGAATAACTGCTGCAGTGTAACTGCAATAAATTGAATTTCGGGTTGTTTTTTTTTTAAAGTGTCATATTCGTTCCTTGTTTGGCAGTGAATGGGAGCAATGTGACCTTCATCATAAGCTTTACAAGCATCCAGAGAGACTCACAGCTTGGGGGACAGTGGGTGCTGCTGCACCAACATGGATGGCATCGTAAGGCGCCTCCTCCGTAAAGCCCATCCGCCCGTCTCCCACTGAAACACACAGTCGTCACTCAAGCAGGGTACACACTAAAAGATTATAAAGCCCCACTGAACAGAGCCCGGACGCACTGACCAGCCACAATATTACAACCACTGACAGGTGAAGTGAATGACACTGATCACCTCGTTACCAGAGAGTTTTCACCTGGGAAACCTCAGGACCCAAAGAATCCAGACCCCCAGAGGTCCTCACATGCCCTGACGGGTCAGCACAAGTGGAGCTAAACAATATTAGTCAGGTGTTTTTAATGTTGTGGCTGATTAGTGTAGATGGATAATCATGACAAAATTACATCTCAACACCTTCACTCACTACTTTGATACTGTATCTGTAATGTGACAGTATTTTGAGGTTGGTATCTAGTGTCTTATCACAGATTAAATACATGAAACTCATCTCCCAACTCCACAGACTTAAAATATCTCACAAAGCCTGACATCTGCCGAAAAAAATCACAGCAACTCTCCTTCTGATGTTACTTTGTAGATATCAAACAGGTGTTGTGTACTGTACAGAGGTAGGCACAATAAGCTGAAGTGTCAGCCTACACCTTTTCTGTCTGCAGCACAATCTTTTATGTTGTTACTCGTGTATGGTCTTTTATTGTTAAAGTTAGAAGTAATTTAGGAATCGTTTCTTAGCAGAATACATTTATAGTACATGTGGTAGTATTCAGAAAAGGATTTTTATTCAGTGGGGTTTTATTCTCGTAATTAAAAATTACAGAACAGCTGTTGTAAGTCAGTTCCCCGCTGAGGATTAAACTGCCCCATTCAAACTGTCTCTAAAAAACGTTTCAACAATACAACAAAAGAATTCACTAAACGCCTGTTATCTTCTATGAATAACATCTTACCTATTAGCTTGACTCGGCCCGATGTTATCAAACTGGGGTCGTCTTTCTTCACATTGTTTATAGAATCGTCTACCAGCTCTTTGATGTGATCAATTCCTATAACTTTCCCTTTAGGACCTACCTGTAAAGCGTTAGAAGGGAGGGAGGGATTTCACAACATCAGACACATTTTCATCTCGTTTTCATGTTGACTGGTCACGTGGCAAATTAAACGATCAGGATTTAATAAATGAGAAGTCGTATGTGATTACCCGTCGTGTGTGTGGCTCACCATTCGTGCAAAGCAGACGGACAGGATCCCACTGCCGGAGCCAACGTCCAGGGCTTTGGCACCATCGTACAGCTGGTCGTGTAGGAGCTCCAGGGCGTACGCATGCTGGGGGGGGGGGGGTCAACAAGAAAACTGGCATTACAACCCATTGGTCTGGATTTATACTGCGTCTATGACAAGTGCAGCACACTGTATCTGTTAGCTCTGAAAGTTAAACTTTAAGCATTTTCTGTTTGCTCACACCTCTGACAACAAGATCTGACAAAGCTAACATGCTAGCAATGAATACAAATCCATATAATTGCTTATATTTGATAAACTATCATTGTAATTCACTAAAAATAAATTATTAGGTAATATCTGGAATAAAAATAAGGACGATAGTTGAGAGTCTAGTCATACCATGTGTGGGGCGCTGATGGTTGCTTGATATCCTTCAGTTTAAAAAGAAAAGAGAGGTTTGGTTAGTTCATCCCTCACAGGATGTCAGACTGTATCTGTGTTTCAGACCAGAGCAGACGTTACCTATTGACTGCGGAGAGTCCATGTAAGGATTACACCTAGAGAAGTGGGCTCGGTCTGTGGCCAGCATGACTTCATAGACCTTGTCGGATTTAATAATGCCATTTTCTGTGGATGCAAAAGAGCTCGTGTCAGAGTGTGTGTGTGTGTGTGTGTTACGGTAAAGTGCAAAAGTACAAAACATGAGGAAGAAAAGTATTATATAATCTTGCAGCATAAGCAAACAGAGACAAGCTATGTAAAAGAAGATAGAGGTAAGAACAGAGTAGATTCTGCATTAGACAACCAGTTATAACAGTTACAGGTATGTTGCAATAAGACTCAGTGAATATGATCATTATGGGTAATTTTCCAAATCAATGAGCAGGGCTGCTTTTATGGCAATATTTTAATATATTTATTTAGTTTATCTTCTATTTATTTCTGCATAGGGTTGCAAAATGATGTGAATTTTCAAAGCTGGAAATGGGAATATATGCGAATTAATGGGAATAAACAGGTAAATATATTCCATCTATGGGATTAAAGTTTAATAAGCAAAAATAAATCAAAACGTGTTTATACAGTAGCTAACTAGGTAAATCAGATATCTTAAATGTAAGCTAGCTAACAGCATGTTTATATGTTTATTTTATTCAACATTCATGGTTTTTGTTGTTGTTAAATGAAAGAAATGATTAAAGTTCTACTCAGAATTTTTAACTCAATTCTTAATTCTAATTCAATGTTTTTAAAATTCTTCCGATGGAAAGTTTCTGGAAAGTTCTGCCTCCTTGCAACTTTATTTCTGCATCACTGTGATGATGATTTTTGAGCTGTAACATCCCTGTCCAGTTATTTTACGATTATTGTTTTCCAGACAACGACCTACACTGACAACACAATACCAAATTACATTTACTCTAAGAGAGGATTTTAAAGTCTATATTGATTACAGTGAATGCTGGGAGTAATGAAATGAAAATTTATGCAGGATGAAAATCAAGTTGCAAATCACAATATGCCCTGTGTGAAAAACAGAAAATGCAGGATGAAATGTCGACTGAAGCTGATACAAACAGATGTGCGTTACTGGCATGAACCCGGTCCACACAGAAAACCACACATATGTAGGCTGCAGAAAAGTGCCACAGCTTAAATGACAAGTCATGGAAGAAAGTAAAAAAGCTTCCCAGTGTCTTCAGAATAATCCCTCCTAACAGGTTCCTGTAGCAGCTGGTGCCAACGGCAGGAAAAGCCAACGACAGCCGGCGCTGCTCTCATTACCGACTCCCCTCACCCTCACAGCTATGTACCGCTTTAGGATACATTACAAATAAACCACACAAGCTGCCAGATGGACACCTACTAGTGATTTCTGAAATTAAAAGAAGCCATACTGGCACATTTCAAGCTGGTTCCTTCCATCTAAAATTATTCTCAGAGTTCAGAATTGCCTTTGCAGAGCCTTGGGAAACAAAAACCAACTGTAATCTGCATCTAGGCTATAAACCCACTTAGAGTGCGATTTAAATTTTTATTTAATTTTCCTCCAAACACAAAACTGGGTGTTAGAACTTTTAAAAATTCATGAGGAATTTGAGGGTTTTAACACAAGTGCAACTGGGTGAACTATTTCTGCGTGAATTCATCAGTCCTGAAGACTGGTCAGGACGAGGGCGGGGACAATGACAAAGTCGTGAATTAGCATGCATCCGGTGTGTGACCTGCTTAAAACCAGCTTAGGGTTAAATTTAAGCCATTCGTGTGTCTAAATGGGTCAGTGTCCTGTCAGGAGTAATGACCACACAACACAAAACAATTAAAATAAAGATATTTGAATTTTATTAGCACCTAAAGTGAGAGACATTTTAACTTGAAAACATGTTTTTGTACTGGTAACAGAAAGAAATTTACATCATGAAGGCATGCTCTTGAATTTGAATAAGAAACAAACAGTAATTCACTTTTTAAACTCCTGAATAGCTTTGCATACTGAGAAGCTGGCCTCCTTATGTAGGTTATTATTTCATTTCCCCCCATACAACACATGTATAATCATATCTGCTACCAAGGAAGATAAATATAGATGAATGTGCAAGTTTTGCTTTCGGTTAAAAGCAAATAGAGCAGAACTGGTCACTTGCTCCCAAACCAAAATGCTTACAGCTGAACTGTCTGCTGCAATGCTGTGCTGGACTGCACAGAATATAAATAGCCGTGGTAGATACTTTATATTGAAAGTGGACTTAGATACTCATCACATTGAATATCATTTTGCTATAAGCAAATGAGAAACCTCATGTCTCTGCATCTGATCATTGCTTGTGGGTTGTGGTAGTTTACCACATAATTTACGACCATCTGATTGCAGATTAACCCATGTGGCATTGATTGCATCGATCACAGTGGACTTACCACCAGATATCAGCCATTTAGCGGGATGCCACACGGACTCACTGCACTTCTTTTTGGTTTTTTTCGAGCATTCACTACCGCCTGAATAAATAACAACCGGCCCCTGTGACACAGCAAATTGTCACTGTCACTCATCCACTGCAAAGACAAAAAGCTCCGCGGACAGCTGTTTCACGTGTCCAGGTGTCAGTGTCATTCAGGTTAAAAATTAGGTGAATGGTGCAGAGATAAGACATCAATGAATGTGGGCAGGGCACCTAGCAGCGCGGCTAACGGTAGCTACAACGTCCCAAATGACGCACATAGAGCTAGCGTGTTAAGCTAACCCAAAAAACAGAAATGGACTTGCATTAAATATCCCGCGATTATACACAAGATAAAAGGTAACGTGTGTGTTTGTTGGTGGTTAGTTTCTGCAACGGTGGAAGCATGTAGCCGATCCACGGTGTGAACGTGGTTTGGGAAAAGGGGTGGAGAGAGGTAACGCTAGGTCAATAACAACATACCACATAGCTTAGCAACCAGCTAGCTAGCAAGCTAGCTACCGCTCCCCCCCGTGCGCTAACCTCCGTCAGCCCCGCACAAACTAAACCGTTCTCGGGCGAGCAGTCCGCCAATGCATCGTGGTGCTAAAAACAAACAATGCGGACTCACTGCGGAGGTTGTTGACGAGCTCTGCGTGGCTAGCTCCTCCAGATTTCCAGGCCATTATTAAGCAGACTTTGCGGAGTAAGTAGACAGCAGCTGTCAGTGCCGCGCCTGCGCCAACTGTTTTACCGACGAAGCTGACAACCTCCAGAGCAGACGGCGGAGCGGCGGGCACGTCACCGGACATCCAGAGACTGTTTCACTGCAGGGCGGCCTTTATAACGCGCACCCTGACACGCAACAGGCGCATTTTTCAGAGTAAAGAATTTAGATTTCTGCCTCAGTCAGGGTTAATTGCACAGGAATGTGCCACATTCCTCACTGAGTGCATAATCAGATTTGCCGCAGTGGCATAGGCGGTGGCCGCTAGGTGGCGTGATACACCTGTTATAGTTTATTAGACGCGCTGCCACACATCTCTGTATATTAACAACACTTTTTAAAACTCACTTCTCTTTACAGACACACAGCTCAGCACAACAATTAATCATAAATGCATTAATACACTGTAATTTCTTTTATATAGAATACATACATTCACCATATCTATTTTTTCACCCACTTGACTGTACATAATACTAATATGTTTATGATTTACTTAAATATATGTGCTAATTTTACTAATAAAATGCATAAGCAGTAGGCACCATTTTTTTTAAAAATCCCTTAATGATCTCTATAAAAGATTCAAACCAGGTGCGGAAAGATGGCAGGGTAAAAAGTCCTAGTTCAAGCTTCGTATCATCTGGTGGTGAAATTGCACCATTTCTTTATTTACCAACCGCTAGAGAGACGCCCAAAAGAAGGACCTTCGCCTGATTTTGTGTTTTGACCCCTCTGCGCCACCGTAGTTACGTACGCAGTAGCGTAGCAGGCGCGTACAGTTCGGTTTTGCCTGTAAATGCTAAGCTAATACAGGCTATCGTTTTTAAATATTGAACCTGCGAGAGACCGCCTCTGTTTCAATGGAGAGTATAAATGCGAAATACGTGTCGCAGAAAATCAGCAAAACGAGATGGAAACCGGTTTCGTATTCGACTTTACAACAGCCAGATGTGTTTGCGACTGGCTCGTGGGACAACGAGGTTGGCAAGTTGACAGTTAATATTAACGATAAAATAGGCTTCATACCAAACTTCATAGAAAAAAACATCATTTTATTTCTTTTCGCAACTTAACGGGCGTATTCACGTCGTAACTGTCAGTTAACGACTTCAGACATGTAATGAATGGTCAAGTGTCCGTTCGGCGTTCATCAAGTGCGTGAACAATTGTTATATGTGTTGTAGGGGTCTCAGTAACAATATACTAAACCTGTTAATTACTCGCAGAAAGGCTTAAAGATTGGTTTAGTCATGCCTGGGAAACATCATGAGAGAAAGTAGACTTGGCCTGGCTGGTTTTAAGAATCACCACTTATGACACGTGAAGTAAATTTAGTTGTCAGATAAACATCACGGAGTAAAAAGTCCAGTTTTTCCCTCAGAAGTACAGTGAAGTATAAGTTTAGAGTATCTAAAAACTTTACTTAACTATACTGTACTGAAAGTAAGTAGTTACATTCCAGCACTGGTGACTGATTATTGATATTCAGTCAATGCAGCAACAACATCTAAGTTGGATTTAATCAGCCCCAATGTGTGTCTAATGCAGAACAACAAGATTTCCTATTGGTCCATTGGGAATCATGGAAGTTCTGGCATGGACGATGGATTTGAAGGAGATCCACAGCTATTATGTGAACACAAGCATGATGGAGATGTTCTAGACCTTCAGGTAAGTCTCTTGATTTAATATAAATATCCTAATGAACCCACACATGATGAAGACAAAGTTATAAATAATATTTCTGCTGCTTATTGTAATCTGATAATAGCAATTCATAAGACCTGGTCTTATAGAAAGAAACAAATAAAACTTTATCATGAAGTCCAGAACAATGAACGGGATTTTTCACTGTCAATGTATTTGTAGCACAGAAAATATAACCAATTATGCATCATTAATCTTTTATTTCACTTTGGTTCTTTAATATTTTACAGTTTCTGGACCAAGACAGAATTGTCACAGCATCTTCAACTGGAGCAGTCACCATCTTCCGCCACCACCAAAACAGTCAGGTATATTACAGTATACTCACGGCAGCCATTCCCTGCAGACTCATCAAACTGTCAGTTGATTTCATCAAACAAAATTAAGAGAACTTATAAAAACACGTTGTAACTTTTAGCATTACACTATGTTTGTTGTTCTGCATATTTCATATCATACGTCTGTGCAACACAAGAAGGTGTGGCAACACAACACGGATTAAGCAATCAAGTTTAACGCTGATTAGAGCAACATTTGATCTGGATCTGAGCCCATTGTTTGACAAGGGAAAACCACTGGTCTGCATTCTTTAAGTCATTACTCCAGTTTTAAAGCTGTCCATTATTTACAAATAACTGCAAATTGCATTATGTCCACAAGGTATTTTATTTATGACTTTACAAAACATTATTTAACAGCAGACCCAGAGATGTTTACACAAACATGTTGTCGTTCAAGGAAAAGAATTTTGGACAAACTGGATATACAACATAGCTTTTGTTTGATAAATCATTTATTTTCCTCTGCCTTCTCTCTCTCGACTGCAGACAGTATCAGTTTCTAAGCACTGGGCCAGAGCGCATCGTTACCCTTGTGACAACGCCCCCTGCACTGGTGTTGTGTGCAGCAGTCCTGAGATTGTCACAGTTGGCGAAGATGGCAGGATCATTGTCTTCAGAGCTGACCAGGAAGGAGTGACTCGAGTCATAGGTGAGATTAAGATGAAGCTGCTGCAGGAAGACCAGCAGGTTGCACTAAAATGCACACAGGAATGACTTGAATAATGTGACTTAACATGTTTTACTGTTTAATCGTTACTAGAGAATGCAGACAGCAGCACCGATTCATGCCGTGACATATTTGAGGACAACAGAGATTTTGACAGTGAACTCTATCGGCCAGCTTAAACTGTGGGATTTCAGACAACAGAGCAACTCGCCGTCCCAGATTCTCTCCCTGTATGATCTCCTCAGTTATAAGCAAAGATTACATTAAAAAAAAAATTCATTTTTCTGTTCTTTATATCTGGGTGATTTAGATTATAAACAGTTCTGATGAGTTGTTCTCCTCTCAGGTCAGGGGATAGAGTTCCTCTGCACTGTGTGGACAGACATCCAAACCAACAGCACATTGTGGCCACAGGAGGCCAGGACGGCATGCTCTGTGTGTGGGATGTGAGACAAGGCAACACTCCCTTCTCACTCATGGAGGCACACTCTGCTGAAAGTAAGATTTTATCATAGGCTGACAGTTTAATTTACCCAATTACCAGAGGTTATTTATGGAAAGGTTTATGTTTCTCTTTTTGCAATAAGTTTTGCTTTGGTTTCTAAAAGTTTTTCTGTGGTTTTCTGCCCAGTGTGGGAGGTCCACTTCCACCCAACCAACCCAGACCATCTGTTCACATGCTCAGAGGATGGCTCACTGCTGCACTGGGAGACGTCCTCACAATCAGACGTGCCCTCCTTCCTACAAGGCAAGTCAATATATTGCATGTCTCCTACTCATTTTAGCCAGGAGGGAGATGACAAACACTATTTTCCAAAGAAAAAAATGACTAGGTGCTGCAAAGAAATGGCATATTACTTCACTGTTAACTCAAATTGTGCCTGTGAATACAAAAATGAACAAAACTACAGTGCACTTAGCTGAATAATGTCATTGTAACAAGATTATTTTCAGGCTGTTTAATCAGTGAAATGTTCATTTATTTTGAAAATGGATTAAAAAGTTGGATTATCTGGAAGAATATATGTGTTTTTGTCTGTCTAAAACTCAAAATTGAGTGATGGAATGTAACTAAATACATTTACTCTAGTTAAGCTTAATTTCAGTGTTCTTTTTAGTATTTCCTTTTTTGTTTTAGCCGTCGACCGTGACCTGTAGCCTCCCAAAACCTAAATCAATCATTAAATTTTATCAGCACATCATATGATTGCGCCGTCATGACAATTATGCATGTCCAGTCATGAAACTTTTGCTTCTGTCTTAATCATAGGGTATTTGTTTATATTATGTCTTAGTCATTCAACAGTGGCTGTTATCTTTTGGTTTCCAGAGCAACCACAAAAACACTGTCAGTTAGCGAGATACAAATAACCTAGAGCTAAAAAGCTGGCATATTAGCATGCAAAGGAAGCTGTACACCAACATAATAATTGTCCAATAATAATAATCTAAAATCTTAATGTAATATGTTTCACCATCGTATTCCCAGGTGGCAGGAACAACAGCATGATGTCTCGTAGTGCAATGGCTCCAGCTGGAGGGAACCAGTCCCTCATCAGTGCCTGGCTGAGCGGAGACTCCAGTAAAGGCCGTCTGGAGACGACTCACATGCTGCCCAGCCAGACGCTGTCAGTCAACAGCTTGGACGTACTAGGACAATGTCTCGTCTGCGGGACTGACGGAGAGGCTATTTTTGTCAACAGACAGGTCCCAGTTTAAAAGAGTTGTTAGTGCACAACAAGACAAGGTGTTTATTTGCAGTCAATCTCAGTCACAACAGAGGTTTTATTGTGCGTATGTGACATTTTGGCTTAACTTGTGTGTATTTTTCTGTTGTATGATAAATGTTTCACCCATGTTTTTCCAGTTGCATTGATGGATCATCATGGTTTAGGGTTTTTATAAATCATTCCAAACAGTATTTCAATTCAACAGTAGTTTTTGTATGAATGTCATTTAAAACAGTTTTGAAATAAATAATTAAAAAGAATTTACACAAATGTCTAACAAGGTCATTTACTCTTAATACTTGTTTTTTTTTGTTTTGTTTTGTTTTATTTCTACCGCAAATTAATATTATCATTCTTCTATATACACGCGCACTTTAAATTACTACCTATACATAAAATACTTTTCAGACCAGTGGTAAATAACTGGTTCAGGTATGAAGATTGAAAAAAGTTGCATCCGGGGAACTTGTAAGAACTTTCTCAAAACTTCACTTCCGTGCTGTACTTCCGTTTTTTCCTTTAAAATTAAAGTTCTGCCATGGGAATTAATATTTTTACCTTGGATACTTTAAGTAATTTTTGTTGGTGATACTTATGTAGATATCGTGGAGAATTTTGAAAGCACGTTGTGTTTTACATTGTCGCACTGCTGCTTTTACTGATGTGAAGCATCCGAGCGGTTGCTTTTGTCCGTTAACAAGGGTAACGGTCAGCGGCATTTTATTGTGAAATCCACAGCCACTGGAAGTCAGTCGCGTTGTTTTCGTGTGTAGCTTGTGACTTGTCATTCAGACATCCCAGGAATTCAACCCGACTAGTAACGAACCAGCTCGGCACAACAAGGACATTTTAAGTGAAAATCACGTCCTTGTCGCCGAGAAAGATCGAGGAAACGTCGTTTGTCGTCAAAATAGGACGAGTGTCGAGGGAGGCGGCAGCTACATACGCTGGTCAGTTGTCAAACACGGCTAACGAGCTAGCAGGCTAACTCTCAACCTGTTGTTGAATTAGCCTAGCAGCAGCAACAGCAGCAAATGGACGCCTTTAAAACACAGGGCCGCGGAGGCACTGCTGCGTCGTTTGATTTTAGTGCAAAGTGAAATTCAAGATAACTATTTTGCGGCTCATTTTGTCGCCATGCTGTGGAGATATTTTTGATTAAGCGAATATCTTTTACCGCTTAATGTTAGCATCCTCAACGCAGGAGGATTAGCGTTGAGATAGCGCTCTGCTAGCGGACAGTGCTAACGACGCTAGCAAGTGGACAGGGTCTTGTTCGGTGAAGATGTAATTTTAATTTTAGTCACAGGTTTCTCTGCTGTAAAGTCTGTACACTGAGTTTAAACTAAAATGAAACAGTAAAATTGTAAAAATCAACTTGTTTTAGCAAAATTTTAATGTTGTTTCGCTCCTAATCTACCTTCATATTGTTAATCTGTTAATATTATTGGCTGTTATTGCTTCATTATCATAATTGCTTAATTCAGTGTTCGTCTGATTGTTATTATTTACTAACGCCTTCTAATTGCCTTAGCTGTTAATATTTAATTTGTTTATTTTGCATTAATTTGTATTGACTGCACTGGATAAGCTGCTGGTTGTGTAATTTTCATTTAGGATTTATAAAGTATGTTTTTCTCGCTGTACACTCCCAGACGTGACAATCTCACAATGATAATACAATGACAATAATCTCCACATATCCTATGTTTATCTGTTGGAATCTGTTAATAAGTACTCTCTACCTCATCTTATTTGCCCAACCTGTTCGGCAACATGATATGTACTCTGGATGATCACAAATTTGTTTTGTGCGTTTCCCTTCAGCAGCATGCAGATGTGAGGTGGGACACCTGCTACCCTCCGCTGCAACCCTGGACTGAGTGACACCCTCTTCATCCCCCTTAGTCGTCATCATACATGCTCTTACATGAAGAGAGGGGAGAAACCCGAAGGTTACAGACAGATGAGACCGAAAACGTTCCCCACCAGCAACTACAGCGGCAACAGCCAGCAAATGCTGCAGGAAATAAGGGATAGCCTGCGCAACCTGTCCAGACTCTCTGACCAGCCTAAAGTGGACATAGGTGGAGCTGGAAAAATGCTTCCTGAGGATCCAAGGCAGCAAGGGCGCTGCAGCAAAAACCCCCACCATAAGACCTTACAGGAGATCCGGAAATCCCTGTTGCCTTACGCCAACGAGCCCAACTGCTCAGGCCCCGAGGTGAACAAACACATGTTCCTGGAACCCCCGTGTGCGGCATTCGAGGAGGTGAGATGAGTGTTTTTGCTTCTCACTGAGACGGGTTGTTTGGAAGGATTGTGGACGACTGCCATTCTGTACATAACTCTGTAATGGAGAATAATCACTCTGCACTTTTGTTAAGGGGAGAATTATTTTGAAAATTGCAAGTATGCAAAGTGGAATGACGAGCTTGTACAGTTGAGAATACAAAAGTAGTTGCTCACTCGGCAGTTGCTACCTGTTTTGATCTGGTGTGTGCAATCTAGGTATGAAATGCTATGCAGTGCAGTGGTGATCAGTAACAGATTAGAACAGTCCAAAAATACCCTAATTGTCTGAATCATAGCTCCAGATATTAGTTTATAAACATAAAATGAGTAGGCAACAATTTTATTAAAAGATTAATAGATTTTTAAAAATAGACCTGAAAAATGTCTGGTTCCAGCTTCTCTAATGTGAGGCTCTACTGTTATTCTCTTTTTTATATAATTGGAAACTGAATCTGTTTGGGCTTTAGACAAAATATTGGACATTTGAAAACTTTGTGATCAGGAAACGGTGATAGATTTTTCACTGTTTTCTGACTTGTTATAGACTAAGTGATAATCAATCAAGAAAATGACTTTTAAAGTAAAAAGTAAGTAAAGATATCTGAAATTCATTAGCTTGCAAAATAATTAACCCTACATCCTTTTTTTTGCCATCAAGCTGAGCAACGGTCGCAACATGGGGGTGGCTATAGACTACATGGGTAAGGTGACCTACCAGGACCCGATGAGGGAACAGATGGCTGCTGCCAACCCCAACACTACAGGCCTGAAAGCCCCAGGTACGTGAACAGTCCGCTGGGATTAACTGCTGCTTCTCTCCTCTTTTATCTTCCATCCAGGCGTGTTCATTCAGCCTCGATATTGTTTGCAGGATTTGGGACATTTACTTTAAGAAATGACAATGCGCGCTGAGAAAAAGAGCATGAGTCACTGCGTTGCTCAATGGGAGACATCGGCTGGAAATTAGGTTTATGGTTTTCATACACAATGTCGGTTATAATATATCCAAGGAGGGGCATTTATTAAAGTATGTAACTGCCGTGGCTGAAAACACGCTGCTCTATGATCAAGTGTTTTGTGTGTATGTGTGTGTGTGGTGTGTGAGTGGTGTTTTGACAGCCATTCCAGACTTCTATTAAAACCTCAAGAAGTAAATACAGGGTACAGAACGCAGAGTTGAACGAACATGATGAGAAACCACATCACATAAGAAGTTAGAAGATAATTCTGGATGAGTGTAAATCTGTATTATCTTCACAGTTTTTATTACCATCTGGGATGTGGCTCAGAGTGAGAGAGAAGTTCATGTGTACATATCTTTATTTTAGTTTCAGTTGGATTTTATTATTTCAGATACAAGAATACATTCTGTGAACACAGATTTCATCTCTGTGTACTGAAACACAGTAAAAGCCATCAGCACAGAACAATCTGGTCTGGATGAGGTTTCCTTTAAACACTATCTTCCATTATCTTTTGAGTTTAATTATATGTAGTCTTATCTTATAGTACAAGGATTTAAAATGGTTTTAGTTTGCCTTACAAAAACTGTGCTTTGCTTTTAGTCCAAACTATACAGGATATTATCAAAAACAGTTTGTTCAAATGTTGGGGATTTTTGGATTCTGTTTTCTTCTACAGAATAAACTCAACTTCTTACTTTACCTTGACTGTGTGTGTGTTTTTTTCTGTAGGTCCTTCTCATATGCAGCAGTCTGTGCTGAGGAGGCCGAGCTGGAAAGGCTCCAAAGAGTCTCTGGCTACTCGACACGGTCCCATCATGGCAGAGGGGATGATGTACCGCTCTGACAGCCCTGGTCCGCCTCCTGCCTTCCCACAGAGTCACCCCGCTAACAGCCAGAGAGTCAACCCTCCGCTGCCGCCTCAGGTGCGCAGCGTGACGCCTCCACCGAACCGCAGCGCCATGCCTCCTGTATCGTCCTGGGACAACAACCCTTCGACCAAGCGCTACTCCGGTAACATGGATTACCTTGTGCACCGCATCTCTCCGGTGCCCCAGGTGGGCTGGCCTGATGGGTACTCGGCTGCGGTACCTCAGAATCAGCGCGGGATCAGCTCAGCGCACCAGCCCATCATAATGCCAAGCTCTGGAGGGAGTAAGTTCCCCTTCCCCTCCAGCTGGTCCCAGAACGGGTCCTCTCAGCCAGACTACATGACAGGAGGCAGCCGACAGCCTCCTCCCCCATACCCGGTCAACCAGAACAGCCGGCACAGTCCCACCGATCAGCAGATGCAGGCAGGAGGACCTGCATCCTCTCCCTCTTACGTCAACGGTGGAAACATCCCTCAATCCATGATGGTTCCAAACCGGAACAGTCACAACCTTGACATGTGCAACTTAGGTCCTCCCCAGTCCTGGTCCCAGCCCCCTCTGGCCCCTAGCCAATCACAGTCGTCCTCCGGCAACAGCAGCAACCAGGATCTGTCGCCGTCGTGGCAGCACAACATGCCGAACCGCTCCAACTCCTTCAACAACCACCAGCTGAACGGCAGAGCGGCTCACCCGGCCAGCTCCCAGCCCTCAGCCACCACGGTCACCGCCATCACCCAGGCTCCCATCCTGCAGCCGGTCAAAAGTATGCGTGTTCACAAACCTGAGTTACTCACCGCTGTTGCGCCCACACACCCTCCGTGGATGCAGCAGGCTCCGCCCCCTCCGGCTGCACCTGCCTACCCCGAACCCCCAGCCCCTATCCCTCAGATCCCTGTAGTAGCAGAGGCACCCAGCTACCAGGGTCCCCCTCCTCCCTACCCCAAGCACCTCCTCCAGCAGGCGGCCGCCCCCTGCCCGCCAGCGTATGATTCAGGCCCCAATAAGCTCGGCTCTGGGAGGGACGAGCCCGCTGAGGAGGAGGGCGGCGGTGGAGGCGGAGGCGGGAGTAGCGGCGGCGACAGCTCCAGAGACAAGACGGCAGAAAACCCCAAAAGCACTGCAGCGACGGAGAAGGAGAAGAAACAGATCACGACATCGCCCGTCCCTGTCCGCCGCAACAAGAAAGATGAGGAGCGGAGAGGGGAGTCAGGCAGGGTCGCGCTGTACTCCCCTCAGGCCTTCAAGTTCTTCATGGAGCAGCACGTGGAGAACATCCTGAAGAACCACCAGCAGCGGATCAGAAGGAGGAAGCAGCTGGAAAGCGAAATGCAAAGGGTGAGAAATGATTTTCTTAACAAATCAGTCACAGTTAAAGAAGAATCCTCTGGACTTTTTGCTATTTTCCGACCTTTTTCCCCCTTTTCCTGCCTTGTCATCGCTGTGTTATCTGTCTCTGATTTGTCGCATTATTCTATTTTTTCTCAGCTGCTCTTTCTCTTCCTTTCTCTCCTCGCTGTCAATAACAGCTGATCTAAAAAGGTAAAGGTGTCTCTGCTGTTATCCAAGCTGTTGTTGAGAAATAAGAGGCTGCTCTTTTGTATTTTAAATGCACAACATCTGATACAAGCATGTTGGAACTGCATGACCACTCCATCTCACTGATAATGTCACTACTTGTGCAGTTTTGTTTTGGACTAAAATGATAATGGAAAAATATATTTGCATCTCGTTTTATTTGCATTTGCATCAGTTCGTGTCTAACCAGGTCTACAGGTCTTTATCTGCTGTAAATCACTTACAACTTTGTCCTGTGCTCAGGTGGGTCTGTCCTCAGAAGCTCAGGAGCAGATGCGTATGATGCTCTGTCAGAAAGAGTCCAACTATATCCGGCTAAAGCGAGCCAAAATGGACAAGTCCATGTTCAAACGAATCAAGACCCTCGGCATCGGTGCTTTCGGCGAGGTGTGCTTGGCCCGAAAGGAGGACACAGGAGCGCTGTACGCCATGAAAACGCTCCGCAAGAAGGACGTGCTGCTGAGGAACCAGGTGGCCCACGTCAAGGCCGAGAGGGACATCCTGGCCGAGGCCGACAACGAGTGGGTGGTGCGTCTCTACTACTCCTTCCAAGACAAGGACAACCTGTACTTCGTCATGGAGTACATCCCCGGAGGCGACATGATGAGCCTCCTCATCCGGCTCGGCATCTTCAAAGAGGAACTGGCCCAGTTTTACATCGCGGAGCTCACCTGCGCCGTGGAGAGCGTCCACAAGATGGGCTTCATCCACCGGGACATCAAGCCTGATAACATCCTCATAGACCGAGACGGACACATAAAGCTGACCGACTTCGGCCTTTGTACCGGCTTCCGCTGGACGCACGACTCCAAGTATTACCAGAGTGGTTAGTATCTGTTTTTTCACACTATTCATCTGTAGTAATCCTCCTTTGAAAATGATAAAAACAATAAACATTTATTTTCAGGATCAAGTTTATAAAATATCACAAAATATTTTGTGAAAATGCCCACCAGTTTCTCAGAGCTCAAGCTTCAACAATCTAAGAAACAGATTAAATTTACTCTCCTTTAAGACTAAAAAAGCTAAAAACCTAACAAATATTCACATCTGAGTGGCTGGAATCACTAAATCATTAATCATGTTATTGTGCTGTTGTTGTGGTGGGCACAGTGCCAGAGTAGAGTGAGGTATTCATGTTATGAAGAAGTGACAGAGTATTAGTGTTTGTGTCAAGGTGTGTGCTTAAATAATGAAGACATCTGTCATACAAACACAGTTCATATATGGGACACCAGTGCATGTTGAAATGATTTAATACAGTGAATTCTCTGACTGTTTATAAAGTTTACAGCCAGAGCACGAACAGATATGTGTAATCTCATTTTGAGCTCCTTTAATCTGCCAAGAATACATTTCTCAGCTGTTTGACATTCTGTATGAAAACAACTACACGTTTGACTGGTCCCTGCAGCTTCAGTCCAAAAATAACAACTGGCTCTCAGATATTTAACGTCTTGTAAATCCTGAGAAATAACGTGCAGCTGATATTCTGGAGATCATGAAAAACAAGGAGAGTGAATGAGTTTAAAAATACACCTGCTGCTTTCATTCAGCCGTCTGTCAGGAACAACAGCTGATCAGTGTAACAAGTTGTTTTTGTTTGTTGTTGTACTTTGTGTTCTGTCTCCAGGGGACCACGTGAGGCAGGACAGCATGGACTTCAGTAAGGAATGGGAAGACCCAACGAACTGCCGCTGCACAGATCGTCTGAAGCCTCTGGAGAGGAGGAAGGCCCGGCAGCACCAGCGCTGTCTGGCCTCATTCGCTGGTGGGGACGCCCAACTACATAGCACCTGAAGTGCTGCTCCGAACAGGTACAGTGGACCAGAGGGAGAGGGCTCATATGTTTTAGTAACGTCTTACTCACGTTGTTGTTTACTCTTCATAGGATCTGTCTGTTTTCTCTTCTATACATTTGCATCTTTTGTTTGAGGTGAAAGGCACGTGTAACTTTCACAGACTTTCAGTGTTGTCTCAGCGTCAGAGAGGCGTTCACGTGAATTTGATCACGAGGGGGGATTCAGGGCGATTATCTTGTAGATGCAGATTAATTCCCTGCATCGTTTCAGCTGTAGGGTGTTTTATATAAGCTATATCTGACAGATAGATATTAGCATCCTTGTTGTGTTGTTGTGCACAGAAATGGAAAAACTAAACTTAACAGGAAAAGCGAACATATTTCTTGATGCTGCAGGATGATGTGAATACGTCTTTAATCTTTTCCAGGATACACCCAGCTCTGTGATTGGTGGAGTGTTGGTGTCATCTTATATGAGATGGTTGTTGGACAGCCTCCCTTCTTAGCGACCACGCCCCTGGAGACGCAGCTGAAGGTATGCGAGGCACCTGCAGTGAAATGTTATGCATCCGCTGCGTTCATTGTTTCTTAATGTCGTCATCTCTCTCTGAAACCAGGTGATAAACTGGAAGAGCACGCTGCACATTCCCCCGCCGGCGAAACTCAGCCCTGAGGCGTCTGATCTCATCGTTAAACTGTGCCGAGGCCCCGAGGACCGCCTAGGCAAGAACGGCGCAGACGAAATCAAAGCCCATCCTTTCTTCAAGACCATCGACTTCTCCAGCGACCTGAGGCAGCAGGCGGCGCCCTACGTCCCCACCATCGCCCACTCTACGGACACCTCCAACTTCGACCCCGTGGACCCGGACAAACTGTGGAGCAGCGACAGCGACGGCGAGGACAACCGCAACGACACCCTCAACGGCTGGTTCCGCAACGGCAAGCACCCCGAGCACGCCTTCTACGAGTTCACCTTCCGCCGCTTCTTCGATGACAATGGCCACCCGTACAGCTGCCCCAAGCCCATCGAGTACGAGGGCTACAACGAGGATGAGGCGGACTCGGAGGGCCAGGCGCAGGAGGCGTCCAGGAGCTCGGCGATGCAGGGCCGAGACCTGGTCTACGTGTAGCACCTGGGTCCCGAGCTGAGCTGCTTGTACATAACGAGTTTGTGGAGGGTGTTTGTGTGTGTGTGAAGAGGGGGGGGGGGTGCAACGGTACAGCGTTTAAAACCTGAAACACAGGAGAGTACGTTTGTAGGATCAGTCAGAACACTCACAGACTTTAATGCTAACTTCACACTACAAGTTAAAGGAGCAGTTTGACATCACAGGAAAACACGACAGTTTGCTGAGAGTTAGACGAGAAGATCGATACCTCACTCATGTTTGTGCTGTAAATATGAAGCTACAGCAGCAGCTAGTTAGCGGAGCTTAGCATCAAGACTGGAAACAGCCTGCAACTAAGGATTATTTTCATTATCTGCTAAATGTTTTATCACAGAAACTCACAGCTTTCCCTTTTTAAAACCTTCATGTCGCTTAATTTTCGTCCTGACACAAACTTCCTGCAACTTCTCTTGAGATGTGATGGTATCTTTAGCATTCACTCTGGTTAAAATCTCTTGAAAACACACACATTAAGTCTCAAATTAGTAAAAGAAGAAACGCAGGTTATAACTTTTTGTTTTTTTTGCCACGGCAAGATGATGCGTTTAGGTGTCTCATTAAGTTTGGTCGTATATATGACAGAAAGTCCTCAGTTTTAGAAGGTGGAACCAGGAGTTTTTTGCTTTTAAAATAACAGAAATAATCCCTTGATTATGAAAATCATTGGTAATTAATTTTCTGTCAATCAACTAATCATTAAGCTCATTTGTTTCGGGGTTATTAGCTGCCCTAAAACCTAAAACCTCTTGGACACCATTCTTCACTTGATAAAGTTTTGGTTCTTATAATCACTGCTACAGACCTGCATACAGAACAGGACAGTGAAATACTAACATAGGCGATTATTTTTAATATAGAACAATAGCCATTTTGTTTGGGGTGTGTCGTCAGGCTTGTGCACAGAAAAGTGAACTTATTGAACGGTTAAACAGTGCAGTGTCTTCCTGAGAGTTGCAACCACAGCTTGTTATTTTCTACACTTTAGTTTGAAAATAAAGAAGATGAAACATGTTAATTAATAGATTTAAAGGTCTTTCCTGCGAGTATAGTGAGTGGTATCAATCTTCTCATTGAATAAGGTGCTCTGAGAGTAGCTTTTCATGCGGTTTTATTGATGAACAGACTCTAAAATCAGTCTGGATTCACCAAAAACCAGATTTGTTCTGGCAGTTTTAGCAACACACTGTGTTTTCCTAAGTTGTTGAACTGTTCCTTTAACATGTGAGCGGTACACTGTACAGTACGACGTGCGCTGCTCCTGAGGAAGCAAACGCAGAATAAAAAAAAGAAATCAGGGTGCTCTTCTGCTCTTCTTTGACGACTTATCACAAACCCCCTTAAAGCCTTAATTTATTTAAGAAAACTGTACCTGTTGATGCTAGTGTAGATGCTGTTTGAGTGTGGGAATTACATTTATTGGTTTAAAAAAAAGAAGCAAAAAAAGAAAGAAATCGTCTTAATTTATATTTTAATGTCTGCAATGGGGGATTTAGTTTTGTGACTCATAGAAATTTGCAGGGATAAATTGCTCTAATTATTCATTGCTGTGCCTTTTTGATTTTGTATTTTTTTTTTTAATCTTTCACCAAATATAAAGAGGGTTAATAATCAGACTGGCATTTTAAAATGAGAGTAGCAGTAGCGTGATTGATTTAGAGTAGGTTTTTGTTGTTTTATTTTTCTAATTTATACCTAAAATGTATTTATAAATTAAGTTGTACACAGTTGATGTAAATATTTTTCTCTTCCCTGTCAGCTGATCTTTTTTTTTTCTTAGGGCAGGCCCTCGTCGGTGTCCACTGCTGCTGCCTTCTGTCTTTATGTTGTGTTACTTTCTGTCTCTTATACACCCAAAATCACTAATTCACAGGACTTAAATAGACTTAATGCCTTATATAAAACTTATTTTCTTTCATCGCCGTTCACACTTCATTCTCATCTCTCAACCAAAGCACTAAAAAGGTGGGTTTGACATTTTTATTTCCCCAACCCACATTTAGAAAATAACGATCACAAGACCATGAAGTTAATTTTTATGGTGACACACTATCAACCAGAAATGCCTTCATTTTGTAGTTCTCTATATTGTGTACAAGGACCTTTGGGGGGGGGGGCTTGAAACACTACAGCCGAGTTTTTCGTGCCTCTGTACTGAAAACAAAAAAAACAAAAACTGGATCGATGGGCCGACAGCGGAGACGACAGCTCTCTGTAACATATGATCATGATTTTGTAACCCGCTGTACTTTTCTTTGTGTTTTAGGAAAAGATCTCTGAATGTAGTTATTATGGACTTAATGGTGACCACTGGCATTCTGCACTGGTTTTGTGTTTTCATTGTTAAGTGAGAGAATTTTATTTTTGTGTACGTTGTTGCTCTGGGAGGTTTGGGTACGGGGGAAGAGGGTGATAAATAAAGAATGTAAAGAACAAAACATGTTTTACATCCACACCAACTGTGTCGTATTGTTATTAGTTTTATTAAGTAGCAACATACTACTAGACTAGTGATTAGGGCTGCAGTTATTTCCATCATCACATTTTTAGTAATTTATTCATAGCGCAAGGTAAATTAGTGTAAATCAGAGTTTGCTAAAAATGTTTTGTTCAAACAACAATCTAAAATCCACAGACGTTCATTTTACAATCACATATGACCAGCTGTGGAAAGTAACTGAGTATGTTTTTTTTTTTTTTTTTTTTTTTTTTTTTTGGGGGGGGGGGGGCATTTTTTGCTCTTATTGATTATTTTACTAATCAAATAATTTAGTATAGTAAAGTATTTTCTTTTCCGATTGATTACTTGACCATTTCTTACAAGAGCTGTAAGTTTTGTTCCTAATAACATTTTAAGAAACACTAAATATGAGCAGAATTTCCATATTTTGGAGCTATGGAATAATTTAGAACATGCCCAATGACTTTCAGAAATTCTGATATTCTTCTAAATTAACAAACATTTTCTCAATTAAAGCTGAGACCTGCACATAAAATCATATCCATGTTTAAACTGAATTTAAATTTAATGCTCAAATACTTCCTCTCCAGTTTGCTCAAATAATAAAACACTTACATTTTGTCTCACAATGATATAATAACCCTAACCCTACCTTACATGTAGTTTGTGTTCACTTTCACTGTGATGATGTTAAAGCCTGTCGCCACCAGAGGGCGCCACACACACAGACAGGCAGTGGTTTAATTCTGGTCCGTTAACAAAAAACAATGATGGGAACCAGTGACCCAGTTCAATACGTACCGCTGTTCAGTACGTACCAGAACTAATACTACAGATAGTTTGGTACCAAAAAGAAAGAAAGCAGGGTGACAGATTTTTAAAGGTGTAAGTTTTTATCGAATACCAAAATTTGTTAATTAAGGAGGAAAAATAAAGTAACTGACCCTAAAACGCCGTCAAAATGGCTTCCAACCGTCACCACCTGCAGTTATACCGAGTTAGATAGGCCTAATGCTCGTGTGTGCTCTACCCACCTCCTATATGCTAACTGTTATCTTAGGTTACTTTGTAACGTTAAAGTTATTGTTTTTTCTTTGCTTTGTTGATTTTGTTCCCTTGTAACTGAGCAATGATACACGGTAACGCTAGCTAACGCTGGCTAATGCTGGCTAACGACGGTTGACTCCACACCAGTACTAAATTATATTGCCACCAACTTGTTTAATAGTAGTTTAATGCATCCAAACCCATGCCGAATTGTACTTCTACACTGGGCAACTAAGACACACCTCCTTGTATTGCACATTAGCACGTCTATTATTTTATAGGAGTGTTTTCATGGAAAAATTGTATTTTTCACCAGAGATTCGGAGTGAATATTTGTCGAATATCCAACCTAACTTCACTGCAGTGTGCTGCACCGGGTGCAACTTTGTCCGCTAAATTTGTAGTTTCTGTTAGTTTGTTTACATGGTTTATCACTTCAGGTCACACCAGAATATGTGAGGAGAAATTTACTCACGTTGTGAGGCACAAATCAGGAAATAATGTTCACTCACCGGGATTGTCGTCACCGGATCTTCAAGTTTTACAAAAATCCAAGAAAAGAGTTAAAGGATAAGTCCAGGGTTTTTGTTATTATGAGACCTTCATTGTTGGTACACACAAGTACCACAAAACAGAAACAAACTAATCGACTGAAGCAGCCGTGGATTAGCAACCCCCATGTTCTGTGAGGTAAAATCGCTGTTTTTGTCAATGGAGTCTGGTGAGAGGGAACAGAGCGATATTAACACGTGTTTCTAATTAAACAAAAATAATTGTACTCTTGAATAGAAAGGTTTATCTCTGTAGGAATCCTATCCATAATGCTGTCAGACACTTTTAAACACGAGGGGTTAACTGCAGTGGAGCAAAATATAAGACAAATGTGAAGGAAAGTTCAACTGAACACTGGACAAATATAATTTGTCTTATTTGTCCATTCTTCCATTGTTTTCCCAGTTAAAAGGGGTTTTGGGGGAGTTTTTCCCTATACTTGACCACAATCAGTTTTTCTACTGCATGTCCCTTCTTCAGCTCCCAAATCTCGTCAGAATCAGAATCAGAAAGCTATCAAACGTCAACTTAAAAAAAAAAAAGTGGAGTCATGAAACTACACACCGCACATCATTGAGGACAAACAAGTTAACTTAAACAAGCTTATTTTTAATGGATCTGCAAAATTGTTTGAATTTCCAAAGAGAACTTCTGTACCTCCCGCCCACAGTTACCCAGTGGCAAACGTTACACAACGTTACAGAAACGCTTCCAACCCAAAGAAATCTGCATGCAGGAAAAAAAAAATTCAACCCAAAAAAGGGAAAAAAATAAAGTAAAATAAATCATACAGACAAAAATAAAACATCAATAAACAGGACATACTGTATAATGCCGTTCTCTTGGCTGGAGGAGAAATTCAAACGTTTCTGCTTCGGTTCGGCGTCTCCATGACGACGGCCGGCAACCGACAGAATATTAAACTGTAATTTCATTGGGTGGATGTGGCTCCGCCCACCACACAGCCCCGCCCCCGTCTTCCATATAAGGCACAGGACAAAATAAACCCCCACATACAAAAGGAGCTGGCCACGCCTCTGTCACTTGGTAACAAATTGTAAATGACCGAATACGGTTAGACAACAGAAACCTCACTAAATGTACAAAATGTTAATCCTACGTTCGTCTTTTTTTGATTGATTTTATTTTTTATTTCCTCTGACTGAAGGTGAGTGCTGCGGGTTCGGGGTGGAGGGGGTGGTGAGGGGGATTAAGGGGGTGAGGGTGTCCAACCAGGTGAGCTCAGGCAAAGGAAATATTAAAAATATGAGCTTGTCTTTCACACTTTTTTCTTTTTCTTTTTTTTTCTTTTTTTTAACAACCTTTAAAACAAATGACAAGAAACGTGACTGGATTTCTCTTTTTATCAGAAATAAAAATGATCATCAGATGGAAGAATATGAAGGGGTGGTGGAAGGAAGGAAGGAAGGAAAGAAGGAAGGAAGGAAGGAAGGGAGGAAGGGGGATTAAACGAGTGAAGTGGTTTATTGTTTTTATTCTGATAAAGAGACAGACAGAGTGTCAGTGTGCAAGAAAAACTCATGAGACAGGTTAGAGGGCGAGAGAGTTAGAGTTAGCAGTTAGAGAGAGAGAGAGAGAACAGGTGTGTGTCTGTGTGTGTTTGTGTGTGTGTGTGTGTGAGTTTGTGTGCGTTAGTGTGAGTGAAACAGAGGAGTTGTTCAACTGCAGCACTTGCTCTTCCAGCCTGTGACTCCACCTCCGCTGCTGATGTCAACGTTTTCACTGTTGGGCTCTTTTACAGGCGTCTGACGAGAAAACAAAAATAAACAGGTTAATTTAAATATTTTCCTTCATGGGTTAAGAAAATCCTCCTACTTCTTGAGCCAAATAAACTTTTTAAAAACTTTCTTGTATTTGCTGTGAAATGCTTCGCCACAAAGCTGAGTGGAAAAACTGACATTCCTAATTGTCGTTCAGTTTGCTTTTGTCTGACTAAAGGTTTTTTCACACACGGCACGATGCAAATAAACAATGTGAAAATGCACAATACTCGCTCACAAATTTACAGGACTGAAGCCACCACAGCCCACTGTGGACACATATTTAGGATGTCTGTGGGACTGTGGGTCCTGCTGAGGATGCTAGTGCTGCATCTAAGGAGACAGAGGACCCTGGATCTCGACCCAGAGCAGCCTCTGGCAGTTTGTGTGATTGTGATGCCTTTATTTGCAGTTTGAAAGCTCAGAAAAATCCTCCTCCTTCCGAAATAAATTACAATACTTTTTCGTCACATATTGTTCGCATTGTGTGTGAAAGTACTCAGAACAAAACAGTCAGAGTCTAAAACCTTAAGATATTCAACCCACAGTTATAACGACAGCAAACTGTCACATTAGAGAAGCTGGAAACAATGTTTGGTAGTTTTGCTGGGAAATGATTGACTATTAAAACCGTTACTGATCAATTTTTTTGTCAACCGACTGATCAATACATTATTTCAGCTCTGGTACTGATACAGTAAATTTCCTGGAGGTTCAATTTATAACCTGTCTATAGATAAAACAACTAGATGCCAAATAATATATCTAAAAGCAAACCTTTGTTTAAAGTGTGAGAGCAAGTTCAACTAACAAAAATATCCAAATTAACTGGATCAGAACGAACAGATTATTTTAGCCGGATGTTAGTCAGCATGTTAGTTAATTTTGAAGAACAGGGTCAAAGTATGACTCAAATAAAAGTACTGATGTTGGCTCTGAAAAAAAGACATTGTAGTTAAATCACACACCTTTCTGAGGATGTCTTCTGCTAACGTGAGGAAAGCCTTCTCGATGTTGATGTTGGCCTTAGCACTCGTCTCAAAAAACCTAATGCCATGCTCCCTCGCAATCTGTGGAGCAGAGAGGAGGGGAAGTTAGTGTGGAAACAGTTAAAGAACGAGGTCCAGTCCAAAAATAAAGTGGCTGATCTCCTGTGATCAGGTGTCGCTGGTGCTACCAACTCAAACACACACACACTGTTCTAGTCTGGTGGAGGGGTGTGTGTATGAGTAAGCAGATCTGTATCTGATGTTGCTAAATCTGCAGACTGACTAGTCACTGCTAGTTTACTTTGGTGCTATGAGCCAGAGCTGTAAAAGAGGCCCTGCACACCCACACGTGTTTTCACTTGTTCTGGCCGAGCAGATCTCTGAAACTGGGCGGTGCGGAGTCTGAGATTACATCAAGTGACCAAACTAATACAGGGCATGTACAGTAAGTGACGTCAACAAAGGCAGGAGTCACAACAGCTCTTTTTCAGTCATATATGCTGCACTTTGGGGTGTCTCCGTTTCTCTGTGTCCACCTTAAATCTTAGCTGCATTCAGACAAGAATCATGCCAGTTTACTGTATGTCACACTGTGTGGGATGGGTCCTGCTTCACAGTCTGTATCAGACTCTCATTATTGATTTGAGGAGTGTCACATTGTGCCATGAAGGCCTGGTGAATATAGTGGTGCACTGAGACTTTGTTTTAAAAACCTTTCTGGTCAAAATATGGTGCAAAAGACTGCAGAGAAACTGAACTCCCAGTACATCACATACACTGAACTCAGGGGGTCACAGCCTACACCCATCGAAACAACAGAGTGTGGTCTTGGTATTCTGAACAGTGCAGATGTCAGAGTTGACTTTGAAGACAGCAGCGAGCGGTGCTGACGAGCCTGTTTACATAAAAGGAAATCATCTCTCTATCAGTGATGTAGACGTGTTGTGGTTTTGTGAGGTCCAAGATGGTGTGTAGGCGGCGCAGGATTTTATTATTTATTGTTTGTCATTTAAATACAATTTTAATGTCTTATTTTAAATGTTTTTATATTTCTATGCATCTGTAAAGCACTTTTAATTGCCTTGTGGCTAAATAGTGCTATATAAATAAACTTCCCTTTTACAGCTGTTACTGCTCATAATACACATCTATTATTATTTTAATGAATACAATGCCTACACACAGTATGTCTGAATCATACCTTTGTCTATAAAGGTTGTGTCCTGAAAACAAAGCCCTCCTTTAAGCCATGACTACACAGCACAAGCTGCAGCAATATTTCAGTGTCAATTTATCGATATTCATGAACAATGCAGTTTTGTTTTGAGCATAAAAGCAGCAAGTTGAATGAGAATATTTGACCCTTAATGTCCTTGTTGTCAGTTCTTTTATAATAGAGGAATAATCACACAGTTATGACGAGGTACAGAGAGAGCGATGGAGCAATAAATGAACATTTACTGTGGGGTTAATTCATTTTAAAACAGTCATTTAGACTGAGAATAATGAAAAACAGTTCTAAATATTGCCACTGTAAAAAAAGATGTCTAAATAATTATTGTATATGAAAACTGCACCGGTTGAGACAATCATTAATCGTCCAACCTTTACAGTACAGCAGCGTCATTGAGTGTGAATTTAAGGATGTTTGTTTCCCTCTCTTTATTCGCTTCAAATGGCTTATGTCCCAATAAACTCGTACAGAACATAAGCCTTTATGGCATGTAAAGACAAACAGCACATTCTCTACAATGCAGTTTTTAAGCTGTAATTACAGTCAATACTAATTTCACCTGCTCCAGTATGTGCTTTTAAATCTATTCTTTCCTGCATCCTGCTGTTTCCCTGCTACTTCACTCTGTGTTTTCTGACTTTAGCCCAGCGCATCAGTGTTTTCATGTAAATGCAAACCCTGCTCTCGATGTGTCATGCTGTCAGTGTGAGAAGAGTGAGACTGAGATGTGATTAAAGAACAGACGTCTTCCTATATCCAGGAACTGAAACAAAAAAAAAAAAAAAAGCGGCAGCAACAAACGAGCCAATCAGCACGCGGGACCTTAGCTGACGAAGGGGCTGCTTATAGCTGCAGGGGACTGCACCATCTCACCTGCTCCCCCTTGGCTTTTGGTACGACCCTCTTGTCCTCCATGTCACACTTGTTGCCTAGCAGCATCCTCTCGACGTCCTCGTTTGCATGCTGGAAAAAGATAAAGAAGACAGAGGGGATTATTAGATTACTTCAGCAACATCAGACGTAACCGTCATCACTGGTTTTACCCACAACTACGATGACTGTATGTTTGTTTTGACTCATTCGCATTCAGATTAGTTCCCATCAGTCAACACCAGTGAAACACAGACCGGTAATAACAAGGTCATCTGTTCACACTGCAAAGCATCTAATGGCCACTAGGGGGCAGACAGACTAAATGAGAGTCTGCAGGTGAGTTACTTTCTAGATTTTCTTTTTCAACAACTCTGCTTCCCACATGTTCATCTGGACCTCCTCAAAGGATCGATTACTGATCAATCTAACAAGTATTTTCAGGATGACTGGTCTAAAAAATGTAAGAAAACTGCTAAAATGCCCAACTGATAAGGATATAATTAGAAAAGAGGTTAAAAAGGTTAATCCACTACTGTTGCCGCTCTTAAACAAGCAGTTAAATCACTTTTTGGTTGAAGGTCAAATATGAAATGTAGAATACAGATCATAAGTAGATATTGTATATTAAAGGGTTAAAATCCAAAAGGAGGGTTGGGAACCACTGATTTAGTCTGTATTCACAGGACTTTCCAAGTAACAGAAATCCCTGCATCCTATTCTCCAGAGTCGACGACAAGCTTTCACACACAGAGGTAACAATACGAGCAAGGCCGAGTTCTTAGTTTTGCAGGAAATGCAATGTGTTTCCTTTTTCCTCGACCAGGACTCAAACGCTCTTTAACAGCGAGGGCGAGAAAAATTACAAGAAAGCGTTCCAGGCAAATGAAGTCTCAATGCGTAACACCTTCAGACTGATCATGTGCTGTAACATTACAGTGTTCTGTTGCACCCAGGAATAAGATAATAGAGGCTATTGATTATAGCTGTGATTGTAGTTTCTCTGGTGTTTGATCTGGAATGGATCCCAGAAGATTTTACACTGAGATAAGGGAAAAGGAAAACAGTATAAAACACAAAGGGAGGTGGAAAGGAAAAGAAACACCAGCGTGGAAAAGCAAAAGAGAAATGGAGGCTCAACCAGAGGCAGTAATTACCCACAGAGATGCTTCTACCTCTCACAGGGGTGAGCTCAGCAGCAGGACAATCTGACCATATGTTACAGACAGCTTGTCTTGTCTGATAATCACCCAACCATTCTGCAATATCAGGCCAGTTGGAGACTGATGTCACCGAATGATACGTACATTAGTCTGTGCTTCCTCGCCCTTATGGCCTTAAATCCATTATGGCAAAATGCAGACGCAAACATCGGTCCTCATACTTCCTGTTAAATCCTGCTCTCAGCTACCCATAATGCACACAGACCTTTAAGGCTCTCGTACAGCACTGTTAGCACGGATAATCACGACACCAAAACATCTGAGAGGCAGCGAGAGAAAGTGTTTTAGGTTCTACATCCCAGATCGCAAAGTTACGAATAAAGATAAGGCTGTTTGTCGACTTCATAGAAGGCAGCAGTGAATTGCTGGTTATTTCAGATTTGTTCAATCTTGATTTTTGAAAAAATGACAGCCCCATCAATCCAGATATTTTAGCTTCACTTTAAGGGAGCTGTCATGTCATAAATCTTTAACACAGCAACTCAGTTGAACAAGCATGATGGAAAAAAGGATCATTTATGGACAGTGTGCAACAACACAGGGATATTAGAGATATAACTGGTACTTCCTGCTCTGTAAAGAATTATTTTTGGCATTAATCTGCCTGCTAAACAGTATGAAGCTTCTAAAGCACTAGGATTGTTTACATAACGCTGTGAGTGTTTAGTGTTGATGTTCAATATGACTAAGCACCCATATCTAGGCCTGTAAGGCCATTAGCATAATGGCTGTTAACAGGGCAATTAGTTCTCTCACCTGGAGCAAATCAGCTGTTGTTCCAATCACATCAACCTCTTTAAAATAAAACCTTAATCTGGAGTCTGTAATTCAACTTCTTGTTCTACTGATATTCAAGAAGTTAAACAGTAGAAACAGTAGAAACAGTACAATGAGTCAGGTGCATGTGGACATCTGGCTCATCTGATGGGATTTAGTCACAGATCAGCTAGCTAGTTAGCCACGTTAGCTGCATTCCCTTCATGTATTTGTCACTTGAACATTATGCCAAAGATAAAACAGCTCTCTGAAAGCCTCATAAAATCCTTCAGATTGTTTACCAGCATCATACACCCACATGATGAGATGGCCACTGAGCCTGGGATGACTGTGTGTGTGTGTGTGTGTGTGTGTGTGTGTTTTTCTTACCTCATCAATGTTGCGCAGCCATTTGCTGATGTTTTCGAAGCTCTTGGCGTTGGTGATGTCGTAGACCAGCATGATGCCCATGGCTCCTCTGTAGTAGGAGGTGGTGATGGTGTGGAACCGTTCCTGGCCCGCTGTGTCCCTGAACACACACACACACACACACACACAAGAAAGAGACGTTTCATTTGTTTGTTTGTATTCATTGTTTTCTTGTTTTAACTCCAGCTCTTAACCCAAACAATAAATGGTTCAGTAAGATCTTCACTGCACCACAGCTGAAACAGACCATAAAATATATTCAGGGTTTGATCAGTGCCAAGGATTACTTCAGAGATTCTTTATTCAGAACATCTGAGAAAATATTATTATTATTACTCAGTTACTTAGTAAAAAGGATACATTAGCTCTTCATTTTTTTTTTTTTTAGATCTCTACTTAGGCTCATTCCTCTTAGCTGAGAAAATGTAACTCCATCGACTGTTTTTTGGATTTATCAAATACCTGTTTAGTCTTTGAAATGTAAAAGAAAAAAACTTTCCAGAGCTCAAGACTCTCAAATATCCAGTCACAGTGATATAGGGATGGGCATTTGAAGAAATTTTCTTGATATATAATAGGAAAAATTAACGATCAATTATTGATGAATTATTATCCTTTATACTGAAAATGCCTGCGGCAGAACATAGGCGACTAAAGAAAGTGTGAAAAGTGAGTGAAATCTTTATTCCAAGAAGAAATTATAGTCCTCTTAAACAAAGCCTTTAAAGTTGAGCTAACAGAAAGCAAAACAACAAAGTCATCAATCACATCAACTGTTACAAAAATATGTTAATATAAGAACATTAGGTTATTTACTACAAACGATTTCCCTAAACTTCTCCTGCTCTTCATGTTTCCTTCGATTTCTACGACAGCTTCAAGACACAACCTCATCGGTTAAATTCCACACGATCGACAAAATCTTAGCGATTAATAATCAATCACTGATTATTTATGTCCAACCCTACAGTGATATATGACAAAGACAAGCAGCAAACTTCAGAAACCTGCAAATATTCTGCATCATTTCAGTACAGCTGAGTTTTTTTTAACAATATTTAATATTGTCTCTTCAATTGTTTTATTGTTCTTTTTCTCTTTTTATCTCTCTCTTAAATGTTGCTCTTTTTAAATTATTGTACATATTGTATTGTGTGAGGCATCCTGTAAGTCAGGTTTTAAAAGGTGCTATAGAAACACAGTTTATTATTGTTGCTTGATAACAGAGACTGATAAAAGTTAAATGATAAAATATTTAATGTCCCACTAGCACAATTCTGACTCTGAGAGGCCCAGAGGGGCAGTGTTATTTTAAAAACGTGTACTCCATTTGAGAAGCCTGCTAAGTCAAGTTGAACCTGGTGTACACACATCAAAAACCCACCGCAGGCAAACCATGTCCCTCACACATCTGCACTGGCATGCACCTCAACTATGACATTTTCCTGTCTGGGGAAACCCTGCCAACATCCATCTATCACTGCTCATACCGAGGAAAAGAGGAGCACCGGCCTCACATGAGCAACTCAAACCAAGATCGTCTCACTATGAAGCTTTGAAAATACTACAAGTATGATTTTAACTGAAAAACTGTGACCTGGTGAGCGAGTGTGACCGCGTCCTCGGGTGGTGAGGGAATACATGAGAGATTAAATCCAGACGTTAACGAGCTCGGACAGGAAGAGGACAAAATGTGATGTGGACCGAGACTGAGAGACGTAGAGCCACAGAGGCAGACTAATGGACAGTATCAGGCCAAATATTATCAAGTCTCAGACCAGAACCATGAATGAACACAAAACATAGACTGTGAGTTTCATGTGTGTTTGCAAATTATTTTATTCTGTAATCTAGATTTTATTATACACATATTTTACTTTAGAAGTCATAGAGGCTCCAGAGAAGTTCAGAGAAGAGCCTTCAATAAAACCTTAACAAATCTGCAAAATACAGCCACTTGAGTCCCTGTGCAGATTTTAATAACTGCCAAAAGATGCGTATGACAGTAAACAGCACATATGTGACAATAACAACAACAACATATCTCTGTTTTCTTTGTGGAAAACACTGGTGTTAAAGAAAGGTAATGATACAAGGAAGGACACTTGTTATAGACATTTCAGAATAATTCATCTCAGAGCTGTAATCACAAAACCACAATAACCACAAAACCTTGATGTTTTTGTTCAAGGTTATCATACGGTCAGAATCCTTCGATTTTCTTCTCAGTTATGTCCAAAAACAAACTGTATTTAAATGACTTATTTTGTGTGAATAACAGTCCAAAACCCAGAGATATTCAGTTTACTATCATAGAAGACTAAGAAATCGGCATATATTAACATTGGAGAGGCTATAATGGTTCATTTTTATCACTTTAATTCTAAAAATCTTAACAAACCTATTAATCAATCAACTAATAATTTCAGCTATACACCCATACCTAAGAGACCCTCCAAAGTCTTGAATTAAAGTCAGCATGCCTTTCACTATCATGTGTTTTTCTCTATTGTGAGCAGTGTCTCATGTAACAGTGGGTGTGGATGTTTAAGTGTCTCAATCTTCTAGATGACACTGAATGATTAAGTCTTGAATGAATGGACTCCTGTCTGCTGCAGAGGAGGAGATGCTCACCTTATCATGAAATGACCAGTATATCAGTTACAGTTATTGTGCACCAACCTTGTAACATTTGACCAACAATTGTGTGTTGTTATAGAGGAGATTTTTGTCTTTACCAACATGACTGTTCAACAGTATAAATGTCTGAATGTCTGCAAGTGTTTCAGTGTCACACACTACTGATTACAAAGTGTCATTTGACTTTGTAGTAGTGTAACATCATCTCAGTTTTGCTGGATGAAGATAAGAAAATGAAAGTTGATAGATCTTAAGATTATTTTGTCTTTCTTTATTTTCAAACTACCACTATAATGTCCTGACTTATGTTCATTCATTCTTCATTCTTGTCCCATATTTTGGACTGTTGTCAGACAAAACAAGACATTTTGAGACATCATGGAAACTTGTGATTGAAATGCGTCACTATTTTCTGACACAGAACAAACAAAAATAATGAATATGGCTGCAACTACTGCTTATTTTCATTATCAAGTAATCTAGGAAGGTTCTGCCCCAAAGCTCACGACAGTAAAAACCTTTAACAGGAGTTTCTGCTATTCAGTCTCAATAAATCAATTAATTGTTTTGTCCATAAAATAGTGAAATATGCCTGTTAGCATTTTTAGCAGCCCAGTGTGAAACCCGCAAATATTCTGTTTAATATCATGTACAACAGAGAAAAGCATCAAATCCTTGCATTTTTTTCTTTAAAAAGGACTAGAATGATTGTTCAATCAGTAATTTGCAGCTTTGTTGCAGCTCTAACAGATAATTAAAATAACACTTAGCTGCAGCCCTAAATAGAATCTAATCAAACCCTGTTAACCTAAGTTCAATATCAATGTGATAAAATGTTAGTGCTTTGTGTTTTGCAAAAGAAAATGTTACAAATCAAGTGATTTCAGCTGTCGAGTAAAGTGATAACCCTGCAGCAGACCTCCTGACGGACCGATGACCATTTCCTGTTCTAACATATTTCTGGGCTTGAGGGAGGTTTGTCAAACAGATGTTTCACTATGATGTAACGAGGCACAGAGACAGAAGAGGCTACACTAAGAGATGGTTTTTAACTTAGGGTGTTTCTTACTCTGGCAAAGACTACATACAAACAACATAACAATCCACTGACTCACCAGATCTGTAGTTTGATCTTTTTTCCTTGTAATTCAACAGTTTTGATCTTGAAGTCTATTCCTGTGGGAGAAAAAAAAAACAAAAACATATCAGCATACACACAAAAAAAAGGAGGCACAGACAATAAGAAAGACATGAATGGATAAATGGAGGCTTCAGCACTGATGGAGGGAGAAAGAAACACAGGGACATCAACAATACACATTTAGGAAGATAGAGAGAGAGAGAGGGAAGTGGAAAGTGAGTGACAAGTGTTTCCATCAGAGACAATAACATCATCTCTTCCTGATTCTGCAGTGTCATGCCCAGACCTTGAGCCTATCAGCAGACAGCTGTGGGTTCCGCAGCTGGATAACAATGAGCTCACACACATACACAAACCAGGTTACCGAGCAGAATCAGGTTAAAGCAGGAAAGCTGAGAACGCATTTGCATGCGTCACAATAACCCGTGTTTAAACACAGCTGGTTAGAAACATGATATTATAGAAGTTTTAAGTGATATCTGATGTGGAAGTCTGTGCACTCTGCGGTGGGAGAGCACACAGTTTTTCCTACGTGTGCTTGTTATTGAGTTTTACAAATAACCGACTGTGCAGCAGTGGAAACTTATGGAGTCTTATTTCTCTGTTTCCATATTCACTTGACTCTGAATTTAATTATTTTGGACACAAAGATGCAGCGCTACGTGTATGAAGGTTTACAGCCTTCAGGTTGTTCTTGGGCCTCCCTGTCTCTTTTACTTTATCCTACTCGTTTTGTCCTTTTTAAATCCGTGCTACCACCTCAAATCTGCGTTTTTTAAGTGCTACAACAGGCAAGTAATCCATGATCTTGACTCGAGCACAAGGGAATTTAGCATTTCTGTCACAGCAAAGCTACAACTCACCAAACAAGCATTTTAGGGACTGAATCTGGTCAGTTAATCGATTCACTGACAGACATAACCCCCTGAAACTTACACCTGCTGTCCCTGTTAGCTGACACTTTTTTGTGCAATTTAGTGTTGCTCTCAACGGTGCAAATACAAGATGGCAGCAATCTCTGCCGAACACATTCTGCAGCCAGGATCGAGATAAAAGTATAAAAGGAACAAAACCTGATCAGACTTTATGGTTGAAACTTGTCAGTAACATTTGTTGCTTGACAGATATCAAGAGGACATCACCATTCATATTTGATTTTCAGCTTTCTGGATGCTTATTCATCATTTCAGTTTGTAGCCTGTTAATAAATGTCAGCAGAAATTCACACAGGTGTGACACTGTCCCTGCAGACTAAATGGACATTCCTAGTTTGGAGTTTGTAGTTTAATACACTGAGGACTTTATTTTATTTTGGTATAGCATAAAATAAACCACATTGTCCCCATATGCCAACTTCATTTTTTTTTCCCCCCAAACAACTACTTCGTGTTCAAAGACATGCTTTAGTTTTTATGCTTATCAGGTCCTGCTAATCCCAAAAAGCTAGGAGAACTTAAAAACACAGACAAAACCAATGCACAGGTCTTCAGAGGATAAGGATGGAAAACAGAACACCTTATTTTATCTGCCTTTATGGACCAAGAGATTAAAACTTCAGTCAATAAACTGATGCAAAAAGTGAAAATGCCCATAATAGGTTACTTAGGTTTCATGGTTAACCCAAAGGTATTTAATTTATAATCACAAGAGAAAACAAAAAGCATCTGATTGTTTCAACTGCGACTTATCCAAATGACAATATTTAGTAAAGTTACCAGGTAAAGTATCACAGAGGAGTCCTGTTAGAAAGTAGGCATGACTCCTCTCTGTTTTCACTTTTGGCCAACGAGCAGGGTCTTCCTGTTAAACTCTGAGCTGTCAGTTCTGCTCCGGTCAGAAAATTGTGGATAGTTAAAAAAGACCAAGAAACAGCTGTGCTCTCTAGGTGGGGCAGGGCCATAGAATAATGAAGGAACTGGCCGCCAAAGTATGACTCACTAAATATTATTCACACCCCAGAGAGAGGGAGGAGGGGGAGAAGAAAAGATACAGTTGGATAGAAAGAAAAAGAGACAACAGGAAGAGAAGTTTTGCAGCTTTAAGTTTGTCTGCATACAACAGCAAAAACACTTGAATGAATCAGGGTTTTTTTCCTGGTGAGGTGCACTGGAGAGCTGTCAAGAAAATATGGGCATTGTGCAATCAACACAGCATTTACCCAATCACTGGAAAAGCAGGCGCAGTTCAGCAGAGAGAGGAGAGCGACGACGCTTTCTGCTGCCGGCCCGACGCTGGAAGTCTTAAACAGAAAGTACATGGTTTATGACCCGGCTTTCTTTTTAATCCCAGAGGAACCCGCTCCCTTCCACACAAGTATGAATTCCACTGTAGCTATTCGCCAGTTTTCCATGCAAAATTCATGATGTGTTGTGGAAAGAGATTTCAGATTTGCAACATTATGCATATTCAGCACTCTTGATATGCATAACCTCTAATATACGAGGAGGAGGGGAAGGGATAGAAGAGAGGGATACTCAGAGGACTGGAAATGAGGATGAGGCTTCTGATGAGAGAGAGAAGGGGGGTTTTCCAGTGGGGTATTTTGAGAAGCAGCTGTGCATCTGTGTCTCCAAAGGTATGAGTGCTGTGTCAAGAGGAGGAACACACTCTGGGTTCACATGTCCGCCTGGTTCTGCTGCCGTTTCCTCCCACAGTCCAGTTCCTTTCAGACTTTGTGATCATAGGTCGGAACCTGCTTTGTATGTAGAGTCTTTCTTGTTATCATTCTCCAATCATCTGTCCATAATGTAGAGACAGAGATGGGGAAGAAACTTTTGATGTTTTCAGTTACAGCCACTTGGAATAATCTGCAAAAGTAATATAATTCAAGGACTTTAATATCTCCGGCTGAATTTGACTTGACTTTGACTTGTAAGTTTATGGTAAAAAACTATTTGAGTGTTTTGTCTGCATTTTTTATGCTGCTTTTTATGTTCTAAAATAAACTAAATATGTGAAACTATAACCAGTATCCAGCTACACTTCTGCATGTTCATCATTTGTCTGTACTAGTTTGTGACGTCTAGTAATCATACAGTGATACTGCAGTCTTCAGCAAAATATAACAGAAAACGGAGGTGAAACCACCAATCATATAATATCACTGACTGAGGAATAAGATACCACAAGGCAGCGCATACTTCTGAAAAGGCTCTGGCTCGTTCGGAAGTAAAACCAGCAGGTTTCTTGGCAGCTAGAGCTTAGCAATGCCCAAAAAAATTGATCTCTGAATAATTCTACATACTCGCCTCAATAACGATAAAAGGCAACTGCAACGTCTGGATAGTATGATCTGGGGTGGATATTCTTAACTTTTGCTGCACGCTGCTTTGTTTTGAGCGCAGATGCAGAGCAGACACAAGACGAGACGAGACGAGACAGGAGCTTGTGACTGAGTTGCAGTTTTTAAAGGGAACCGGTGAAAGCTTTTTACAGAACACACTGACAGAAGTAAAATTATGCCGGTTGGCATTTCCTAACCTCGGTATCTCTTTACCTTTTGCCACCTTTTAGATGAACTAAGGTGTAACCACTGCAAGGGAACACTTCCTAAACTAAATGACAGCGGTGCCTGTTGTGGACAGTTTCAGTTCAAGAACTATGATCATCCTCGTTTCTGGAGACCTTGAATACCTCACTGACTAACATGAGATTTTGCCCGGTAATTACCTGAGTTTTTGGATAAATTAGAAAAGAATGGCGCATGTTTACAGTAGTGACATCCAGCGGGACAAAGTTAATCATTTAACAGCCTGTAAACCACAACATTAACCCAAGTAGAACAGGCACTTACTGAGCTTCATTTAAAATGCAGGCTTTACAATGTGCTGCTGAATATGTTTTCCCCTAAAGTGAGGTAAAGTACCACTTTCAGTTGCTTCAAACACATACAGGCACTGACGTACTTGACTTACTACCCAATTTGGCAGGGAAAACACCGCTGCAGAGAGCAAAGGTCACTACTGGTTTTTGTTGAAGAACTTGTCAGTCTGCTCTGCTGCATCTCACCAATATCACACATCTTGGCAACTTTAACCCAACCAAAAAACATAATCATGGTAACTTTGATAGCACAGACTATGACTGCATTTGAGACACATAACTGAGTGTAATATTACACAAATACTAGGCTGACTGCAAGACAAAGCAAAGTCAAGACCCAGACTAAACCATAAACAAACACATAAATACCTACATGTGACGGCAAGCTTTACAAGAGCGCGACAGTTCGTGGCTGTACCTCGACAAATCTAATCTAGCCTGGATGCCACTGGGAACACTGTTGCCCATTATGGTCGTGTGTTCTTAGGCATACAATCAGGAGGAGCCGTCAACACTTTGGTTACGAAAAAACTGGGCTTGAGAGTAAAGCTCAATGAAGAGATCATAACGCCAAACAGCCGGCTTCATGTGGTTCAGCAAAACACATCTAATGTTACGTTATTACTCAGCACTGATCTTAAGCAACAGGGGTAAATGGAGCCTTCACTTGGGCTGTGCAGGGATTTGACATAGCTTGACACTTGACTCATGTGAGCGTGATGCTGGACGCATGCGTGGAGGGCGGGGGGAGGAAAAAGCTGATGATGCCACTATGATGAATTGTTTATGGTTCTCCACTGAGCAGACATGGAAAGTTACTAAGTATATTTACTTGTGTTCTTAAATATGAATCAGAGGTGCTTGTACTGGAGTGTTTTTAAGTATGAGTTTCTGATACTTTATACCTCTACTTGATTACATTTCAGAGGGAAATCCTGTACTGTTTACTCCACAGCAGTTATCTGACAGATATAGTTACATTACAGAGTCAGAATTTAGATCAGAATCAGACTTTATTGCCAAGTAAGTCTGCACATACAAGGAATTTGTCTTGGTATATTGGTGCTAAAGGACAGTTATAGTAAAAGAAAAGAGCGAAAAGCAAGAACTATATTTACAAGGAAGATAGAGAACACTGGAGCTGTAAGTAATGATTATATTCTTTATTAATCGTATACGCATTTGCTCTATGAAATACACATATGAAGTGGTGAAAAACGTCCATTCAAACTTCCAACAGCTCAAGGTGACATCTACAAATTTCAGACATTTAATGATTTACCATAAATGACGTGGAAAAGCAGCGAATGATCACATCTGAAAAGCTAAAACAAGCAAATGTTGTGGCTAAGACGATAAAACAATTGTCAAAATACTGTTTTTGTCAATTAATTTTCTCTCAAACAACTAACTGATTCAACAACTATGTCCATAAAAGATTAAATCTATTGTCCTAGAGAATACTCAGCAACAGTGTTTAAACTAGTGTTCTGCACATACTTTAGCAGCAATTACGACGAAGTAATGTACTAAAATATATACTTCAAGTACATTTTGTTACTTAAATCAGTACTTTTAACTACGTATTGTTTTGAAGAAGGTCGTTTTATATACAAGATCCAGGGAATTCTTATCTTTACTGTGTAATTCATGACAGATCCATATAGATATAAAGATTGATAATGAGATGTAAATGACAGCTTTTTAGTGCTGCTGTAACCCCAGCACGGCCCTGTACAGCTGCTAGCCTTGTTAGCTTACCATCCACTGGGTCAACTGACATGACAGCAAATCCTCCAGCACCTAAACCGGTTAGACTTGCCATTACTGGCAAACTAAACCAAAATAATACTTGTGTTTTGTTATTAAAGTCGCAGTCATTTGAAAAAATGGGTAACTGGGTTCCAGCCAAGAGCTGCACAGCTAGCTTCCCGGCTAACCTGTGCAGGCCTGGAGAGCCGCTGCATGCTGATAGCACACTGGCTAACCAAATATGTCCCTGCCTACCATTTCCAGGTGCGGGTCAGTGTCAAGCGAAGCGTCCGCAGCTGTCAAACAAGTGAAAATGAGAAAGCCCAGCGGCCCCGATCTACTCCTTACCTATGGTGGAGATGAAGGTTGTGTTGAAGGCGTCGTCAGAGAAGCGGAACAGCACACAGGTCTTCCCCACGCCCGAGTCTCCGATCAGAAGCAGCTTGAACAGCAAGTCGTACGTCTTCTTCGCCATTGAAAAACAGCTTGTGTTTACCCAGATAGGTACAAAAAAAGAAACGAATAAACCTAGCACGCCTGTGTGAAGTCTAAAGCCAGCTCCTTAGCCAAACTGACCAACCGCCCCGCTCCTCTTTGACTGTTAACAGTTAACAATCTGGGATTTGTTGATTAGCTTGGCGAGCTAGTTGGCTAAATACCACCCAAATACCGTGTCCGTAGACGTGTCCGAGAAATTATATTTCCCGAGCCCGATCGTTTTCCCCGCTACAGCATGAGAACAGAAAGCAAAAATAGGATCTCCTCCCGTGTGATTCCTCTTTTCCACTCTTTCTTTTCTCCCACACAGTCGGGACAAAATGGCTTCTCTCTCTCTCTCTCTCTCCCTCTCTCTCTCTCTTTCTCTACCCCGAGTCACTCTTTCTTCAAACTAACGGCGAGCTAATTCAAATTCTCGGCACACCCCGTCATTCCAGAGCCTCGCCAGAAGCTCGACCGAGAGAAATTTGGAAGAGAAATCTCGATGTCAAAGTGTGTCACGATCGCTGTCCGTGCGGAGTTATTTCGCCCTTTCTTTCTGGAGAGATTAGAACTGAAATGTAGACGACCGCCGTCGCCTTCGAATGGGAGCCTCCACGGCGACACCCTGAACCAACGATCACGCCTCTTTCCCCGCCCCTTCTGCCAACTTCCACTCGTCTGATTGGCTAATGTTGCTGCCATTCCACTTAGCACCCTAATGCGATTGGTTATGCTCGCCAACATCGAGAGGTAAAAGGGCGTGTCTTAGATTGACAGAAGGGGGCAAATGCTACTGTGTGCGCGGTTCCGCCATTCGGGCTCAAATCTTTATTTACTTCAATGCATGAAATGTATCTAATGATCCGATATGGCGGACAATTTCATGCGGATCTCTTTTCAGCCGGGGTGTGTTTCGCTTTTCATGGGAAGCTGGCATTTGATGCGGTGACTATCCCAGCTGTGAGTCAGGCAAAGTGATGTCATATATAAGTACTTCTGTACTTGTTACGGGCGTTTCCCACATCCTCTTCTTTGTGAACTGTTTGTACATTTATCCATCCAAAGTTTTTTAATGACTAGGGTAAATGATGTACACACCATCCCTGTGTACTTGGCTTTGAGTGTGTGCGCCTGAAAGTGTGTGCGTGCATGTGTTACTCTTTCCTTTTTCCGCCTGTCAGAGTAGTTTGACTCTCAGACACTCCTTAGGAATGCTGAGTATGCCCTGGTTTCTACTGCCAAGTACAGACTTGACACAAAGTAAGACAGAGAGATATAAAGAACGAGGGAGAAAGAAGTAAGGGAAAAGGGAGGGATAGTTTGCAGCCACCGTTGCAGCTTTGTGCTGTAATGCTCATTATAAAGAAAACTTACTGTTACGTGAATAAACTGAAGTGTTGGAAAAACTGACATTTTGTCCTTATGGTGCAGTTTGGATTATCAACAGAGGGAAACTCACAGAAAACCTTAGGCAAAGTTGTAGTATTCACTAATAGTACTACTTTAAGGTTGTAAGCAACGATTATTTTCATAATCAGTAGCTATGGCAATTATTTTGTTTAATAATCAGTTGATTAGTCAGTGTATAAGATGCCAGAAAGTAGTGAAAAAATTACATATTTAAATGTCTTGTTTTGTCCAACCAGCTGTCAGCACTACTTCTTCCGGGCAGTCTGGACGCCACAGCGAGTCGTTATCGGAAAGTGACGAGACGGGCCGAGGCTAGCTGGTTCGTATGCTAATTTCAGTAGAGGAAAAGAAGCGGCAGAACTAGAGGCAAATCACTACCCTCGCTTTACCACCACTGGAGACAGCTCTTGGCGAACAGAGGGATGAAGTTTCAAGCTGAACTCGCAGCACTTCTTCAACACTGGTAAGCAAACAGCAGTTAATGCTAACGTTAGCTATAGCGATAGTAAACATAGCTAACAGAGCCCTATGTAGTCCTCCAAGACACGGGGGGCGCATTTAAAAGTATATATAGTGTATCAAATACTCATTTATATCAAAAACGGTTAAAATAAATACACTGAATAGAATATCCCACATATATAAAGATTGTTTTTCATGACATGCGTACATATAGATGCTAGGGGAAAGCAGAAAGAACTTATTCATCCTCTTGGGACCATGAATACAAAATGTAATGTTAACCCAACTAATAGTTTTTAAGATATTTCAGTCTTGTGGGCCAAGTCACCAAACAACAGACCAACATTTGTAGAGACACACTGATAGCATGACCAAAAAGAGGAAAAAGATGCAGACACGCATAGCTTAAACCAGATGGTACAGAGGTTAAAAGGTTGATAGTTTTATGGAGCTCACAGATTTTCTTTAGGCAGTATTTTAAGGTGCTATTGGTTAAATGAAGTGCAGGTTAATTTTTATTTCCAGCCCACAATCTTACAGTATCTTCTCCTCCTCGTCCTGCTAAGTGAAGCAATCTTTGTTACGCTAATAAATCCTGTCTTAACACAGACATCTTCCCAGATCCGTGTGCATTCCTGAATTTTGCTGCATGGGGCCCCAGGGTTCGTCTCACACTCTCTCAAACAGCCAGCCAGCCAGCTACCACTCACATTTCTACAGTGGTACTCATGCACATTTAAGACAGGAAGTCTGCCTCCACATGTACCTGTTTGACAAGTAAACCAGATGACCTAAAGGGAGGTTTTTTAGGTAATTTGAGGGGCGTTTTTGTTTTAAACAACAACAAATGGTTGAGAGGTGACAGGAAACAAGGGGAGAGAGGGAGGGGGAATAACTGAGCAACAGTATATGGTATGCATGTTGATCACCAGGGCGCCCCAACCTTATGTTCAGGCTGGATAAGCTCCGGCTCCCCCCAACAGTTAAAACAGTTTTATTCTATTCTAGAGCTAAAACAAGAAGTCAATTAATCAGTGACTTTTTACGGTAATTTTTCAAGCAGAAATGCCAAACATTCCAGCTTCTCAAATGGGAGTATTTCCTGATTTTTTCCTCTTTGTGATGGTAAATTGTTTCATTTGTCCTGTTGTTTTTAATCCTAATTCTGTTTGATCTATTCTTCTTCTATTTTAAAACATGATTCAAAAGTATAAGCTATGGCCAGAGGCTGGTAATTAGCTTCCGCTAGTATGGGATAACCAATAAATAAAACTTCTTTTTTTCAGTCAAGACAACATGGATGACAAGTCCTTAAAGTGTTCAGAAAAATGTAAATTTAAACATCTGTAATCCCATGACAATAAGGCCTCTCTATCTGGTTGAGGAGGACGGTGACTGTTTTGTACTGTTTATAGGGTCAACATGAACTTTTACTCAGAAAATATATTTAGGTTTTGAACTGGTGGTTGCTACAAAAAATAAGAAATTTGATGACATTATCTTTGGACTTTAAACATATTAAGGGACATTGTTTTTCTCTGGTATTTTATAATCTGAACAATTAATTGATTAATCAAGAAAACGAAATCTGCAGATTAACGATTAGTTAGCTGCCCAAGGAATGGGACACTGTCGCTATACAATACTGGCTTAACTTAACCTAAGACCCATGGTAGAAAAACCACCAATTAAGCCATCACTTTGACCATGTGTTAATGATATTTTATATATTACTCTTGGGATATTTACCCAAACTAGAGTGGCTACAAAATGTTTTTATTTTATACTCAAGCTTTTTAACAGCTAACAATAAATTTGTGATAGTTTAAAGGTGAAACTACAGCTTGTTGTGTAAAACAGTGGGTAAAAATAACCATATCATTTGAGAAAATAACCCAGTAATAATATAAAATAGATTAACTTTGATGAATTGATTTGCTGACCATATGTGGAAGAGGTAGGGAGATTTCCATTTAGTCTTCATTTCCTTTCTGTGGAAAACACAGGAAAGAAAGTTAAGTTGACCTTGTGGATCAGATTACTTATTGCACATTTTTTCATTAGATGTTAAGCTTTTTATTTTTAGACTAGTCATTCACAGTGACATTAATTTTGGTTTGATAGGCAAATATTCCTGGCATCCTCTCTTCATATCACATGACCCCCACACATTTGGAAAGTCTACCGTAAACTAGCGTCCTGGTGACGTGCACTTTCCTGGGAATTAGTCATAGAAGGTGACGCCACAAGCATCCGAGCCAAGGGGATTTTCACCACACATATGGGTACGTTTTCCAGTTCTGCTCTATGAAGCTTCGACAAACACTGTTGATTCTGCAGCAAGAATAAACACACCACGGTGAGGTTACATATTAAAGGTTATAAAGTAGTTTATATCTTGCTCCTCCATGTAAAACGGAATAATGTAATGTGTTGAAATGCCCATGTGGCTGAGCCATTCCCCTTTGTGGTCACTCCAGCCTACATCAGCAGTTTAACAACACTGAGAACATCACGTATTTAAAATAGGAAGAGGTGATATGGAAATTTTGGTAGCTTAACACGGAATCACCCAGAATCACCTCCCTCCCACAGTGTCACCTCCCACTTTACACCTGGAAACAGTTGTCTCTGCTCACATGAATCTCCTGACCTCCTGTGGTGACATTGACCAGCTGCAGGTCAGAGTGTATTCTGCAGTTATTCCACTAGATGGTGCTGTTGTGTCATGTTTGAGCGAGTGTAATGGTTAAGTAAGTCTTCTGGTGACTATTAATTTTGCATCTGGCCCCTAGTCCTCAATTTGTGCTGCTTTGGGAGCACAGTTATACAAGAAATGATGAGAATATCTCACTGATGATTAAGGGGACTGCCATTTATGTGTCTTTAATGTGCTGCCTGGGTCTAATCGGGACTGAGGAGTAAATAATTCTCTTCCTCTAAGTGCACCATATAGAAAGCCATGGCAGCTTTATGACCGACAAAGTGTTAATGTGAATTAACAGTAGGCACATAGGAATCTAGCGAAACCATAAACCCACTGTAACTGCACTGATTCACCTTTTTGGCGTGGAGTTTTAAACATTTTTCAGCATTCTAAAAATATGACAAATTGTTGTTTATATCAAGGTAGTTTATAATTATTTCTGACTGACAAGGTCATAGTTTGTCTTCAATTCCCCCAGGAATAATTCTGTAGACAGAAATAACACTGATTTTGAAAATATAAACGCAAAAATATGAACACAAACTGTTGCCAAAAAATATAAATCAGAGCCTCCATACTTACATATCATCAAGTGACCTTTTTTTGGTTTTGTGGACATTAAGATTTTAAGACTTTAAGAAGATTAGATACTGAATCTAAATGAAATGTATTTAATTGAATTGCTGCCAGGTCTTCTGTTCAATGTAAGGAGATTATTGACCAAAATGCAAAAATTAAATCTGTTCTTGGGTGGATTTCTCCTTCAAAATTCAGCTTGAAAGTGTGCCATATCAATCACATTTATTCCAGAAAACTATGAATTCTTTTGGCAAGCCTCAAAAGTGTCCAGAACAGATTATGTGTCAAGTATTTTAGGGAAATATTCTTAAAATAATACACAAGACATCAAGTGTATTTTATTTAGACTGAATAGTGTAACCATAAAAATGAGCTTGAGCAAGGTAAAATACGGGTTATTGCAAACGTAAAGCTACTTTTATTTACTTTATTTACTGTGTCTATTTGACGAGTTGGTGGCAGCCTTGCACACAAATAAACTCTTTGTTGAGGAAAAACTTCATTTCCCATGGTCCCTTGTTCCACTCCGCAGTGATGTGGGGTGTGGTGGATGAATGACTGTGTGTGTGTGTGTGTGTGTGTGTGTGTGTGTGTGTGTCTTGCGTACAGGAGGAGAGAGAGCTCAGTCTCTCCGCACAGACCCTGACAGAGAGAGAGAGAGAGAGAGAGACGCAAATCCACTTTGGAGCATCTGTGAAGCGGAGGAACGGGAAGATGCAGACAGCGGTCTGTGGCGGATCTAACCCGGTGTTTAAAACCAAGGCGACATGAGCGCGACATCCAACTCGAATGTTTTTGTTACCGGTTCTTTGGGGGATTTTTCTTTCACCGAGTGAATCTGGACGTGTAGCGGTGACTGCAATGGAGCGTCGATCCAACGCGTGAGAGCTGCTGACCGTCTGTGTGTTCGCAGGCTAATATTACAGACAATAAGCAAAGGAAATTAGCCATTAGAAACAGTGGCATCCCGTTATTTCTATTGGTAATTATAGGAGTCTGTGTTACGAGGCACTGTAGGTATTTTCCTTTATGATACAACTAAGAGGCTATACTGAATGTGTTATTAATGATTTAAAAATCAATGGTTACACAAGTCACAGGCAGACAGGAGGTTATTCTGGCTTATTAAAGGCTCCATTCATTCAGCCTGTTTTCATGAACGTAATATAAATTCTTTTTGTTTGAAGATTCAGAGGGTAGTCATGTCAAAAAATAAGGGTAGTGAGTCTGTGAAGGTGGTAGTTCGATGCCGGCCTTTGAACCGGAAAGAGGAGTCCAATGGGCCTGCAGGGGGCATCGTGCAGATGGACCTGCGGCTTGGACAGGTGATCCTCCGAAACCCTCGTGCGTCGGCCAGCGAGCCCCAGAAAACATTCACATTCGATGCAGTTTACGATGCAAGCTCCAAACAACGAGACCTGTATGACGAGAGCGTTCGACCCCTGATAGACTCGGCACTGGCAGGGTTCAATGGTACCATATTTGCGTATGGACAAACCGGAACTGGGAAGACATACACCATGCAGGGTGTGTGGTTGGACCCGGAGAAACGGGGCGTGATTCCCAACGCTTTTGACCACATCTTCACGCACATCTCCCGCTCTCAGTCCGATAAGCAGTACCTGGTGCGGGCATCCTACCTCGAGATCTACCGGGAGGAGGTTCGGGACCTCCTCGATCCCAACCACGGCACCGCCAGAGCCCTGGAGCTTAGAGAGAGTCCAGACACCGGGGTGTATGTCCGAGATCTCACGTCATGTGTTTGCAAGAGCATCAAGGAGATCGAGGAGGTGATGAATGTGGGCAACCAGGCGAGGGCTGTTGGGGCAACAGACATGAACGAACACTCGTCCAGGTCCCATGCTTTGTTCTTGATCACGGTGGAGTGCAGCCAGCCGGGACCAGATGGGAGGAAACACATTCGAGTTGGACGCCTCAACCTGGTGGACCTTGCCGGCAGTGAGCGCCAAGCCAAGACCGGTGTCCAGGGAGACCGCCTGAAGGAAGCCGCCAAGATCAATCTTTCCCTGTCAGCGCTGGGGAACGTGATCTCAGCACTGGCAGATGGGCGCAGCGGGCATGTACCGTACCGGGACTCCAAGCTTACCCGGCTGTTGCAGGACTCTTTGGGCGGGAATGCAAAGACAGTCATGGTCGCCACCTTAGGCCCAGCCCCGCAGCACTACGAGGAAACCCTCACCACCCTCCGCTACGCCAACCGAGCCAAGAACATCCAGAACCAGCCGAGGGTCAACGAGGACCCCAAGGACGCCCTGCTGCGCGAGTTCCAGAGGGAGATCGCTCGCCTCCGGGCCCAGCTCAACCACAGGAAGTGGAGAAGCAAACAGAAGAAGGAGCAAGTGGAGGGCGAGGGCTGGGAGAGGGATGGGGATGAAGAGACGGAGGGCGAGGATGAGGTGGAGGTGGAGGTGGAGAAGGAGGCACAGGAGTACGTGAAGCTGGAGGAGCAGCGTCTGGAGAGGGAGAAGGAGGCCATCCGAGAGGATCAATTCCTGCTGGCCGAGGAAAAGCAGAGGCTGCTGGGCGAGAAGGAGAGGATGATGGGAGATCTGAGGAAGGAGCAGGAAGCCACCGAGCAGCTGACCGCCAAGTACAAGGTGAGAGCTTAAACCTGGGTCCATTATTGGGTTGGGTTTTTATTCTTTATTTATTTATTTCTTCCGTCCTTTCTTCCTCAAGTCATTCTAGACAAAAATACACAAAGGACAAAATATATTCAAAGAGTAGGACTTCAAACAGACATAACAAAGATGGATAAACAAGTTGGAAAGTGGGAGGAAAAGTGAAACTCCCATTCATTTCTCCATTGACATTGTCAGGTGACTCACAGTTGGAATTCGTCTATAGCTTCAATAGAAAAGCCGAACAGCTGCCACAGATTCTTTATTGAAAAGTCAAAGGTACAAGCTTGTGTACTTAAAAACTTTGAAGTAGTGGTTAACTTCATCTCCCAAGGTGCACATCTGCTGATTAATCCGCCAATCATTTTGATTGATAAACACCCATAACATGGTCCCAGAGCCGAAGGTAACATCTCCAGACGTTTTGTTTTGTTTGGTCACCAAAACCCAAAGATATTCAGTTCACTATCATAGAAGACAACAAAAAGACAAGCTGGAACCCAAAAATATATCAGTTAGGAATCAATTAATTGATTTATTGATTGATAACTGCAGCTCTACTTGGGATTTCTGGGTCAATTTTGTATGATTTCAGCAACTGTGGCTCAGTTCTCATTTAATCTTAACTTGGATGATTAATGGACACTGAGGTGAGATCGTTTCAAATATTGATATTGATTTTATGACACCTATCAAAGCCACCAATCACTGAAAAAGCACCATTAATAATCTACGAACATAAAATCTAATAATCCATATGACACTGGAGTAAAAAGACTAACTTCACCTCCATGTCCCTAATTAACCAGATCTTCACTGTTTCATCTCTCTCTCACACACAGACACACACATTGTACTCAGTTAAAAGGAGTCAGATTAAGGACGTGGTCCGTGGGATTATCACGTGTGATAATCTGATGAGCTGCTATTAAGTGACATTATGAACAGTAACCCTGGGAGCTTCATATCTAATTACACCTCAATGTGTGTGTGCGCTTGTGTGAGAGAGAGAGTGTGTGTTATATCCCAATGGATAATGACCTTTAATATCTGGAATATTTGGAAGTTTTTTTGTAGTTGTGGCCATCGTTTTTATCAGTTAGAATAACACCGTACTCTCTAGAGGTGAAATGATGAGTCAGTTAACCCTCTGGAGTCTCTCTGTTCATCAGTAAACATAACAAGCCTGTTTTATTAATACTCATGTAGAGACAAGCTGAGAAAACCAGTAGAAAGTGTTGATGCAGGGCTTTCACACAGTATCTCATTTCTGTCGACACCATTTGAAAACTGCTAATTAATATTTTGAGTGATTTACAGACATAAAGTCATTTTACCTGTAAATATTTTTCTTACATTTTCCTGCTGTATAAATACTGAAACAATATTTTTTACAACCTTGAACTGGTCTATAATAATATTTTCAGCGATTACCACCAGAGATTTGCAAGCACCTATGTTATTTAACTTGGATTTTAGGTTCCTGGCAGTTTATGCTTTGTTAAATTGACAAAAATAAGAAGTCAGGATAGCACGCATGTGGGGAAGGACAGTTTAAAAGGGGCTAAAGCCAAAAATGAATGCACAGAAAATCCAGCTATTACCAAAATAACCCTAACCCAGCAGGTTAATCGATTAGTCAGTTGACAGTCCTTCAGTTTCCATTCAAGTCTGACAAGCTCCACACCCCTGAGCTCGTCACACACACTTTCCATTAAAAAATTTGAAGCCTGCAGGGGTTTAAAGTGCCAAACATGAGCTGCCACAGTTGGGAGTCAGGCTGGGGACATTTGCTGCATTTCATTCCCCATCTCCTTCCCCTCATTCCTGTCAGCTCCCCACTGTCGCCACTTGATAACACAGATGACCGCGATGACTCATGAGGGGCTTTCTTAAACGTCAGAGAGCTTTTCTGGTGTCTCATACATCCAGACAAAGTCACTGTAGCTTAAAATGTCAGCTCTCTCTTCACCCAATCAAACACAGTCTGACCTGCATTAATTACTCGCTCTGATTCATGGGCATATCCAGTCAATAAGTCACCCGTGCAGAATGACTGCAGTCTATAATACTGGAGCTGCAGCCTGGACCGTCCCAACACGAGACAGTGCTGGGATCAGTTTACTGAGCTGCAGCAAACAGCCTGAGGCGTTAATGTGAGGAGGGAGAATATATTTACAGTGTCACTTCTGTAGGAACAACAGCAAGGCCAGTTGAGGGCTCCTGTTATCAGTTTGTGATGTTCTGGGTATTTTAAGAGCGATAAAATGTACTGTAAATTTTTTTGTGTGTCGTTAACAGCTCCCATAGTAGAGGTGTGAATTTGCTGCATTCAGCTGTGGGTGAGGATAAAGTCTGCGTAGGTGGAGAAAGCAATATCAACAGTGTTGAGAGTGGTGTAATAACTTAGAGTTATTACAGAAAAGGTTACAGTTATCCTCATGTCTCAAAACACAATATGTATTATGGCTGAATCATGGTCTATTGCAGCTGTTTTCAGAGAACAAATTGATCTGTTTGCCTCTTCTACAACGGCAACATGGTTGAGATCAGTATCATGGTATTGATAGGGGTATTTTCTGATACTGACAAAATGACAAATATGTGAAAAATTTAGAATATAAAAGAATTAAACTGATGTTCAAAGCATAGTTCATCTATGAAGTTCATAGCTGCTTTTTCGTGATCTCACCTTCACATCGATGTCATAATTTGAGCAGTTATCAATAGGGAAAGAAGACAAAAAATATATTTATTGTCTTATTTAACATGTTTATTGTTTCTTTTATGTTTTGTGAATATTTAGACAAATGAGCAACATTTATAACAGAATGAAATCAAACCAAATCGTCGTGTTAAACTGAGTAACACTTGGTTAAACAGGTTAAAAAGAATCAGTCTTGAAGCTAAATGAACATCTGTACTTGCGCTTAACCAGCTAAAAAATCAATTAAAAGAGAATTCTAGTACTTTTTCAGGGCTAAATCTTTTCTGTACATGCAGGACTTTGACATTAGATACCTGCTCCCCATGTCTATTTTTGTATTTAGTTGAGAACAATCTATTTCTCCTCAATTTTCAAGAAGAACAATTACATTAAACAGTACAAAATAGCTATTTGTGCTCAGAAATCCAGGTTATAAGGTCTGAAATTGATGACAGCAAAAGCTAGGATCCAGAGTTGCTTATTTATTTTATTTAGTAAATGTACTCATCAGCACACGCTCAAAACAAAAGAGCTAAATCACAAAAATTGGCAAAAAAAATGACAGAGTGCTTATGCTGCACTTGTGCCCACCTCCTCTTGTTACGAGCAAAGTAAGCACATGTTAATTTTTTTGCTTCATCTCTCGGTTGTGGTGTTTTCTCTTTGTCAGTGAAGGTATGAGGTCTGGGGAAAGTCCCCGGAGACAGAGCTAATGTACAGTGTATCTCGATGCCCTTCAGTCTGAGTGCTTTCACATACATTTCTGTGCGAGGCTCCTCATATTTCCTCCCATCACGTTTGTCCTCCGCAGCACTGTGGGCGCTGACGCTGTTTTGTGCTAGACGTCTAAAATCTTCTGTGATCGCACGTCGTGGCTCAGAGGGTCTCGTTGTTTGATGCTGACTGGGTGGCTGCTGAGTGATGAGAATCAGAAAAAAATGCTCTCTCCCCCTGAGGAGGAAGATGATTAAGGACAAGAAGCATTTCCTGCCTGTGATGCATCAGCTTGTTGCTGTTGGTTTAAAGGAAACCTGGGTAACCTCAAAGCGCTGTTTGTCATGCAAGATAACAGATTAATTTTGTCCAAGATAAAATTCTGGTGATATTTTGTACTTTGGGGGGGGAAGTCTACGCAACCAAAGCCTGATGTATCTAATTCCTCTGTGCCATAGAGCTCCTTTGTTAAGCACATCAGTGAGCCACAGTAAACATGTAATTCCCACATACGTCCTGCTGTTGTAAATACACACTAGAGCACTAAATGTGCATCTATTCACTGCTGAAAATATGCCCCTACAAGTTCACTGTTTACTCCTGTTTAGATCATGTAGTGTCCGTCCATAACATTCTCCTGAAAATGATATCTCTGTGATGAACTGATCTGATTTTGGTGGTCAAAGGTCAAGGTTACTGTGTCCTCATGTCTGTCCCATTCTTGCGAATGTCATCACATCTGGCACAAATGTCCAAGAGTCAAGATGTGACTGGACATTTTTGACCATAACTCAACATTTCATCCACTAATTATGACAAACTTTAACACAAATGTGCAGTTGGATAAAATGTCTACATTTTATATCCAAAAAGTCAAAGGTCAGCTTCAGATGGCCATTATTCTACACCTTAATCGGACAGAACAGGAGATTGCGACCATTTTACCTACAACTTGATGGGTTGGCAGAGGCAAACAACCGAGAGGCGGTGATACTAATTAAAGATTTACGTCTTCATTAGGAACCAGTGCTGAGTGCAGAGGCCTTAACAAATGAACCGAGCACATTATGGTGAGGGTGGTAAAGCGGATGAAGCGACTGATGGAAAGACTCCAAATCAACCACTACAGACTGAAGGCATTGATCAGGATGTTGGAGGATTAATGCAAAGATCTTCCTCTAAAAACAGCTTTAGCTGAAAGTCTGTCAGCAGAACTTTTGTCTGCAACTATTTGATAACCAGTCATGTGTTTAAGTAAACATCTGCTGATTTCAGCTTTAACACTGGGTGAATTTCCTGCTCGTCTTCGTTTTATTCTCACAGTATTTGAGGTGTTTGACTGTTGGTTATTCAAAACAAGAAATTTTGCTCTGCAGTTTTTGTTATTTTCTGAGGTTTAATGGACAAAACTGCTAATCACTTCCTCAGGAAAATAATTGACAGATTAAACCACAGTGAAAATATAATCACAGAAGTTATGGATCTATTTCTTGTACTCTTGTATAATTTGGATTGACGTCAAATCAGTTTATACTGTCATTAATCTCCTCAACATAAAACACTGTGTAATTAATAATTTTGATTTTTTTAACCTATGTTTTAGGGCCATAAAAATCTTTGTACATCAAAATTTCCTGTTTTAATCAGTTGATTTTCTGAGGGTAATAATTTGCCAGTTAATTGATTTTCTTTCAGCTATTAAAAAAAGGAGTTTATCATGTAACTACCTTGTTTGTTTCTACAAAACCACTGGTTTTCTCACCATGTCAGTGAATACCAAACTGCATAGAAGAGCAGAAGATAAGATATGAAAATGATAAAAATATTGAAAATAAATTGCAAAAATGATTATAATATAAATCGAATAGAGTTGAATAGTCCATGACAGTTATTTAAATGTGGACAAAAACAATAAACACCCAGAGGGCTTGTTGATTATATAACAAACAAATTCAGTTTTTAAAGACAAACAGAATCACTATTATGATCTCACTCTCTCCAGTTTAGAAGACCCCAGCCTAGCTGTCCTCTGATTGGCTGGCACTGATATTAACCCACCAATCACGGAATGTTGCCCGAAGGTTCCATTTTTCCTCTTTGCTCTCCTGACCAATGAGAGAGAGGTTGCTAGGCAAGAGAGTCAGAATTAGAGAGAGAGAGAGAGAGAGAGAGAGTGAAGGAGGTTCTGGCTGGAAACATGAGTGGAAATAAGCTCAAAAATAACAAATTATAGATAATATCAGAGTGAAAATCAATCCTGACACACACAAACACACACAGACACACAACAAATGTAAGTAGGTCAGAAACCAGCCTTGTGAAGCTGCGTTGGATCAGGTGGTGTTTCTGCAGGGTGCTGTTAGCTAACTGGCCTCCAAGGTACAGCGCTCCATCTGTGTATTGTGCTGTAATGCATGGTGCAACTGTTCCATAGCTGTTGCCTGCTCGGCTGGAGGTGCCACCAGCTTTAATTTACACTGGAAAAATATCACGTCTGGCGTCCTGTTGGCCTTTGCGGGTCATTTGTTCACAGCGTCACAGGTTCAGATCGAAAGTGCGTGTCAGGTCCTTGTTTTTGTCATTTCTCCTTTGTTGTAATGTGTGAAAAAGCTGAGATAGATTTAGACAGTGAGGCTGTACTAAGCAGGGAAAACAGGCTGGTGGGATGTGAGCTTGGCGTCAAAAACATCCTGCTACACAGGAGCTAAATGTAAATGTGTGTTTTTAGGGGACTCAGTGTCATTTTATTTCAAAAATCAATCTATAACGTGACAGAATTAGACTGACATAAAGATATGATAACACATATTCTGAGTCCTTTAATACTGGGTATCTGCTGATACCAGATTGAATCTGATAATTCACTTAAACTTGGATTAAATATTTAATTGACACATTGAAATAACAGCTGTAGCTACTAAATCTGACACACCTCACTTTTCACCACATTTGAAGATCCTGATTCAAAACCTGACAAGGATAAATTATTGATATGAGTCCTCTTGAATTTGATGTGACATGATCTGCTGCTGATAAGACGTCTCGCTCTGTCGGAGTTTTAGGAACTACAAAAACACTTTGAGGTTGCACAGTGGTGTGACAGAGTAGAGGTTCTTCACTCACAAACAATCTTTGGCTGAGTACAGACACTGGGATATCTCTAATTCTGAGAAGTTAATCGCTGAAAAAATGCAACTTTATGTCATGAAAACAGTTATTCATTCTCTGGAACTCAGGAACAGCTGGAAAGAATTTCTTCAACTTTGGCACAAACATTCACTTGGACTCAAGCATGAACTGATTGGAATTTGATGGTTAAAGGTCAAAGGTCAAGGCAACTGTGACCTCATAAAACACGTTTTTTGGCCATAATTCAAGACACTAATTATGACAAAATTTTACACACATGTCTAATAGGGTAAAATAATGAAGTGATGATATTAAATATCCAAAAGGTCAAAGGCATAATGTGTTTCCTACTACTGTGATTTATCAAATATTCCATCCAGCTGCTGTATATTCAGTGTATGATTCTGAGGCCTTGTTAGCTCACTGGAAGATAATGGCATAGCAGGCGTTATTGAAAATGAGGATGGACATTTTTCATTTATATTTAATAACCAACGACTTTGTAATCGCCATCCTATCACAACATAAAGTGCTGTCGTTTCCTGATTTACTTTGTGGACTTTAAGCAATTTAAAAGCATGTCCTGTCAGCCTCTCTAGTTTCCATAGAAGAACTCACACATTTTTAAATGTTCCAGTAACCTTCAATTGTATATGTTAGGTGGTTAGTTGGTTGATTGGTTATGTGGTTGGTTGGATGGTTGGTTTGTCAGCTGGTTGGTTGGTTAGTTGGGTAATTGGTTGGTTGGTTAGTTAGTTGGTTGATTGGTTATTTGGATGGTTGGATGGTTTGTTGGTTGGTTGGTTGGTTTGTCAGTTGGTTAGTTGGTTGGTTGGTTTGTCGGTTGGTTGGTTGGTTGGTTTGTCGGTTGGTTGGTCAGTTGGTTGGTTGGTTTGTCAGTTGGTTGGTTGGTTTGTCAGTTGGTTAGTTGGTTGGTTGGTTTGTCGGTTGGTTGGTTGGTTTGTCGGTTGGTTGGTTGGTTGGTTGGTTGGTCAGTTGGTTGGTTGGTTGGTCAGTTGGTTGGTTGGTTTGTCAGTTGGTTGGTTGGTTGGTTTGTCAGTTGGAGAGGGCAGTCAGAGATCTCCACTCTTCTCTATCCTACAATGCAGCGGTTCTCTTTATAACATTGGCTCTTCCCCTCTTTGTTGCCCTGGAGGATGATCTTGGCCAGAGAGTCTTGCCAGTTAACATGGCCGAACCACTCGAGCTTTGCATTGCATCACGACAGCAAGAAGTGGTTGTTGCTGGCTTGCAACAGCGTCGATTTTCTGCTTAACATACTCAATCCTCTGAATCCATCGGTCTCTGCGTTCAGCGTCCAGCTCTCACATTTGTACAAGAGAATGGAGATCACCATCGACTTGATCTTAACTTAGAGGTTGATGTTGCTGCTTCTCCAGATGATGATGTGTTTCATCGTGGCAGATGAAGCCATGTTTTGATCTCTTATTGTACATGCCCTCCACCAGTAATTTTCCTTTTTCTGTACATATCAATCTTTACACTCCAGTTTTTGTTCTTTTAACTTTGGCATAAACACTTAAATGGAGTTAGTGTATCTTTTGATAGTGTTTGTGTTGTTATGAAACAGGTACCAGTGCAGTGGTTGTTGAGAGTTTCATGCCGAGCAGCAGCTTCTCATAAGGAGGCTGCTGTGTCCGACCCTGTGGACTATTCTTAGATCCACTTTTCTGGGTCAAAATTGTACTGCCTTCCTTCTTCTTCTTATGTTAGAGATGTCTTTCTCTTTCTGCTTGTCTTATTTAATGTTTATGTATGTCCTGAAAGATGACTTAAAATGTGTTAAAGCTGGCTGAACTGAAGACTCTAAAACGCCTTTATTTTTGTATAAGAATGAACTCACATCAAGGTTGTGTTCTGTTTTTATTCTGGATGCTATTAAACATCTTTTGACAAACAATCTCACCATAAGGTCCATGTGGCTCCTCTGGAGCTTTCAGTTGTTTCACATGATCTTCAGATTTCCAGTCTTTGAGCACTTTAAGGGTTTCTCATCTGTGTTGGTTTAAAAGCTGGGGATAATTTTCAACCTTGAAATCAGATAACTGGGCTGAAATCTCCAGAACAGCTGCTCAATGGACCTCATTGAACTGCTGTTTCTGAAGCCGAGTGTGAACTTAAACCTCATTAAACATAACAATCAAACTTAAAGAATCGCTGCTTTATGTGTCTCAGTCCCTCATTCCTTTCTCCTTTAAAGCATCTGCTGTTAATCGATTTATTACAGGGGTTATTAAGCAAGGCAATTGTCCTTGGATGTTTTCTGTGATTCTACTTTCCCTCAATTTGCCTTGTGTACCACTTCATTTAGTATGTTTTCTGCTTTTCCAAGAATACCTTCTCATGACCTCCCCAGAGAAGCACCATGTTAAATAGGTCAACTTCATGCATCTTCAATTAAAACTGAATTTAGTGTAGAAATGTTACTGCAAATACTTGGACGCTTAATCTGTGGGAGCAGGAAAATTATATTAAGACAGACCACTCTCGAGAGTGTGACTCTGATAAACTGCGACTAAGAATAAAATAACTCTTCCATGGCAAGCTGCCCAGATAAAGTCTGTGTTGGGAAACACTGGGCTGTTTCTCTCCAATGCTTCTGATCTTTTTCTTTTGTAAGGAGCATAAAATAGATGTTGCCTTGTTAACACTGAGGCAGGATGGTAATTGAATCTTTCAGATGAAAAACAAATATGTGCTGTGTGCTTACAGTTTCACATATAATCTGAAGTATGGCTGATTTTTACCACTAATACATCCTCCAGTCTTCACTGTCTTTTGTTATCAGAGGAAAACAACACTGACTGTGCATTAAGGTTTTTCCTACATCCTGCCAGCTGAAGTTCAGCCAATCAGAGCCCATGGTCAACAACAATGTCCACTGCCTCATAGGGAAAATTCAGCCAAACACACACACACACACAGGCATAGATGTGCACATACATGCATGGCTTTATGGGTAGAATATCTGTTTCCTGTTTATATAGCTGCCTTCCTGTCTAATTAGAGGAGAAAAAAGCCTGGACAGAACAGAGAGATGGAGGGAGAGGTATGTGTGTGTGTGTGTGTGTGTGTGCGTGTGTGTGCGTAAGAGACTCACTGATAAACAGAAAAGAGTCCATCGCTGCTCTCCATCTTTCAGCATGAAGGGCTGCATCGCTGAAATATTGATGAATTAACTCTGTGTGTGTCTGTGTTTTCTTCGTATGTGTGTGCATGTGTGTGTGTGTGTTTTTAAGTTATAGGATCAGTGGAGAAACAACAACTCGTACAAACACAGAAGGTCAGAAAAGGTTCTGCATGTGAACATAAAATATTAAATATATGTTTATCTTACAAGACACCAAAAGTGAAAATGTTTTTTTTTTTTAGATGGATGTGAGATGTAATATTTTGCTAATGTAACCGCCCTACCCTCATTAAATATACAAAACATTTATCAACACATATGAATAATTAATTTAACTACTATTATACAAGCTGTGTAAAGATGAATTTGGCTAAAACAAACCTTCAAAGGCTTCTTGTTTTCATCTTCAAAGAATAGTTTGATAATTTGCAAAATGCTCTCTCAGTTAGCTTAGCTTAGCATAAAGACTGGAAACATTGGGAAACAGGTAGCCTGGCTCTGTCCAGAGGTAAAAAATATCCATCTACCAGCGTCTCTAAAGCTCACTGATTAACAGGTTATATCTTGTTCGTCTAATTTGTACAAAAACAGAGGTGTAAAACCTACATGTTGTCATCTTACAGCTGTTTACAGTCTCTATGCTTCATATTTACCAGATTTAATGGTAACTAGCTCTGCAAGAATCCAAACAGGTTGAGAATATTTCTCAAAATATTGAGCTAGTGCATCAAACGTGAGGCAATGTTAATCAAATTCTGCTGCTAAACAAAATATGCTTTACAAAAACAGCTTTTAATTCTATATCTATTTTCTAGATTATGCTACTCAAAAAAAATTTACACACCTGATAGATGCACTCTTTGACTTTATGCTTTGAGGAAAATAGTACTCTGACAAGCATGTCTGTGCATTTTGCCAGGATATGATAAATCATTTGGATGCATAAACAGGAAAATAAGTCATGATACAATAGTCTTATTTCATTTTACAGGATAAAAGGATGTTTTCCAGGTTGATCAGCTGATTGCTCGTCACTCACTGGATCTCCCTCATGTGTTTTCGTTAGATGAATGACACTGAGTGAATGGTAATGAGATTTTAAGCTTTCAGTTGCGGCTCCTTAAGTGCCTCTTGCACCAACCAGGACTGATGTGAAACAGATTCTCTGAGACGTCCTGACCTTTGTTCACTCTCCTCTCTCATGCTCTGCGTCTCCTGTCTTTTCCTTTTCACTTCTCCCTCTCTTCCTCTTGTGTTTCTGTCTCTTCCTGGCAAGCTCTCTGTCTCTCCCCGCCGCATGCACGAGACCCGTTGTCGTCACATCGTATTTATAGCCCCCCGCTCGCTCCCAGCAGGCCCCAGGCCTCGCTGTGATTGGCTAGGCCGATCACGGACGAGCCAGCTCAATATGCAGCTCTTCACCATTCTCCTCATTTTCCCATCAGGGAATGAATCAGTCACAGCCAAAAGAATTTGAGCACGCACTTATGGGCAGATTATACATCCACGCACACATATGCAGGCTGGCACTCGCACACATGCACTCACAAGCTCCAGGAAAAACTCTAATGTATTTATAAATGCTTCAGTGTTTTCTGTTTCTCCTTCTAGTAGTCAAGTCCACAGCTCAGAAGAAGTTACTACTAAAATCTGTGTCACCGGACTAGATGCGATTATATAACATTTATTAGATTATAATGTTTATTCACTGTAACTCACCCACACACGGTCGGCACTGGTGGAATGTAACTAAGTAGATTTACTTAAGTACAAATTTGAGGCACTTGACTATTTTCTTTTCATGTCACTTTATGCTTCCATTCCTCTTTAATTTATAGGGAAATCTTATTTTACTTCACTATAATTATTTTACATCTTTTTCCAACCAGTCACTTGTAGGAAAGCTGGTCAGTCTCCCCTTCACTTCCTGAGTTAATGGCTAGAAAAGTGTTTTTGCATTACATTATGATGTCACAGTGAAGCTGACCTTTGACTTTTTGCTTTAAAAAATGTCCTCACTTCATTATTTTATACTATTAAACATTTCTATTGAACAATTTTGTCGTAATCAGCGTATGAATTCTTGAGTTATGGCCAAAAACGTGTTTTGTGAGGTCACAGTGACCTTTGACCTTTGGCCTTAAACCACCAAAATCTGGTCTGTTCATTCTTGAGTCCAAAGTGGACGTTTGTGCTAAATTTGAAGAAATTCCCTCAAAGCATTCCTGAGATATTGCGTTCACAAGAAAAGACAAGACAAAAATATATCAGTCAGCACTGATAAATGCTCTCACATGTCACTGGTTATAAAAATAGGAGTTAAAAGTTTTGCTTGTTTGTTGTTTTTTGGTTGAAGAACCCCTGACTTCTGTCCTCTCTTGTGCACAGCAACAAACCCAAGTGGCAAAGCTTACTTTGTCCAGTCTCTCTGCGTAATAAAAATAACATTTAAAATGATTAAGAAACCATCTTTTTAAGGCCACGATACCAAGTGAGATTATTCTGTTCTTCTGCAGTGGGATAAAGAAATGTTTTGGCCCATCAAGCTCATTAAAATGAAACTTTAAACTGAAATTTCCTCGTCTTTAATCTTTAATGTGAAAAGTAGTTCAGAATCAAAATTATAAGCATCTGAAAGCTGTGGGACATCCAGGCCTGAAAATGAATGAGCTGCAGATAGAGGAGGTTATAGAGTTATAATGACATGGTGGACAAATTTAATTTTGCTGTGGCCTTTAGAGACATCAGACATCCTGTCTGCTTCTGTGTGTGTGTGTGTGTGTGTGTGTGTGTGTGTAATGACTCGGATGACAACCGAGTCGTCTCTCATGTGATTGAAGGTCATTTGGTCTCTTCACTGAGTCATCGCTCCCCCCTCCTCTTCCTCCTCCTCGTCCTCCGACTCTCATCTTCTTTTTATCTTCACCTCTGTTACACCAGCTCGGATGTGAAAGATGTTGATCTGAGCATTAAAAACATTAACCCCAGTTTGCTCTGCCAGTTGGAATTTTTTCTGTTTTGAACATAAAATGTAAAAATCTGGTGTCTGGATTTCCTGTTTATCTTTTTTACCTCTTAATTTGCCCAAGATTCAAAACTCCAATTAGAAATCAACCATGGGAACTCATGACCACTGATATGCTGTGGGTTTTATAGGCTGTTTGCTGCTACATCTTTGTGTTTCTGTTGTCAGGCCTTTTTCTGTGCTGCCCAAAAATAAGGAACATAGCTAGCTAAGGGCGTCTATTTTCACCTTAGCTAGGGCAAAGATAGCTAACTTTATTCACATTAGCTGGGCAGCACAGAAAAGGGCAACCAAAATATGATGATGTTGGCTCATAGCAAGAAACATCCTATAAAACCCACATCTTATATCAGGGCTTTTTACCAGCGGGTTAACGTTAGCCAGCTAACCTAGCTAACGTTAGCACCCGCTGACATCAAACTACACTTTTCTTTATTCATTTAAAACTAATCAAACTGCAACCATTTCCTCTTCTCTTTCTCATCTCAAGGAAAGCATTATTTTGACAACTAATTAGGTTTTTCTGGACTCAGATCTGTTCTCAGCACTGTAGGTTGTTAAAAACAAGAAAGCCTAAGTTGGACCGGAACAGTATTTCCGTCGGTCTTGACGTTAGACTTAACAAGCGGATGTTCATTTCTTTCCAAATAATCAACTTAAATGTCACATTAAGTCAATCAAAGGATCAAATTTGTAGACTATACATTACAAAATTTAAATACTTCAAGCTAGTTTAAACTAACAGGATTACATCAAAGCTCAGCTGGTGCTTATTAGCTTAAGCTTCTTGTATTTATCTGTACTTGTAGCTTAAATGAAGATCAGGTTGTTCCACAGTGTTCACATACTTTTAATTGTCACTGTATCTAAACAGTACATCGGGTGGGGTGGGGGGCATGAGATGGATGCATGAGAGAGAAAATCCCTGACATGAATCAGCCCTTTAATGAAGCTGAAAGAATAAAAAACACAAAGAGCAGCAAACCAGGCAGTCGCACACACACACACACACACACACACACACTCCGTACACAAAGACAGCCTGAAAACAAAGAGGCTTTCTGTAAAGACCTGCTGCAGACGCATCCTCTCTGAAGGACTCCACTGTACTCTCTGCATCAGTTTGAGTGTGTGTGTGTGTGTGTTTTTGTGTTCGCTCATACAATCAAGTGGACAGTGTGTTATGTGCATGTAACAGTGAATGTATAGGCTTCATACACACATGCACACACACACTGTCTTTTTGTATAAAGTCCTGAGACTGGAATGTGTCCAGTATACAATGGCCATGGCCCCTGTTTGCCCTCCTCGGGCCTCCCTATCTTTTCTCTTTTCTCTCTCCTCCTCTTTACATTTCTTCCTCTGTTTTCCTTCTCTTGTGTTCCTACATTCATTTTAGATTTCCGCCCTCAGGACAGAGATCATTTGTTCGTTGTCAGATAAAGGCAGAGCAACATGAGTGTGAATCAAGACTTCAGCCTCCAGGCATTTAATCTCCACAGTAACCAGAGACGCTGTAACCAGGGGCGTGTAATTATAATGAGTCCTTCATCAGAGTTAACACACATATGCAATGAAATCTGCACCTTTGATTTTTCTCTTAGGTAGAAATTTACTTGACGTTAAAACCTTCTTGGGTCCTGAGTCAAAGCCCCGTTCAGTTTTTGTGTATAAACCCTGGACCCATGTGTAAATGTGCAGGCTCAGGGTTTAGAAATCTGTGTGCACAGTTTATAAGCCGTGCTCTCGGATCCAGATCTCAAATGACGTGGTTTGCAAGTGAAACCCTCAGTAAATACAATGAAAGCTGTGCAACATAGAACGAAATGTACCTGCCTTTCTTAAAACCTTGGCGTGTGCATGCTGTAAATTGTTCCTCACGTCAAGTAACGTATAAAGATGATGTTTGACGATTTTGGACAGTCAGGGAAAGTTCATAGTGACTTCAGACGCAGTTTGTTTATTTTACATTTTACCAAAATCATGATCTTTCTCTAACCTTAGCCAAAGTGATTCTTTTGGCTTCAAGACAAATTGAGAATTAATTAATTCACACAATGACGATACTTGACTGGATGAGCCAAGGATCGAACCACTGACCCTCCGATTAGTGGGCGACCATCTCTACCTTCCTGAGCCACAGCTGCTCAAGATCATGGTTTGGGTTAAAACACTAAAATGTCATTAACGGCACAAAAATGTGACATCAAAATGTCCTGTTACTGGTCTCAAACAGTGCTCTCCTGCTTCTTGTCAAACACCCTCCTCCTCCTAATAAGCAAAACAGTCACTGTATGAAATGAAAAGAAAGTCATGTGTCATCTGCAAAATGTCACATAGGAATAGGAAGGATTGGTGCAGTCTGTCAGCTTCATCATTCCTCTGAAACACAGGCAACAAGGAAACAATGACCCACCACAGCAGGATGTGATTGTGTCTGTCAAAACCAGTAAAAGCTTCAGAATCAGTCACACCAGCTGCAGAAAGGTGGTTTGAAAACATTGTTGGTAATAAACCTCCATAAAGAGAGAGGAGATGTTTTCTTTAGGAGGAGACAGTGTGGGTGGTCATGCTGTTGTTGTTTACAGACGGCAGAGCTGGAGTAGCAGGTGGGAATATCTGACAGCTCGTATTTCATCTGTGATCCTCGCACTGTGAGTTTGTCAGACAAACACAAAGAAAAACTTTGAAAAAATCAACCTGAGAAATGACAACCGGTGACAGTAAATGTTCTTCAAACAGCCTCACAGACACGACTGCTCACTTAAGTTCACAGGCAGCAGCATTTGTCTGTGTTGTGTAACTTACTACTAAGTCAGCGGCAGGAAACTTTGAAAATATGAAGAATTATAAGCAGAGTTTGGTGTGTTTGTTGCAATGACAGTACTTCCTGCTGCAGAAGCTGGGGATCCATGGGTAACACACACCGTTCAGCCATGTTTGACTTGATGCAACCAGCATTTAAAGTTAGATAATGTTTCTTTAAATCAACAGTAAATTCAAGGACGTCTGGAGGAGTTTATGTTGTACAATCACAGACAAATTAAAGTAAAATAACGGGATGTAGTGTCTCTTCTCCAGGAGTATATTTCGTAGGAGGAGTAGAGTTGTGTTTTACATTCAAAAGAATGACTGATGTTGTTTTATTCCTCTGAAAATGCAGATTGCAGTGATGTAACCAGCCTGGTTTTCAGACTGATTCATGTCCAAGGTCTGACACAGTCCAGAGTTTCAGCAGAGCTCAGCTGGTTGTGGCATGGTGTCATCATGTCGCTGTTAAGCTGCCCACTTCCAGCTCCATCTGCCTCATCAGCACAAAGTGTAGACTGACTGCAGCAGCTCCAACACACACTCTGACACACACAAACACACACAGATAAACACACAAAGACTCAACTGTTAGATGAACTTTCTTTGACCTCAAGAAAGACACTCAGTCCTCACCCTTCACACACACTCCTGGTTTTATTTCTGTCTGTTACTAATTCCAGCCACAGTAATGTATGTGTCAGCCATCTTTGATGATGAGTGAGCAGGTAGAAGGTGACTGTGTTGGTCATTAACGCTTCAGCTTTTATTTTATTGTTGATGTTTTTTCAGGCGATGGAGAGCAAGCTGCTGGTCGGTGGGAAGAACATCATAGATCACACCAACGAGCAGCAGAAGATGCTGGAGATGAAACGGCAGGAGATCGCTGAGCAGGTAAAGTTTTGTGTTTTCCAGTCCCATGTAAAGCGATATAAATGCAAAGGCAAAATGCACCAATTTAAATTGCTTTATCTGTTCTTTAATCTGATAAAGTTTGATGGAGGTGATGGAGTTTATAGGTTTAAATACCTGAAAAAGAAATCACACACAAAAAGCATGATACAGCTGCACACTGGGGCTACAATAAGCCTGAATTTAAATTAGTACCATCAATTTAAACATGTTTGGCAGCTGAGTAAATGCTTTTCTGCAATATTTTATTTAATATTTGTGTGGATCTCCTGCAGCAGGAGGCTTTGAAAAATTCAGCAGAAGAAATGCAATATGACTGCAATGAACTGCAACGTGATGCTGATGAACAGAGAGGTGACATTTTAATATTGATGCTCTCAGAGTCGGAGTGAGAGGGAGATGCAGCAGCAGATGTTGGTCCAGGACGAGGAGACGCTGGAGCTGAGAGAGACTTTCACCTCTCTGCAGCAGGAGGTGGAGGCCAAGACCAAGAAACTCAAGAAGGTAAAGTACTGAGGGATACATGCAGAAAAGATCACATGCATAAGAACATTTTTTACATGCACACACACATACACCTTTCTTTTTTTGTTCCTAATGTGAGTATATCCCTCTTTACCCCCTGAACCCTTTGACCTGGATCCTAATGACCCCCCTGCCTCCGTCTGGACACACACTTAAATCTCAGTACCTCAAGGTTTGTCCTGCCGTCCCCTCCTCTCCTCCTGGACCTGTCCCTCCCTTCCTCCCTCCTTCCCTCACTCTCTGTCCACGCTTTCCACGCTAACCTCGTCAATCTGTTCTCCCTCGCTGGTCAAATTGCCCGGGATCTCCCAGTATCTCACGCCTAAATCAACACTCCTTGCTTTTCTCTTCTCACCTCCCAATCCGTTGCAGGACTAACCTCAGACAACCCGCTGTGTTTGAATGTGGATGACAATGTGACTAATGATCCTGTGTTGATTATTTTGTTGCTCCCCTGACGCTCTAACACAACACGTGTGGCTTTCACCCCCTCTCCCACTGCATGGTGTCGTCACTCTGAGGAAATGAAACGTCGAGGTTTTCACACTGTGCATTTAAAGCTCAGGCTGTGACGCTCAGAGACCAGACAACCTTTTAGTTTTAGGTGGTCAACGAGCCTCTTGGCTGAGGAAAATCTTGTGATTTGTGGTAATGAAAAGCCAATCAGATCTCTGCACGTCCTTGTCTCCCTTTAAAATTAATTGAATTTCATGAGCCTGAGAGGTTGATAAGAGCTATTGAGTGCTGTTTAAGCTGGATTTATAGTGGTGCATTAAAGAGTCGCAGCACAGCTACAAGCAGGGTTGCCAACTCTTTGGTTTTTGGCACGAGACACCTACATCAAATCCACCAGGACACTGTTGGTGTTCGCTCCTGTTGGTTTCTGATACTGAAGACAACACTGAACAGGTTGAAGAAAAGCCGTTACACTGCAAAAACACTGCTTGCCACACTCACCGCCTCGTTCGCAGTGAATAAAAGAACGTAAACGCTATTGCACAGATATCTGAGGCAAACATCAAAGCTTTCACGCCACTAAAAATATGGCTGCAACCAGCTGTGGTCGGGCTTCAGCTCCTGTATATGTGCAGCCTGAGTATTTTACATTTTCAACATGCTTTATTCCTGTCGTTCTGTATGTGAAAAGACCTTTATTTTGAAATGCTGATTGTAAGCGTTTTTAGATAATAAATCCAATTCTGAGTGACAGTTTTTTGTATTCTAAAAACAGGTCAGGCAGCTTCTTACTGACATTTTCATCTAAAGCTTGTTCAAATTCAACCTGTGTGAAAATTTATTTGAACGGCAGCGTCATGTTTTTAAGGCCAGACCGGATCTAAAGTCAGGATTAACCTACTTGTGTGAAGCCCGTACAGTTAGGGTGAAGTCAAAGAATGAACAGTGTGAAAGCTCAGGAGCGCTGGAGGAGGAGGAGAAGAGGAGGAGGAGGAATGAGCTGGAAGGAGGGGAGGGAATGGCGGCCATGTTGCCCCGTGCTTCTGTTGGCTGCACATTTTCTCCAGACACCAGTGCCTCCAGTGCTGTTGCTATGGGCAACCAAGCTGCAGCGAAGTTGGGAGACCAGTTCATTAGCGACTGCTCTGCTCTCTCTCCCTCCCTCCTCACCCTCTTCTCTCTGTTTGTCTCTCTCTCTTTCCTCCCTAGCTTTACGCCAAGCTCCAGTGCATCAAAGCGGAGATCCAGGACGTGAACGACGAGCACGTGAGGAGCCGACAGGAGCTGGAACAAACTCAGAACGAGCTCACCAGAGAGCTCAAGTTCAAGTGAGTCGAACTAGCATCCAGAGGAGTCAGCAGAATCAGCAAATATGCTCTGATGGTTCAGCAAACACAGCACACACTCAGATTAGATACACACTGATTCGTTGGTATTTCACTTTTTATATGCTGAATGAATCTGCGAACAAGCACAAACTGAAAACTTCAACATCAGACATTTTTTACAGTATTTTGAGTCCTGATTTTAGCCTGAATAAGCTTCACTGATCAGTGTCACCCTGCATGGAGGCCTGAGAGGCAAAACCCAGGGCAGCAAAGTCCTGCAAAGCTCTCACTCTCACTCATGAAGGTCAGCGTTGCTGTGAGAGCATGCACAGTGAAAACTGAGGGCGAAATAATAATAATGATAATGAAAACAACTGTTACAAAGTGCTTCACAAGAAAGGACAAATAAAACAAAGCAGATTCTCAGTCATCCAGGTCATAGTTGAAGGCAAGTGGGCAACAAATAAAATGATACATAAAACATTTGAAATTACTTACTAACACATAAAATAACAGATGGAATAGTCATTATAATAATGAAAATAATGGTTTCCAGTCTAAGTTCCTCACATTTTTCTTCTCTTATCTAAACTCTGGTGATGATGCAAAAAATAAAACTAAAAAAGTGAAGAGAAAGTGTAAAAAAAAAATGGGGAAAAAACTCATCACACAAGCTTAACCAGGTATAAACTCCCTGATTATGATATGACCACCTCAGACTGAACCTGTGTGTTGATGTGTGTTGTGTGCGTGCAGGTATCTGATCATAGAGAACTTCATTCCTCCAGAGGAGAAGAATAAGATCATGAACCGGCTGACCTTTGACCCTGAGGAGGACCAGTGGAAGTTTCAGCCTCTTGTTCCTGCTGAGAGGTCGGTTGGATGTTTGGGGTCTCTGTGTTCGATCAGTGGACTCAATGAGCTCAAAATGTGGTGGATCTGGGTCAAAGGTCATGACCTTTTGACTGAGAAACTGAGATTTTGATATGAAATGACATTTTCCTCATTGATTTCTAATTGATTTTTTGGTCTCTCATTGATCCTCTTCCTCTCCTCAGTAAATCCTCTCAGATGAAGAAAAGGCCGACATCTGCGGTCGGATACAAGCGACCCATCAGCCAGTACGCCAGGGTTGCCATAGCGATGGGAGCCCACTCCAGATACAGGGTAGGTTGACGATGAGAGGTTAGAAGTTCAGTTTGTTCTGCTCCGGCTGCTGAATGTTAAAAAAACAGTTTGGAGTCATTGTGTTTTCTTTCTGTGTTGCAGGCCGAGAACATCATGTTTCTGGAGCTGGACATGACTCCTCCGAACACCTCCTCGCTGGATCGTTCCACGGAGGCAGAGCAGAACCAAAGTCGCTCAGTGGACAACTCGCCCACCAAGGACAGGGGCGTCCGCAAGTCTCGCTCCTGGTGAGTTCAAACCCCTTCACCAGAAGGCTGAATATTATCTTATGATATCGGCTTTGTACATCAACACTGGAGTGAATACTGGAGCAGAGCTACAGCCACATCAGCACAGAGTGAGGGAGTAGCAGCTGGCAGCAGCACACATGCTAATGTTTGGGTTACTGCAGCAGAACGAGATAAAAGACAGCAACAGAACGAAAACTTGAGCAACAAAAACCTGAGGCTCAAAAGACGAGGCGACCGTTGAAAAGAAGGGTCAGATAGATTCGGTGTTGTGGAGATATTTTGGCTATTTAATGTCTGCACAGTGCAAGACTTTACAGTCCCTCATCATATCTTCACATCTCACTCAGGAGTAAATATGAACCTTTAAGCTTGATAGAAATAGTAGTTTTGTTTTATATTGTGACATTTATAGTAGTTACATTTTTTGTTCCTACTTTTCTTAATTCAGGATTAAAACATTGTGTTGTATTTATGTCTTTTAATCTTTTAATCTGCCTGTGAAGTTTACAAGACTCTTCTGTAAAAATCTACTGTAATTTCTCATACAGCAGTGTAGTTTATGTCAGCTGTGAAATATTTGTTCAACAGCCTATCGTCTGATATTCCCTAATTTATCCTGCTGAAGAACATGTCAGATGATAAATAACAAGAAACTGCAGAGCAGAAATACCAAATATTTGATTTAAATTCATTATCTGTCTGTAAAATGTCTGACTGAGTTTATCTTTTGATCACAGTTGTTTAAAAATCTAATTTATGCTTAAAAAATGAATATAATATGATAAATTGTATTGGTACTAGTAAATTCTATCAGCCAGTAAAATGTTATTAGATTTATTTTACTCTCAAATTTAGATATTCTTATTGGTATTAGTGAAGTTATTGATGCTATTCCTCCATTATGATTTACATTGTCCACATTAGTGAAGAGTATAAAATATTACTCAGAGTTTAGATCTGTAAATAAGAAGTTATTCTGTCTGTGGGAAACTGTTTTTACTGTTCATCTTGTATCTGACGAGTGTAAAAGGTTTAGAGTCAATGCATCTCTAAATGGGATTATTCAGGATTAGCCACACCCTCTCTAGGCGGTCCTAATCTGATGGTTTAACTCTCATTTGCTCTGCGGCCTGTAATCTCAAAGATGCTGGATAATCTTATTAACCTGCGTCTAAGTTGCATGTAAAGACAGAGATTTTACTTCTTCTGTTTTTTTATTTCTTCTGCAGGTGTCAGACTCCAAAATCCATCGCTTCCTCTTCGTCTAATGTTTCTCTGGCGGCGTGTCACGCTGCCACACCCACAGCGGCGGCACAGTAAAGCTTTAGCGACAAAGGTTTTTTATTGATTAATATTATTATTATTATTATTTATTTTTATTCCTCCTCTGCTTCCTCGTCTTCTTTTCCTCTCCCTCCTTTTGGCCAGTGATCCTCTGAAAGATTTCTCAGTGAGGCCGACAGCTGGGACACAAACACCAAACCCTGACAGGTCGTAGACTACCTTTAACGGAGAGCTAATAAGGAAATTATTTCATGACAGGAAACTAAATGACCTCAGAAACTCTGTAAAACACCAGTTCCTCCTGCTTCTGTTCTGCAGATCCAACAGATCCCCTTTCTTCCCTGCATGTTTGAGACCAAGAGCCTCGGATTATCCTCTGTAAACCACTGGCTGCAGTGCTGTACTGCCCAGACTGTTGTGTGACTGTTGTGTGTGTGTGTGTGTGTGTGTGTGTGTGTGTGTGTGTACAGGGCCTGTTTGTGTTTCTAATTGTGACCAATCCAGAACTGAAAGCTCACAGACTGTTTGTAAGATATCAGTGTAAATATTTCATGTGTTTTTGGGGGAAGGTTTGATCTGTTTTCTGTGTCGACGTCAGAGCTCACAGTCCATTCAGCACAGTAGAAAATGATGATTTACTGTTTTAATGTGCGCTGTTGTTGGTCAGATTAGGTAGTCTGAAGCCTGAATGATGACCTTTTTATCATACCTGTCGTCTCACGTTATTCCCCCCGTCTCTCCACGGTGTCGAATTTATGAGAAATGCCTTAAAGTAAAGTCAAGAAAATTAAAATATTGAGGCATGTCACACTTCAAAAATCAATCTGCTGGAATTTCTACTTGACGCAGGGGCACGTTAAAATCAAGTCAAGTATCCAAAGTGGATTAAATAATAATAACGACAATAGCAGCATCACTAATGTGCGTTAAAATCAGTGCTTTGACACTAAAATAATCATAACTCTAAGGTCTGCTCAGTAGCTTTATCTGGAGCTGGGTGAAGATTAGATGAGATTAGATCACTCCATCATTTGAAGAAGACCATAAGATATGGCTGAAAGCTCTGAGAAAGCTGATATGTGCACCTAACTCACAGTTAACCATGGGCTTTAAATGGGTTTTAAACACATTTAAACATTAGTTTTGCACATCAGGACACCTTGTCGTGCTTTATCCTCTGTCCTGTTTTGTAATTCAACGTCGCTGAAGTTCAAGATCGAACACAAACTGAGATTCCACCTAAACAGACAAGATGACAAAACTTAGAAAACATGGTCACACACTGAAGGATTAAATGTAGTTTAGTTAAACCAGTGTCCTCAGTGGCCACTTTATTAGGTACACCTGAAATCTAATGCAGCAGCTCAGCTATAACTTCTACATTTACAAGATTTTATTGTGATTATTGTCTGTTAGAATATAGTAGAAACATTTCAGTATAATTCAGTCCAACAACACCACCACTGACTACAACCTCAGTATTTAACATGACCATTACAAGCTTCATAAAAGTAGAATATGTGGCAGAGCTGCTGCTGTAAATGCAGGTAATTCTTACTTTTTCTCACCACTGTCAGTGAGGATTTGCTTCCAGTACATAACCATGTGAAGTCAGTGTGGCTTCAGACTATGGGGAACTGTTTTCTGGCTTCTGTGAAATGACACGGTCGATTAAAACGTGACTGGAAAAAAGAAATTAAGATAGTTTATAATGGCTGAAGTGTTTAGAAAGCAGGTGTACAGTCAGGTGTGTCCTTTACCTCCCAGAGGTTGAGCGGAGCAGACCATGGGGGGGTCATGCTGACTAATTATCACTGTATTATTGATGCCACAGATCCTGTTGCAGCTGAACCCCCCCTGCAAAGAGCACAGAGCAGACCTTTACTAGTAAAGGTCTAGCATATATTTCCAATAACCTGCAGGTTTGCAGATGTTTTTAACTGTTACTGTTACATGACATCGTCCTCCTGTGTGAAAAAAAGGTTTCATGACCCAAACATCAAATCCTATCATTGATATTATCTGATAATATGACAGAAATGTGCTTCTTCTTCTTCTTTTGCTCACTTGAGAAGCTGGAGACCAGATAACATTTCACATTTTGACTTTAAATATTGTTTCTGTCAGGAAATACCAAACTCATCTCTGAGTAATTCAAACTAAATACGTGGGAAGAGGTTTTGAATGAATTCAAATCTGCGTTAACCTACTTCCTCCTTCGTCTCGGCCATTTTACAGACGCACACTGAGGATTTTTTTGTGTTTAGTCATCAGTATCTGGGTACATAATTGACCCAGTTTGTTATGGAAAAAATAAGACTTGAAATACTCAGAGGATTCATCCAGATTTCCATGTTTGTGCTGTGTAATAGAGGTTATAAAAAACATGCAACTATACCTTTAATTTGGTGAACGTACACAGGAAGACATTGTACATTTATTTGGAAATATTTTAAATATTTTAAAGATCCATCAGGTCATATTTCAGGAAAAGACATTAAAACAGGAAAATATAGAGCAAATGATGTCTGAAAACAGCTCCTCTAAATGTTTAGAGTAGTGTGTGGTTTATTTGCACCGTGTCGCCTCTGCTGCCTCAGAATATATGTGAGTTTTCCGGACGTGTATAAACATTTTTGTCATATTATTCAGTAAGAAAAAATGTCCATGTACGTTTCCCATCCGTGTCAGGGCTGTAAAATATTGTATAAACGTGTGTGTGAGGGGCTGTGATGGGGGAGGGGAGGACGGAGGATGCTGATAGAACGAGGTGGGGAGGGGGATGGACGGATACAGGAATCCAAAGACAATCAGGAAGTGACTGTGGAGGAGCCTGTTTCCATGGTAACCTGCCAGTAAAAGGGGTGTGGGGGTGGGGTGTGTGTGTGTGTGGGGGGGGTTATGTATATGTATGTATGTAACATTGTGGGCCGGTCCGGCTGCAAAAAAAAAAAAGAAAGAAAAATCCAATAAAGACACTGTCACAGGCGCCTGCTGGTGGATCAATCATGTTTAATTCTCTCTAATCAATAGATGAAGTCTGTGTGTGATGACTCTACACATGTATGAGCAATGATTTTATTTCATTTTATGAGGATCATTAAAAACGCAGAGGCTATGGGCTCCACATAACATGCAATTAATTCATGATACAATCAGTAAATGCTGCAGAAAATAATGATCCAGCTCCAAAATACAGTATTTTAACTTTATCACCAGTATTTATCACTTTATTTTTAAAGGAGAACTCTGGTATTTTTGAATCTGGGCCTTATTTCCAATTATTTTTTTTGGGTGTAAATGATTGATAAAGACAAACATCTTTGGGCAGGAACGGTGTACCCAGCCACCATGAAGCACTGCTGCAGTGTATTCATCCACGTCAAAGTATGTCATCTAAAGTGCTTGTTTTGCCACTGACAGGCTCAAATTGTGTCTGACAACATTGTGGATAGGATTCCTACAGAGATAGACCTTTTTTATTTAAAAGTAAGATCCTTTTTGTTTAACTAGAAATATCATTACCAGACTCCATTGATAAAACAGTAATTTTACTGAGCAGAACACAAGAGTCGCTGGAACACCACTGCCTTGACTTGTTAGTTAGTTTGTGTTATTGTGTGACTTTCAGCTGTGGAAGAAGTATTCATAACCTTTACATAAGTTAAAGTATCACACAGTAACACAAAACAGACAGCAGTTGTACTCCAGCAGCTCCTGTGTTTTGCTCGGTAAAATGACTGATTTTGTCAATGGAGTCTGGTACTGATATACAGCTTGGTAACCCTCCAGGTTTTTGATGTGGACGCTGAAGTCTGTGATTTATGAGCATCATCATATCATCAGGTCTGGTGATGACTCATAAGACACACACACACACACACACACACATAGCCCCATGTAGCCTGAGTTTTATCAGTGGTTGACTTTCAGAGATAACAGGTGACATTTAATATTTTATGAGCAGGGAGCTGCTTTAATAGGAGACAGGGAGCACAAAATTATCTTAATTACCTTTGGATGATAACAGATTAAAACACAGCCTGAGCCCAGAGAGTATTTACCAACTGAATAAAAAAAAAAAACATGTAACTGCAACATTTTATTGGCCAGAAACACCTCAGTGACTCTGAACTGAGCGTTTGTTATTGTTGACCTCTTTCCCTACTTATCTCCCCTCAGCACTTATCAGACCTATTTACCCAGTTCATCTGAGCGCCCCATCTGTCTGAATCCTGTCCCATAACTGTTCTGAACTCCTACCCACAGGTTCACTGTTCCTCCCTCTAATTGATCAGAGGATATGTAACTGAATGCTGCATTGCTGCACACTGATCTCAGCTGGTGTTGTGTTAAGGAGCTAGCTACAGCACAGTGTTGAAAAGCAGAATGAAGGCCGAAAATCAGCTGTACCTGACTGGGCTGAAGCTGCCCTCTGCTGGAGAAGGAGGAGAAAACACCTGTTTCTGTAACAGCTAATCTGAGGGGGAAATACACAACCTGCTGGGAGAAAACACACTTTTTATTGTTCGTTTTCTTGTCTAAATTCATCCACTTTTTCTTTTCTGCTACACAAGTTAAATATTAACTCAGGCCGTCGTTAATTGGAGCAGAAAATTTTGTTTTGGGCCACAGAGACTGAAAACATCATTGTCTAAAATACAACTTCAGGCACAGCTGTGGCGTCAGATTAGCTAGTTTTTCTGTAGACTTAATGCAGATTTTACATGCTGAATTATGGATGAACACTCAGCGACGAAGCTCAGTGTGTTGGAGATGAGCTTTGTGGCTTGTGGCTGCTTTAAATGAAATAATGAATGATGACAAGAGCTGCCATACCTTCGAATTTTCTTCTTGGATTGTTTAATTTGAAGTTTTTTGGTAACCTGTAGAAGCTGAAGTATCCACTTTGTTGAAAGAAAACACTAAAAAAAAACAGGGAAAAGTCAAAAGAAATAACATAATGTTGTATTTTTTTATTCTTATTCCTTTAACTACATCAGATTTTTCCTGGGACTTCTTGGATTCTCCTGGCCCTCATGCTGGGAACCACTGATCGGTATTTATCTACAAAATATCTCCTCACACATTCACAGTGCAGCCATCATAGTAGCATATCTTCTTAAGATTATTTGTCCTGTGCATTTATTTATTTCCTATATGTACCTGCTTCTTGTTTAAGGTCACTGCATCCTCTCCCAGCATGCATTGGGATCCTGGACTGGTTGAGAATTTTTATCCAGCCAGAAGCCAATAGATTGTTCTGCAGCTCCCCCTGCTGGTGATACAATGAATGTACAATCGCACTGGAAATGTGTGACACATCCTCTGTCAGCCACATTTTCGCATTAAAAAATAGAGGTTAAGAAGTTTGACTCAGTGCTAACGATTGGTGGACATTTTTGTAAAGCATCAGGAGCCAAAAAGGTTTAATGATTAAAAGTGTAAAGTATTTTAGAAGCTTTTTGAATGTTTTTTTTTTCTTTTAAATGTAAAACCCAGAATGAATCGCCAGGTGTCAGATAAAATACAACATTTCCCTCAAGTAGCATCAAATGGAAATGCTCAAGTAAAGTAGAAATACCTCAAAAGTATACTTGAATAAATGTACTTAGTTACACTCCAACGCTACTTGACTGTTTGCTTATTTGTATCTTTCAGTCCACAAACTGATTGGGTGGAAAGGGAACAATTTTGTGCACTAAATGTGCAATACAATACAATGCATCACAGTTAGATCTAACACATCATGTAACTGAGTCTAACTGAATCCTTTTAAGTAAAGCCTTTTAAGTAAGTAGGGAGCAGAAAACACCTTGATGGTTCTTTTCTTCTTTTAGTTTACTTTAAGTTTATGAGCCAAAAAAAGGACCTTAATTATGTCACTAGTCAATGTCAAAGGTGGTTTATGGGAAACCCTTCTGAAGCAGTATCTGACACGCATTAATAACAAACAAATCAACATTTTTAATATGATTTTATTACATTTACTCGCACATATTACAGTTTCAGCTCATTTCAGGGATTTTTTTCTTAGATTCTTGACACGTACTTCAAATTTGGATCATACAGAGGACAACAAATCCTCACTCTGGTTCATACTCTGATTAGTTTTGTATAATTTGCTCAGCTTTTAAAAGCTTTTACTGCTGCTTGACCTGAGCAGAGTAATCTAACAGAGTAACTTTGTAGAGATCAGATGGAAATTCACATCTGAGCTCCTGAACTGGACTCAGGAAAGTGACGTTGGTCTTGTTCAGCCAGGTCAGAAAACTCTTCAGGTTGGCGTTGCAGTGGAATCGGTTCATTTTGAGGTTGAGGTACCTGAGAGACTGGAAAGCAGTCACGTCCGGAGAGGATATGAAGTTGTTGGATAGGTTGAGTGTTTTCAAAGTTTTGGGTAACACCTCAGGTTCGAGATGCGTCAAGGCGTTCGACGATAGGTCCATCTCGACCACTGAGGTGAGACCCTTGAAGATGCCTTGAGGAAGGGACTGCAGACCATTAGAGCTCAAGCTGAGGCTGACCACATGTCCGAGGTTGTCGAACAGATTCAGACATTTGCCCTGAGACCAGACAGACTGTAGGGAGCTGCTGCCAAGATCCAGGACTGTGAGGTTATTCGGGCCAATTCTGGACTCTTGTTGACTGAGAGTGCACCACTTGATTGTGTTTCTTCTGTAGAAGAGATGCTGGAGGCGTTTCAGCCTGAGTCAGAAAGGTGTAAACATCCGCCAGGTTCGTCAACCTGTTGTCCTCAATGCCCAGATGCCTGATGTTACTAGCGAACCGAATGATGCTGTTCACCGACGAGGGCGTCAACTTATTGTCGTTCAACAGAAGATAATCTAATCTTGGTAACGGTGCAGGGAAACCTAGGTCTCGCAGAGCGTTTCCTGTCAGAAACAAGCCTCTCAGGTTGGGAAGTCCGCTGAACGAGTCATAACCCAAGGCACCAATGTGATTGTGAGACAAGTCCAACACTTGCAGGTTTGTCAGAGGAGCAAAAGTGTAAGAGTAGATTTCCCCGAGCAGGTTGTGCGACAGGTTGAGCAATTGTAAATGACCCTGAAGACCTTTGAAGGCGTTTCTGTGTATGTGATTCACCTTGTTTTGGGAAACGTCAATCATCACAGCCTCTTTCAGCGGACTGAAAACCCCCTGTTGCAGCGCAAATATCATGTTTTTGGACAGATCCAAAGTGAGGACTGAGCTGTTCTTTAAGCCATCAAACGTGCTTTGGTCTGGATCGGGGAGGTTATTGAAGGAAAACCCTCTACCCATTGGTCCTGACAGTTTGAGGTGGGAGATCTTCGTCCCCTCGATGGCTCTGAGAAACTGCTTCAATTTACCCATGCCAAGCCCATTGTAGGACAGGTCGAGCATCTGAAAGGACATTCCCCTGAAAGGATTCCCACATTTCTTCCAGTCAAAGTTTTTATCAGACATGGCCTCAAGGTGAACCGAGTCCAAGTTCAGGACCTCAAAGTGCTTCCCCTGGAAACCAACCAGATCTGATTCACATATTTTATCGATTTTGTTCAGCTTCAGGTTCAGATTTTTCCAATTAGTCATGTTTGTGAAGAACATCGAAGGCTGCAGTCTCTTTATGCGGTTCCCAAAGAGGCTAAGAGTCTCTAAAGACGACAGCGGCTGCAGGAAGTCTTCCTTCAGTATCGACTCTTCAAGTGAACAAGAATCCAGGTGGAGCTCCTGCAAACCAGATAGCCCCACGAAGGCTTGCGCCTCCAGTTGAAGGCCGAAGTTCATGCCGAGTATCAACTTCCTCAGGCGACTCTGTCTGCTGAAGGCGTCGCCTCTGATCACGAGCGGCGACCGCTGTCCCCCAAGGTCCAGCACCTGCAGCTGTTCCAGGCCTGACAGGGAGGTGGAGTTGATCTCACGGATGTGGTTCATCTCCAGGTACAGGTGAGTGATGTTCGGAGGGAGAGCGGGAACTGAAACCAGTCTCCGGAAGGCACAGTTGGCCACAGAGCCCCTGATGATGCATGATGGGAAACATCCTGGAACCTGTAAGTGGAAATATAACATGTAAGTTGATCTGTTAATGCTGCTGTTTCTTTGTTTTCTATAAAAAGAAAAATCAGCAACTTATATTCTAATTTATTGCTCATTTATTCTACTTTTATTTGATGCATTTTGTTGACTGCACTTTTATTTCTTGCCTTTCATTCTACTTAAATTCATTTAATTCTTGCTGTGGATATCATACATATTTTCTAACTTTCTTTACCAGTTGTGAAGTATTTTTTCAAACAATATATTATTTTTTTGCATCAAGCATCCAGAAAGATAAAAAAATAAAAAAATAAAACAAATCAAATTGTAGTAATTAAAAAATAAACAAAGAAACAGCAAAGAACAAGTTGCCTCTCAGATACTGTGGTCTTTGTTAATTCCTGATAGAATATTTTAAATTGAAAATAAATGATCAAATGATATTTCAGCCATTGATTCTCGATGATATATTAAGTCTGTATAATTCACAAAATTAATAAATAGTCTTTTCCAAACATTTCTTTTTACTATATACATTCATTTTCTTAGGTAATGGAGTTAATTTTTCTTGAATGTTTTCCCTGAAACTATTCAGATTTATCATTACTATTTTCCTTTTACAACTCTAATGAAAACTGGATACACTGGAACACTTAAAGAAATAATCTTCTGCACCGTATTTCACACTAAAATATCTTTACTTTTCTTTATTGCTAAACACTGTAGAGCAGCTTAACTTCATTTTGTGTTTAATAAGGTGCCAACAAATAAACCTTACCTTGTCTTAAAGTTTTAGTTGAATTTCTGTTTAAAGAGTTGCAGTACAAACACAGACAGTACCATGTTAATTTACATTTATATCACACAGTATGTTTACCTACCTGTAGGAGAACACAGGTGAAAACCACCTGAAGACCCAGCGTCCTCATCCTCAACACTGCTTGAAGAAATCCTCTTGTCTTGGATTGAATAATGACCCAGCCTCTGCAGGGTTGTGGTCTGCAGAGATTCCTGATAACAGCGTTTTTATTTGTGAGTATTTGCGTCACTTGTGTTGGGCGTTACTGTTCACCCTGCAGCGCAAACACGACACTGAGTGGGATTTCCCTTTTTTTTTCTTCTGCAGAGTCCAAATTTACATGAGGAAGGGAAGTACCTCTTTATGTTTGGAGTTGCCACGTTCTGTATGTTCTGTTGCTGTGAACTGGCTTTAGGTAGATTACACTGGTTTGCACAGTTGGATGATGTTGTCAGGTTTGTGTTGTGTAATTTAGACATTGGTTAGTATCTAACTTTGTATCAGAGGCTGAATAGATGCCTCAAACTGTTAATAAATGTCAATAATATGGATTTCAGTGCAGAGTTTGCGGAGTGTTTTAGAGACTTTTCTAACAAAATAAGAGTCTAGTTTTGCGAGAAAGTCTGATTATGTACAATTATATGGCATTAAAGATTAAAGATATTCAACATCGGCTATAAACAGGCAGAATCTCACATTTTCTTAAATCCTACTGGTCGCTCATGTGTCAGTATTAAAGAAAAGTATGCACAGCTGTTATTCAGGTGATCTGTTTTGATGTGAAATGATAAATAACATCTTCCAGATTTTATTTATCATGCATGATATTATCAGGAGGGTAATTTACATATTATAGGGTTTTATTTCCAATTATTTGATTATTTATTAATCACTAGATCACTAGACTTGAATTTTGTCCTTTTAGTGTCAGTAATTGTTACATATATGATATATAGCACTGAAGAAAATTACATGTGAACTTTAGACCTGACTGTACAGTATTTGCACACATGTGTATTTGAGGGGAAGCTGTTTTAGTCACAGGATACACTAGAAAACATCTGGTCTGGTTTTTCTCAATATTTCCTCTGCTGCACCCATTGAGAATATTTTTTAATGAGTTGCATTTTTTTTTCGCAATCTCCTCTTTCAGATTTTAGACTTTCCAGGTTCTTTCATCACAACTTGCACTGTTCTGTTGCTCAATGAGTGAGTCAATGATGAGAATGTAACTAAGTACATGAACTCAATTTTGAGTTTAATCACACAGAGGTGGTGAATTTCACGACCTCTGGAGAATGAATGTTTGTCTAATACAACACAGAGAGACAGAGGCAGAGGCTGACTGACTGTGCCAGTTTATCTCTGCTTTTACTTTTACAGAAATAACGTTTTAGCAACAAAAATATATTATTATTATTATAAACAACAGTATGGTTCATGTAACTGAATGTTTTTACTTGACCTACAGTAATATAGTGTTTTGTAATGCTTGAATATTTCCATGTTATTCTACTAATATTGTACTTTTTTATTAAACAATCTGTACTACCCAACAGTATGTAAAATCACTAAGATTAACCGACGTGGATCAGATACAACAGATCAGTTAACACAACAAAATTAACATTTCTTGTGAGAAAGTCGGTTAAGTAATGACAAATAGATACAGACAGACACACAACAACCGCAAAAAGATGCAAATGAGACACAAAACAACCACAAAGAGACACAAAATAACCACAAAAAGATGCAAAATGACCAAAAAATGACACAAAACAACCAAAGAGATACACAGAGACTGAAAACAACCACAAAAACTAGACACAAAACAAGCACACACATAAGGAGACAAAAAACAACCACAGATACACAAAAAGAGACACAAAACAACCACAGAAGCACACAAAGAGAAACATAACAACCACAAAAAGATGCAAAATGACCAAAACAGGACACAAAACAACCAAAGAGATACACAAGAGACTGAAAACAAGCACAAAGAAACACAAAACAACCACAGTGACACATAACAAGATATGAAACGATCAAAAAGGAACACAAAACAACGGTAGAGACACACAAACAACAACAAGGAGACAAAAAACAAAACAAAAAACAATCACAGAAAGACGCAAAATGATAACAAAGAGAAAAAAATACAGTACAAAGAGACATAAAATGACAACACTGGGAGAAAAATCAGCAGCTATTTTGTCCAGGGCCTCGTTGTGTCATGATCCGTCCTGTGTTTTAATATAAAAGCTGTTAGTTATTGTCCAACCAGGCTGCAGCTGCACTAAATAAAAAATGAAGTGGGCAATGAGTTGGTTTTGTGTCAGCAGCGTACACCACTGACTGTCAGAGGTGGGCGGGGGCAGAAGGACGGACCGAGGAGAGGAGTGACTTCTTTCAAAAATAGTTCACTTCATCGCAGCAGCAGTAACCGGTACAACAGGAGCGGCAGCAGCGGCGGCGGCGGCGGTGGAGGAGGCTGTGGAGGGCGTGAAACATGGCTCACTACGGAGATAAATAACGGGACCGAGGGGGAGGGAGGAGAGGATATTAATTAAAACCAAAGAAGAGGAAGAGGAAGCGCATATTTCAAGAGACGAAGAAAGTCAGTGACACACGTTTCAGTGTTGATGTTGGTGTTTGGCCACGAATACCTGCCGAAAATAGTCCCGGTGAGTAAACCCCGTCTCACACCAGGAAATTGAACATTAAAAATATAAGTGGAAGTTTAAGTTTTATGAAAAGTAAGCGTGGATTTTACTGTTTAAATAAGTTTTAAAATGAGAGATTTCAAGTGCACATTCATTCGGGTTGGGGGGGGGGGGACAAGGTGAACAGGGAGTTAAACTTTTCTGCAATATGGCCGCTCAGATGTCACACAGCTTCCCAGAAGTAGGCAGAGCGAAAAAGCAGCTTTGACTCAGTGTTTTGTGAAATATACGGAAACCAAAAGTGTCCAGAGGAGACCGTCGAAATATTACACTTTAAAAATGTCTAACGTGTTGTCCCTCCCTGTTTTGAGCCACGAGTCAAGCCCACTTTTCAAACCAAAACTACTATTGGTGTTCTCTTCCAGGGGAGGAACGTTAGTCCATTCAAAAATCTGGCAATTTTACGTTTCCTGGCGTATCGCCAAATATGCTGATGTTGTGCAACGTAACTTAACACTTTTTAAGATCACTAGTGTGCATTGTGAAATTCGGCATACTATATGTTATGGATTTCATTAAGCTTTTAGCGGCATGTGCATGTATGTACAGTTACAGTGCAACAAGCTGAATGGAAACAGATGTAGCAGGAATGCCAGAATAAGGATGCCAGAGTTAGGGCCAGTAAATCCTTTAATCTGACCAGTTTGGTGAAATGAAGTGGTTTGATAAATCATAATATTCTTGCAGTCTAATTAATCACCTCATTTGACCTGTGAGGTCAGATGAAGTGATTTATCACACCACAGCCTGTCAAAGTGTTATCGGAGACGGTCAAAGCATTTTTGGGCTGTCAGCACATGACAGTCCACCTGCCCCAGCCTACACCCTAAAATGTGTTAAAGCATGTAGAAAGTGTAGATACTAACACAGTGTAAAAACCAGGGTAAGCTCTGCTTGTTGTTCACATAAGACTAAACTGTTTCTAAAGATGATTTCTGTTGGAAAATTAAATTCCTGATTCTACAAACTGTGAATAGAAGAAGACAGAGTACAAGTTTATTTTCTGTGTTTATTCATGATTGTAACAAGTTGCAGAACTACCAGTATAATTTAAGAAAAGATATTTGCAGGCGAGTGTAAAAAAAATCAAAATCCTGCAGCAAAGACGCATTTTAATCGTGTATCTGTGCATCATGTATCTGCAGGTTGCAGACTTTTCCGAGCTGTTGCTCCCTGTGGAGGAAGTTAGAAACAGAAGGATGATAGAGAACGAGATAGAGATCACAGTAACTGATGAACTGTCCCTAAAGGCCATTACTTTTTTCCCAGCAGCTGCATATTTTGTACTTTAATCGAGCAGTGGGCGATTTGTTTACATCTTCAACAGGGCAGAATGAGAGGAATGGGGGGAGGGGGGGCTGGAATTAAACCATTTTCCTGGCATTTGCACCCTCCTGCACGTGATGAGCAGGTATGAAACAAAGCTCAGCGGTTTCACCTGAATATCATACCTGTGGGCGGCTTCTCCACCAGCCCTCTTTACTTCATAACATTTCATCTCGATGTCTCCATCTGGAAAGATTTTAGCGGTTGTTGATTTACGTTTGTGCCCGCTGAATTGTGTTGCTGTCTCCGCCGTGGGTGGGGAGATAATAGCGGAGAGGGTGCAAACCTATGATTAGGAAGCAGGCAGTCATTCCTACCCAGCCTCTAGTTCGTATAATTCCTCCAGAATTAAATTACAGTGAAATTTAAGTATTCCTCATTTTGCATGTGGGAGCAGTTTGATGGTCCCTCCAACACTTCAGTCGACCTCAAACCTCTCCACTCCTTCACTGAGTTAATTCTCACATAGCTTTACTCGCAGTAAAACACAGTGTAATGACCGGTTTTTATCATTGCTTAGAGTGTAGAGCAGCTTTTGCAATGATTTACTAAACTCACTGATACTCTGCTGGTCCTGTTCATCGATCAGCCGTCGACCTAGGTCATTAAATCTACAGGAATCCAGTTCAAATACTCTGATTATTGCAGCCGAGTCCCTTCTTCACGAGAATATGAGTGTTTTAAAATCACTAGCTCGAGGGCAAAGACGCAGACAAAAGCTAATAGTTTTTAATTCATGGATGAGACCTTGATTTAGAGGGTTCAGGCTGCAGCTTCGATGTTGAATGTTCAAACATTTCTACACTTTTGTTCCTTCAAGACTCAAGACAAAACTTTCACTTTCTATTTTTTTCTTTCTTTGTTTTTCTCTTTTGCTCTCTTCCTGTCTCTTTCACCATCTCTGACTCTTCCTTTCTTCCTTCCGGCTTCTCGGTACATCTTGATTTTCTCTTTGCATCTCTTCTTCACATCATAATATCTTTGTCTCCTGTTCCTGCTTCATTTTCTCTCTTTCTGTGTCTGAATCGCTCTCTCTCTTTTCATTTCCTGCTCTCTCTGTCTCTTGTCGCAGCACCCTCGTCACTTTAAAGGCCACGTTACCAGTCCAGGTTTCAGCTGTACACTTTACTCTGGTTGCAGTCGCAGGTCGAGGGTTTGTGTAAATGTAAATGTGAGAGGAGAAGAGGAATCTTAATGAATCTGTTCAGAGGGAAATCTGTGAAGCGTTGTGTTACCGTAAAACAAAGCAAGGGACTGAGCTGGTGGGGGCATGTTGCTTCAGGTATTGGTGAGACTATGAAATATGACCCAGGTCCATGAGTTTGAAGACTTATCAGGTGCAGAATCACTTCTACAAGACAGGATTTTACAACTCTGTGAAGCCATCAATGCAGAAATTGTTTGGCTTTTTTCACGACCAAGGAAGGAATTGCAGTAGAAGTGCAGCCTCCATGTTGTAAATAATGGACCAGGAATGTGGGCCTGCATGTATTTGATTGGCTAACAGTGCCTTGCTGGATGACTTTGTGTTGTGCTGCACCAGTAGTTGAGCACGGCCTTACCGAGCGTTCAGACCATAACCATCCCTTCGTTAAAACATCGCGAGGTGGATATTCTTTCTAGAGCCTGATAGTTTATTGCAGATCTATTGTAATAAACTAATAAGTTGCCAAGCAACAACAACTTGCAGTATAAAAATCTAAAATTAGGTTTCACCACCTGCAATGGCATGCTAGCTGTCCATCTTAACTGCGTAAGAGGATACGAGTTGCTTCTGTTTTTACCTGCTCTGTGACAACCCCGGGGGCCGCGCCGGGTCAGCCAGGTTGTCTCTATGGCAGCTCAGGGGTCAAAGGTCAGGAGTGAGGAGACTGGAAAGTCAGGGAGGGAGGTTTGCTTTCAGTTCAACCTGCTTTTTAATCAGTACAGTTGAAAGTGTTTCTCTGTGGTGAAGAGGTTTGTGTTGAACTGGATTTTTTGTTTTTTAATATCAGTTTTTTTCATAGGGCTCAGCCAACATAGGTCTGCTGTCTTTATATCTGACTTCTTTAATGCTAACACATACAAAAACATTTAGTTATTTTGCTTTTCCACCAACTTTATTTTGTCAATGTGCAAAATATCTCTATTAGATCATCATTTGTGCTGAAACAATGAGTTAATTTATCATTCAGAGAAAAAAAAAAGTTTCATTTGTTTTCAAGCAAATGAGTAGGATTTTCTTCTTTTCTCTGCTTTATATAAAGACAAATGTAACATTTTTCAGCTCAGATAAATAGTTACAGACATTTTTCATGATTAACAATTGATCAATTTATTGAAAAAATAACCTGCACGTTTTGAAAATCCAGGTCCAGGTTAAACATCTCTAATGGATCAGATCTGATTTCAGGAAAGAAACAACATTCATCCTGAAGTTTTCCAGCTTTTTATCAAACACCAAATGACAGTTTATCTGCTCTCCACTATGTCTAAAATGATTCAGGACCTTTGAGACCCAGCCAAACCACCGGTGATGGAGTCAGCTCTAAAAAATGCAGAAATGCCTGAATTTCTTTAATTTCCTGAAACATTAACTTTTAAAAGATTCATTTAGAAATCTGCTGCAGAGGGGATTTGTGGGCGCGGCCTCATCTGGTTCGTGTGTTACAGTAAAGAGTCAGTAAAGTCAGAGTCTAAAGTTGTCTACTGTATATATCTCATCTACAACACACACGCTGGTCAGTTCCTGTCAGGGCAGACTGTGAGAATACACAGCAGCTGCAAGTGGTAATGCGGTCATGTGGCATGCATGGAGCGTGTGTGGTGTGCAGAGGGTGGTAAACACCCTTTTACCCCCTCTTTAGTGCCCCCATCGCCTGCCTGACGCCCGTCTCTGTATCAGTGTCTTCTTCTTCTTCTTCTGCTGTCCCTCTCGTGAACACCTAGTTTGTGGATTCGACCATAGAACTCAGCGGAGAGGTCGGTATCGGTCATTTTTTTGTTCGATTTTTGGCAACAAATTGGCGCCTGTAGTGCATGTTTCCAATAGGAATTGATTATTATGAACAGGTGTTTGTGTGTGTGTGTGTGAGAGAGAGAGAGAGAGAGAGAGAGTGATGCTTGTGGGAGAGAAGATTGTGTGTGTTTTCTCTCAGGACCATTTGCCTTGCAGGTGTTGGGGCTGCAGAAGTGTGTGTGTGTGTGTGTGTGTGTGTGTGTCACAGGTGCGTTGGCTGGGTGGTCTGCATTGATGTGACACACTCACAAAACATCCTGAAGTATAAAAGGAAAGAGGAAAAGTAAATGTTGATGAGACTGGACATGGTTATATTTACATAATGCAAGCATTAATGACTCTTTTCATGATTTAATTTAAAGATCTGTGCCAGTATTATATCTAATTTTTGCAGCAGGTGCTAAATAATTAGCTTTTTTGATGCTGTAGTTTGGAGAATGTAAATAGAGCTGCAGCAGTTAGTCAGATTAATCATGTTGCCAACCTTCTTGGTGATCAAATAATCATTTTTTAAAGCAGTAATGTAAAATATTTGCTGTTTCTGGCTCCTTAAATGTGAGTTTGGTCTGTGGGAAACTGTAACAGGCATTTCTTACTATTTACTATCATTTTTTAGACAAAACGCTTAATAAAAGTAATAATCATCAAATTAACTGATAATAAAACTAAAGTTAGTTGCAGCCTTATGTGTTTATGAGCTTTCTAACCACTTTTTTTCCACGTACCAAAATAGATTTGCAGAGTGGAGGGAGATATTTTGAGCGCTCCGGCTCTGGAAGTAGAGTCCCATTAAATTTTTCCCACAGACAATGTTACATGACTCACAGCTGGAGCAGTTCTGTGGTTTGGACTCATCTGGGTTGTTGAATAATCAGATTTATGCTGTTGTAGTATTTAGAGCCATCTGCCTCACCAAGACAAGATTTCTCACAAACTGAAAATAATCAAAAACATCCCATACTTCTATGATAAATAATGCTGAGATACATTTCAGAAATGGAGATGTAGAAATGAGGCAGTGTTAAATAAAGTCCCTCATCTTCAACAACAGATCCTGGCAGATGTTTTCAATGACGCAGATTAAATTATATGAACAGATTAAACAGTTTTCAGCGTCATGATTGAGATCACATGTGGTATCTGAGGTCGGTGACAGGATGCTAAACAGGAACATCACATTCTTATAACTCTGTCAACACGTCTGCTGACTTCTTAATATTTAAATATTTGCTTTGTGTGTTTGAAGTTTGTCGATGCAGCAACATTTTAAATTTTAACTTTCCTTTGTAATGTAATGAAATACTTCATCTGTTTGTCTGTGCACATGGCTGGGAAGTAACTAAGTACATTTACTCTAGTACAGTTTTTCTTTATACTTCTACTGAGCAGTAAATATTACACTTTGTTACACATTTATACACATTGATCTGAGAACTTTAGTTGCTTAGTTACAGATTCACATTAATACAAAATATAATCAACAAATAAATGATGATAAGACTTTATTGATCCCAGGAGAAACACCAAGCAGTACTTAGAGCAATTAAAATGAGCTCCACCTTTTCCACCTGCAACATTAAAGTGATCAACATATCAATGAATCAGTAATATAAGTATTACTCTGCAGTGGGCCGTTCTGTGTAATGAGTCCTTTAACTTTTAGTGCTGTTTATAATCTTTAAACATAAACTGAGAACTTAAAGCAAACCGAACACTCTTGGTACTGCCTTTCCTTTTTTTATTGCTGCTAACTGTTAGCAATACCATTTGATAACAACGCTCTACACGGTATTTTGTTCATACAAACAGCGTAGCAACATGTCCACAGATAAAACTGAGCAGTATTATGTGTACGACTGACTTCATGTGAAACTAATACGACACAACAGTTAAATTAGCAGAGTGTTCACTACTATAGATGTGAGTAGCAGCCATCTTTAATATGTTTATCGGGTTTGGTTGGGTTTCCAAGTTGTAAATCCAACTTCCAGTTGAAACTTCTGACTAGGAACTCAGAAATTCCGACAGTCTGAACGCACCATCACTTCTTGAAGCGCCATCGTAACCTGCCCAAGGACTACAGATGAAAATTAGCTTCTTACCTAACTCCAGCTCATTTATGAAAAGTTAAACTGTGATGTTGATTAATGTGCACTGTCCCTGGTAATTAAATAAATAAACAAATAATCAGTTTTGGATGCATGACTTTTACTTGTAGTAGAGTATTACTACCCAGGACTAGCGCTACTTATAGTTAAGTAAAAGCTCAGAGTACTCTCTCCATCGCTGTCTGTATGACACCTGCTGACAGGATGTAAGTGTCTCTAAACAATCTGTAGGTTTTCTCTACATTCATGTCCAAGTATCTTTATGTATTCAGCTCCTTAAATGTGCAGTTCATCCACAGAAATATCCCATGTTCTGTGGTTGTAGCGTCCATGTGGCTTGAGTTAAGCCTGTGTTTGTGCGGCAGAAGTTATATCGTTTGCTGTGGGAGGATTTGCTGACTCTGTTGTCATGAGAGCTTGTTGAACAGAGCCCGATGACAGCGTGTCAGCGTGTAAAATCATTTTATTTTGTTCTTTGTTTTGTCTGAGGAGATTCGAGTTGGCAGCTGGCAGCTGTTCAGCCTGTTGTCTTTTCTAATATTTGTCAGCAAAACAGTGAATAAAGGAATGGATGCCGTTATTTAGAAGTATTTACACAGCTTCTTTCCAGTTGTCAAGAATAATAAAAACATGGTACTGGTTTACTGGGAGGTTTGAAAATGACCTTAAATGATCCACTGATTCTGTGCAGACTGGCTACAGAGCTAATGCAGCATCAGAAGATGAAATATATCACCAGTATAAAGGTCTTTAAATCAGAGCAAACTGCCACCACTGAGAGAGAAACTCAGTACATTGCCGCCTTCAGCTGTGACCATTTTCTTGCAAACGTTGCAGAAAACCGTGGCTTTGCTGGAGGTCTGACCTCTTAAAGCCAAACCACTTCCACAGGGTTTTCTACAGATGCATACAGCGTCCAGCTGGGTGACAGAAGCAGTCCGCTTGATTGCATTGTTAAACAACTCGTAGAAATGATTGTTTCATTTGTAGGTAAAGATTCCTTCAGTGTTCAGAGCTCAGGAGGTTTCTACCAGGAGCTGAATTATCCACAGAGGTCTCCTCCTCTCCAAAACAAACAGACCTGATAATTAAAGTAAAAACACTGAATTAAAGAGTTTCATGTTAAAAATCAGTGTTTCTCTGTGATGCTCTCAGGTGGACACATGACGTTGAGAGGGCTCAACTGGTTTCTCTGATTATATGAGATCCACACATCCAATGACAAAATCATCTAGTTAAAGATTATAGTTCTAATGTTAGAAAAAGTGACAGTGACTTAACTTGTAACTGTGAGAAAGTAGTTGGCTGAAAATGTTTTAATGTTGGACAGCTGGCACTTATGGAAAACCCTGCTTCCACAAAAACAGACTCAGCTCTCCTCTGAAAGTGAAACTGTGGATAAGTCATGAATGAGGAATTGATAAAGTATAACAGATAAAAAAGATAGAAAATTAGAGTAAATTCAGTTGTTTTAAGTTGAGCTACAACCAGAAGGATCCTTCTTCACATCAGCAGCGACTATAAAGTACATAACCGACCAATTTGATTATAACACAATAAAAAAAGACCTTTCTGCCTGATAAATCATCAAACCTGTGCATTAGTCTGACTAGTGTGTAGAGATGTAGGAGTGTGTGTCCCTCTGGTTGTGTTCAGTGTGTGTCTGTATTAAAGTGTCGCCTCCAAAGAGCCTCTGACGTTACTGAAAAGACTTTTCAAACTGCCTTTCTCTTCTCTGTGTCTCTCTGCTAGACATCCTTTATTGAAGCTCCTCTGTCCTGTGTGACCCCCCTGACACAGAGAGGTATGACCACACACACACACACACACACACATACACACACACACACACAAAACCCACAAACACACATCCAGTTTAGATGCAGCAGTAACACAACGCCAACGCAGTGCACTCAGCTGTGTTTTCTCTACTGTACCTTGAAGTCAGTAGAAGACAGGGAGTGTGTCGCTTTGCTTCGGTGTGTGTTTTCAGAGCGGCGTGTGTTGTTTGTGTGTTTGTTTTCCGTAAAGCTCAGCAAATGTCGACCACAATAAAACACCATGGTGCAACGGCAGCATGCGTCGCCACCCACACGAAACGCAGGGAAGCAGCACACGTGCAGTCAGCTGTAGTTTGTAGAAAAGACAGAGCTCCTCCTCACGTCGTCAGTCACGTTAATTTTACAGGCTTTTATTTCCACGTCATGATTCAGTAATAGTTTTTATTCAGTGAACAAAGCTCTTTATGTAATTATCACCTCAGCATTGAATCCACTGTGTGTTTTATTTCTACGATGGCAGTCACTCTGTGAGCAGTGTGGTAGTAAAACAAAGATTTTATTACCCGCCCAATTAATGTAACGACTTTGTGTTTTAATAGCAGCAACAGTTTGATGTCGGACTTAAACATCTCGACAACTATTGGAGGGACTACTGTTAAATTTAGTGCAGATGTTCACGTCTCCCTCGTGAATATCTGTAGTAACTTTGGTTTCTTTGTTTATTAAATTGTTTTTTTTTCACATGCACACTTCTCATCACAAGACACTGATGTATCACATCACAATGCATGTTTACTGTAAATAAAACAACAGCAAATAACAGTTTGACAGAATTACACATTACACAAACGCAAAGAAAATATGCAGGCGCTGACTGAATCTGTCACGATATAACAGATAAATAGAATCATTTAACTGTTAACAATACTTATTAATTACTAAATTTCCTCTTAAGTAATTCTCTTTTAGCATTTTTAAGACCTTATATATTATTTTGTTGTATTGTTCTTTGTATAACTGTTTGCTGTAAAAGTAAAACAACCTGCTAGTTGGATAATTGTTTACTTGTACTCAAGGATGACCAGATAAGCTAATGACATCCCTGTTAGCATTAGCTTTACTTTGTACTTTACTATATTACTATACTATGCTAATTAGCAGATGTTAACATGCTAACATGCTAAACTAAATGCTATACCTGTTGACCCTTAGCATATTAGCATTATCATTGTGAGCGTGTTAGCACTCTGATGTTAGCATATGGCTAACAGAGCAGCTAGCATGATGCTAGACTCTAGAATCAAATTGAAGCTGCACACAAACCAAATCAGACAAAATGACATTTTTTTTCTGTTGTATTTGGTCATTAAAAAAAAATTTGATGACAGAGCACAAAGCTAACTTTCTAGCTAAGAGAAGAAGAAACTTAGTCCAACACTTTTCTGCTCTCAGCCGCTAATAAGCACTTTCATAATATTTTAATACCTTTGGAATAAGTAATAAATGATTTGTAGTTTATACTGAGTGTAACAGAGAATTATCCTTTTAAAAGTGTATTTTAATTAAAGTTCATGAAAACCTCAAACTGCATCAAAGTGGCATTTAGAGCTGCTTTCATCAATTGATTAATTAACTGATGGAAAACAATATTTTGATGATCCAGTAATTGTTTTAATAATTTTTTAAAGAAAAAATGACAAACTTCCTGTTTCCAGCTTCTTAAATGTGAAGCTTTTATGCTTTTCTTTGTCACATATGAGAGTAAATTAAATTAAATTTAATTGATGTCACCTTGGGATGTGGTAAATCATTAATAAAGCTAATTTTTTGCTGTTTTTTGATGCCTTATTGATAAAATGATTTATTCAACCTGTGTTTTTTGGTGTCACATAGCTGCAGTTGTGCTGCTGATGCAGGGACATTGGTGAAAGTCTGTTTGATTTGGACGTCACTTTTTAAAAAAAAAAAACCCAAAGAATTTCCAGTGACCAACCTTTGTACTTCAACCCAGTAACTGGGAAAACTGCAGCTAAGCTGTTCCTGGCCCTCCGACACAGTTGGGGGTAATTTCGGGAGGGGGTAATTATATCTACGATGGTTTAAAGCTTTCAGAGTTAAAATAAGAAGCAAACCTCACACACCAAATGTTCCTCCATGTCAGCTATATGTAGACAGACAGACAGACAGACAGAGTAGTTATCACCAAGGCCAGGCTGGAAATAACAGTTTACTCACCATGGTAGTCCAGGGTTATAACTGATGAGCAAGAGAGACTTTTGGAAACAGTCATATGTCTTTTTTTGGTTCGTGTCACATCCACTCTAAACAGCTCTTCATAACGAGTCTTATTAATAAAACTTCAGCGACTCTCATACGTCCACATGCTCAGCTGCCTTTCTTTATTTGTTTTCTGGCAGAGAACTGGATGTAAAGATCAGTACCCGACTCGTGTTTGTTAGGTAAATATGACGCCAGCAGACGGATAACTTAGCTTAGGAAATTCCAGCAGCTTCCGTGCTCTGTTCAGTAAAATGACTGTTTTTGTCAATGGAGTCTGGTAGTGAGATATAGTGATGTTTCTGTTGGAGGGATACCACCACCTTAATCTGTTAGCTTGTTTGTGTTATTGTGTGGTACTTTTGCTTATGTAAAACATCTGAATGCTTCTTCTTCTACCGCTAACACAAACAGACTAACAGGTCAAGGCAGCAGTGCTCCAGCAGCTCCTGTGTTCTGCTCGGTAAAATTACTGTTTTTGTCAATGGAGTCTGGTAGTGATATACAGCAGTGTTTTCAGTGTAAACAAAGGGATCATACTCTTAATAAAAAGGTCTGTCTCCGCAGGAGTTCTATCCTATAATGCTGTCAGACTCTTACAGTAACAATCTGAGGCTGTCAGTGGCGAAAACAAACACTTTAGCGGACGCAAAATCAGCGTGTGTATAGTTTACCTTCAGTAGCTAGCGTAGCATAGAAGTGCTAGCTAGACGGACGTGCTGTCCTCTGCTAATGTTAGCTTCACAGGTTCACAGTTAACTACAACTAGCTGACTAACGGACATGACTGCACGATAGTTTATGGAACACAGCTGTATAGAGTGGTGCAGGAATGAGCCCTTAAAACCAGGAAGTGAGTTAGCATGTTAGCACTTCCTGTTCCCTCGTCCCAAAGTCAGTTGGTGTCTGTTTAGATGCCTGAAATAAGGTCTGTGGTTTTAACACAAGCTCAAGACATTTTCGCGTTTTATTTTACGACATAAAATACATCAGAAAATACCCCACCTGTTGTTTTTTTAAGCTTTTACGTGTCTTAAAAAAAGGCGGTTGCTAACAGGAGGCTAAATGAGACTACAGAGGTTGTCGGGGACGTTAACGTGAAAACCCATCTACTCACCAGTCCACCTTTACAGCCTCGTGTTTCTACTGTCGCTCTTTCAAACTATCACTAACTTTCTAAGAAGAAAGGGTTTTGTAGAAGAGATGAAATGACAAGTTGGAAGTTTAGTGGTGTCGTTGGTTTATAGCCTAACATTAGCTTTTTACTTCTGGTGACTGTATTTAGGCTTCAAACATCAGAACAGTGGTGTTCATCTGTGAAGACAACATGTAAATATCACAAACTTTTGTTTATCACAGTGTTTATTTTCTGCAATAATCCAAACCAGGAATCAGGATGATGCTAACTGTATGAGCAAGATGCCAGTTTTTATGAACCAAGTTTTCATCTATGTGTTTGCAGTGTGAGTGGTCTCAAAATGGAGATTACAGGCCGAGTAACACGATACGTCCTCCGTGCTTGTGTTGCATTTATGAGTCAAGGACACGGCGAAGAAGTGGTGGTCTGTCACACACTTGCACTTGACTTAGCCGGCATCAGCAGCCCTGTGGAGTGTGTCTGAGAGTGAGAGAGTGGTAATGAAACAGCTGTATAAAGATGCAGAGTGTGTGTTGCTGTGAGTGTGTGAAAGTGACTGAAAAGAGGAGTCCTTTTGTCTGGATGAAGCATGAAGTCTCCTGGGAAGCTTTCAAATCCTCTCTGGAATGTGTGTGTGTGTGTGTGTGTGTGTGTGTGTGTGTGTGTACTGTGTGTGTGTGTGTTGGGGTTTGGCTTGTCACCACATTTATACAAGGAATGCAAATATTTGTGTGTGTTTCAGTCTTGTGGTGTAGTGTAACCGTTGCCGTGGTGACCAGTATCCTCTGGTGTTTTCTGTGTCACCTGACAGCGGCGGGTTGACAGCTAACTCTCTCTCTTTCTTTCTTGTTCTGTCTCTCTTTTCTTCCGCAGTCCCTCCTTCCCTCTCTCTTTTTTCTTGTTAAGTTGTCTAAATGGCAGCCCACAGGTCAGATTTCATCAGCTGCTCTCATTAATGTGTTTATTTACTGAGCACTCAGTTCATCCTCTGGTGGCCCTGAATCGACTCTCTCCCTGACCCTGCCTCTAGTTTGTGTGTGTATATATACGAGCGTGGGGTGTGTGTTGCCATGCGTACAGTCAGACCTGTGTGTAAAAATAAAGCTGTATTTTCCCCTTAACGAAGGTTTATCTGAATTTTTAGTCGCATTTGAAGAATCGACGTCTCCTCGTCGTCTTTGTTGACCGTGTTTCCTCCTTTACACTGAAACGGACGTGTGCTGAGTCAGCGCCAAACAATGTACATACATACATACAATGTATTGCACATGGGAGAAACCACGCCTGTGATAAGAACAGCAGATAAAACACACACCACTCTGCAACATTTATTTAGTACTTAGCATGGTCTTTTGTCAAAGAAGTCAAACAGGGATGCAGCTAACAATCTGCTCATTATTATCTGGATTAATTGATTATTTTTATGTGCATATATTGCTTTTAAAGACTGAATATGTTCTATATCGTGTGATTTAATGCCTTTATATTATTGCTTTTGTTGTTTCTTATACTTAATATTATTTATTTATTATCTGTTCGCAATTTTTGATTTGTTTTGTCCAGTCAACACTCCTCAGATGTTTAAATTACTGTCATATAGAACTAAGATAAGCAATAATTCTAGCAAATTACAACAATTAAAACTCGAAAAATGGAAATTTTGTCGTTTTTGCTTGAAAATCACTTAAACAGGGAATTAATTATATTAATAGTTGCTCTTGATAGTTTTTCTGCCATTTATCGTTTCACCTAAAATAAACCAAACTAATTCCAGCAACAGAAACATCACTATATCTCTCTACCAGTGTGTTCCTGTATAAAAGGAAATATCTAATTTATCTGAATTTATCTACAAACTTTTTTTTGTGCTTTTACTTTCATATATGCACCCTAACTTCCTCTAGTTTGGTTTTTTGGTCTGTGGTTGAGCCCGGTGTTTTACCTCTTGCTAAAAATAAAATAAAATAATAAATGATAACTCCTATGAAAGCCTGTTAATAGTCTGTCAGTGCATGGGAGCATCAGCAGCCGGCAGGTTTGTTCTTTCTGGAGGTCACAGTGAACAGATATATATTCAGTTTCAGCTGCAACAAACCGAACTGGTCGAAAGTCTAATGATTACAGGTCTACACTTGTTATTGCATCAGTTCTTTTCAAGGCAGGAAAAAAAAATATTTTCCACCTTCGTGAAACATTAAAACTGTGTTGTGCTGTTTAGATTTTCTCAACCCAGATACTGAGAGTTTTTTTAATGCTGAGTTGTGTTTTTCGTGCAGGATGGTGATGGAGGAGGGGGGCCAAAGAGACAGAGGGAGGGGGGCTCCGACGATGGCAGGAGCAGAGGGGAGGCAGATCTTCGTGGAGCTTGGTGAGTGACCTTTGAACCTTGATGTAAACCCAGGATGGGTTTTAGCTTTTTCAACAGTGCAGCGATTCTTGCCTGTGATTAAATTAGCTTCTAAATGTCGTTTTCGTTTCTTCACAGCGGAGCAGAACTTCCATGCCATTTGTCTTTCTACATATCGAACAGCCTGTAAGCTCAGATTCATACAGAAGAGATGCAACTGTGAGTAAACATTTTGTAAAGTTTTAACACCTCAAAATGTAAAAATAAAGAAACATAACCATACAGAAATACGAACCGACTCTGTCTCCTCTCGTTTCCAGTGCATCTGATCGACATATACAACGTGATCGAGGCGGTGCGGGACGCCGGGCTGAACGCCGTCGAGCTGAACGCCGGCATCTCCGTGATCAGGCTGGAAAACCTGGTGTCCTCCCTGTTCAACCAGCTCAGCAAGCGCCTGCCCACCACGCACACCATCAACCCGCAAGAGAGCACCGTCCTGTTAGTTGAATTCATACTGGCTGCCGTCGACAGGTACAGAGAAGTCACTGCTGTTGTTTTCTATATAAACATGCGTACACAAGTACCTGATCAGGTGTGATTCCTACAGAGACCTCTCTGTTAACCAGAAACATCGCTTTTTATCCCAGCCAGACTCCATTGACAAAAGCAGTAATTTTACTGAGCAGAACACTGGAGCTGCTGGAATACCACTACCTGTTAGATTGTTAGTTACTGTGCAGTTCTTTACTTATGTAAATGATCTGAATGCTTCTTCCACCTCTGAAAGTCACACACTAACACAAACAAACTAACAGATGGGGGCAGTGGTATTCCAGCAACTCTTGTTTTCTGCTCTGTAAAATGACTGTTTTTGTCAATGGAGTCTGGTAGCAATTGCCAGGTACACTTTTCTTGATCAAAACTGCACCCATTCCAAAGATTTTTGTCCCTATCAATCATTTACGTGAGAGAGGAGGTCCAGGTTCAAAAATACCAGTTATTATCCTTTCAGTTGTCGACATATTTTATACAACACACAATAGACAACAACACGTGATAGCGGCCAAAAGCTGGCACATGCTGCCTAACGTAAAATCTGCTAGGAAGTCTGAGACTCCCTGAGACCTCTTTGTATTTCTCACACTGGGTTTAATGTCAAATGTTTGTGTGTTTTCTAGTGAACCAGACAGCAGACTGACAGTGCTGTCTGTGAAGTCGATGCTGGCCATGCTGTGTGGAGGGAAGCTGGTAGATAAACTCCGCTGTGAGTACCGACCGGCACCATCACGACTGTCATAAATCAACTTCCTCCCATTCACCAGAATTACCTTCAGCAGTCCCAGAAACCTGAGCCAGAGACAGTGCTTTTTATAGCATCACATACCTAATTAAAACCAAACTTATCAGTAAAATGAACAACTTAAATCAACAGAAACCATCTTTGGTAAAGAGTTCTTTGGCGTGTATTTTTATTTTTTTTGTTTGGCCCATGTTCCTCATGCTAACATAGAGGGGGCAACCACCAGGGGGCGATCAACATGTTTTGGCTTCACTTCTGGGGTCATGACAGATGAATTACAATTAGACCAGTGACAGTTAAACAACCAGAAGCCAGAAACTTAAAGAATTGTTTCACAACCACATGAATTAGGAGAAAAACAACATTGATAACTTAGCTTGAAAACTTCATTCTGCATGAATAAAGATCTCAGTGACCAGGCTGCGTATTGTTCTGCTGATTGTTACCAACTGAAAAGCTGAAAAATCACACATCTCTTTGGTTTCTATCATCAAAACCACACGTTCAGCTGCTCTGATTTTTTAATTAGCCTCGTTTTAGCCCCACTCCAAAGCCTGTCATGTTTTCTGCTGCTGATTCCAGCAGCCAGATGTTTATCACTATGATCGTGTTGATGGAGATGAGGAGTTTTATCCAGACTTCCCACCAACAGAGACATGCAGCATTATGTTAAAGTGGAACATAAGTGATTAATTCCATTTAAGTAACTTTTTTATATTGTTATGGCTGCCTGATATTGCTGTCCCATTAAAAATACAAAATCAATCTTAGATTTCAAAATAAAAACTTAGCTTTTACACCTCTGTGTGTTCTGAATACTGTAATATTTTAATAATATTAATACTGTGAGCTCTTCTGATGTATATTCTAAAGTGTTTTTCTATGTATGATTACATCCTGGGATTTCTTTTCTTTTTCTCCTCCACGTGATTATAAAAATGAAAACACACAGATATGCATAAAAATAAATAGAAATACAAATTAAAAGCAGAAAAAACAGGCTCCTCATGAGTCACAAATTACTAGTCCATGTCCCATTGCCATTTTTGGTAAGAAAATCTTGCATATAAAGTTATAAAGTAAGTTATCTTCCAAATTTTAATTCCCACAGATTCTTTCAGATACTGATTGCCTGCCTTTAAGTAGATATGTTATCTTCTCAAAAGATGAAGTTTTATTTAGTTCAGTTATATATTTACTGATATTTGGTTCCAGGAAAGTGACTATAACTCGTTTGACCAGCAGCAAACATGAATCTATGACATCCACGGACATTTTACAGCAAATATTACCCACATTATTACCACATTTATGTCTGATAAATTTTTATGCAAAGAGTTTCAGCATGTAAATACAGTAGATATACATGTTGCATATGTGCCACCTTGTGGAAAACGTACGTCAATGCTGCTGTTTAGATGTTGATATTCACCTGCTCTTGTTGTTCACACAGTCACATAATGGAGACTCACCTCCCATTTAGAGACAGAAATCTGCCTCCTGCATCATTAAATTTTAGTATTTAGACGATTAAGGATGTAGCGTTTATGTATATAAGTTAATATAATACCTTCTCTAACTCTATGTGTGTGTTTGTGTAGATGTGTTTTCTCAGGTATCTGACTCCAGCGGTGTGTTGGTACAGTCCAAGTTCGACAGCTTCCTGAGGGAGGCTCTCAAGCTGCCCACCGCTGTACATGAAGGACCGTCCTTTGGCTACACACACACATTAGCGCGCTCATGCTTCCCACAACAGGTACGAACACACACCTGCCTTCAATTACAGTGATTCATTTCATAGTTTATGGGTCATAGTAAGAATTATTTTCTTTGCCTGCTGTGTTTTATAACTTGAAACTATCCAGTTTTGTTCTTTGTCTCTGAAGTGTTTTGTTTGTTTTTATTTGTTGTTGTTGTGTAGAAGAGGGTGATGCTCAACATGTTCCTGGACATCGTATCAGACCCTCCTCAGTGTCTCGTCTGGCTGCCTCTTATACACCGCATGGCCAACGTGGAGCATGGTACAGACACACACTGTATAAACAAATCACAAATCAGCTGAAATGTAGTTGTACTGTAGAAATAAACGTCTTTATCAGCTGCATTTTCACATTTATTTGATCTTCAGTTTGAAATTCAAGATTTGTTTTTTACACATTTTTGTTTTTTTTGGTATTTTTTTGTAGTTATTTTTAAGATTTTGTTTTATTTCCAATAAATTTAAAGCAACTGTAACCGATATTTTACGACAGTGTTATAATGTACGTATAGAGAATTATCTCTTGAATCTGCAGCCTCCCTTTGGCTTTACAGAGGTTTAAATTTTAAAGTCTTTAGCTCATTGTTCAGCTGTCCGGTCCATAAATTTACTGTTTTGGTTCACTCTCACAGCTGTTTACTGCCTCCATCTGATCGATCATTGAGAAAATTAACGAGAAAAGTTATCGATCAGTCATTATTTTTTATACTGAAAATGCCTACAGCAGAAAACAGGCTTCGAAAGAAAGAAGAAATTACAGTCCAACAACAATCGTCTTAAACAAAGACTTTACACTTCAACTAAAAGAAAGCAAAATAAAAAAAAATTCTCATCGATCTGACTGTTTACCAATAAGTTCAACATATCAACTTTAAAGCTGATGAAATGTCAGCTTATTCCTGCTACTTCAAGAAGCCAGAAAAAAATCTGTTATTGCAGGTTTAATATTCAAAATGTATCCTTATCTTTACAGTTACTGTTACTGTCAGCTGTGTTAATAAAGTTTACTGTTCAACTTATTTCTATCACAATCCTAAAACAAGTTTGAGACACTGAAGAGCTGAAATAAAAGGTGGTATGTGATCAAATTTTCATTATTTTCACTCAAAGTTTCAGAAAGTTTTAGGCTTGAGTGACGTCTCCATCAGGGATCCAGAACTTCAAACCGCCTCCTTCCTGTCTCCGTCTTCCTGCAGAGACTTGACGTCCTGACGTGTCGTCTCTTTATTGACCTGTGAGACTCGTCTCTGTCTTTTAAGGCCGATGGCTGACAGGTTCTGTCTCTCTCTCTCTTTTTCCTCCAGTCTATCATCCCGTGTCGTGCTCCTACTGTCGCGGCAACGGCATGACGGGCTTCCGCTACCGCTGCCTCCGTTGCCGTGGTTACCAGCTCTGCCAGAACTGCTTCTGGCGCGGCAACGTCAGCGGCTCACACAGCAGCCAGCATCAGATGAAGGAGCACTCGTCCTGGGTGAGTCAGAGTGTGTGTGTGTGTGTGTGATTACTCATTTATCACACCAGGGGGCACCACCTGTGTGTACAGGTGTGTGTGTGTGTTTGAAATAATATATATGATATAAAAAAACAAAACTGCCTGCCTTTAAGTAGATATGTTATAGAAAACATAGAAAACAAACAATTAACTCTACACTTAATAGAATCAAAGATTAAAACTAGAGACAGTTTTTGTTGTTATTTCAGATGTTTGTAGGTTAACTGTCTTAAGACTTGGTTTAGGGCTAAAGACAGATTATTTTAAACTGATTAAAATCATAACAATCAGGTTTTACAATGAAAACAGCGACAGATCATCACAGTTTATACAGAGAGTGGAAATATTCCTCAGTAAATCTGGACAGGGAGTCGGTACCTAAATACAGTTAATATTCCATCCAAATATTTACTTTTTGTTAATTATCACTATTATCAGTGGTAGAAAAACTATTCAGAGCCTTTACTTAAGTAAAAGTACTAATGTCACAGGGTAACAGTACTCCATTATAAGTAAAGGTTCTGCAATTTAAATGTGTATTTAATTAAAGTGTGTAAATCTTTTCAGGAAAATGTGCTTTAAGTATAAATTACTTGATACAGAAAAATGGCTGATAGACAATTATACAGTTTATTATATTTGGCTGAGGTGGAGCTAATGTTTACATTTTTTGTACCAGTTTGTTTATTTTAAGTCCTGAAAATGATTAAAAATAAATTAAAATTGAAATTAGAATACGGCATTTATCATGAAATATGATTTACATTAATATCAGAATAATTCCTGTCAGTTTTATAAATAACAATAACTTGTATAAACTGTTGGGTAGTTTAATTTACAATAAAGAACAAGATTTTATTATTTAAGATCTTCAGGTCTGAATCTGGAAAGCAACGAGTAACTAAAACTGTCCGATAAATGCAGCGCAGTAAGAGGTACAGAAACTCCCTCTGAACTGAAGTGGAGTAAAAGTATAAAGGAAAATACTCAAAGTACAGATACCTCAGTTTTGTACTTGAGTAAATTAAATTCCACCACTGATATCTGTGACGTATTAAATCCAAAAATCTGAATGGAAACGTCACAGTCTCATAAAATCACCATGATGTATCATAAAAAGCTGCTGTAGCCTGAAGGGGAAAATGTTTTCAGTGTAGAAAAATTAGATATTAATGGATGGAAACTGAAAATAGTTGTTGAATTATTCATCACTCAGTCTTTAATTTGTCCTATTAATGTTTCAGTTTCAGGAATAAATCTCTTCACTTAGTGCAGCTGCTGCCTGTGTGACAGAATCTCTTCATCGCAGGCAACTCATCCCAGTAATCCTCTGCAGACTTTGCATCTCATTTCCAACTGTTTATTCTCAGTTTACCTGCCTCCCTTCAGTAATTTACATCTTTAATTTAAACTTGTCTGTTCAGACAAGGTGAAACTGAGGCCAGAACTCGAAATATCATTCTGATCTTTAAGCTCTTGGCTTTAAGTAGTTTTTGACTTTGTAACTTAACGTATATAACACACTACAAAGCGCACAGCAGGGATTCAGTTCTAAGTTAAATTTGATTGTTTTTCAATTGGTCCGCTTGGTAGCATCGTCTTTTCCTCCTGCCTCAGTCACTTCAGTCGTCGTACACAACATCTCCTCTGACGTCTTCTCTCTTTTCTGAGTCGCAGTAATTTCAGTAAAAGCAGCTGCAGCTCCAACACGATCAGTTTCAGTTGTGATTGTTTGACGTGCACAAAGAAACTCAACACAGCGATGTCGCCAACTAGTTTTGTTCTGTTGTTGTCGCTTCAGAAATTAAACTTTATTTTTGGTGTTAAGCTTTAAGCTAAATCCTTATTAGAGGTGGTGTTTTAATGAGCTGCATTATATTGAAAGTGTGTTCTAATATTCTTCCCCCCTTCATGTTTGTAAATGTGGTGGACGAAACATTAGAAACAGCTCAAAACTGAGCATTATTGTCGTTGTAAAGGTAAAATTTAAGGCTGAGTTGTTGGATTAGATTTCACAGAAGTCTCTAAAAAAGTGACAGCAAGTCACCACAAGCATGTCTTTAAAGAAACAATGAAGAAAAGAAGCTGCACCTACTCATCTATAATCACTCAGAAAATATATAGAAATGCAGCTGCAGAATAAGCTCCATTTTTAGTTTAAAAACAGGGAGAATCCAGGAGTTGGCCGAGTTAAAGAAGAATTCTCCACCACCGTTAAACAGATGCTGCGATTTGTCCGGAGCAGCTGAGATAAACGGCTCACTTGAATCAGAGTTTACAGATTTTTATCAGCTGTTTTAAACACTGCTGCAGTAAATGTCACGCAGCCTGTGAACGTCGACCTGACATTTCTGTCTGTGTGTGTCTGTTTGTGTAGAAGTCGCCGGCGACGAAGCTCGGCCGAGCCCTGAGCAGGACTCTGGGCTGCGTGTCGTCCAGAGAGCCCCCGCACCCAATCTACCCGGAGGAGCCTGAGAGGACGCTGAACCTCGCCAACATAGTGTAAGACCTCAGAGCGCGAACACACTCGCTGCACGGTTAGCGCTCAGTCAGGCGCAGGGGTTGCAGCTTTAACGTCACAACCAAACACAGTGAAAGTTTTCAGGCTGTACACAGAAAGTTCAGATAACATGAATGAAAGTAGAAGTCCCACCCCTTCAGCCAGCCACTGTGGATCGCTCCGCCCTTGTGGTGGATCCACACTGTTTGATTTTCCAAACACTGGCAGGCTGGGTCATTACAGACCTGCAAGCACTGACTAGACTTACACTGAAGCCAGCAACACAGAGACTGCACTTCCACAGATGTGAGTATGTTTAACAACAACAACGCTGCGTCTGATTTATTCCTCTGTCGGACTTTAACTCCTCTGAGTTTGTTCTTTCTGCTCTCTTTCTCTTTCTCTCTTTCTCTCCCTCTGCTGATCTTTGGCCCGTCTGTGTTTGCTCAGACCAGTACAATTCACTGTTGCATGAATGCACTCAGAAGCACATGAGAGTGTGTGAGTTATTGAGTGTGTGTGTTAAGAATGTGTGGTTTTTTTTTTTTGATAGGAAGGCCTTTGTGTTTCAATGATTTACCACTGTCGTGCTCGCTCTCTGTTTGCACTGCTGATAATATGGTGTCTGATACATTGTGTTTGTGTTTGTTTTTGTTTTTGTGTTTGTGTTTGTGCAGCCCCTCTCGACCTCTCGGGAACACCAGCGAGGCCATGTTGCTTTCCTCGCCGGCACCCGAGTCCTCCAAGAGGTAAAGACCGACATAAAGAGCTGTTTTCTGTTCAAGGCTGTGGGTAATGTCTTGCTTGAGTCAACATAAATGGGGTTTTTTAATAGCATCCTTCATTCCTTTGCTCCTTGTAACTTAACTGTTTCCTCTACAATAACTCTACACAAACTGTCAGTTTCATCTTCTTGATTAGATTTGATGAAAACAAAATTTGAGTGTCTCATGCAGCTCCAAGTACGCGGTATCTGCAGGTGTTTCGAAGTCTTAATAAGCACTGACTTCAGTCAAAAAAAACCTTTAAATGTATTTAAAAGCCTCAAATTTCATTTATAAAAGCCAGAGATAGTTTTTCTAGGTGGTAAGGTTCATTTTAAAATGTTTTTGCCGGTGACTTTAGTAAAAAATGGGCTTGAAATATTGATTCAGAGCTCTGGCTTTATGCAAAATTTGTATGCGGATCTTAAATTAATTCATCCATCCATGTCAGTAAACCAAACCAAACCTAAAAAACACCAAACTTATTCTTCTATTTTTATGCAGAACGAGCAAAATAGCAGGAATACAATGTGCTGAGACATAAAACAGGAATACAGTATGTACTGTTTGTATGAAATGACATTTTATTGTATTAAAATAAATTAAATATGTCAAGATGTAGTAGATATGTGGTATATTAAAGTCAGAAAAATGTGAATTTGCAGTATATTTATTCAGAGCAGATGTTGTCTTGACAATCACACATATCCATGAAGGAAGCATGGCCGTCAGTGTGAAATGAAGCTGTTGTGATTCCTGCAAATTGGTGAAATGGGATCATAATCGCTGTGTTTTGTGCCTGACGGTTTGTTTCCCGTCTGTTTTTCTGTTATCCAGTTTGGCAGCGGCTCAGCGCATGAACGAGGAACACGCTCTGATCGCCGCGTATGTGAATCGCCTCCAGAGCAGCCCGCGGTGAGGAGAGGGGAGCGGGGACACCGCGGGGGGTGGACAGGTGGAGGGGTGGTGGTTACATAAGGGAATCAGAGAGGGTGTGAAGAGGAGAGCAAGGTGCCCAGTTAGACCTCAACAGAAATCTTAATTATAACGACGAGTGGTGATTGAATAAACGCCGAAATCTAGAAAAGCAAAAGTGATAAACGGAGCTCTCACAGATGTTTGTTTGGAGGTTGTGTCGTCTCCTTTATCCCAGTTTATCCAGAGGTTTAAAAAGCTGCTGTTTTAGGCAACGTTTACCCTCAATAACCAGTCATGTGTGACAGATGCAGTTAGTCCACTTTAACATCGATGCTGTTCCCAGCTTTCACTTGTCTTCACAGAAGTTTTCCAGCACTGTTTCTATTTGTCAGTTCACTCATCCCTAAACTAAGAAACATTTCTGTTCCCTTAGGTCTAGGTTTAATTCATCTAAAAACTGACAATTAGCTCCTTTGAACTCAAGCACCCGCACCCATCATGTTCCATTATAAACTAAATGTTATTTAACATATTAACTATTAATTAATGTATAACAGGGTATTGTTCCTGCATTTATCCATTAATTTAAGCTAACATTCAGTACTTGTAGCTGTTTTACTATTTGGTTGTTTATTTTTCTCATTAAAATATGTGAGTTTACTTTTAAATCAAATCACAGCTGCTGTTTTTAGTTGAGTTTAGTGAATTAGTTGAGGTTTCTATGTTGTACAAGTGGTGGATAATCACTGAGCTACAGTAGTGACTGATGACTGACATATATTCTTTTATAATCATTGTAATAAATAACATCTCACCTCCTTCTAGAGGGGATGTTTTAATCCGAGTGATCTGATTTCAGGGTAGTTTTTGAAGGTGGAAGATATATTTTACCTTTTTTTTGCTCTGTGTTGGTGTGAGGTCGGCCCTCTCTGAGTCGTGACATGTTTTGCTGCCGCAGGCTGTGAACATGTGATGTGATGATTGTTTTTTTTGATCTGAAACCAGAAGGTGCTGGAAAACAGTTTCCCCAGTAACAGCATCCAGCTTCCACTGGGCAGCTACGGTGGCTCACAAGGGACATTTGACAAGTTGAGAGCAGATTGAAAAGAATGCACTGGATTGGATTCTTATACCGAAACAGAGCTTGTTTCTCCTTTTGAAAACCATAACACAGTGACACTGTGAGTTATATGAAAAGACTTGAAGGTCGTCGCTTGTGTCTAAAAGGCATCAGCAGGTCTTTGTCTTCATCTGTGAGACATCACTGTCTGAGCTGCTGAGAGATTTAACATCTGTAGCCGAGTTCAAAGCTGAAAACCATGACACCAGATCAGACGAGAGAAAGACCAGTTTCCAGTAACTCTCACTACTGGAATGAACCAGCTTGAAGTTAGAGCCATTCATCCCTCTGAAGCTTTATCAGCTTATATTTCTAATGATATTTGTCTGCTTTAATTAGTGTGTCTGTGTGTGATGGTTGTTTTTGGTTAGTTAACTGTCTTTTTCTCAAAAGAGCATCTTGATCTCAATGAGGTTTTCTGAATAAACAAAGCGTAACTAACTTAACTTAATCTTGTTTAAAGAATCTTTTTGATTACATTTACATTTGGTTTTTGTCCAAAATGAGGTACAATCTAAGCCACAGTAGATCAGGGAGAAGCCTCGGAGAATAATGTTTTACTCAGTAATATGATAAATTTGCATATTTTTAAATAAACATTTTCTCTGTTTGTGTCTCTGCAGCGTGGACAGTCCCAGCAGACAAGACGAGGAGCATAAACTGATCGCCCGCTACACCTCCCGACTGGCAGAGACTGACGGTGCAGGAGTGAGTCAATAACACATCTGTTTTTTTCCCAACACAATTAATTAATTAATAAAAATTTGCAGTATGATAAAATCTTGATTCGGAGCTCTGTGCGATTCTGCTGCATCAAAACAAACGTTCCCACCTTCGTCTTCAGCAAATGACAGTGTGTCGTTACACCATGTGATACAGCAGCAGAAACAGAAATAAGCCCAGAGAGACTGAGTGAAAAGACGTGTTAGGACAAATAAAAACTGCAAGATAAATCCAGAATCTAACGACCTCTACTGAGCTCGTACCGAAAAAAGATTCACAGTCTGTGGTGTGGAAGTTTTTTGGTTTCAGACAAGATGACGTGAAGTAAAATTAGTTAACAACTGAATGAGTATACCAACCATCGTCATCATCTTATGCACAAAAACACAGAAAAATATTTGTTCAAAGATAAGAGACTGAAGTTGATTGTTTCCGTGTTCAGTGCCAGGCTCATGAGGCCGTTACAGTCAAGTTAAAAACAGGAGCGTTGTGTTTTTGTTGTTGATATATCATCTGATATTTGTCCTCTATCAGGCATTATTATATTTTCTTCTCTGTTTTCCAGTGTATCTGACAAATGAGTGCAATGAACATATTGAAAAAGTTGTGAGAGAGAGACTCGTAATCTCAGTTTTTCCAGAATCGTGCAGCTCCAGGTCCTCGTGTGTTTTATGTGCACAGAACTCTGACACATAAATCAGCTTTTCTTAACTTCTTCAGCTCATTAAATGATAAATGATGAACCACAGAGCGTCAGCTAACTTGGTGTTGTGTTTGTGTTTCAGGTGATACCAAACCGGAGCATCAACTTTGATGTGAACAAACAGAAGAGGGAGCTCATTGCTCAGCTGGAGTGCAAGAACAGGTAGGGATGTGTGAGCAGACGATGACTTGCTAGTTTTAATTAGATTCCCCCCTCTTTTTTTTTTTAGTTCGGCTCGTCACTTTGCTGTCGTGTTTGTGACCGAGGTGTTAACTGCACCGGTGTCCCTGTCGGGCCGTGACATCGGTTCCAACATGTGATTTATTCCAGGTTTTTTTTATTTAGACAGAAGTTGAAATTATTCAACATTTCCAAACTATTCTTGAAGAAAACATTTTGAAAGTGTGAAGTGAAAGCCCAGTTCATACAGATTATTATTCATACTTTTAAGCACATTAAGTTTTCCTTCTCTGTGCTTAAATCTGTCCTTTCACAATAAAAGCCTCGTGTATTTCTGTGCTTTTCTATGTGCTGAATGTCTTCAGTTTGTCAGATTTATATTGTCTAAATCCAACTTGCCAAAGCCTGAAGAACTGTCTGTGTTTCTGCCCCGTCCTCTCCACAGTCTGTTCAGTCGTGTAATGCTCTCCCAGCCTTAGCTGACCGGTATGTTTTTCATTTCCCAGAGAGATCTTGGCAGAGATCAAACGTCTCCGCACCGAGCATGACGCAGCCTGCCAGCCCAGCCCGGAGAAAGCCAGCACCAACCCGACTCTGCTGGCTGAGCTTCGCCTGCTCAGGTAAACACAGACTCCACCGAGGACCGGGAGTCACAGACGAAACTTGCCGCACGCTGACTTTTAACTTTTAACGATTATTTGTTTTAACTTGAACCTCGTGAGTCACGCCGACAGAAACAACGCCCAAACTCCACCTTCAAAAGGCTCAGAGCTTTTTCAGCCCCATGCGCTGTAGTTTTTTTTTGTTTTTTTTTACTGCATCGTGCAGCACAGCGTCGGGTTTGGCGGGAAATCTGCTGCGTTGCTTTGCAGCACAGAGGGAGAGTGCTTTATGGCAGATGGCAGTGACAGATGGTGCATTTTTGTGAAAAGCTAATGTAAAAATCACCTCCAACATGTTTATGCTTTGTGGTAAAATCAGAACTCCATGAAGGGGGAGGAGGAGCTGGACATGACGATGTTTATATGGTCTTAATATAGAGCAGCTAATCCACTGTGCTCTCATTTGTTTATAGCATGTTTAAGCCATTATTATAACAGTGATGTAGGGATACTGGTGTTTTAGGGCATTTTTTTATTAAGTACAAATGCCTCATATTGCACATGACACTCCGATACAGTAGGTGGCGGTATTCAGTCCGCTGATAAACAAGAAGACGACGTGCACTCAGATCCAGGCCCAGGTTCCTGATGTGAAAACCTCTGTACAGGTCTGCACAGAACACTTTTAAAGCCACTATATCTTTTTTTATGGGACTCTGTTATTTGGTGTCTCAGTGTCTTTTTGGAAACTTCCACTTGGGGGCGCCAGACTTGCAAACTTTTAAATTCTACACACAGTGGCTTTAATTTGTGCAAATCACAACATGCACTTTGTAGTTTCTTCAGTAAAATTATTTTATTGTGTTTAAATTACACTGTGATGTAAAGTTTTGGCCTCACTGTCTTCAGTCTCTCTGGAAGCTCTGATATTATTTGACTTGGGGCTAAATTAAATCCACACAAAACACATTAACTAATTTCTGTAATTCAAGATAACTACTCTCTGTTTGAGTCCAGATGTTCATCCTGCAGACAGGACGCAAAGATCTTGTGTGTTTGCTTTGAGATAAAATTGAAATTCCTGAAACTGTAGCTTGATTCAGAGTATTTTTCTGAATGGTTCTTGATGCTATTGAATGAGAATGAGAAGTCAAATGTTCCCTTCAACATTAAACCCTTAACTCTTATCATGGATGGACAAAAAACAGCTGTTGCCCTTTTTTAAAATATTGAAATTATTCAGCCACTTCATATAAATCCTTATTATGTTAAGACTTACAAAAATGAAAAAGCAAGCGTCTGCAAAAATAAACATCATTATCAGTATGGATTATGGTTAAATTTGTACACCAAGCAGACTCTTTTGAAGTCTACTTGAGTCCCCGTTGTGGACTTTATGAATTGTGGATTTGAACAGCCCTCAGCACTCATGGACTTCCTGAGAAAATGCCTGTAAACTACAGTGAAGTCTGGACATTTGGATTTGGCTTTTAATGGTAATTTTTTAGGTGCATGCTAATTTTTTTTTACCGTGAAACGACCATAAAGTCGGTATCAGTCGTCTGGATCTCTGGAGTTGGTCCGATGGTGTAAAGCTCATCACTTCCTTCCATCCCATCCTCATGTTAAATCTTCTTTATGGAGGTTTTTTTCAGTACAGGTGCAGAACACATCTTGACTGAAGAAAACCTGTAAAAAGCAGATAACGCAGATAAAAATGAACTCTCTGTCGAAGCTTTTCTTTACTTTGGGCTCATAATGGCTCAAATCTGGATTTACCGTATGACTCAGCCTCTTGTTGTAGTTGTTTATGCACTAATTTATCCTCCCATCTGAAGGAGAGCCAGGCAGGAAACAGAGGAGTTGTTGCTCCTGCTTTTAAGTCCCATCCAGACCACATACTGTTTGAGGCGGAAAAAGATTGTAAACACCTCTGTATGTTTGTTACTCTGGTATGATGTTAGTCACATACTCTGACTCTTAAATCTTGTTTCTGCTGCCAGCTTGTTGTAAATAAGACTTTATCATTTGGATGCTGTTTGGATCTAGTCTTTATTCTTTAAATACTTTAAAAGCAACAAGTCCTGATTGCATTCTCAAGATCACAAGGTTTTCAAGGTTTTGCAATCTGTGGCTGCAGAGTTTTAATTCTCATCTCCACCTTTCTCCAACCATCCGGCCCAGAAACAAACGCTCACTCCAGAAAGTATCAAGGATTTCTAACCTAACGTTCACTTGTCGTTTAATCTCCAGCGCTTTGCGATTTCATTTTTTCCCCCCTCTCGCTCTAGAGGTTTCTGTCTGCCTGTTCAATTTCTTTGTTCGAGGATGATCCTACTTCAGTTCAACATCAGTCTCTTATTTCACAAAGCAGGTGACTCGACAAGTGTCTGTGTAAGTGTAGGAGAGAGAAGGGAGTTTTGGCGGGTTCCCAGTTTTCAGTCAGACATGGTAGCAGCTGAAATATAAAGGTGGAAATGTGCACTGTACAAGCGGCCAAGTGTTAATTATTCTGTATCAAACTGGCTCTGAAGATTCATGGTGTGAGAGGTGGAAGTTCTTGTCTTTTTATACATTTTGACTGAGCGTTATATTCGTCTGACTGCAGCTTCCACCCTCAGCGAGTCTTTGCACTTGGGTTTATTTTATTCCTGCCTCCTGACGCTCTGAAATGTGACAGCAATGGAGGGTGAAGCCGGTGTCTGTGTGTGTCTGTGTTGCAGACAGAGGAAAGATGAGCTGGAGCAGAGGATGTCGTCCCTGCAGGAGAGCAGGAGGGAGCTGATGGTGCAGCTGGAGGGACTGATGAAGCTGCTCAAGGTGACACACAAACACACACTGTTGTTTCTAGCATGGTGTATCCTCACACACTAGAGGGCAAAGTTTCCCTTTTTTTCCCCTGCCTCTCTTTCTTTTTTTTCCTGTTCTAGCTGTAGCAAAACAAACCTCGCTTTCCCTTCTCTGCCACTTCCTCCTTTAATAATTTGACCTCTGCTTCTTGCTCTGACTGTGTCTGACCTTTTCTTCTTCATCCTTTTCCTCCCTGTTTGTTTCCAACTGCCCATGTTGTGGCCCTGTAGGATGAGGAGCAACGACAGGCAGTAAGTTTACCCCCCTTATGTTGGACTCACAGTGGTGGAAATATGGGATTTAACCCTTGAACTCCCTAAACTTTTCAAGCAACGAGAACACTGATTTATACGAACTGATATTTTGAAGATGTCAGCCGTCGTTTCTGTCGGTCATAAACAACGCCGACGATGTGTAACCACCCTCTTAAATCCGTCTCTTTAGGCGCAGGCAGCTGGCTCTTCTCACGCCTCTCCTTCTCGACCGAGTCCGTCAACCGCCCGCTCAGTCGGTGCCGTGTCTCCACAGGCTCACATGTACCCTCCTCAGGACTCCCTGGCAGGGGTGGGCGGTGACGTACAAGAGGCCTTCGCTCAAGGTAACGATGGGATTTAAAGCAAACTTCCACAGTTGTATGTATGTGTACATATATTCCTGTTTTCACCGCCTCAAACAAGCTGATGTTGTGTTTTCAGGAAAGTCTTCATTTTAGTTTTACAAGCTGAAAAACTGGATGTGTAGTGGTGCGTGTCCTTCAGTGGAAACTGGGTGGTGTTCAGCCATGTTGACTCTGTGGTTTGGTTAGAGCTCAAGGAGACAAAATACAATGAGTAAAACATTTTGTGCAACTGATTCTCAGGCACAATTATAATTTCTCACCACTTTGCGACACAGGAGATGTATTTCTGCGAGGGTTTAGCCCTGACCAAAGAGGGTTTACACACAAGTTTGGGATGTTGTTTTGGACGTAATGTGAATTAGAAAAAAATGCATCACAAGCTACATCCTCCAAAGTGCATGGAGTCAAATCTCCATCTCTTTAAAACAATTTCAACAAAAACTTAACATTATAACTAGGGATGTAAAATCTCAAAACCTCATGATACGATAATACCTCAGTAACAAGTCCATTATACGATATTTATTGCAATATTTTTAGGAAAAAAAGCAACTGAAGACTGAAAACATTTCTGTTTATTGAAAAACGAGCAAGCCATTAATTTTAAAGATCAAAAAACAGTCAGTAAACTGAAATGTTTCCTCACGTCAGATCTAAAAGACACTGGAGCATCCACAGTTTCAAAGGCTGTGTCTCTCTCCTTCGCCTCCAACACCGGCATCGCTGTAGATTTGAAGAGGGAGCGAGTGGAGTGCAAAGGATCATGGTCTCTGTAGTTCTGTACCAAACAGACAACAAAACTACAGTTTTACCCAGAAGACCTATCGTTTGCTACCAGGGTTACATCCCTAATTATAACCTACGTGAAGCTGGATTTATTGCAGGACTGTTGTATTAGACTGTATCTGTAACTCGCACTAAACAAGTATTGGTAATTTTAATGCTCATCTGTGTGATCATCTCGTTGTTTCGTAATCCCAGCTGTGTTTACCACACATATTTATTGAATCTCTGCTCGGCTACAAACACAAACACACAGTAGTTTCCAGCCAGGGCAGTGTTTCAGATTAGTTCCACTTATTAACCTTCAGACTTTAATCCAAACCACTCGACGAGAGAGAACAGTTCAAGGAGAGGACCATTTGTCAAGAAAACACTCCGTCACAATAAAATATTTTCTTTAATGAGACACTCTCCTTGTTATCACAGCACTGGTGTGAAATATTAAGTCAAATCAGATTTCAAAATAAAAGCATGGACGCAGTTTTAAGCTGTACAACGTGTGTGTTCGTTTGAATTTCTTTGGTTATTGAGGTTTGTTATGATTCTGTTGTAACTGATGCCACACAGTAAGACACACTTTAACACTTTGACAAAGTCTAATTAGTGTAAATGTAAACTTTGTACTGGATAATAATCAGTGTTTTCATTTTGTCACATCTCTTCACTTCAGGCCCGAGAAGGAACCTGAGGAACGACCTTCTGGTGGCGGCTGACTCCATCACCAACACCGTATCCTCGCTGGTCAAAGAGCTCCACTCTGGTACAGAAAACACACACTCACACACACTCCTTTAGCGTCCTACAGATGATCCTTGAGCATCTTTGTAGCTTCCAAACAATCTAATATTTACAGATGATGAGAGAAGTGTCTTGCTTCCTGTTGCTCAGTTTTGGGTGTGAAAATGGTCAAAAAGGAAAAAAAAAAGTTTATTTTTCAGGTTTTATTTTTAAAACCAAATAACACTTTTCCGTGTATAATGACATTTGGGTTGACCTTTACCCTCCTTTCTGACTAGATGATGGTCGGGAGGAAGAGGAAAGATTGCTGAACGGGAAGGACAGAGGTACATTAATCTCCTCCAGCAGGGTCTCATTACCTTTTCTCACTGAGTTAATATCCTTTCTTTACTAACTCCAACTCGCTCCCTAAAATAAAGCAGAGACACTAATGAACATTATAAAGTTTAACTGTTGAACTGAGATTGATTTCCAAACGGCTGAATTAACACGTCTATAGCCAGATGCTAATAGTTAGTCTCTTCAAATTTGACCTTCATCATGCGAAACCAACACCAAACTTAATGAATAGCATTAAAAAAACATGCGAAGAAAAGGTGAAAAATTAATAGAAAAAACCTCAGAGTTCACTGTTTGCTCAGTGCTTCCTTTTAGAGGATTGTTCTTCATATCTGTTTTTCCACTCTTGTGAAAGGTTAAAGGTCAGAGGTCAAGATCAGTACTCAGAAAACATGGTAACTCAGGAACAAAAGGGGAGATTGTGACTGTTTCCTGCATCTTGACTGGTTGGCTGAGGCGGTGATTCTACTTCATGACTAAGTTAAATTTTTGATCCGTTTTGCGTGGTTCACGCGCAACTGTTATTCATGGAAAATCTGACATCTCATCTCATCTCATGGATCTCATGACAGCAAAGAGTCTGCCAAATGTTTTCACTTAACAAGCGTCGGCTCATCTGAGGCTGGATCACCAACTGCCCAGAGGCCTCTGCTCTTACTCCATACCATTCGGATCTACATAATTCAATTAAGCGCAAATTAGTTTGAAACTGAATCTGCCAACTTTCGTGAGTCGGGGCCCAAGAGTACGTTTTTGCCCCCAGGGTTCCCAAAGAAGCTCACCCCGGCCATGCTCGCATCAGCTGAGTTGATCCTGTCTCTCAGCTCTCGAGGACATGATTGAACTTCTCTCACTCTCTGATTCTTTTTTATATTTAGAACATAAAAATACTCTGTTATGAGTAAAAGCCCTGCATTTAAATTCTACCTGTTTAAAAGTATATACGTTTTGTAAAATGCACTTGAAGTATCAAGTAAAGTGCTCAATTTTGCAGAATGTTAAATTACAGGGCTTCTTAGGTCCTGAAGGTTCTTTTTTTTTTTTGCATTTTTAAAATCTTGGGGACATAAGATAATATTTTATGCACACAGCTTATCATCTTATCAACTAGATTTAAACAAAAATCTAAATCTTTCAGGTCCAATCAGCTGCATGGCTGAGGTTAATCTATAATGATGTATCATGTTTTATAAGATGATCGTGTGTTTTCTGTAGTTGTCACAGTATTTCCTTTTGGAATATAGAAGAGGTATAAAGCACCATAAGTTAGAGTACAAGTACTACAGTAGTACTGTAAAGTACAGCACTTGAGTGAATGTTGGTGTTAAAAGACGTGAAATTCCTGCTTAACGCAGAGTGAAGCAGGTTTCATTGAAGATTTAAGAGAAAATATTTATTTTCTATATTTATTTTACTGTAAACAACATTGCAAACAATGCAACACTTCTCCAAACAGCAGCTCTCACTCTTTTTGTCTCTCACTGAAATGATGAATTGGCTTCCAGAAAGCTGAAAAATCAAATCTGAATGGTGATGTCCTGTTTCCATATCAAGCAACAAATGTTACTGAGCATAAAAAACACGTTTCAGCCATAAAATCTGATCAGGTTTTGTTCGTTTTATACGTTTATCTTGATCTCGGCTGTAGAACATGTTGACAAAGATTGCCGCCATCTTGTTTTCGCACTGTGATTTTGTTAATAAAAAAGTTAATACCACATCAGCTAGCTCATATTTCATCTTTATATATTAACATACTTTAGTTTATCACCCCTTCTTCTTCTTTTTTTTGTTTTTGGAGATAATAGAAGTGGATCTTCTTTTTCTTTTCTTCCTGGCTAACATCCTGACACTGTAAACGCTCTGCCTTGTCCTGCGTGTCTCTCTCCTCGACCTCGTGCTCCCTCCTTGTACGACTCCGCTCGTTCTCCAGGTGCTCCCGTCGTTCGTTACCGCAGCAAGCTTCGTTAACATGCCGTCTCATTAGCCGTGTTTTATGGAGCCCCTCCTCTTTTACGAGAGGACCGCCTGCAGGGACGAGGTGGTGAAACTACTTCCTGGTCTGCCCCTCCTGCTGGGCTCAGACTAAATACTGATTAGAATACTCACCTGCAGTACTAACCCACCGAACAGCCAGCCAGACAGACAGACAGACAGGAGTCCAAGGTTCAGCCTGCATGTCCAACGCAGTTAAGTCTTAAAAATCTGAAGAAATAATACTGTGTTACACTGTCTGCTATAGAGTTTCTCTGGAGTTAGTCAATTTGTGCAGCACCTGCCAAGTACAGTCTTGTTTTATGTTTCTATGCAAAGAAACTGGTCTGGTTCTTATTACAGTTTCTGGCAGAGACCTGCAGCACTTGTTTCAGCTTCAGACTGTCTTCTGCTAGCTGCTAACAAAACTTTATTTCTCTCTTTAGCAGGTTAAAATGTTTGGAGGAGAAACAAGAGCAGTAAGTTATCTCATTTATTTCCCTTTTTTTAATTTCATTATAATGATAATAAACAGTTTATTGTGCAGTAGAACTAAAAAGATGTTTATTTTAGTTACTTTTTGCTGCTCAACTTTTCATTATTTAATCATAAATGTCTCAGTAAATGTACACAAATGTTAGAAAATACAGACTCTTAGAGACATTTGTGCTCAAGAAGAAAAAGGCTGTGATCATGTTTTATGTGAACGATTTGATGACTCAAAGCAGCGACTTGTTTATGTGTACGAGCGTGTTTGCACAGGCCTCCAAACGGCCTGTTTCTGGTTCCTCCTGGTCAACGTTAAAAACACTTTGTGGTGTTTAATTTGAGTTCATGTTCAGGGAGAAACTAAATGTTGCAGCATAAATCAGACACAGTTGTGCCAGGAGTTAGATGAGTTTCCAGAAATCATGAAATTACTTGATGAAAGTAATATTTGAAATAAAAGCTTGATCTTATTTTTGTGTCATAATCAGTTATTTTGCAACAAACTTCATAGTCTTTTTCATTGTCTTGTTGAGAGTTGGATAAGAAGATCGATGCCACTCTTCGAGTCTGTGCAGTTAATATCAAGCTATAACCAACAGCCAGTTAGCTTAGCTTAGCATAAAGACTGGAAACAGGGGGAAACAGCTAGCTATCAGCACCTCTAACTCTCACTAATTAAAACATCATATCCCAGCATCATATTTAGAGCACAGACATATTCATATCAGTCTTCTCATCTAACTCTCGACAGGAAAGTGAATAAACATGTTCCTTGAAATGTTGAACTACTCCTTTAATCCCATGTGACAGAATATAAAAGTAAATGTAACATTTTAATTGATTAATCACCTGATTATTGATCTGTGACTCTCTCCTCAGGCAGAGTGAGGTTTCATCACGGCCAAAGAAGACCGACCCCGCAGGGATTCAAGTGTATCTTCTTATATTCATCGTTAGCCAATGGGGGATTAGAGCTCCACCGTCAATCAACCAATCACGATGCTGGACACCAAATGACCCCCCACCCCCACCCCCCACCCCTTACCCTTCTTCACGGGGGTCCCTACTGATGTATAGCTGTGATTCTACATGTGTGTGTGTGTGTGTGTGTGTGTGTGTGTGTCTTGTCACTGTGGTTTTACTTTCGTTTTTGATTTGATCGTGCGTAGCTAATCAACGAGGAATCTGAAACCTACTGATCTGTACTGTAGCATGTGTGTGCGCGCTCTGCTGTTTTTAGAGTTTGCCAGAGGGTCGAGTAAGTGTGAGAGACGCCGCGAGGAAGAGACGGGAAGGTTTTTGTGTTTAGGAAATTTGTGAAGGATTTAGAAAAAGAAAAGAGAAGTAGGAAAGTTTCAGGATGTAACCATATGTGAGGAAAATACAAAGAAAGTAAAAAAAAGACGAGGAGTGAGTTTAAAGTTTCGGGCACTGTGTGCTTAGTATTTATTGCTTTGATTTAGATTTTTTTTTTGCCATTTATTCAATCGGTTTTGAGTGTTTCTGTGCACGCGAGTGTTAGTCAGGCCCTGCTGAGACGATAAGCTTTAATGGGACGTTTCCTCCTGCATCGAGTCCGGCCAGGCCCCCACCACCCTCCGCCCTCCTTATCTGGCCGAGGTGATGCAGAGTGGCGAGTTGAAGTCTTGGTCCTGGTCCAGGTGTCTGAAAACCTGGATGAGATTAGTGCCATGGGTGCTGGTATGATAGCAGCTCAGGTTGTCCAGGCCTCTCCTCTGTGGATTCCCAGTACTGCAGAGGGGACTACAGTAGAGGAGATATCTGATTACTCTGTGTGTGTGTGTGTGTGTGTGTGTGTGTGTGTGTGTGCGCTTCAACAGGGTCAATGTGGCAAGAAGAGTAGGGAAGTGAGTGGAGAAATGGCCTTCATAAATTCAATTTAAAGGGTCAGTTCACACAAAATGACACTTTACCTCTGGTGCAGCACAATAACTCATGAGATAATTGAAGTAATTAAGAAAAAAAAAAGGAAATTATGTTGATTTTTTTTTCATTTTCTTCTAAAATATTGGATAAGTTCACATCTTCAGGATTTAAAAAAAATGTTTTAAATGTAATATTTAGTTGGAAAGCTCACAAGTCATTATTTATTACACTTTGACAGAAGAACATGCATCTCAAGAAAGTATGTGAACATTATAAACATAAAATTATTTTCTAACAACGAGAGCAGCTCAGAAATAAACAATCTTAACTCTGATGCCAAAACAATTCCTTAAGGAAAATGCCTTAATGAGTAGAGTAAGGAAAGAAACAGAGAGACAGAAAAACAATCTAATCAATACAATCAATTACATTTTAATGAGTTTATTTCTTTGTATGGCGTTTTAAACAAAAGCCAACGAGGCACAATCCAAACCACAGCAGATCAAGGAGATGCCACAATACTCAGTTCCAGTGAAGGCTGTGATTTAGAATCACAAACACTTCATTTTTAAAGCGTGAGATTAGGAACAGCTGCTCTGGTGGTACCAAACCATCCAGATAATTTTGGGGTTTATTCGTCAGAGGTTAACGATGTATGTGTCTTAATATTTCTGCCTCCGCTGTGATACAGTGGAGATGAAAAGCATTTTGTTTGTGGTGTGAAAACATGACATTTAAAAACAAAGGAAAAAAAACTGAGCAGAAACGGAAAGTTCTCACGGGGAGTTTCCTGGTTAATTTAATCATATTACACTGTTAAGTCAGTACAATCAAATGTAAATATTTTAATATTATTTTGGAAAAACCTGCAGTGTTTCTCTGGTGACATTTGAAGGGCAAAAAAACAGCGTGGCCATGACTTTCTTAACGCGTGGGAACAAGATCCTGTTCCACAAATTGTCTTTTAGTAATAATTGTGACTCAAGCATGTCAGTGTAATTCATTTGAAGGTTAAAATAAAATGAAATCAAGTCAGAATTGTAGTAAAACCAATCAACAACTGACTAATAAGTCTCAGTGCTCAAGTCTTTAATCAGAATTAGTTGCTTTTACCCAAAACAGACCAGAATCTTAAACTGAAATCAGAATTAAACAGAACCGTAATCTCTGTGATTGGACATTTCTTTGACGCAGTGCTCCATGCGAGTTGTAGTTTTCTTTTCTCTTGCATCTTTGACTCTTTCTTGAAGTCTTAGATTGCGTTTTTTAATCCAACCAGCTGCATTTTTTCTTCCATTCAAGCCTTGAGAGCGCTTCATCTGCCCATCACCTAACTTAATCTATGCAAAAGAAATAACTGAATGTGATTTTTGTTTTCTAAACAATGCCCTGCACAAAATTAACATCTCTCACTTCTCTACTTTGCTGCCTTTCAGGCCTCCTGTAAAAAGCGTTTGATTGTTCTCTGTGGATGTCGATCTACAACCCAGCACCCTACCCTACCCTAAAAATCTCCAAACTGATATCTTTATGCAAATCCACCATGACCCAAAGTGACTTACTGAGCTCGTGTCAGGTCAGATTGATTTTATTTTCATGCAACAGCTGTGAGGTATTTTTTATCAACAATATATTTTCAACACTTTTGTAGCTTTTCAGGTTTTAGTTTGTGCTCGTAGGAAGCTGTACTTTGCTGTAATGTACATTTCTGGATCTTTTTTATTTCCTCCACAAGCCCGCCACTTTGTTTGACTGACTGCTTGTGGCTGGGATTATCACATTTTCAGTCCGCTGGATGATTGACTGACTGTACGAGTGATTTAATAAATGAATGAGCTCATGTTTCAGCCTGTGTGTGTGTGTGTGTGTGTGTGTGTGTGTGTGTGTGAATGAGAGCGAGCGAGAGAAATCAAGACTGACAGGACAGACGCGTCCTGACATGAAACTGTAAACACATTCAGCTCTGAACGTTGCCGAGCTGATGGTGTGAGTGAAGAGTGTGGATCATCTGCAATAAATAATATTTAACGTCATACTCTTGAGTGTCTGTCGTCTCTGTGACTGTTTGTCTTTGCTCTCAGGAGAACAAAAAGCCGGCGCCCCTGACGATCAAGCAACATAGAAACAATGGTATGTAATGTATCCAATAACTTTTCCATGAGTTTCCACTGCTATATCATAGCTCCTCCATGAGCTCAACAATTTTTTCCCTCCTGGTTGGTTCATGTTCTCCAACAGTCTGCGCTGCACTACGGGTTTTGGCAAAACTATAACATCTAATGTGATAAATCTGTGAAACAAGTTGGAAACCACACTCCGCTTTATTCCTGGAAAGTGACCCATTTGTAAAATTCCTTGACTTCCCTCGTCTGGCGTGCAGCTACATTTCTAAATCCCATGATATGGCAACAACTCCAACACAACTGGGAACTCTGCGAAAATAAACTAGTGGGGGGGAGAAGAAATATGAGATGTGGAGTTCATGGCAACGAGACCATGACTAAACCAGTGGTGAAATGAAGCAAAGTATGAAATACTTAAAGTTATAATCCTCAAGATTTCCCCATTCTTTGGGAAAGTACCATTTTTGATGTTGTTTATGGTTGACATTTTTCTGCATCAACCATTCAAGGTATTTACATTCTGCAATTACCACTTAAACACAGTAATTATCATTGCTAGTGGCAGAGTCCGCCATTCCCACTGTGCATTTTTATTGCCCATCCATGCATACTTAAGTTTCAAGTTTCTTTAGTTGCACTGTAAACAGTAAATCAGTTGTTCTGTATTTAATAGATGGTTTACAGCACACTTTAATGTAGTTGTATGCAGATATACAGGTATTTTTACAGGTGTTTTTGCTATCACTGCATAGCCAACGTTAGCATAAACAGCTGTTTACTTATCATTCGAGAAGAAACATTGCAGCTCAGCATCAAACTTTATTCCTTTACTTAGTAAAATCTGTCTCCAGGGGTGGAAAGAAACATCATGTTAACTCCTTCTTAACTTTTTTCTTCTGCTACTGAAGTTAGCATGCTAACCCGCTATCCTGCTAATCCCGTCTTGTAATACCACTTTGTATTGACGTATTCTAACCTCTCATCTTGTGAACACGACAACAGCAGAAGCTCTTGGTAAGTAAACAGCTGCTAATGCTAATGTTAGCTATGTAGCAATTGCAAAAACTTGCATATAGCACCTTTAAAGTGTTAAGTTATGTACAGCATCCTCTCAGGGCTGCCCACCAGAGGAGGTATAGTTGAGGAAAAATGCATTAATAAACACATCTGTGTATAACTACATTATTCTGTGATAACCCTTTTTGTATTGTATTTTCTATTGAAGGAATTATGTGTTTTATTTCTCGTGAATTCAACTCTTCTTTCCAAGAGGGGGATTGTTTTATTTCTTTTTTTTAAAAGATACACAGTCCTGTTTTTAACTACCAATTAGCTTAATAAGTAGTATCTTTTAAACTTTAATTACATTTGGTCTGATAGTACTTTCAGTTAAGTAGGATTTTGAAGGATTTGCAGGACTTTTTCTTGTAATAGAGTGTTTTTACTCAGTGGTTTTGCTATATTTGCTTTAGTGAGGCATCTGAATTCTTCTGTTTCTTCTTCTGATTCTTCCACCACTTACAAATCATTTACAAAATACTGAAGACAAGCTTCATCTTAACAAAAATTCCATCCTATTTTTAGGCCACTAACCTACTTCCCTATAAAAATCAACCATTTTAGGAATGTTAGAAATCCAAGGGCGTTAAAAAAATCTGGTATTTTCATCCAAAATGATCACAATAACCTGGGAGAGACTGTTTTTTTTCCATTTTCCTGTGAGTCAGGGATTTTTGGTTCTAACCCAGTTTCTATAAATACCCCCCCACTCCTCTCACCCAACATGGACATACACTAAAAATACACCAAATTTTCCCCTTCATGCTAAGACTTTTTAACTTTCTCCTGTGATTTAGTGTCCTCATTAGTATGGATGAGCAGTTCTCACTTTTCCCATGAGCTTCCTGCAGGGGTCACGACTCTGTGTGTGTTGTATATGTGCGTTTGTGTGTGTGATGCAAGGCGGGGGTGTAAACTATAGACTGAATAAAGCTCAGTGAGGTTGTCTGTGTGTTGGTGACCTCACTGACTGCTATAAATAACAACCCCCTTCCTCTATAGACATTTACCCCCCCAGTGCAGTTATGACCCTGTGTTGTAAAGATCAGTCCACTTTTTTCTTCCCAGAGGTCAAACTGAGTTTTACCTTCTCCTCCAGAACCAAACTGGGAAAAATCAACCCGTCATAGTCTAGAAAAAGTCAATTTGATCTCATAGTTCATGTAAGAATAAACTCTGAGTCAATTTATAGATGTTTAATAATCTTTTAAGTATCTTTAGTAATCAAAAAATTGCAAATATTTGGAGTTAAATGTGAGGAATTGCTGCTTCTCTCTGATTTATATCACTGTAAACTCAATATTCTTGTACAAAAAAGCCATTTGTAGACAAAACTTTGCACTCCTTACACTATTATATGATATTTCATGGACTTAATGATTAATAGATTAATTATAAGTTAACTTATTTTCAGCTATAATAACAATGACTTCACAGCTACGGTGAAGGTTTGTCCTCAGAAGAAAAACAAAAACATATAAAAGCTATTTCTATTTACATTACATACTATATACATGTATATCTTGAAAATGACAAATCATAATAATGCTCCATAATTATAACAACATTGTAGTATATAGGGCTGTGACTAACGATTAGTTTCATTATCGATTAATCAAGTATTTGTTTAGTTTATGACATGTAAAAAAAAACTAGTGAAAAACAGTTGTCACATCTTTGAAGAGCCCAAAACAAACTCCTGAATTTGATTAATTTTGTCCTACAAACAGCCCATAACCCAAAGATATTTAATTTTCTATCATATATGACAAAGAAAATCTGCAAATATTCACATTTGAGAACTGGGAACCAACAAATTTTTGTCCTTTTTGCTTGAAAAATTATTAAAATAATCATCGAAATAGTTGCTGGCCAATTTTCTTTCAGTTGATAAACTGATTTAAAGATGAAGCGTTGCAGCTTGAGCAGTATACAGGAAAAATTGCTGTATTATTATTAATCCTTAAACTCACAGTCACCAATAGTCTCACTGATAGAGACCTGATACATACAGTAATGTAATGTTTACTTTCAAACTACCTCACCCAACATCAATAATGAACCTTTAAACAAATATTCATCCTTTCTACAAATACCTCTGTCCTACCTCTGGAAATAAAAACACCCCAAAATGCAGGAAGGTGTCTGAGTCAGACCTCATTCAGCCCTGAGTTCTGTCTCACAGGCTGTGTACCACTGCAGCAACCTTCACATAGAGGACAGGACGGTCTGGATGTTGCCTGAGCAACAGGGTCCAGGGCTGAAAAACACTTGTGTTGCAAAGCTTAACTGTGTTTCTGAAGGCATCTTTTGTTGTTTTATGTCTCTGTGTTATCATTTTGTGTCTCTTTGTTGTTATTTTGTGTGTTTTTGAAGCATTTTCTGTTTCTTTGTTGTTATTTTTCATCTGTTTGTGGTTGTTTTGTGTTTCTTTGCAGTCATTCTTCTTGCATCTTCTTGTGGTCATTTCTATCTGTTGTTGTTTTGTGTCTCTTTGGTCATTATTCATCCCTTTGTGATTGTCTTGTGTCTCCTTTTAGTCATCTTGTATCTTTGTTGTATATTTTTTGTTTGTTTGTTTGTTGTTTCATTTTGTGTCTCTTTGTGGTGACACTGTAGGTTAACATATTAATATTTTGATATGGATTTTACACTGTGTCACTAAGAGGATGCTGTTTAAAGAGATTTTAATCACTGGACCAAACAGTAATCTCTAAACTCCAGTAGAAATTATACACTAGTTCTATCCATTTTTCTATCTTCTGATGCTTAAATATGAGGTAAAGAAAAATAGACAGCCCTCGTGCATCAGCTTGTACTGTTGTGAATACTTTGATGTTCAATACAAACCAGCAGTTCTTTAGAAAATGACTCTTTTCCCCCTTTAAGTTTACTTAGTCTGCTCACACCATATTTACTGCTTTTGTTTCCCATGTCCACAGCAGTTGGAGCGCAGGTTTCAACTTGTTGCAGCAAGCTTCATCTTCACCTGTTGGGAAAACCTGTGGGGGAGAAAAAGAGTTAGAAGAAGAAACTAACCCTGCCGAACAAGAAAACTGATCGAAGTGTTGCAGGTGGGGACACATAACCTAGACAAAACATGAATAAAAACACTTAAAAAAACCCAAGAAAAATACATTTTAACACCATTTTAGCACAGTGGTTCCCAACATTATGGATCTGCTGCACAATGTTTCTCAAATTATAGCTGCTTTACTGTTAAAAACTGGAAAAATATACCTTTACAAGCATCTAAAAACTACTAAAATAAGGAAAAATACTCAGAAGAGGTAAACATCAGACACATATGGACACTTGCAAGTTGTGACAAGAGGACTTGAATAGATATTTGTTCAACTTAAAGGTCAAAAACTTTGTCGTAGGTGCAGCTGGTAAAAGTTAAAAGTGAGTTAAAAGTTTGGTTCCTGTCCAGACTTAAGTATTCTTAAGTATTATTGATGCTAAAACAAATATTATTCAAACATTTATCAGATATTTGAGTAGTATTTAATCTTAGACTTCACTCTGAGCCCTGAAATATTAAAAACCAGATGTGTCTTCAGGTTCAGCTCATCTTACCCTTTCCATTTGTTATGACTATGTCCAGACATTAACCTGGGTCAGAGATGAACAGCTGGGACTCTGGCTCAGCTGATTCCTCCCACTCTGTCTGTGTTGTGTACAGGACACCTACACTGCAATATTACACAGCCCCAGGTTTACACTGTGTCTGATTAAAATTAAAATCATTTACCACAGCCTGGTGGTCACTGACGTTTTGAGCCCATTATCTGAGAGTTAAAAACCCAGTGATGATGTCCACAAGAGAAGGACTTCTTTCAAAAAAAAACTTTAAATGAAACAGTGCACAGTCGTCACTCACTCAGTTTAATGTGTACTTTTAATTGTGTGTACAGTTCTGACAAGTGAATTTGTGTCTCTATGTTGTTACTTTGTGTCTCTGTGTAGTCAATACTTGTTTCTTTATTGTCATTTTCTAACTCGTGGTGGTCATTTTGTGTCTCTTTATTGTTTTGTGTCTCTTTGTTGTTGTTTTGTGTCTCTTTGTTGTTGTTTTGTGTCTCTTTGTTGTTGTTTTACATCTTTATGTAGTCATATTGTCTCTTTGTAGTCATTCTGTGTCTCTGTGTAGTCGTTCTTTGTATCTACGGCCATTTGCCATCTCTTTGTGGTTCTTTTGTGTCTCTTTATGGTAACTTGTAGTTGTGTTTTGTTTCTTTGCAGTCATTTTTTGTGTCTTTGTAGTAGTTTTGAGTCTCTTTGTGGTCAGTTTGTGTCTTCTAACAAAGTTGTGTGACTTTCACAAAAGAAATATTAATATTACTCTTTGTAAAGAGACTCTGGTCTGGAGGTCGTCTGATCTCTGCAGCCCCTAGGCCTGTTCTACCTCTACACCTGTCTTTTGTGTTAGTGTGTTTGTGCCCGCGTGCGTGTATGTGTACATGTGTGCGCGCGCGCGAGGTTTAAACTGTAGACTTTAGGACCGCGCGGAAACTTTCTCTCCGGTGCGGCAGAGCCTCTGCGGCTCGTGAGAGAGCGAGCAGGGCCGGTTAGTGAGAGAGAGAGAGGGTGAGAGAGCGAGCGAGCGAGCGAGAGAGAAGCAGGCGGGGGAGCGCGAGCCAGCAGCGGAGAGAGAAGACCCGGTAGAGCGCGAGGAGGGAGAGAGAGAGAGAGTGAGAGAGAGAGATCGAGAGTGAACGAGAGGAGAGAGAGCGACGACCGTCAGGGTCCGGGTGCCTGAGGGACGGACGACACGGTAAATATAAACATTACATTTTGGCTCGTGAACGCACGCCGGCACCCGTTACAGCCGTTAAGTTAGCTACAGTCATCTCCTAAAGTCATCGCTCGCGCGCTCCGGAGCCAAACCGTTGGTTCTGTTTTAGCAGATGATGTGCGCGTGAAGACGGAGCGGTTCGTACACGGGGCGAGTGAACTTGGGGACTTCTTTTGAACGGTGGGAGGAAAATCACGGAGACCGGACAACCGTTATTTAACGAAGGCGTGTTTAACGTTGTCCGGAGGAGCGTGCCCCCCACCCCACCCCCTCCACAGGCTCCCCTCGGCACCAGCAGGTAACGTTAAACCGGAGCGCACCGTCCTCTTCACCCACCAGATGCAGACAGACACATCAGCGCGCGGAACCGTCGGCTCCGCGGAGAGCGAGCGAGCGGGCGCGCGCCTGCCGGGGTTAACGGGTGCATTCGGTCTGAAACGCGCCCCCGTGTGTGTTTTTTACCTGACCCAGTAAAGCTTATCGTCTCTACACACTCGGACACGTGTCTCTCACCGGCCGCCCGCCCCAAACACACCCCCGCCGGGATAATACGCCGTTTATGAGAGGCCGTCCGGTAAAGGCCGCGTGAGGTCGCTCCCAATATTAATTGTCATAAAGCTGAGCTGCGTCAAGCTAGCAGGAGTAGCTACGACACTTCCGGCTACTCTTTAAAAATAAAAGCCCTGTCGGCGGACATTACAGGAGGAGGTACACTCATTTGTTTGCTAATTCTTCTCTAATCAATTAATTTCACGCAGTCTGATCACATACATTGTTGAATCGATCAATAAATATCTTACAGCTTGTCTTCCAGACTATCTTAATTTGAGTTAATGTGCTTTTAATGAAAGATTGATCTTGGCTTCTAGTCTGAACATGTTGTACAATTGAAACTATTATTTTCATTTTTGGCAAAATTGCCAATAATTTTATTTATTTAGTGTTAAAAAAAATACATTAAAAAAATATACATCACAGTTTCCCAGAGCAAGGCTGGATTAATGGTCAACTACCCCGGGGCCTTAGACCCCCATGGAAGCCCCAAAAGCCCCCAGGTGTGCTCAGCATTATCTGTCTCTACTTGATTTGATTGTAAATATATAGAAATTCTCACCACTGAAGTACAATATCATTTATGATAGGCTCTTCATCCTCCATCTTGTAGCTCTTGTTGTAAAGAGGAACTCTGTGAAAATATAGTTTCAAGACTTTTATTGTTGTAGTTTATACTGTGCTAATTTGTTGTAATGGTTCTGTTTTATCAAATTAGCTTAATTGTGAGAGAGAATTGTGAGGCTGCAACCAACAGTTACTTTTATGATTAATATGTCTGACAGGCATGTTCTTTGATAAGCATTCATTGTTAAGTGCATAAAATGTCAAAAGAGGTGAAAATGTCCATTATAATTGCCAGAGACCCAAGAGCATACATATGAATAGTTTTTTTCCCTGACAAACATTAAAAAAACTCAAAATGTTGAGCATCAGAAAGCTGTGAGATAAAAGCAAATATTCTCATTGTGGAAGCTGGTATCAGTTTTGGCATTTTTGCTAAATGAGTAATCAATTGTGACAGTTATTGCAAATTAACTTATCTGACAACCCACTAATCAGCTCATTAACTAATCATTTCAACTTTAGAATACTGGTTGGTGTGTGGGTGCCTGAAAATGCCATTTATTGTCAGGGTCAGAGTCAAAGGTGACATCTTCAAATTACCTTTTTTTTTGTCCACATGTCCAAAACCCCAGGATGTTCAATTTACTGTCTCAAAGGATTACAAAGAAACAGGTATTATTTACAGCTGAGAAGCTTGGACTAGTGAATTTATGGCATTTTTACTTTAAAATGACTTTAATAATGACTTAGTTACTAGATACTTCTAATCAGTCAGCTAATTAGCTAATCAACAGATTGTCCCAGCTTTAATATGTTGTGGTCACTCGTTTTTGAGCTCATTTAAACCTGAATGTTAGAACTATCAGTACTTTGACAGACTGTAGCACTGAGGTTGTTGAGGTCATGTCCGCTGAATTATTTCTGGGATTTTTGGGGTTTTTGCAACTTGAGTAGAGTTTAAAATACACAACGGACAAAATTAACACATAGTGGGTATTTTTAGGCTGATCCATCATTTTTAAACTCAGAATATTAAAATTTATATATTCCAAAGCCAAAAATAAATAAATAAATAAAGTATTTTGGTATCTTTTCAACAGAATTTTATCCTTTGCAGTGTGGAGAGAGTTTTTAAACAAGCCAGGGGACATAAATATTTCAGGCACTAGAGTTGAATAAGTAAGCTATAACAAATCTGTACACTGAGGGCATTTTACAGACTTAATTCTCAGTCAGAATTCATTGACATGGGCAAATGTGTTGACCGATATCGAAGTGATGACCTCAGATGACCTTTGTATTTCTGAAAACCTGCTATACCCTTATGTTTCTACAAATACTGATGATTTTAAAAGTGTTAAAAGTTGGAGATTTCATTTGAAAAATAACAGTTACCTGTCTTTAAGGATGTATTACTTCATAATCAAGGACAAAACACCTGTTTATCTGTCACAATGGCTTTTTGTTCAATTCAAATTAAGTCTCTCAAGCAAAAATATCCAACTCTGTGAAAAAGATAAGACTTCACAGAGGAGGACTTTGCATGTTACAGTTGCACAAAAGACACCTGAAGAGGAAAGGAAATAGAGTTAAATTAGATAAATGAGACAATTAAGAAATTATATTTTATGCTTTTATTGTGAAGACAAATCACCTACTTCCCTGTCTTGTCACTGTCTGACTCTCACTACCTTGACACACCTCTGAAGCTTTTTCTCTGCGCAACCATTTCTCCTCCCACCAGTACAGGCTTCTGCTTGGGCCTTTGACTATGGTCTAATTTAAACCACTGCTGGCATGAAGACTGGAACAATTTAAACCAGTGTATATAGACTTGCTATAGGAGTGTGAGGTGTGTGTGTGACCTAAATACGCCGAACTTGGAGGAGCTGGTTGGCCCGGAGCCTGGAGCTCGTGCAGGGAGCCCCCGGGGGTTGGTGGGGTGGATACTGTACACCCATTTCTGCAAAAGTTTCCACCCCTGTCTTTCCGCTGCTGGTAACCCTGGCCGGCTGCCTGTTGTCTTTACAGTAGGTGATGTAAGGCCACAGCGTGAGGAGTGACATACTGTACAATACGTCTTGAGTAAAGCCAGACACATTGGCTGCAGTCACACTGTGCTCAAATCCAAATCACTGCTGAGAGTCAGTTTTCTTTTAGGCCCCTTGCAAACATTACATTTAAGCTCCTTTTTGTGCTCAGACCGTGATCGGTATTTCACACCTCGTCTGAGACAAATCACTCCTGATAAATAAAGAAGTTTAAAAAAGTGAAGTGAAGGTTGCTTCATCGTGTGTTGTGCAGCGTGCATGCTTATGTGCAGATGAGCTATGGTCATGGAAAATGAATGAAGTCCATTTTATTTATATAGCCTAAAATCACAACCTCTTAAAAACGCTCTGAAGAGGAAAAATGGGTGAAACCTCAGGAAAATCCATTAAATTTTTTATCAGATCAACAGTGAAACTACAGACCTAAATCTGTGCATGAGGTGTATTTAACCAAGAATCACTGTGTTAGTTTGTGGTAATTTGTTTGGTTGTAAATTCGTCTGGGAATCTGTCGGGCTGCCCCCAAAAACTGTATGCATACGTTAAGAAGACCTCGAGTCAACTCAAGTCTTTGCAAAACTAACTGTGATGGAAGTAGAGATGGAAACAGAGGGCAGGAGTGAGACTGGACAGTACGACTTGTTTCTGTTGGCTGCTCTGATCCTCTCAGCTCCGGTGTCTTTACTGACAGTTGCTGTCAGCAGCCCGGCAGGAGAGACACTCCGCGGTAAGCTTGGATTTCATAATTGAGCCGTGACTGAGACGCCAACTTTTACTGTTTTTTATGGTCTAGATTTAAAAAAAAGAGGAACACATTGTTGAATATCTGTATTTAAACAGCCAAATCAGATCTGACTGACATAAGTCTGAATCGGGTACAGCCCTTGGAGTATGCACCAATGTAGGGCAATGTAAACTAAATGTTTGTGCAGGTTCTCAGCCATCCAGGCCATGGTAGTTTTAAGTACTAGGAGTTGAAGGTAACTGGATGTTTTTTAGATTTCTTGAATCTTGAATCCAAAAGTCTTCCTAAGCTCTAAAGGCTGTTTGGGAGTCACAGACGTTCAACCTCTTGGAGGTGGTTCTCAGAGTCAAACAACCACTCTACGAGCGCATGGACCAACATAGGAGAGCCAGCTCCTCAGGACAAGACTCGGCTGTTCATCTAAAGGAGAAGGGACGCTCTTTCGAGGACAGTAATGTCCACATTTTGGACAGAGAAGACAGATGGTTTGACATGCAGCTCCTTACCCAGGCGATTTAACCACCATTCGCACCTCGAGCCAAGACTCACATGATGGATGTGGTTCTCTTGAAGCTGCCATGTCTAGTTTGCTCTGTGTTCTGTATCTAATGAGTAGTTAGAGGTAACAAGATACTTGAAAAGTGCAAACAGAATGGGGGGAACTGGTCCCTATAGAACTGCCTCCACCCGCTTCAAAATCTTGCCCCAGGGCCTCCGAGCAGCTTAATCCAGCCCTGCAGAGCCAGAATACTTCTGCTTGATGCTGCATTCCCAGATAATAACCCTCATCAAGCAGACTAGAAAGCAAACTTGCCTATAGATTTGAGTATTAGTGCTTCCTGTGCTCACCTTGTTTGGCAGTTTGTATCCCCCTGCATGACAACTCAAACTCAGAACAGACTAAATTGTATTGGATTTGACCCGAGACGTGAAACAACACGCCGTTTGACTTGACCAACATTAGACTTCCCAGTGTGATCAATCAGCTCCTTCATGTGTCTGAGAGACCTAAACTGTGAGCAGATATGAGCCCTAACAGCCAGATATGAGCACAGTCTGTTGACGCTTGTTTGCCAATAACTGCTGGTAAACGACCTTTTTAACATTCTCGAGTGCCCAAAATCTGCCAAAACAACTGTGTCAGAGCAGATTTCAAACCAAAAGCTTATGAAATCAGGATTATTTACATGCAAAACTTAACTCTGTCCCTGTGTCCTCTATTGAAGACCGATTATGGTTTAAAATTCCCATTCTTGCTCAGTAGTTTTGTCAGTAACTAAGTTCTGTAGACAAATAAATGTTAATGAGGATGATGAAACAGTACAAGGTCACACATGGCCAATCATTTGCCTGCTACAGCCTCTCAAATGTGAAGAGGGGTTGTTGCCCTCTGTTTTATATCATTGTAAACCTGATCCCAGTAGGTTTTGGAGTGTTGGTGGGACAAAATAAGCTATTTTCACTTTCACTTTCACTTTCGACTCTAGGAAGTCTATTTTTTTAAAACATTTTTAATTGAATAATTGCTTAATCAAAAAAAATAAGCAGAAGATCTAGTCCTGTTTGCCTTAAAACACACCTTCTTTCTCTACAGGTGTCCTTTTTGCCTCTATTATCTGTTTGATTGATTAATTTACACTGAAAATAATTATTAGTTGCAGCCTAGGGTGAAAAAAATCAGATACAAAGTGGTTGAAATTAGGATTTAAATTTGTGTTTTTTCTTCCCTGTTTATACCAAGCTCATAAAACATATGTGTGTCATGCTTGAGGGTTGAAAAAATAATGATTTTTGGCTCAGGACTTGTACCTGCAGTCTGAATGCAGCCATTTTGTCTGATGAAAAGGGCGCACATGGGCCACATCAATCACAGAGTGACAGCCGTGTTGAAAGCTACCCTGATTCCTGCAGATTCCTTTGAGGACACCTGTGTGTGTGTGTTAACCTGTTACTGCTCAGAGAAGGAATATTTCTCTGCTCTGCATGTGCAGGGGTCCCATCCATCAGCTACAGTTCATAGAGACACACACACCTGTTGTACAGCCTTGACCCAGGGGCTGTGTGTATGAGTGTGTGTGTGCGTGTGTTGAACAAAAGGTGGATAGACTTGAGGGGGAGAGGAAAAAGAGGGGACAGGAGGATGTCAGCCACATACTGTGAATGATTTCTTACTCAAACTTTACAGACGTCCTCGTACTGTATCTCCAGTCACGCTGTTTCTGTTTTCTCTCTTTTTTTCTCCCAGGAGAGGGGGAGGACTGAGTGAGCCACCGACCGACCGACAGACCGACCGACCGACAGATTGAATGAAGCTGCACCTGGTGCTTCTGAGGGCCTTTCCCATGTTTTGATTTTGTTCCACTTTTTTGTTTCTTTTTTTTTTTTAAAACACGTTCTACACTTGGTTTCACCGAGCCGCTCTTTGCCATGCCGTCCAACAGTCCTGCTGCCACCGAGCCGCCCCAGACACCAGAGAATGACAACTCCAATGATGTGGTGAGAGAGGGATTTTTACTTTTATACTGCATTTATTTGAAAAAGTTTAAATGATTTCAGTCAGTTCTAATGCTGATTACACATATTACCATCAGTGGGAAAAGTAAATGAGTGAAACTAGAGGTAACACAATTGAAAAAAATATTGAATTTAACATTTTAAACAGTTAACAGTTAAAATCTTATAGTAGTATCCAAGATTTAAGATACATGTATGGAGTCAGGAGTGTGCCAAAACATTTGCATTAAAGGAACGGTAAGTTTTTAAAACAGCAGATGAATGACTTGTTAGTAAATATGTTGGGATCTATGCTGGGGCATGAATATGTCTAATAATAATAATGATAATTAAACTTTGTATTATTATTTTGCAATTTTATTTATTTATATAGCACATTTTGTACAAAAAGTTTAAATATAGTGTGTTTCAAAGATTAAAAAAAGACTGATGCAAGAAACAGGAATATTAAACACTCAATGAGAGATTTAAAAACAAGTAAAATACATTTTTAAGTAAAGGAACAATCAATACTTAAGCTGTAGTATAGGTTTATTGGTGTATTTAAGACCATATGTCAATTATATGTATTGATAATATATCTGTAGACATGAAGTGCAGTGAAATCTCCCTCTTTGAGAGTAAAGTCAATTTGTCTATTTAAAACAAAAAGAAACATTTAAAGCCTCTTTTAAATATACCATAAAATAATCCTTTATTAGTACCGCAGTGGGGAAATTTATATTGTAGCAGGAGCAAACAGGGATAGCAAAAAAGGCATCAATAAAGAAGCAAGATATAAACAAGACAATATATTAAAAATTATTAACATTATGAACAATATAAACAGGACTATACACAGTAACAAATTGGATTAGAATACTGATATTGCACAGCCCTGAGTGAAACAATATTGGACATTTTATTGTATTTTAAAACAGTAAAAGTAAATAATAATGATTGATAAAAATAAGGAAATCTATTTGTTTATTGGAAAATATCATTATTTTATTGAATATTTTAACGCAAACTTAATTGGTGAGTTTAATTTACACATCATTCTCAAGAAATGTGTAATTAAACATTGAAAAGATTTAGTTATTTCAGTGGCACTCTGTAGCCTCCATAAAAATGTATCAAGTTTCATAGCAAATATCAAAAGTAAAAGTTTTGATCGTCATTTTGATGATTGGTGCCTTTTAGAGTGTTAGATTACTGATGCATTAATGTATATGCAGTATTTAATTGTTGTACAATAAGTGCTGTGGTACAAACTAATTATTTTACTGTTGAGTAATTTAAATCTTGGCACTACATCAGTTTTATGGAGGTCATAAAAGTGCAGAGCTAATTGGTTTGTACTTGGAAACTACAACTAAACAAACATTTCTCACTTTAAATAGTGCTGTTACTGTTACTATTACTGCTTCAGTTACACATATTCAGATACTTTAACTGTTATTTTTGCAGCCACAGATATTATGCAGTCATCAGATAAATATTTTAATATAAAACATTCAGGATTTCCCTTTTGTAAACAGTGTCATAAGTAGAAATGGAAATACCTATTAAATGGAAATACTTAAGTAAAGTGCGAGTACTTCAAAATTCTATAAACACCACCAAGTTTTACCAGCACTACTACTACTTCTACTGTGGCTACTACTGCTACTATTACTGTTATTATTGCTGCATCTATTATTATACATATTGAAATACTACTGCTGTTATTTTTGCAGCCACAGATATTATTACAACCACCACCACTTTTACTACAGCTATCATTACCACTACTACTTTGGCTTCTGAGCACGCAGTTGAGAGCTTTTTTCAGCCAACACACACACAGCAACTCTGGCAAGTAAGACTGTGTGTGTGTGTCTGTAATAATTAAACTTACAGTCATTTATTTACATTCACTTCAGGTCTTTCTGCATTCCACACACTCGCCCGGCCACAGGCAGGTGAGACGAGTGCAGGGTTTCAAGCCTCAAATGGTCTTTTTTACACAAATGAGCACACACGCACACTCACACACACATTACCACACAGTCAGACATACACAAGGTGAAAAATGGCTCCTTTCATTTGCGCCCCCAGAGCCCAGGGCGGCCCTCGTAAATCTGCGAGAAGTTTGAAGTTCATTCTATAGTGCTGCTATATAAAGAGCCGTCTTACTCACTTACTTCCACATTCACACAGTGGCAACAAGCCAACAAGTACAAAGTTTCCCTTATAGAGTTTTGTTGTGCTTTTTTAAACTTCCCGAGACTTAACTCTCCTTCCCCGAGTCAAGAAAAAGCCCAGGGAGGAATCAGTCTGCAGGAGAATAGAAGGTGTGGGAGGTTTGACTGATTCCTGTTATAATCTATTGCACATGACAGAAGCTACTGTTCAAAATGTTGGGGATAGACAGACGTTCCTGTGGGTTCAGATAGTGGCACCCACTCAAACAAAATGAAACAAAAATGAACCAAATTAAATCAGTGTTTATTTATTTATTTTTTTATGCCTCTGCGTCGGTGACATCTGTACCGTCCCATTCTTGTGAGTGTGATATCTCAGAAATGCCTCAGGGGAATTTCTTCAAATTTGGTGCAAACGTTCACTCGGACTCTGGGATGAAATGATTGGAATTAGGTGGTCAGAGGTCAAAGGTCAAACTCAGTGTGACCTCAGAAACCTTCTTTTTAGTCGTAACTCCAGCATTTGCATAAGATCATAAGATCATTTTTTTAAACCAGATATTGTTAGCGTATCAAAAGTAATAATGTTTTGAAAAAGGCATAAACAAGTTTTTGAGTGTATGAAATTTAGGTGAATTTATTTAGAATCAATACGCTGACAAATCTGCTGACATGTTTCAGCATAAAGCCTTCCTTGGAGCTTGTATGAAAGCAGTGGGATCTCTCTTTGTAAAGGCCACATCACGACAACAATAAACAACACCCACAACCACTAGTTTTGCATTGATAACAACAGCAAGGCCGAGTTTAGAGCTGGTAGGAGCTGAATCAATGACACCTGTTCAAGCCTGTAAAGAGGAAGAAAGGCCAAGGTTCACTTACATGTAGTGTTTGACCATAGTATAATCTGTGTGTTTTAGTCAGATATACATGCAAACAACACTGCTAGAGTCACAGCTAATAAACTGTCCATAGGTAAAGGGTTTCATATGTCAACAGGCCATAAGACAAGCACTTTGTTTTAACCACATGAGGCCGTATAATGTCTGAGTTACCATCATCACTTTGAGGATGGTCCAGAGGTGTGCAGGGGGGTTTGTTAAATTTGCATGGTGTCATTTATTCCATCTGTAAAACCCCAAAAAGGTGCCGACATCGCCATGTTGTTGATTAAAGATTGGTCAGTTGTCATCGTGTAAATGGTTTTAAACGTGTAAATATTGTAGATAAATAATGTGGTTGTGTAAAATTCTGTTATAACACAGGTGTGTTTAAATGTAGTAAGTCTGAATCCAGATAAGAGTCTTGTGTTTGTTCTGTTGACGGCTTCATCATCCAGCAATTCGGGGGTGAGTAGTAGATTCAAAGTGAAATACAGAAAGGAAACAGGAGAGGAGGGAGACAGAGGGAGCGAGCAGGAGAAAGAAAAGAGGAGAGAGACAGAGAGAGACGGAGGGGAGGATGTGGGGATGTGGGGGAAAAAGAAAGAGGACAAGCTGTCTGCTGCTGATGGGATCCTCCTCTGCCCGCCTGGTTTGCAGTCTGGTTGCTTAGCAACTGCAGCAGCCTAAAATAACCTGCCGGTCGACAGAAATAGACCAAAGATATATGGACAGATTGGCCCGTGTGTGTGTGTTTGTGTGTGTTGACATATTCTTGAAAGGATTTGGTTGAGTGGTTTTCTAGCTCTGATGGTTTACAGGTTTCTATTTGACTTGATCCTACTTTTTTTTTTTTTTTTAAACTTGTCGCAGCACTTGCAGCACATCATCGAGCACAGTTGTGTTGTTAAAGTGTGCATGTGTGTGTCTGTCAGTGTGCGTCGTGACACGGGCATATGGACGGCGCACCAGGCCAACAGGCGAGGGTGGGGGCCATCATTACCCCGTTCTAGCTGGTTGCTATGCTGATTGTCAGGGAAGTGACATCAGAATGTTTAGTCAGCACGGCGGCAGCCCCGTCGGAGACAGTTGCTAAGCAGTTTCTGCACCTTAGCAACCGCTCCACTGTCACCCGCAAAACAGAGGGAGGAAGACATTAATGGAAACACAAGCCCGACAGCAGGCCACACACACAGTCAGGTAGCACTGATTATAACAGGAGAGAGTCAAGAAACAGAGCAGGTCATAATTATTATTAAACTCAGAGCGTGTGACGCAAAACTTGTTCCTCTTGTGCAAGCACAAACAACAGAGTATGCAACAATGCAAGACATTCTTGTTTGTATCTTAAAAGCAGCAGAACATATACTGAATATACAGCTGGTGACAAATTAAAGCCGTCCTTAAAAAGTAGTAAAAAGCTTTAATTAATCTAAAAATAAGGCCTCAAAAGTCTTAAATCATTCTTACAAAATTCATGGGAGGAAGGATTTTATTTATTAATCTATTTACTTTTAACATTGCATTTTTTAAATGTCAAAATAATATGTACGGTATGAAAAAAATAAATGAATGAACAGTTTACCGAATGCTTCATCTCACATCACGTCACACAGATCAGGATAGTGAATATTGGCCGTCAGTGATGGAAACATTTCGCCAGAGTTAAGTCTAGTCTGCCACAACAAAAGAAGAAGAAGAAGAAGAAGAAGAAGGAGAAGGCCTATGCATATTTTGTCTTAAAAGTCTTAAATTGAATTTGCCTAAAACTGTAGGAACCCTGTAAAGGAAGAAGTAGAGAAACAGGCTGACAATGCCCTCATCTGTAGAGGAGGAGGGATGAAAAAACACCAAATGAGGGAATATCTTTTGGAGGAGTGGTGTTCGGTCTCTCCAGTAGAGTTCAGAGACTTGGAGAATCAATACCAAGGAGCATTGAAGCTGCTCTGGCGTCTCGTTTTGGCCCGACACCTTACTAAGACACTTGAGGTTGGTTTTTCCTTTTTAATCTGTCACCTGTCTGTAGGTATGTTTGATCAACAACAGTAACAAAAACTACAGCAGCAGCACTTGGCAGAGAGTTGTAGTAAGAGCAAGTGCAGGCATTTGCTTTCAATGGTGACAGTCTGACATCAAGGGGTTACAGCGTAGCTTCAGAGCCCACACACATACTGTAGCTGCCAAAGCTACGCGGCATCTGATGTGCGCCTCCTCAAAAATGTAACCGTGCACTGGGGCTTCCGCATTGTATGGATATACTACATAGACACCACGAGGACTGTGATTGGTCGGCATGGGCTTGCTTCCTAGCAGCTGTATTCTGTAGGCGAGAGTGAGGAGTTTGATGCCTGCATATATTTCTTGCCACATTTGGGCAAACCTCTGATTAAAACCAATATTCTCTCTAACTTGTGCATTTAAAGCTGCTTGCTTCACTTCAGAAATACAAGAGTCTTAATGTTTCTTCCTTGTAACAGTGACATTTATTTAATTTCTTCTCGAGGCAGCGACGCACATAACAAGTGCTCAGATATGAATAAAAAGGCCTGTAGTGAAAATCACTGCGGCTGGCAAATTCCTGCCCCCTGGCTAAAATACTAAAATACTCTTAAAGCAACAGGCGTAATCTCTCACAAGATGAAGCCACTTTAAAGTTTTGACAGCTCGAGTAAAGATGCAGCAGGTGTTGCTTATTTTATTTAGCTCTTTGTCATATCCTCATGGGTCCAATGAAAATTTTGCACACACCCGAGACTCTCAGCAAGTCAGACTTTGCCCAGAGCTGGTGTAAAAATAGAAAGTGTGGACATGACTTGGGTTTGGTCGGACCCACAAATTATTTGGGGAGGGGATTGCATCTGCATCTGTGCAGAGATTACTACTGTGTGGGATACAGCAGGTTTACAGCTGATTGTGAATGAGTGGATATTTGGTAACTGATAGTGAATTCACACCACTCAGGCTTCTCCTCCGTTCAAGCCACTTTCTCTACAGTATAGTGGCTCTTTTTGCACACATTAATTATTTAGTATTATGTCATTAAAGCGAGAAAACACCCATCATCAATTCAAGTCCTAAACCTTGTATTTTGGGTCCTAAAAATCGATGTTTTTACCAGATTTAATCCCATTTTTCTGTTTCAAGGAGCTATATGTCACTCTGTTGGTTTGCAGTGGTTTACAGCACAGTTTAATGTTGTTGTATGTAGATATACTGGTATTTTAAAGATGCTTTATGTAGGTTTTTGCTATCACTACATGGCCAACGTTAGCATCAACTGCTGTTTATTTATTTCTAGAAGAAACGTTGGAAGTTCAGTATCAAACTTTATTCCTTTACTGTCTCCACAGGTGGAAAACAACACTAATGTTAACTCTTGTTTACGCTCCAGTTCTTTTAATTATTCTTCTGAAGTTAGCATGCTAAGCAGCTAGCCCCATCCTGTCTTGTTTCTTTCCGATAGTGACTCACTGTAGCATCCAGACTGCCCTGAAGAAGTAAGACTGTTGTAGTTGTTGTAGTGGCTGAAGCTCTTGGCAAGCGTCCATCACCACCATTATATTTCTAACTTTAAGATAGAGATACTGAGCTTACTAAATGGATCACTGTCAGTCAGAGAAAAGATCCGAATGTTTTGCATGTTGCGGTCTGTTTTTTTTATTGATCTCTACTAAGTTTCTTCATCTCAAACTTAATAATCTGAGTTGTCATATTTTGTCTGCCTGGTGGTCCCAGTGGTAAACTTCCCCTCCAGAACAAGCAACATGACTGGCTGCTGTCAGACCACTTCAGAGTGTATCTGCTGTCAGGGAAATGAATGAAATTTGGCGGACACTTTTTTATGATGTAATTTTAAGTGTTCCGGCCCCGAGGGGAGGATATCAAATCATCGAGTGAAGTCACGAGTTGTTGGTGCTCAAGTCAAAGACTGAAATCGACTGCACATATCTGCAAAAAGGCCTGCGAGCTGCCATCCACACTGACTGTAAGAAACACTGTTAAAACTACTGTGTAGTTTGATATGTTGTGACAAATTAAAAGAGGAAAGAGTGAATTTTTTAGCAAAATGTTACTGTAATCTCATCAGGCAGCTCCTCTGTTTAGATACCTCTCATAAAACGATTTTTTAGCATTGATTTTGACCCAACAACTCTGGCTAAACACAGGTGCAGCAGGCTATTTTTACTCCATATATCACTGTAAAATTACACCACTGCTGTTCTACAACTCTGCCACTTTGTCTCTGCCGTGAGCTGAGCAGAGGAAGCTGTTTTAAACTGCTGAGATGAATTAATTTAGGTTTAAAACTTCACATAATGCAGAATAACTTTATGTTATCAGGGTTTTACAGGTTTCTAAAGGTCTTCAATGTCTTAAAAGAAGATTATGGTTTTTTTTTTTCACTCCAGTCCATGGCAGGTCTGCTAGTACAACATGCATCCTGTCTGTTTTACTAAACACAGCTGGATTTCATGACTGTAAACATATAATTTACTGGTTTTCTCTTTCATATTTTGCCCGTTTATAGTTCGAGAACTGCTTTGTTCTTGGCCGGATTTTGAGAAATTTGTTCTGAAAGTAGTTTGTCTTTAAATTGGTCTTCAGTTTTAGATGATTTTCTTCCAACACCAAAAAAAAGGTCATAAAAAGTGTGAAATTTCTCAAAACTGCAGGCACTCTGGTTGTTGGGAACCATCAACGATGTGCTGCTACTCTTTTATCCCGCTTTCCAGTCCCTTCCCCCACGCCCAGTGTGTTCCTTAACCACATCGCCTTGGATTGTTGTCTTTAATGCGGCCTCGCTGCTGACATCAATTATAACTTCATACAGTTGTTTGATTGACTCTGTGTTTGATGTGGCCTCTCTGTAATTGGTCAGAGTGAAGATGGAGCAGACCAGGACAGTCCAGAGGAGGGGACGCCAGCGAGTCCCCGCAACAAGCGCAGAGTGGGCCGTCCTGGCAGGAAACGCAAACAGCTGCTTCCTGTGAGTACTGTAATTACAGCCTTTATGCTTAAAACCACAGCGGGGTGATTGATTGATGTGTTCACCTGTGCTAAAGCTCCACTGTCTCACCTGAAAAGACACACGTGTGCACTGTTTAATTCACATTTATGCAGCATGAAAACCACAGTCAGCTCCGCTTTTTTCACAGAAATCTGGGGATGCACTTAATTGTCACATCTGAGTTTGTGTCCAATAACATGACAGAGCACTTTCCTCCTCATGGCAGCTTGTGTTGCTTTCTTTTCTTCAGCTTTTTTCATCTAAAAACGGGAATCCCCCGCTGCACTGTGCACCAACTGGTTGCAGGGCTGATCAGTCGGTGCATACGCTCTCCCTCAACATGTAACATTAGCTTCATTTCCTCATAATTTTCATCATCTTCACTTTATCAACACTGCTCCATCCCCCACATTCTCCACACACTTGCTGCTATCGCTTCGCTAAAAGTCACAGTGAAACAGAAACAAGTCCTTCAGATTTGATCGGAGAGTGGGTATGACCTATCGAACACAGAGCGATAAGGAGCTGTAGATGACTGTTGGCCTCCACCCACACCTCCCTTAGTTCAGGAGGAGGAGGCAGAAATGAATAAATTACACCACAACCACCACTCTGTTTGGAAATGTAAAGACATTTTTTGATATCTAAACACACACCTCCCGCTCTTCTGACTACTTACTAACAGTCAAGTTAAGTTTGATCGGATCTATTCATTCATCTGCCTCCAAGTCACAGAATCGTCTTAATTGCGTCCTTAAATTTCTTTTAGCAAATTCTGTGTTTGTTTAATGTTGTTTCAAAGACGTTCTGAAGGTGTCTTTACTCAGTTTGTATTCCATTTTAACATTTTCTTTTAATATAATAGTAGAAGCATAGGACCCTCCCTGAAGATGCAGTGCTCATATAAGTTTATGTCATGGCCACAAGAAATCTTGTTTTATCCCTCATTATTAACAGAAAGCTCAAAATGCTGCAATACTGCTTGTAAACTCCACTCATTGTAGTCAAAAGTACTTTAATAACACTGTTAGATCCTGATCTTGTTGGGATGTCAGGAAGATTAAATTCAGTGACATGAATGACAGGAGTTGGAAGACTCAGCTGTTAAACTCGGCCTAAATAACATTAGAACTGTTTATTTTAGCACAAAAATGCCACAGTATCTGTGAGCTTTGGCCGTGTAGTTGGGTGTTTCTCGTTTCTCTCAGTCGTGAACAAAACACATCCGAATTCATCCAAAGTCGACCAAGAATTTAAAACTGAACTGATTCAACTTGTTTTCTCAGTGCTGTCGTCTTTAGCTTTCTTCCACCGTTGGTGCTGCAGAATTCTGAGGCTCTGTGATTGGATTCTCTCTTGATGAAATGCACCTTGGGAGTTGTAGTTAAAATCTACCTCCAGCTTTTTATGTGCACAACCAAAGACGAACTGCAACTGTGGGTCACGTCACATAATTAAAGGAAAAATGAATGGACTTTGGTTAGGGGCGTTTATACTCACATATGTGCTCATGCTGAACCTTTTTATTTTGCACATTTTTTCCAGGTCAGCTGTAGTTTTTCTTTTTTTAACTTTTAGTTGGGGTCTGAGTACTTTAACTTTTACAAGGTGACAGTGTTACTTATTGTACCTCCCCATGTGTTAGCTTGACTTACTGGAGGTTTAAATTGGCAACCTTCCAGTCACCTTTAGGCCAGCGGTAATAATCTGTGCTGTGTTATTACTGTAATGACACCGTACAGTATATTTCTTCACTCTGACTGACTTCAGGTCTTTGGCAGCTCCTCTCCTCCTTGTTTCTCTCTTCATTCATCGTCTTATCGCTCATCGAGTGTGTGTGTGTGTGTGTGTGTGTGTCCCTTTGTGCTGACTGAACTCTGTGGCAGAATCAGCAAGTCAATATAGCTGATCAAACAACCCCAGTGTGTGTGTGTGTGTGTGTGTGTGTGTGCAGTCATGTGTGCAGCAGAGCAGGTCTGATCATGCTTTGATGTCTGAGCTCTGACAAGGCAGGCGGGATTAATATAAGTCCTGTTGCACACACACACACACACACGTGCAGTTGTAACACACACACTCAAACACAAACTAACATAACACACACATACGTGCACACATAACACACACACCTCATACAGGGCTGCAGATAAGACATATGTGTGTACATGTTTTTAAGTGATGTTTGTACTTCATTGTTAGTAGTTTAGTACATCATCAACCATAGTACTGCAGTAGTACAGGTACTAGTAGCAGTGGTAAAAGTAGTGGTAATGGTAGTAGTAGTAGTAGTTGTAGTTACAGTATTTGTGGTTATATATATTGTATAGTCATAGGTGTAGTAGTATCTGTTGTTGTATCAGCAGTAGTTGTAGATGGGGTAGTTGTGGTACTATAGTATTGTAGCACTGGTTGTTGTAGTACATGTTGTTATGCTGTTATAGAAGTAGTAGTTGTAGTTACAGTAGTGGTAGTACTACAGTACAATAGTAGGAGTAGTAGTATGTGGGCAATAGCGGTAGAGTAATAGTAGTAGTAGTAGTAGCAGTAGTATTAGTGGTATTAGTTGTTGTAGTGACAATCGCATAAGTTGTAGTAATGGTAGTAGTAGTTGTGGTTGTAGTAGCAGCAGTAGTTCTAGAACATAGTAGAAGTATTAGTGCTGGAAGTTGTAAAGTACTGTAGTAGTAGAAGTTGTAGTGGCAGTACTTGTAGTAGCATTCTAGAACCAGTAGTAATAGTGGTAGTAGTGATTGTAGTAGCTAAAGTAGCAATAGTGAAGTAATACACACAGCAGTGGTAGTATTTGCAGGTAGTATATGGACTAGAATGACTTGTAGTAGTAGTAGTTGTTGTAGTAGCTTTAGCAGTACCAGTAGCATAATAGTAGTAGTGGCAAGTGATAGTAGCATCATCGTAGTAGTTGTAGTACTAGCAGCAGTAGCACTAGTGCTAGTACCAGTCATGTAACAGTAGTAGTAATAGTAGTAGCAGTACCTTTTTACCAGTTTTACTTAAACCAGTAGCATAATAATAGAGATAGTATAAATTTTAGTTGTAGTAGTAATAGTAGTGGTATAGTAGTATTAGTAGTTGTTGCCATAGTTGTGGTAGCAGTAGTAGTTGTACAATAGCAGCAGTATTATTACTTGTAACACGTATAGTAGTGGTAGTAGTTGTGGCAATTGTAGCAGAGGGAGTAGCTTTAGTAACTGTAGTGTAATAGTTGTAGTAGTATCAGTACAGTGTGCAGTATTATCACATGTAGTCACACATACATGTACAGAGGCTTCTTGCACAGTGAACAGTACAGTATGTTACCAGTAAACACACACACACACACACACTCATGCAGTGGAGTGTGTCCAGGAATAGAGCCATTGTGTGGAGCTCAGGGTGGAGCTGTCAGTGACACTAACTATAGAGAGCAGAGAGGGAGGGAGCCTCACTTTTTCCTCCTTCACTTCTCTCCTTCACTCACTCCTTCACCTCTATCACAAACACAAACACACGCACAAACACACTCGCATGTACACACATATTATTACAGTAATGATGATGGTTTCATGGATAATTAGATTAGCTACATGCTCCTTAAGTATTTCAAGCCTCCATGTTTGTTTTCCTCTGCGCTCTCATTGCTTCTTTTTTTTTCCTGCTGCTCTTTAGTTTTTCTTTGCTGCTGAAGATAGGTGTCAGTCTCTTCCTCTTCCCTCCCTCTTTTCTCCCTGTCTCTCTCTCTCTCTCCCGTTTTTTTTCACCACGGGAACCATATGTGGAGCAGCTGGTGGGGTTTTTATACGTGTGTGTGTGTGTGTTGTGTTGTGCTTGTGGCTTCTGCTTAAAAACACTTCAGAGTAGTTTGGAGTACAGTAGGACTGAGGAGACATGTTGGCACATTTCCCAACATTTACACAACGGTTTAACATGAAAATCCCCTCAGTCCTGATGTCAACTGATATAAATAATGAAACTCTACATGCACACTGATAGCTAGATTTTCTCTAGACAAAGACTAAACTATAATTACTGGAACTGTTGATGTCTTAACTAAGCGCGTCTTGATAATCAGAGATTTAGATCTAGCTTAAGTTCCGTATCTTCTTCTGTTTCTGTTTTTGCGTCCAAACCACAAAGGTCAAAGAGAGATTGTGGAAAAATTGTGGTGCAGTGTTTAACAGAAAGTTTCATAAGTTGCGGCCGGTGGATAAAAAATAACTTTCTCTCTCGGGCCAAAAGTGAAAAGAGCTTTCATGTTACAACACTGCAAGTCGATGCCTCTGCTGGTGATTTCTCTTGATGCTTACGCAATGTTGCTGCTTCTGCACAGTGTTTCCGATCCTCCAAAATGATCAGACAGTTAAATTAACACTTTTTTAATATAGTTTTTAAAGATTACAAACGTTATGAGGTATATAAGGTAGGATTTACTGCATCAGTTTTAGCTTCATGTACCTAATAAACTGCCAGCTGAGTGTAAATATAGTTGAGCTGAGCTGAGTTGAGTGTAGAAATCTGTCCCACTTCCCTCTTTTACTCTTTGAACAGATACACTTCTGTAGATGACACAATGGTTATTAGTGATAGCAATCTTTATGTAAGTGCACAAGGAGTCTCAGTGTTTCACCATTGTTAGGTAAGGTTTGTCTTTATTAGATAGTTTAAAAGCTCAGGTTGATCCAGTGACTAGGGATAGCTCCTTTGGCCGGCGTCTCCACAGTAGCTATCTCTAGTAATAACAAGTGTTAGCTAGCAAAACTGAAGCAAGAAAAGTAGATTTAGTAAAAACAGATATGAAGTCTTGAGCTTGAGGATAAAGAGTCTCAATGAAAAATGTTGTTACTTAAATAACTCGGGTATTTTTGTTAACCTTAGGCTTTATTTTCCCATGGTTTTGGGTGTACGTGACTGATAGGGACAAACATCTTTAGAAACGGTGCAGTAATTGCTTGATTGTTATTATAAGTGTCTGACAACATTATGAATAGATTTCCTACAGAGACAGACCTTTTTATTAAAGAGTTGTTTAACCAGAAACATTGCTATACGTCAGTACCAGACTCCATTGACAAAAACAGTAATTTTACCGAGCAGAACACAGGAGCTGTTGGAATACCACTGCTTCAATCTGTTAGTTTATGTTACTGTGTGACTTTCAGTGGTGGAAGAAGCATTCAGATCCTTTACATAAATTAAAGTACCACTCAATAACACAAACAAACTGATCACACAACCTGTTTTCTGTCCGGTAAAATTACTGTTTTTTTCAATGGAGTCTGGTGTTCATATATAGTGATGTTTCTGGATAAACAAAAAGGATCTTACTCTTTAAGAAAAAGGTCTATCTCTGTGGGAATTCTATCCATAATGTTGTCAGACACTTCATAACACATTACACTAATCTGACCCTGTCAGTGGCAAAAACAAACACTTAAGTGGATGTACTTTGACATGGACAAAACCCATGGGATTACATTGCAGCAGCTGTTAAAGGTTGCTCAATAGTGCACCGATTCCCAAGATTTTTGTCCCTTTCAATCATTTACACCCAAAGACATGGGAAAATAAGGTCCCTTTTCAAATCTGCAGTTATCCTTTAATATCGCTCTTTCTCCAGAGGATGTGATTAGTTTTCTGACTGACACTGATGCTAAAACAGAACATAGCTAAAGCTGACACATGTCCAGCTCGGACAGTTCTGCAGATCTTGTCCAAAAACACAATCTGGATGAGATTCGCGGCTTCTGTGACGTGAACTATTAATAATAACTGGGATAAAAAAAGTGCCTGCTGTGCACCTATTTCTGAACATGTGTTACTTCCATCTGTCACACTGATACTGGAAAGAGCTACGATGCATTTTGGCCCGTCTGAATACACTTCTCATTGTGGCTGTGTTTGCTGCAGAGTAAATATCAAAACACTTTACACAATTACTTGACTTATATACATCTATAAATCAACAATCATGCATTTATTTGCTCTATAAAGTTTGCTTATTTTATTATTTTTGGCACACTATTGTTTTATTGTTTGCCACATCCTGTTCTCTGCTCAGCCTCCCTCCTGGGTATCATCAAAGTTTCATCCAACCTAAAAACCTAAAAACCGCCCTGCATTGGCTCGAGTTATTGTGCACGCAGCCCAGGTTAGAGTAAGTCAGCTGTGGAGTGAAGTCAGGTACTTTCCACACTGTCTGTCATTCAAGATCAAGGTTGGATGTTGAGATAAGAGGAAGTGCAGGTCAGTGGGGAGTTGTTTGAAAGAGTCAAAGAAAACAAAAACCACTAGTTTACATGTAGGAGGATGTGTTTGAGTGTGAGTCTACACCTATAAAAATGTCTTGCAGTTTCATGCACAGTGGGCTTGTTTGTGGCAAGTGTTTCGTCATGCTTGTGCAGTGAGTTAAATTCTCTCAGTGAAACTTTAAAGCTGCATTAAGCAATGTTTTTGATAGTCTCAACACTGAGTCCAAAAAGGTGAATGAAAACTCTTTAGTCTGCAGCCTGCAGCAGCATTCAGGTCAAATTTTGGTTCACCGGCCCAAATGAAACCCAACCAGTGCACCTGCTCTCAAAAAAGGAAGTGTACAGCCAGCTCTCACACAGACCGGCTGTACACTTCCTGTTTAGCACTAAATGGCGGAGAGGCGAAGTGGCTGAAGAGCGTCGAGCATATAGCAATCAAAAGACATCCAGAATATTTCTCTCAAGAGTCTGTGGACCAAACCAGGGCTGAATTGAATTTACATTCGACATGTGGCCAAAAAGATGACTGCAAGTCCAGATTCCTCTGTTTCTGCTGAATGTGTAAGTAGTCAGTTGTTTGCTTAAAAGTTAGCTGTAGGAGCTGATATAGTATCAGAGTCTTTTTTGCCTCCTAATGGTAAAAAAATTGCTTAATGCAGCTTTAATTTCATTTTGCGGTTAAAACAATAATGCTAACGCCATGTGTTCTCATCAAGGGCACATGATGGGATTACACGTGCACTCAATAGATGCTGGTGCACTCATTTTTAATTTAATTTTAAAGAAACATGTTACTTTCATCTGGGTTAATTCATGCCATGATTTTGATTGTTTTTTGCGCAGTTTTAAAATTCATGTAAGCTAATTTATTGCAGTAATTAAGTGTCCTGAATTTATATTTTGCTAAACACATGCTTGATTTTTACATAGCAAGTTTTATGCTGATTTCAACCACTTGACACAAGTGGTTGAATTTAGTCGACTGCTTTTATTTGTTTAGTTTGAATGTGTTGTGTGTTTCACATTTCTTACATTGTATGGTGTCTATGAAATGCTGTAAACACAGTTTTTCTTTTGTGTTTTTGTTTTTCCATTTAAGCCTCTTCATATTAGCAGTTAGTTTCAGAATATTTTGTCCCAGCCACTTTTCACATAAGCGGCTTGTCTGCAAATAATTTAATGATTTCATTAATTTCTAAATATTTATCAAGGTTCTCACTTTTTATGAGAGCTGATACAGACTTAGATTTTTGGATTATCAAAATACTATGTGCTGTTAGCTCTATGACTCTTTTGTTGTCAAGATCAAGATCTAAATAGACTTTATTGTCCTGATAAAAGTGCTAATGTCCACAAAGCGCAGAAATTCATACATTTAATGAATCTACTTGAAACAGGCACATGTAAAAGTCTATTGTAAGGCTCTGATGTCAGTCAGAAACAACTAATGATCATTTTTGTTATATATTAATACACATTTTTTTCTTTTTTTGTTTAATAAATCAACCAGTGTGTATGGAATATGGCGAAAAATAGTGAAAATGCCTGCTATATTTTCCCACAAGCAGAGATTATGTCTTCAAATGTCTTCTTTTTTTTGACCAGCAGCCCAGACTGCAAAGAAAAGCTCACATTTTAGCAGCTGGAAACTTCAAATATTTTACATTTTTGCTTGTGATGACTAAATGACTTAAACAATTACTTTATTATCAACACAGTTGCCTGTTATTTTTCTGACAGTTGACTAATCAATTAATTGTTGCAGCTCTAGCTCTTATTATGCATCATTCAGCAGAAGTAATTCAAAGTGAATGTAAGAGACTGTAGCCATGTGGTGACACTCTTATGTAGCGTTGTGTGTCATCTGCATAATATATAGTAACAGATGTTATAATTCTCCATAATCTGAGTAAAGTCCACATTATTTTTAGTCATTCAGATTCATAATTACCAGCTGACACAAAGTGCTCCCTGTCTTGCAAATATGATTTGAGCACAGTGCCAGAAAGTCCCACCCACTCTTCCAGTTTGACGATGGTATGGTCAGCTGGGTCGAAAGCAGTACTGAGAACCAGTAATAACCAAAACTGAAATGTTTGACACATCACTACTCAGATGAATGTTGTTTAAAAGTCAGCGCTCTCAGTGTTGTGCAGACTGAGAAACAACAAGTTGATGAAAAACAACCTAAATGATCTTTACGCAAAAAACGTACGGGCCTATAGTTATTTATTACTGAGGAATCCAGGTTAGGTTTTTTAAAGAGAGGTTTAATAACTGACAATCTGTATTACGTCTAATACCATGCAGTTAAAAACGGTGTGTAAAGGCAGCAGGTAGTATGTCTTAAGCGCTGTATAATCTAGGGAGTAAAAATGTGCCAAACTCAGTAGAGTTGTAGGGGACATTGCCATTTTGAGTTACACACTGTTTGTCTTACCCTCAGATTTCTATCTGTGAAAAAAGATGCAAAATCATCTAATGAAAGCCCTGCTGCCTTTCAGACCTTGATCCTGCACTAATGCTGAAATAAATGGCCTCATTAGCCATTTGCAATTATTTTACAAAAGGACACGCAGCTCGCATTAATGTAAAATATTGGATTTTTGTCCATAGGAGGGATATTTTGGGCACTAAAAGCCTTTGAGCACTAAAAAGCCAACTTTATATGAATCAAAATCTTGCCCCCTCTTGAGTATCCATTGTTAAAAGTGTGTGCCGGTGTGCTTCAGTCTGTCCCGGGGCCCTTTTAGTCGCCTTTTGTCGTGCTCTGCCTTTTACGGGCCTTCTCACCTGCTCATTACAGCCTTTGTGAGCTTGTTAGCGCTAGCTGGCGTTAGCGTAGCCTTTGAGCTTGACATTCACCCTTGCTCCCCACTTTTTAACTACTCATCTATAAAAATCTGTTAGCCTGTTAGCCTGTTAGCGACACGCACACATAAAAACCCTGCTGGTCTGTTTAAAAGTGGACAAATGATCAGAGTTTAGCATCATTCATGCTGGTGAGCTAATGGAGTTTTTGATTTTCAGAGGTTCTTTTACACATTACGTAGTTTTAGGCTGATGAAATGAGGGATTAGCATCATTTAACAAACATGTGCTCATTATTTGTTAGCACTGTTAAGAACATTAATAGTTCTCCCCTTCTCATCTCATAAGTGTATGTGTGTTTGTGTGTGTGTTAATGGCAGTTGTGGGTGTTAATTACACTGATCCTATGCAGACATGCTCTGCTGGACATACCTGCTCTGTGTTGCACTAACAAGGGCAGACTAATAGGTATGTGCGTGCATTGCAGTAGCTCTTTGTGTGTGTATGCATGAGTTTTATGTGTGTATAAGGCCTTGTGTGTGTGTGTGTGTGGTTATTATGTTTGAGGAGTGCTTTGATGGGTCTAGACGAGGGCGAGCAGCAGTTTTCTCAGACCTAGACTGTGCTCCGTCTGTTTCCCAGGAGATGGCGACCTCTGACCCCTGTGCAAATGCCCCCCCAACCCCGCCTGAGGAGCCGGAGGCCTCCCCCTCCCCTCGCAAGAAGCGCGGGCGTCGGAAACTGGAGCAAACTGAGAGGAATAAGGGTATGGCTTTGACGCAAATTCCTATCATCTCACATAATATGACTTTGTCTATATGTATTTAAATTGATTTCCAGCACACAGCAGCTAACTTGCTACCAATTTAGATGCTTTAAGGATATGAAATTTACACTTGTTGACAGTTTACCTGCAATTATAATAGCTAAATAACTTCCAGATTGCAGTGCTTGAGGGCATTTCGACTTTAAATATGTATGCCGGGGCAAAGTGATGAAAACCGTGACTTTGCCTCCTCATTAAACTTCTTGTTAAATCTGTACAAATGGGCTATTTCCTGTAACTTTTCTTCTCCTGCAGACGAGCCAGACGACAGAAACTGCGACTCCCCCAGAGAGGTGAGAAAAGCAGTCGTAACCCCATTTCTGATACGAGCTAAGACTCTCAGACAGTAGTACAAGCAGGTTTGAGAGCGTAGCGGGTGTATAATAAGCGTTTTTTTAAATGCCTGTGTGTGTGTCTGTGTGTGTGTGCAGGGCGAGACTGGGAGGCTGCGGAGGAGGCCAGTCCCCAGAGTGACTTTCCAGGCCGGCGACCCGTACTACATCAGCAGGAGACAGAGAGAAGAATGGCTCAGCCGCTGGAAGATGGAGGTGGGAGAGAATCAGGTCTCTGTCTGTGTGAATTTATAGCAACAGTAGCACGGAGCTTGTATTTCCTTTAAGAGTCCTATCAGAATAAAACGGCCTCAAGTAAACACCTCAGTCAGAATAATCCAGGCTGACAAACTTTTTATATAAAGCTTTTTATTTTTCACATAAACCTCTCTGGATTACGTTTTAATTAAGGAATATCTTTGTCCTTATATACTGTAAAACTTACACAGGCAGAGAAGATTTATAGTTGGATGCTTTGTATTGTGAAGCATCCAAAATGCAGTAGAAACCAGCTGTGCTTTGCTCTGTGCGGTACTAAAGGAAGAGGAAATCAACCTTCAGAGCAAAGCGCTGGGTGATGTTACCACTATTGCGTGTGTCACTGATATTAACTCAATATATTTCTGTGAAATGTTCATTTTGCTCAAATAAAATGAGAGAGCAGTCACGAAAATTAACTTTTGAACATCATTTGTGCTGTTTAAACAAGTCTAGGTCAAAGCCTAGTGGCTCGACCGCGTATGGTCGACGTAATACACTAATTAGCATAATCAAGACGTCATTAAGTTGCCGTGTGGTCCACTTAATGAGAGGGGAGGCAATACTGGTGACTCTCTTCCTCAGAAAGTAGCTGAGGTTTGTCCAAACAGTTGTTAAATTTGTCGATAGGTGCTTTAAATAAGTCTGAAAAGCCTGTAAATCTAGCAGCTAAGACGCTAAGCTAGCCTCCTGTAAAATCTCCCTGATGATATGATAGAAACTGTTTGCTCCAAATCATTTTGAATGAACAGCCAGTGGGAAAACAACACTCACTCACTCACTCAGTCACTCATGGACATTCGTGTCTCTAAGGCAGGCCTCGTGAGAAGTTAAGCTAACAGTGCAAGCTAGTACAGGCGGCCATCTTGGGTCCATTGCTACACTCTCAATGCAGCAGTCGTCTGCAAAAGTTTTGGCAAGTTTTTTGGATTGTTAAATAGGTATTTAATTGTATTCTATGTGGTTTTTGCAGGAATATTCAATCCTGCAAAAACCCTGCACAGTAAATCAATACATTAACAATACAATAACAAAGTTGTGACATGTAACCAAACATTTCAACAGTAAAGCTTTGTTTTATAATCCCTAATATCCTTCTCAAAAAAGAAATTACCAAGATTAAGTAGAAGTTTCCTCTGGTTCTGGTCCATTTAGCTGCCTATATTCATTGGTACACATCTTTAGTTTATTTAAAAATCAGTTTTTGGTCAAAGCGTAAATACTTACCAGCATTTGCACATATTTTCTGTCAACATAATCTTCATCTTAAGTTAAACATTTAGTCAGTGTTGGCTTCATGGCACACTGTTGTTTTGCAGTCTTCCTGCCCTCCTCTTCTCTGCAGTGTGTTTGTTTACACTGGAAGGGAGTGGACTTCCCTCTCATACACAACACACACACACACACACACACACACACAATTGGCTGGTGGAAGATGAACTGTGTTCTTTCAATATGATTGGATTTTTTTGCAGTGACATTTACTCAACACTTGACACAGTGAAGAGCCATTGAAAGTGAAAACGGTGCTTTCCCTTTCGTTGGCTGCAGAGGCCTCTGCTGCATAATGTTTGTGTATCAAAGAGATTCAACCGCTGGCTGATTTTGACCTGCGTTACCCTGAAGTGCAGGAGGGGTAGATTTCAGAGGTTTTTTCTTTTGTTCTGTCCGATTCAGATGCGTCTGAGTACCTCTTCATCGATGGTGGCCCTCTGATCACAGCAGAGAAAACACTGTGGCTGTTGGGGATTATGTGATCCTGAAATTGCTGATGTTTAGGTTTTGTTTCTTTGTTCTTTTTTCTTTTTAGTAGGTATGTGAAGTGGCAGAATCATCCTGTATCCATTACATTAAGATATATATCTTGACTTAGATTTTTATGTGACTTTAAGTATCTAGAAATGGCATTTTTTTAAGTAAATTTAGGTATTTAGTATTCTACACTAGACTTACAGAGAGAGAGAGCTTTGAAACCTCATTTAGATATATTTTAATTTAAATACTAATTTAAAATGTCTTATGTTGGTAGATTCATTAACCCAACACTTCTGAAATCCTGTCTGCAGCTGTGTTTCGGTGTCGTTTTCATGTGATCTCAATCACAAGAGGCGTTAAGGTGTGTCTTGTTCTGTTGGTTTGTCGTGGTTTGAACATTACTGGCTACTGTGACAATAAATGCAGTAGGGATCAGCCTCACACTAGCTTTTTTAGCTCTTTATTTTCCTCCTGTACACAAACTGCAGAAGTGCCTCCTGGGGTACGAGTACTCTTGGGTGGAAACACTGGTCTGAAGTGAACCTAAGTGGGTTCTTGTTGACAGCATTAGTTTGTGTCCATATTAGATAAACAAGGCAGAGGTCAGACAAAACACACCACTTTCTAAATCATTATTTTAAGTGGCTGTAATCTGAATTTTTATATTTACAACGGGTCATGTGAATACTTCTGTGTGCTCTTAGTGACAAACCCACAGATATTCATCGCCCAGCTCAGCAGTTCCACTCAGCTCTTCAGAGCTTTATTGTGTCTTTTAACTTTTTAAATTTTGGTTTTATGACCCAAAACTTCACTGTTTGGTTCAGTCTCACTGCTCTCATTAACCTTGTTTTCCAGCTGTAGCAGACATCTGATTTCAGCAAAAACAAACTCTAAGAAAAGGAAAAAGAAACAAGTGCTTGACACAGTATCAGTAAAAAAAACAGAGAAGGCCAAACAAGCCAAATTTAGAGATCAGAAAATAACATTAAATGACTTTACATATGAAAGGATGAGCAACAGAAACTGACAGCTACAAACAGACACAGTTAGAAACCAGCTGGTGAATATAATGGAGGTTTTATCTGCTAAAGACACAGATATTTCCCTCAGGAGATGGTGGAGACCAAAAACTGAGCTAAAAGAGACCAAACATTTAACTGTTCATATGATGACTATAACCATGCTGCTAAAGAATCTGTAGCTGCTGGATGTGGAACAAATTTGCCCCATCAACTTTAAAAGGTGATGATACGTCAGGTGTGTTGTGTTCATAGCTTGTTTCTACTGCCCCCAAGTGGCCGTAACATCAGTTATTTATGGTTTAATTTACTGTGTATGAAAAAGAGTGTAGTTATCCCATACATGCATCTGCACTGACACCATACTGTTCTCTCTAAATACTGTGCTGTTACCAAGAGAGGTTGTGTGTTAATGTCTGTAGATGCAAAAACTAAGGGGTGTGTGTGTGTGTGTGTGTATGAGGTCGACATAAAACTGAAAAGACAGAATGACTGAGACAGGATGTGTGTGTGTGGTCATAAAAGGGAGAGAGAAAGTAATTCAAGCCTGATTGACAGACAAGCTGACTGAACCTCACCGGGATGTGAGAGTGAGCGAGAAGCCGAGCGAGCGAAGGCTGCGGCTGCAGTTTCCTCTGTCTTTTCTTTGAACTTGTTCTGTTGCAGCCGCTGTTTGATGGACACAAAGTTTAAAATCTGTGAGATAGGTCACAAGAGATCAGTTGAGAGGAGCAAAAAAAAAGAGCTTTTTTTTCTTGGGTATTAGTTCTGATTAATTAAACGAAGACTAACAAACTTTTCATGCATAATTGAAGCATATGTAAACACACAGTGAACTCTAGTCGGTCAAACTGATACCAGCTTGTCTTACTGTTGCATGTGCATGTGACAGATGGAGAGAGAGAGGTAGAGAGAGGTAGAGCATGTGTGACTTCCTGTCAACACTATCTTCTCACTCACTGACTCATCACCTACTCCCAAGCCGTGTGTTTTTGCACAAGTGTAGTGACTGAAACTGAGACTAAGAGGTAGGTTGTTCTCATAACTTTGTATTGATTTGAAAGAAAGGGAGAAATAAACGGGAGTAGAGAGGAAAACGGAAGAATCAACCCAAGAATCAAAGCTGTGAAGGAAAGAGAGGAAGGAAGTAAACGCAGAGCAGGAGGGCAGTGGTGGAAGAAGTACTCGGTTCCTTAATTCAAACAAAAATACCAGTACAGGAATGTAAAAATACTCTATTACAAAATAAAAGTCCAGTGTTTAGAATCCAGCTCCAGCAAAACAGGGGTGTAATTAGCTGAATGTGCTAATGCTAAATTCAGAGGAATGGCCCCTGTAGCTGATACACTATCAAATATTTCATTTTTAGATAGTTGATAAAGATGCATTAAAGTGTAAGAAAGCTTTTTACAGCTGAAGCTAATCAAGGTGGAGCCAGTTTTAATTAATTTAGGGGCAGAGAGGTGGTTTAGTCCAGTGGGTCCCAGCCTACTTTACGGGTCACATGATAAATCTGAGGGTTCATGGTGTGATTAATGTGGCAGGAGAGAAGACAAACAAAGCCCTGATACACAAATTTATAGAGTTTGTTTCTGCTCTGTGCTTTTGTTTTTGTCAAATAATGATTAATTTTAATTTCTCAGGCCTTGAGATGTTATTTAAATTAAATTATTTGAGATGTTCAGCTGTTTCGTGGAACTACATGCTGCTTTTTGTAAGTGGCAGAGAGAGATAGGGAATTGTTTTATCGTAAGATTGTGTTGTATTTTATAAGATTATCTTTTTGTAAAATCTTAATGTAAAAAAGCTGTCAGATGAATGCAGTGGACTTTAAAGTACAGGATTTCCCTCTTAAATGTAATGGAGTAGACGGTTAAAGCAGCATAAAATGGAAGTACTCATCTGAAGTACACTAAAATGAATTAACTGAGTTGCTTTCCACCATTAGAAGAGGGAAACTGAAACTGCTACAGAATAAGGAAGGAAGGGAGGGAAGAAGGAATAGAGGGAAGTAAGATAAAATGAAGGAGGAGAGGATGTAAAGAGAAAGAAAAGAGCGAGTGCAACAAAGGGGAGAAAAGGAAAAGGGGAAAAGAAAAAGAAAAAGGAGGGATTGAGATGTAAAGCAAGCAAAGAGACAGTTATTGACAGAGTGAAAGAAGAGAAAGGAAAAGTGAGAGAAAGAGAGAAACATACAGTGAAAGAGAGAACGGGGAGAAATCAGAGGTTAACCAGTTCCAGGTTTCTGCCTGAGTGTGTGTTTGCTCTGTCAGTCATTTAAACTGCAGCCAGCTGTTAACAGCCCCATCAATATCCCATCTCACCACTGTCTGAAAGAAACCTGGTAACTCTGCAAACTCCTTCCTTTTTTCTTGTTCCATTTCAGGATAAAAACATCTGGCATCTCTCCTCACTTCACGTTTAAAGTTACAGCCAAGAAATTAAACGCTGAGCGGGGGTATGGTGTAGTGTATATATTAAGAGAGTGCACTTATTTTCTCCCCGTGCCTGAACGTCATTTTGTGCTGATTGAATTTAGCAAGTCACACACTCAGCTGTGACCTTGTTTTCACTTCCAACCGCTCGCTGTAACGGCACATGAACGCAGTGCAGGTTAAACACAGACTTTCCACAACTCTGAATAAGATCTGCTCCATGATGACTGATGTATTTTTATATAAATAAGCAAATTAAAGCTACCCTGTGGAGTTATGTTTACACTCAGTGCTTCACACCAGAATATGTTGTGTGTTTTCTTGAGGCGTAACAAACACATGTAATGCATTTATTTGCACAGGAAATATTTGCAAAGAAGATTAATTACAGCAACTAGTCTCCTTCTTTCTTGCCTTTTGTGGGCACTTTGCCACATTTGTTTTCAATACCCCCATCAAGCTTGCACGCACTGCACATTATTATTGCTGCAGGAATGATTGTCACGCGGTTGTCCTCCCAAGAGTTTTATTGCAGAAAATAAACTGTGACCAACAAAAGTTTATGATATTTTAACAGTTTGTTCATCAGATAATCTTCACAGATGAACACCACTGTTCTGATGTTTGAAGCCTAAATACAGTCACCTGAAGTAAAAAGCTTTAAAAGTAAAAGCTTTAAAAAATCACAACTGGGGGATTTTCTGTTATATTTTATGTCGTAGAATAAAACCATGAAAATGTCTTGAGCTTGTGTTAAAACCACAGACATCTAAACACAAACCGACTCTGGGACGAGAAAACAGGAAGTGCTAACATGCTAACTTACTTCTGGCTGCTCGGCTGCTCTTTGCTAACAGTCAACAACATTGTTTCTTATTAATTTTGACCACGGTTCGTTCTCCCTTAACCTTAACGAAGTAAATGAATGCTTTCGTGTGCGCTGTGTGTGTAAATAGGTGCATGTTAGCGCTAACCAATTTGATATGGCAACATTATATTGCGCGTCTGGAGTTCTTCTGCCCCCTTGTGGCCAGAAAGAGTAAATCAGTGCAGCGTTGGGTGAGAGTTGTTTACTGAAAACATCGTCCCTCCAGTTCCAAACATTCAGGTTTCTAGACATTATGTCAGCTCCACTTTATTTTCCTTTCTGTAACTCTAAATGGTCTCATGTGACTTCATTGTGTTTCACAGCAATGTGTACGCTTGTGTGTGTGTGCATGTGTGTGTGAATGTGAGGTCCTGACCCTAACACATCCTATTACCTTGTCAACTCTGAGGCTTACCTAACCTTTGACCTCACTACATGTACACACCTCATATACACACTAGCTGGGATTTGTGTGTGTGTGTGTGTGTGTCGTCATTGCCTTTAAACCCCCAGGGCTACCAGACATAACTGTGTGTGTGTGTGTGTGTGTGTGTTGTGGAAGTTCACCTAAACATCTGTTAAGAGAAGGAGCCAGTAAATCACACACTTCACTGCCGGCCAATCAGCAGAGAGGGAGAGGGTGAAGAAGAAGAAGAAGACTTGAGGGCTTGAGTGAAGCTGAGGAGACACTCAGAGAGGAAAGTGTAGGAGGAAGAGGAGGAGGAGGTGAAAGAGAGAGAGAGAGACGAAGAAAATGACAGAGAGAAAAAGAGCCAGGGAGGAAGGGTTGCAGTTGCAGAGCTGCCATGTCCGGTCTGTAAGTGATTTAATTTTTTTTCCCCATGTGTGCACGTGTTGCTGTCTATGTAAAAGAGGAAGTGATACAAGCTGATTCTGTTGCCAGAAAGTTATTTCATGGCAAGTTTGTTTTTATACTTGCTAAGAGAGGTATTTATTTTTTTGTTAGCAGAAGTAAACTGGTGTTTAATTCCCACTTTGATGCCAAACATCTGAAAGTGAGTTTGATTAGACCAAGCAGAGGTCAGTTTTGTTTATTTTCTGTTTATTTGTTTGTTGTTTAGGGACAGATAGAGGCACAGATTAACAGTTTAAAGGCTGGGAAGACATTCAGATGGATCCTCTACATGTTAACCCTTTAACACCAGCCTTCACCTGGGGTTTGGGCTTGTTTTTCTGGATGTAGTGTGGTTTAACATGGTAAAACACACCTTAAATTGCAAGGCAAGTTTATTTATATAGGGAATTTCTTGCTTGTTGATTTAATTTTTGGAAGTTTGCAAGTTTAAAGCCTTTTTCTGTTTTAGAAAAATGTGGAAATTGTTATTAAATATGTTCGTAACGGGGAAACATGCTCCTTAATTATTACACTGTACAGTAAGAGTAATACTAGACTTGGTTTCTTCAGATAGACATAGTTTGATCATTAAATTACCTGTTTAAACCACTAGAATGACTGGAAAAGCATCTGAATGGACACCTGATATATGAATCACTGGACAACGACAACAACCAGGTCATGACACGACCACGCTACCGTCAGGTCAAACACTTTTTGTTCTTAAACAGCCAGCAGACAGATGTTGTTTGATCCATTTCATGACAAGAGATCTCAGGAGAGCTTCATGGAAAAGCGTTGATTGTGTTTCTTTAACATGTCCCACGGCTGCGATCGATGCTAATGAAAGAGCGGTCGCTTGGTGTGTCGGCTATTGACGAGGTGAGAGGGGCTATTAACTGCTGTCTTAATTGAAGTTAGTGTGTGTGTTGTGAGCAGTGTTAGGTTCATCTCGAGGTCAGGGTCAGTCACGCTCATAAAGGAGCCATGGTTTAAGAAATGGCTCATTGGTTAGGTCAGAGGGTGAGGGGGTCAGAGGTCAAGGAGGGCGGGGGGCAGAGAGTGAAAACACTGACCAGGCCACAGGGTTCGATAAAGTTCAAAGACGTAACTCACGACATTACAGCTTCTCTCCGTCCCTCAGCCCCCTCCTGCCTTTATTTGTCCACTCATATGAAAACACACCTACTGATTTTATAGCATCTACACACTTTAATTTTCTGCCTACAAGACGAAGCAGCTCCACAGATCACTGTCACAACAACATGGCAGGTTTTAGGCACTAGAAATAAAGTCAGGCTGCACCATTACAGCCAGAATGATCAATACTGAGCTCAGGATTTCTTAGCACAAAATATTTTTACTGCACTTTCACATTATATAAACAGAGTGCTGCTTTCACTGCCTAATTTAATGCCGGTCTTTATTCATGATTCATCTCCTAGACTCAAAATGTAACCACAGATCATCGTCTGTTTCTAGCTCTTCACCTTCTGCTCCAGACATTTGATTTTAGTTTTGTCCGTCTGCTCTCTGTTGTCACTCTCTTCTACTCTCAGCTGCAGCTGCATGGTCTCTCAATCACCCCCTGGTGGCCGGCTGTTAGTTTAGGAAGCGCTTGATTTGATAAGCACAGTTTTTCTTCGAGCAGACCTTTCATTTTAAACTGTCAATATCGCAGTCGATCGCGATTCATTTAACTGTTAGAAGCCAAAATCATGATCGAGATTAATATTCAATCAAGTGTGCAGCCCTGAAATATAGTGGGGATGCTTTGAAAAACAATATCATGAACAGTTTTAACTTCTTATACTGGGCAATAAAAGAGAAAACATCTAAATGAAGTCAATAGGTTCTCTGCTTCTTTATATATCAAAGCTGCTGATGTGCACCAATCAGCCAAACTGCGCCCAGTGCAGCTCGAGAAGATACTGCACTGCCTAATTATGTCCTGGTCTGACTGACTGGTCGTCTGCACCAGCTCCTACATGGAGTTTAAACGTAACGGTTGTGTGTTGAGCTTCTGGGAACAAACACTCTGTTTAACCCAGAAAATGTTCTGTATCACAACCTTGACCAAGGCTCTGCAGAGTGGAAGTCCTCCAGTTTGTGTTCACTGACCTAATTACTGGACTTTTTATAGGTTAGTAGGTGATTAAAAAGTCTCACTCCACACTATGATCAAACTCTTACTGACTCTCTGCATATTGGTTGATACTGAACGACGTAGTGACGACTACACTGGATGTGTACATTCGTGATATTTGAGGTGGATTCACAGTTTGTTTTGTGTTGTCTGCAAGGACTTTAACTTGTCATTGGGCCTGGTGCAGCAGGTAGATTCACAGTGTGATCATGAGCTTTGGGTAAAAGCTTTGTATCAAAATACAATGAAATTAGGATTGCCCTGAGGTTGAAGGTGTCTTGAAAAGATCAAGTCCAGTGATCCCTCTTATAGAGACAGTAAGGAGCTTAGACATCCAGAGCGAGGTCGGAGTAGAGCCGTTGTGAAAGAAGCCTGTTGAGGTGGTTCGGGCACCTGATCAGGATGTTTCCTGAGCGTCCTCTATTGGAGGTTTTCCAGGGCACGTCCAACCAGTAGGAGACCGTGGGGTCGATCCAGAACACACTGGAGAGATTATATCTCTCATCTGGCCTGTAAAGACCACAGTCCAACTCTGGATAAGTGACAGAAAATGTTCCACATTCAGTTCCACATAAAAGCTGCTAACATGCAGATATAAGGTGTAAAAAGTCTTAAATTTACCATAGTGAGCCGTGCAGAAATCCCTGTACTCGGTTGTTGAGTCGACCTTAATCAAATTCTACATTTAAAAATTATATTTGTACTAAATTTACTTTTATAAAGAAACTCTGGTAACAATTTTCTACCCTTACTTCACCCTCAGATTCTTGTAATGTCATAAAAAAAGAAATACTAAACCTAAAAAAAAAGGAAACATGACTCACAATTAATTATAGAAACAGTGTTTTTAAAGACAACAGAATGTGTGTAGACAATAAAAATAATATTTATCTTGTGCTTTCAAGCAAACTTCTACCACAGTATAAATATAGTCAGACACAATAATCAACCAGAGCTGCAGGCTTTTGTTTTTTCGAGGACTCTTCTTCGATTGCGTGAAGCTGACCCTCAGTTTATTTCAGACCAGAGTTTTGCTTTCACAGAGTCCTGAGCAGATGAATACAGACTCGTCTGTCGTCAGTGACTCATCCTCCCATCTCTGAAAGCGGCGAAGCTTCCTGATCCGATGGACTCTTCAATCAGCAAAATGTTGCCAGGCAACAAACACAGTTTCATCCAGTAAGCAGGATTTTTTTTTGTTTTTTTGGCTGATACCTCTCAGCAGCAACGAGCCGGGTCCAAGTCCTCTAACGAGATGATCCGGTCCAGATGCCGACGGAAATTATCAAGTTTCCCCCTCACAACAACAACAGCAGCAGCAACAGAGTTTAGATGAGATGAGCGAAAATCAGATTAATTCAGCATGAACATTTGGCCCTTGATGTAGCACATAGTAATGGTACTACTACTGCTAATACATCAATGACAAGTTTGAAATAGAATATAAGAAATGAGTTAAATTCAATACATCTTTATTTGTCTCTGTGAAGGCTCCATACGCTGCAGCTCAACTCCAAGGTCAACAAAGACACATAAAAAAGAAAAGAAAGGGAGAAAACTAAAGCTAGAAGCTTAAAAACCATCTGTGGAATTAGTAATAAATACATTAAAGAATAAAATGAATATTTGTAGTAATGAAGCAGCTGTTTTATAAACACAAGCCACCAACATTTTCAACATGAATTAAAGAAACGTACAAGTAAAAAAATGAAGTGCAGTACTAGAAAATGACAGCAGTGCTTTAAATTTAAATGTACAATTAATTCTTAAAGTAATATTCATTAAATAAGAGTTAAAAACAATGTGAAATTAAGTGTAAGGAGCTAATTTGAAAGCAAATTATTCACAAACAAAGCAATGTAGATTAGGTCTGGACTGTACTCTTTATATTTACAGTGACCCAACAATTATTTATTTAACCTTTTAATTAACCAGGAGAGTCGCATGGAGATTAAGATTAATCTTTTTTTCAAGGGAGACCTCACAAAGACACGCAGCAACACAAAAAATACACACAAAGACAGAAAACAAAAAAACCCCAAAAAACAAGAACAAGCACAGGGAAACCACATTTCAACATTTCAGGTAAATTAAAAACAGCGACATCTTAGAGAGTCTGTCTTCCATTTTAGATTGAAAGTGAATTCACTGAGCTTCAGGTCCCTTTGCAGGTGCAGAATAAACTTTCTCTGTTTTCCAATTTCTATATGGACATTTGGGACAGAAAGAAAAAAACAAGAACGCAGAGTACTGTCGAGCAATTCCCACATGAGCAGCACTAGGTGACAGTGACAAGACAAAACTTTCAGAAGAGGCAGAAACCTGGAGCAGAACTAAGATATTAATTGTCATCGTTTACAGTTGTTAATACACAACAAATCAGCATAATGTAGGATTTTATACTAACAGGAAATCAAACTGTAATGAAGCTTGTTTTAAAATTCAGTCAGTGCTCAGTATTCACATCTCTCCTGACGTGCTCACCACAACCCACAGTTAATTTAAATTTTTTCCAGCTGTGAGCGGCTCCTCCGTTTCCTTTGTGTATTTCATTGTGTCAGAATAGAGTCCCTCAAAAATCAGCTGCTGAGTACGCTTCATGTCGTCACTTGTGCAGTGTCAACACTTAGAGATACTACGCAGTAAACTGTGTTTTATAGGAAGTAAAAAATCCTCATTTTTCCTTCAAGCGCTGCAGATGTTTTAGAAACCAGTGACTACATGTGGAGATTCCCTCACAGTGCGTGTGCGTGTGTGGGTGTGTGTGGTCTGTATGTGATCCGTGTAACAGGGCTGATTTGGATTTTATGAGGTCAGAGGTCAACAGGAGCAGGGGGAAGAGTGACCTCCTCACCTCGGGGTCGAACTGAGGAGAGAACGGTCACAACCCGACACCCTCACTTTTACTGTGTCCTCCACTTTGATTTATGTCACGTCGTCATCCCTCCTCCTCCTGCACCTCTTACTTTTCTCTTTTTTTAGAGGAATGCGTGTGTTTTTTTGTTTTTTTTATCCTCAACTTGTTTCACACATTCGTTGTGTTTCATTATGGTTTCCTCTCAGCGAGAGTGGAACCCGAAAACTGTTCTCACCCGTGTTAAAAAACCAAAAGGGAACAATGTTTTTAGGTCATGGAAATGCTCTGGAGGAGTCGTGGGATTTTACATCTGGGCCACAGTGAGATCCTCGCAGTGTAGTAACCAGTGAGGTCATGATTATTTTTAATTTTCTCTCCGTCTCTGAGGCTTTGAGGCAGTGTTTCTGCACTGGACTTCCCTGAAATGACTTGTCAGATGAATCCAACTCACTGTCACATCCTGTAGCTTTGATTTTGATTTTCTACAGATGACACTCTTTAATTTGTCTGTTTGAGCATGGTCTGTATTACTGATATATTATCAGACATGGAAAGTAACTAAGTACAGTTACTCATGTCCTGTACTTATGCACAATTCTACTTCACATGGGTTCTTGAATTTTATACGTTTTATTTTGTTCGTTCTACTACAGTACGTTTCAGACGGAAATGTTGTACTTTCACTCCACTACAGTTACTTCACAGCTAATGGAACAAGTTACTTTAAGATTTTACACACAAATCACACAATCTACATCTAAAATATGATGCATGTTAAAGTTAAAGTACAAAACAGTATAAAACCAGTTAAAATAATGCAACTTCAAGAACTTCAAGAACTTTATTGTCATTGAACAAACACAATGAAATTGCACCTCAAATGCAGCATCTGTACTTTACAAAGAATAAATAAGACAGCAATGAGATAGAAATATAAAATGTCAGAGATAAATAAAAGTATAGTACAAAATATAAGCAATATAAAGTGTAAAATTCATTCATTAACAACAAAAAGCAGCAGTAAGACGAACACCAAAGCTGCTGCGTCCTTGTGCACCACAAGAAGAAATAGTTCTGCATGTAAAACCACAACTTCTATTTTCTTCTATTTTACACCTCTGATTTTATACAGATCAAACAAACTAGATAAAACATAATATTTTGTGAGCTTTAGTGAGAGATGGTGGTAGGCTGAATCTGTCACATGCTAGCTGTTTCCCCCTGTTTCCAGTCTTTATGCTAAGCTAAGCTAATCATCTGTTGGCTGTAGCTTCATATTTAACGTATGGACGAGAGAGTGGTATCTGTCTTCTTCTCTAACGCTGCAAAGACAAAATGTCAAACTATTCCTTTATATATATTTACCTCTGATGAATTCAGGACTTTACTTAATTAACATAATTTTGTAGTGTTTAATAACTAAATAAAATATGTCAGTGTTTTCTTAAGCTTGATATACTTTAGGTTAAATCAGTTTTTCAATATAACAATTAAGAATAAAGTAGAAAAAGTGACCTTAGCTTAAAAATCTAAGCTCCTGTATCCTCTCTTTTTCATCTCGCCGCCCATCAAACATGCTCTACTTTCTTTCTCTCTGCATTGTATTCCTCAGTTTTATAATATAATCCTATTTACTCTCCCTCCCTCTCTCTCTCCTTCCTGAGCTGAACCCATTGAACTGCCTCCCCACCGCACCCTTTCTCCCCGCTCACTTCCTGTTTAGAGGAACAATTAAAGGATTGTTCCCACAGCCCGGGGCACTAAGGCCTTGATCTAGAGCAGCCACCACATCAGCTGGAAAGAGCCACATAAAACATCAATTAAAGGGACCTCCTTGAAGGACAGTGTTTGCCCGCTAAGACCAACAGGAGCAAAACATAAAAAGGTTATGATGGATGAGCGGCTTTTGTGGAAACACTGGACTCTCAGAAATGATCGATAAGGATGAAATGCAGTGACACAGAGTGAGGAAAGATTGTTAAATGCCCACGAGTATCCTGGTTATACTCATGTACAAGATAAGATAACACTTTATTGATCGTCAGGCAGCAGAAAGACAGTCAATACAAGGTGTCTATAATACAGTAAGAACAGCACATGAGCAGCCAAATGAACATGTAGTGCAAAAGAATTTGATATTTACAGTGTTCAAATGTTGCTACGAAACAAAGGCTGCGGTCGAATAGTCAAAAAAATCTCCTTTTTCTAAACACTTTTCCTTGATATAGATGGAAAACATCATGAAATCAAGGAAACATATGAAGAAGAACTGGAAAAGAGAAGTATTTAGAGAATCCGACTGCACTTAATCGAGGCTTTTTTCTAACCAACTTTATTTCCTGTCCAATGCAGAATCTACACCTCCTAAAGAAAGGATGTTTTCACTTTAACTATCAGTTACTCAGAGGAAACGACACAACTTAGATATTGTTAAAAATAAAAACAAACAGAATTGAACTGAATTAATGTAATAACACAAAAGCAAAATACAAGTAGAGAATTCAACCTGGTTTTATCATGGCTGCCACTGAGACTGTTAGTGTCCGAGGTGACACAGAATCATGTTTACATTGATGTAAATGACAAGAGTCAAGATTAAAACCAGGATAAGACTCAAATCTGGGATCCACTGACGCATGTAAAAGCTCTCAGTGATATGGTTTCCTGTGTTTACAGTCTTGTAGTCGAGTCTCGAGTCCCCAGTGTTCAACACCACCAAAGAAGAGTCAGAGTCGAGTCCAAATATTATCAAAGCTGGAGTCAGGTATCACAACACTGCTAAGTAGAGTGTGTTTATTTATGTGTCCTTCTCGAGTGTGGCTTAATGTGTCTTAATCTTTTTAAATCACTGGACATCCTGGACTGTTCTAATGTACGTACACCAGAGATACAACACACATGTATGAAGGCAGGCATCTGGCAACATTCAGAATAAAATCAAAACAAACGCTGTAAAAATACAGCAAGAAATCTTGTGCTAAAAAACATCTGTTGTTAGAAAATTGAATGTACTTCCATAACCGTCAAATAATTAAATGAATAAGCTAAATTTCAAATAAATTGTGTCAGAATAAAATGACTCAAAACTTAAATGCTATTATTACAGATTTTATTACTCATACATTTTAGGATTGATAGCAGAAACAATTGTTGTAGTTCTTTGGATGATGTTTTTCATTATTGGCTAACACACTCACCGAATCTTCTATAAAACATCAAAAATAAAAACAAGCCCAGTGACATTTGTTTAATGTCATATACTCAACTCTCTCCTTCCTCATCTCTCTGCTGTCAGCTCTGTAATAAAGGAGTAAAATTCAACCAAAAAAAACACTAAAATTGCTCATCGTGGCACAAAAAAGGCAAATCCTCAGTGTATTTTTTTACAAGATTTGTATGAGTAATCCATTATCTAATCATATGAGCTCTGGTGGAGGAGGTTATGTACATGGAGGCGTTTTCCCCAGAGGAAAATTCAACAGAGAGTCAGCCATAAATGGTGAATCCTGTCGACTCGGTGCTGGCAAATCTAACTTACTGTAGAAGTTAGTGGTATAACTTAGGAATTTAGTTTGCCTTGTAATTATGTACAGATAAGATCAAAAAAATGCCCAGAGACGGTTCCCACGGCAAGAGACCACAGGGCAGAATGGATATTCCCCACCACTTGAAATGAAAGGGAAACGCCGTTTGAAGTCAAAGCTTTTATTTTCTCTCTCCTGTTGTTCATTTGTGTAAATTTCATTCATCTCACAGTGGATACCTGAGGGATTTCTGCCTATTAAACTTGTTTGTGGTGCTTCCATTTCACCTGACGGCGTTCGTCTGTGTTTGTTTCCGTCGCAGGCAGAGCGGCGGGCGTACAGGGAGGCCGAGATGAACATGATGGACGACCTGTCGGAGGCCGACTTTCAGAAAGAGGAGGAGCCGGCCAGCCCGGCTCCCCCGCCTTCGCAGCAACACACAGACCCCGCCTCCCCGACGGTCGCCGTGACGCCGGAGCCGGTCGCCAGGGGAGACCAGGCCACGCCAAGTGAGATAGAGTATCAGGTACATGACCTGTGCCCGAAACCACCTCCTGCTTGGTGTACGGTGCGTCACATTTAGTTCCTGCAAGTTTATTTGAGTGTGTAAATATATCCTCTATACAGTGTCCTCAAATGACCCACAGTGGAACCAAAAAGTAGAGTCACATTAGAGGGTTCTCACAGTTTGGCAGCACCAAGAACACTGGTTCATCTGTGGTGATACAGCATTAAGGATACGCTGCCTTAACCCAAAGACCAAAAACTCCTTCACTAAAGGCCACGAAAACAGACGGATCTTTGTCCTTGACTCTTCGTTGCGACACTGACTTCCCCCCGATCTGACTCCAACTTCTTGTTTGGCTGCACCAGCACACACGTCATACACTGGTCAGGTGGCTGCTGTAACCAAACCAGCCACTAGAGAAGACTGGAGAATTAAAAAACAGTAAAAGAAGAGAACGAGTAGCATTATGTTCAAAGTAAATAATCTTAGAACTGCATATTTAGATATAAAAAATGACCCATTGTTGTTTTAATTCCTGTCCTGCCTCAGTCACATGATGAATCTTGATGATGCCAAATGGTGATGACTGGTTAAATGTCTGAAATCTGAATTTACTGCTAACTACTGAGCGTCCTTTATACAGGGAGAAGTGTTTGGACTCATCTGTGCTGTAAATATACCTGACAAAACTTAACAAAACAAAAAAACTTGACGTTGTTTCTCTTAACAATGATTCACATTAAGCAAATTAACTCCAATAAATTCAATAAAAGATGGAGATAAATATATGAATGAGATTGAAAGTTAGTTCTTGATTTCTCAACTTAATAATTAACCGTCCATTAGTAGCTGTTCTGGAGCTTTCAGTCAACAGTTTCATGTCTTCCTCAGCACATGGACGAAAAACAAATTTTAACTCTGAACTTTTAAAGCGAAACTCTTGCCCCTGAAATGTAAACTCCCCTGGTTCTGTTGTTAAATATGTTATATGTATTAAAAAAAGGGTGTCTGTATTAATGAGCAGGAAAGTAGCACTTGCGTAGGAATGGAGGTGAATAATAATGTGTGCAAGAGTTGACTAAGCCTGTAAACGGAAAGTTTTACATTGATACGCGCCTGTACAGGGAGGAATAAAAACAGAATATAAACCTAAACATCTGCAGTTACAACTGAGCAAACTTCAACTGCGGGGGACGATCGAAAGAAATCGATCTTAATCAATCCAGCTGTTTGCACAGATTCCAAACAGCTTGTTTTACTTGTGGTGAGCACCCGTGAACGCACATTTTCAGTCTATTTTCCTGCGTTTTTCAGCAGCTTTTCAGTATACTGGGCTCTGAGTGCTTCCAAAATCTGGGTGACTTGCAACTCAACACTTTGCCTGAACGCCTCCCTGTGTAGACGCACAACAGCGACTGAAGCTGCTGCTGCTGCAGCTCGTTCCCGTTTTGAGTCCGGCTGCAAAGCCTCGCTGCATCTCTCTCTCCCTCATTTCCTGTCACCAGTCTATCTAATAAAGGCATAAGTGGCCTGAGTCATCATCACCGCTTAAAGCAAGCTAACAAGACGATCCAAGACTGAAGTGTTAGGTGGATAATAGGAGTGTGAACCAGCTGAGGAAATAACACCTTGTGGTAATTTCTTCTTCTGACAAACGGCTGATAGGAAGGAAAGACTCGGACAAAAATGGAAGATTTATTAAGAGTACAAAACAAGTTTTGGCCTTCAAGGCTGAAACATACCAGCTGTCCCTTTTTCTTTATTGTATCCAGCTTTTATTCACTAAAATTCAATGTGAAATGTTTTATTTTGTTGTCTCAAAATTGAGCTGCATGGAGAATAATTCAGACTTTCAAGCCTTCAGTAAAAGATTTTCCCTGTTTAGAAACTTATTGTCTTTCAACCTGGAGCCTGAAACTGGAAACTGGGCTCTTCTGTCTTGACCTCCTCCTGGTTCTCTGTGTGTGTGTTAACAGGACGGCCGGGGCTTTGGCATCGGCACGCTGGTGTTCGGGAAGCTGCGAGGTTTCTCCTGGTGGCCCGGCAGGATCGTCTCTTGGTGGATGAGCGGCCGGAGTCGAGCGGCCGACTGGCACTCGCTGGGTCATGTGGTTCGGAGACGGCAAGTTCTCTGTGGTGAGTACACGGCTGCAATGATCAGATAGCAGCTCAGCAGCTGTTAAATATTCAGCCAGTTCACGTCTGTTGTTATTATTCTGTTTAAAGAAGTAATTGGACTTCAGTGCAGCAGCTTATTATCTTTTACACTCCAACTCCTACTAATCCAACTTCATCCTTTCATGGATGCACGTCTCTGCCGGAGCGCTGCCCCAGTTATGACATTCATAAGCTTTTCAAAAACAGTTTTACTCCGTTTTATTCTGCGGTTTAACAGCTATTCCAGTTTGTCAGGATTAATTCTACACTTCTTTGCTCTCAGTAGAAACTTCAATAAGTGAATATGATCTTTTTCTTTATATTGCTGAAACATTACCTTTGATTTTCTTTCATTTTGTCTTGACTTACTCGAAATTTAGGGGAAAAAAACACACTACTAGACAAATACACTGCAGCTGAGAAGCAACAGATACAAGAAAAAAGCTTAATTAACTTAAGTGTTTTTTTCTGTAGTTATTTATTTATTTATCATGTCTTTCTTTGTTGTGCAGGTGTGTGTGGAGAAGCTGATGCCCCTGAGCTCTTTCTCATCAGCTTTCCACCAGCCCACCTACAACAAACAGTCCATGTACCGGAAAGCCATCTTCGAGGCTCTGCAGGTAACAACCTCTATTAAAGCTCCTTAATGTGAGGGAGTGTGTGGAAAAAAATGATTTTATTCTGTTGCTGTGTTTATTATGAATCTGTCAGGATGAAATCAGCTTCTAAAAGACCAAAATACAAATGTGCAGGTCTAAAGGTCGTATTTTACTCATTCTTCTCTTATGTAACGTTGGTATTTTGCATTTGTGGAGGTGTCGCTCTCATGTCGCTCTGCCCACAATTTATAAGTGGTAACGTGGGTACATTACTTCATTTATCTGATTTTTTAGTTCTTTTTTTTCTTTTGTTGGTCCAACAAGGTTTCTGTGGAACCCCATGAGTTAACATAAACAAGCAGTGAGAGATTTGAGCGCTAAAACCTGCACTTATATTTACATTTTGCGACATCTTGTTCAGCCATAAGTAGCTTTTTTGTTTTTTTATTAATCATATGTACACTATGTGTTCTGTTTACCACAAGAAGAACAAACTTCCACTGCTTTGTGAGGGACAGTGTTGTTTGTTTTTCTTATTCTGGTGTCATTATTAAAGAAATTTGAGATTGTAAACATGATTAAATTGTATTTTGTGTGTAGGTGGCCAGTGTGCGAGCGGGGAGGCCAGTCCCTTCCTGTGACGCGAGTGACGACGCAGAGGGCGTGGAGATTCAAACCAGACAGATGATAGAGTGGGCCATGACCGGCTTCCTACCCAATGGTCCACAATCCTTGGACCCTCCAGAAGGTAAATATCACTTCTCACAAACACACAAAAACAGCTAGAAACTGCAAAAAGACTTCTTCAAAAAAGTTCTGACGTAGTGAATATTTAACTCACTTTACTTATTGTTTGTGAGTTATAGGTGGTTATCATGTCACCTCACATGCACTCACATCTTTTAATTTGACAGGAACGAGAGCAAGAAAGTTAAAATTAGAAACTTAACCCATAAGAGCCCAGACCCAGAAAATGCCAGTTTAATAATAATGCCTGGCTTCACTTGGCTTTAAAAAGACAGTGACCTGGGATGTGCAAAATGTGAACTGTGTGGTACAAGTTCAACATTTCTAGATTCTTACATCCAGAATTAAGAGCAAATCCTTGTCTATAGCACAGCCATGTTGGAGACAGTGGCCGTCACAAGGAGATGAGGCAAGACAGAACCACCAACACAAGAGGAATGGCTGGAAATGTGAAGGAAATATATGTTACGGAGCAGCTGACTCATAGGATAAGAAGTCAAGAGGAACAGTGTTGAGAGAAAATGGGAGAAATAGACGGTGTTTACGTGTCAGTGACAGGATAATGACTAAAACACAGAATGAGTCACAGGGACAAAAGTGTTTTATAGAGACAAGACAATCCAGCTCCTTATCAGTGTGTTTGTGCCCTTTTTGTAATGTAAAAAACTGTTAAAATAAAGAATAGTAAAGAAAAAGTTCAACATTTCCGAACTTTGGAAACATGCAAATAAAGTTTGATTATGTTTCAAGCATTGGTAAAATAAGAAATAACATGTTCATTTAACACAAGAAAGCACAAGACCAGTTTGCTTAATTTGCAGTCACAGAGTGGCCGTTTGAGGAGCAGCAAAACACAATTTTCAACTATTTTGTCCCCAAATCTCAGAATTTAAGAACCAGAAAACTTCACCAGCCGAGGAAGTCACATCCAGCTACTGGCAGAATTATTATAAAATCAATTTAATCTGCATTTCTGAGTCTGAAAACTGGTGAAAAACCACAGCAAACTGACTAATGAACACTTAGATCAGTGACACTGACGGGATGTTTAGGCAGGTTTAAAGTCTTAGTTACACAATGAAGGTGTCACTTATCCGATTAATACAGAAATGTGTTTTATGTACATAGTCTTCATGCTTGTAGAGCATGAATATTAGTCGCCTAATCCGTCTTTTCTGGGCCTCTAACACTGTGGAAACTAAAACACTCAGGTGTATCAGTAGTAAATACATGCGTGAGGAAAAAAAGTGATTCATTGCTCTCTAACCCTTACTCCCATCTGATGTTCCATACAACAAAAAAAAACAGTGTTAACTCTTGTTGTCGTTATCCCCACAGAGGAGCAGAATCCATATAAGGAAGTGTATCCAGAGATGTGGGCCGAGCCTGAGGCGGCGTACACGCCTCCACCTGCAAAGAAACCACGCAAGAACTCAGCCGAGAAAGCAAAGATCAGAGAGGTCATCGACGAGGGGACCAGAGGTAAACACACAAACACATCTCAGCTGAAATGTGCCTCATTCTTGTTGTCTGTCCTCCTGTTTTTTTAATGGACACACATACTGACAGGTACTTTTCCCATTGAGAAACAACATATGTTTATGTGTGTGTGAAGTAATACATTTTTCTAATGTTTTCCAGAGAGACTTATATACGAGATCAAAAAGAAGACCAGGAATATAGAAGGTAAGAGCTTCTGGCATTGTTCAAGCATGTGTGTGTTGTATATGATTTTTTGTTGAGGTCTTGGCTCCAAATATTAACCCAGGAAATGGCTAATGAATGATATCTTGATTTGTCAAAATGTGATAATTATATCAGGTAGACTGTGTTAGAAATGAAATAAAGCATCTTTAAATACTTGATTTATACCATTTAAAAATTCATTACTCTTTTATGAAACAGTTCGTCACATTGTTTGTGGAGCTATTAATTAATGGTTTTTCTTAACAGTTTTTCTTAACCATTGATTAAAACAGACACAGGTACTTTTTGTTGCTTGTTATCAGGCTATTATTTTATTATTAGTTCTATTATTCCTTTTTAATTCTTAAGACGGTCAGTCGGGGCCAATTGCTAACATTTATGCTAGCTTCAAAGGTGCTACATGTACGTTTTTGCTGTTGCTACATAGCCAACTTTAGCATTAACAGCTGTTTACTTGAAAAGGTTTCTGCCATTGTTTGTGTTTAGGGATTAAAATAAGTTCTCTGAGCAGCGCTACTGTTTCATCCTCTCATGTTGGACTGACGACACACTACAGTGACTCGCTATCGCAAAGTGGTGCTATGGGACAGGGCTAGCTGGTTAGCAAGCTAACTTCAGTAGAAGAAAAGTGATAGAAATAGAAGCAAAACAAGAGTTAACATTGGTGTTGCTTTCCACTGCTGGAGATGACAAACACAGGGATGAAGTTTGATGCTGAACTCGCAATGTTTCCTCTAGACTGGTAAATAGCAGCTGTTAATGCTAACGTTAGCTATGTAGCAACAGTTAAACTTACATATAGCACCTTTACCAGGGACGATACAGATAAATTCTCTTAAATAGGGAGAAACAATGCAACAGATTAATGTATATAAGTGATATATAAGAAGCTAAAACTGAAGCTAATTTGCACCCTAGATTGGTAGCTAAACAGCTGTTAATGCTAACATTGTAGCAATAGCAAAAATGTACGTATAGCACCTTTAAGGTCAGGTTAGCTCATTTTAAAGTGCTCTGGTGTTAGCTGCTGTAGCTCTCATCTAATGTGGAATGCAAGTTTCGTTCTTGTTTTGGCATTTAGCAGATTTATTTATTCAGTAAGCTCGATAGTGAATAATTTACTGGTTGAGTGGAGCGAGGACCTCAGTGTCCAAAAAACATCATGAGTTGGAAAGTAAATTTTTATGGTTAGCAAACACGGCAAAAAGTGTTGAGTCTTGTGATTCAGTCCTGTTATCTATCTCGACACTTTAAAGAGTTGTGTTGTTGTGAGGATGTTTGAGTTTGTCTTTCTGCATTTGTTAAGATATCTGTATTTCCTGCGGAAGCCTCAACGTCTCTCTGGAGCACCCTCTCTTCGTAGGAGCGATGTGCCAGGGTTGCAAAGTAAGAACCCCCCCATAAAAACAAACTCACTTTGTTTTTGTCTGATTCCTGAGACTAGTAAATAATTCAATGTTAGCGTTTGTGGTCTTTTACTGGAATCATATCATCATAATGAAATTCTGTTGTAGTTTATTCTGTTGTAGTAAGAGTTTATTATGAACTGAAATTCTTCAATAGAACATCAGTTTGTTTATTTTATATGGTTTTGTTGATTTAAGACAAAGAACAATATTGTAAAGTAAACAATCTTATTAGTGATCTTACATTTATTTTTCTAATACACGCCTGCTGTCTGTAACAAAATCAGCATTCTGTATATGTAGTTAATCAGAAATTTTGATAATTGATTAATCATTTTCTTCACAACATTCACTTTTCAAACATGAGGATTTCTTGGTTTTTTTGTTTATTTTTGTTTTTTACAATTTTAAATTAAATCTCTTTTATTTTTGTCAGGCAAAATAAGTAATTTTAAGACGTCTGCTTTGTTTTTTTCACTTTTTTCTGACGTTTTATTGACTTAGCTTGTTGATCATTTAATTGAAAAACAGTCGCTAGTCTCAGCTTTACCATCTATCTACTGCTGCACACAGAAAACATTGCACTCGCTCTCTCTTTGGGGCCAAACACTAAAGCCCACTCACCTTGTCATCTTGTTTTGACCTCCCTCCTGAGTCAAGCGTGTAATATAGGTTACACAAAATATGAATATGAGCAGATGTCGGGCTGATCTGTACACCCGAACCTAAAATGAAATTATGGTTGACGACAAAGACGCTCCTCTCCACTGCCCCCTTCTCCTGATTTTGTGGTTTGTTTTGGATCCTGACAGAACTCGTTCCTGGAGTGCGCCTACCAGTACGACGATGACGGCTACCAGTCCTACTGCACCATCTGCTGTGGAGGCAGGGAAGTGCTCATGTGTGGCAACAACAACTGCTGTCGGTCAGTGCAGCGCTGTATATACACAGCTCAGTCTGGGGTTGGCAGGCAGCAAGTTGCCTCTTTTTGTGGCCAAGGACAAGGTTTTGGATTTCACATTAACAGAAACAATTTGCCCATAAATGTCAAAAAACGTGATGTATGGCTTCTTTTATTGGCAGCTGAGTCAGCCAGCTCATGTGGAATAGATTTATTTGTATGAATACACAGTTGATTTTGGCATCAAGGCTCTGACTTCATCACTGCAAACACCTGCAGAGATCAGAGTCTCAATAATAAACCTCACCCTAAAAATGCATCAGATTCACAGTCGTGTCAGCTGTAATGAGGCCGTTTCCCCAAAAAAGCTTTCAACTATCGAGAGGAACTTCTACCTGGTAAAAATGAGAAGGATCCACCTGATATGCAGCAGCAGATCAGGTAGCAGATAATTATAAATTTAACCATGTTAAACTCACAAAAGGTTTGAAAAGGAAGGTCTCAGCCTGCCTCCAGACACACAGTGAGCAGCCACAGGTCTCTGAGAGTGGATATGTTGTTGAAACATGAATTCAGAAAATAACTATTATTAAATCCATCTCATAAACTGTTAAGTAAACTTTTTTCTGATCTGCACACCTGCCGATTATAAATGTGCAAAATTATTTGCTATGGTGCGTTACTTGTGAATGCAGAGTTTTTCTTGTTTGATTAGAGAATGAAAATCACTCTGTCTCATTTTACTTCCATTTAGTACACTGTGTACACTGAGTAATATGTGAATTTCAAATCTGTGGCCGTTGTCCACTTACCGGAAATGACGATCGCAACATCTCACCACAGTTGTCTCATCACCCACTGAACTATCTGACTTAAAAATGAATTTTACTGGCTTGTGTGTGCCTCCTGTTTCACTCATCGTGGAGATTATGCCGCCATTGGAACATGTGCAGCTTCCTCGGCCTGCCGTTTTCATAAATTTGACCATTATGACTTCATCATCTGGGTGCTCAGTCTCAGTGTGTGTTACCTACTGTTGATAATATACAAGATCCAGTTATAGACTCAATAAATCACGGCCATCTTGGTTTATTTGTAAAAAGCTGGACAAGAAACTAAAAAGAGGATGAGGTATCATTTCATTTGTTGGTGGTAAACTGCCTTAACCACATTCATAAACAGTCCTAATAAAGAAATACAAGAATGGCTCATGATAACTGTGTCTGTGTGTGCAGGTGTTTCTGCGTGGAGTGTGTGGATCTGTTGGTGGGAGCCGGCTCAGGCGGCGGCGGCCATCAAAGAAGACCCGTGGAACTGCTACATGTGTGGCCCCCGGAACACCTACGGTTTACTGCGACGACGGGACGACTGGCCCTGCAGACTACAACACTTCTTTGCCAACAACCACGAACAGGAATTCGTAAGTCTTTCATTTAATTTTGGTTCTTCGTATGTAATAAATATTAAGTGATGATGATTATGATTATAACAAGAATAGTGTTTATAGATATACTTTATAAAGTGCATTCTGTACCTTCATGTGATTACGACTTAAATATGTAGCCTTTTTTTCCAAGAATGATAAAACAGTTTCAGTGCTCAATAAGAATCAGCTGTTATATTGAGTAAATGGGCCTTTCTCAATGTAATATTCAGGGCATTTTGCCTTTATTTAACAGTATTACAGTACAGAAAGAGGGAAAACAGTAGTACTTTACTTACTTGTCCTGCATCCTAACTGCTCAATCACCAGGGTACCCTGTTAAATTTGCATTTGAATTATGATTTAAAAAATTTTACCTCCTGTATTTCCTTATTTTCCTCTACTACTCATATAATGTTTATGTTCATCTTTGTTATTCTTTTTCTATGATGGTGTATTATGGCCATTGTAGTTTTAAAAAAGGGGGTGGGGAAGGATGATAATATTCAGAGAAAAAAAAATGAGAGGAAAAAAAACTTGAATATCCTCTGACACCATAAAGTCATACATTTGTGAGAAAAGAACCCTCAAATTTAGAAAGAAAAACTTGAAATAAAGTCGTAAATTTGAGATAATAACATCATAAACTCTCAAAATTACAAACAAAAAACTTGACTATCTTCTGAGATCTTAAATTTGCGAGAAAAAAAACTCTGAGATTAAAGGTACAAATTGCAGCGTCTACACTCGATACCTTTTTCTCACCTCTTTCCTGTGGTTGAAAATTAATTTAGCGACTAATTATCGATGTCAGTTATAACACATAAATAAGTCAGTAACTTAATAATAATGTTGGAGAAAAATTAAAACAGATAAACTAGTCCTGCAGAAAACTAAAAGATTCTTTTTAGATTGTCCAAACGTAGACACAGTACCTTGTTTTAAGGTTCTTCCTGTACATTCGTCACACTTTGGCTAAAGAACCTCAAAGTTCAGGCTCTTTTACTTTACTTTACTTTACTGTCTGTATACTAAACCCTCCGTTTCCTCTACATCCTCTCGTTACATAACAATCCATAACTCATTTCAGCTCAGTCCAGACAACATACTATAAGTCAGTTATGTGTAGTAAATTTGATATATCTGCCGTCCTACATCTAATCTGCCATCATAACCTCGCTGTAAATACAAGGCGAAATACAACACAGTTAAACAGGAAACATTAATATCTGGGGATCGGTGTGGGTTACCCCTGAGGTTTGTCAGCTATAAATTATCTATGAAGGCTAATAAACATCAAAACAGACTGTGTTTACGTTCAGTTATTAGACTTAGACTTAGACTTAGACTTAGACGGACTTTATTGATCCCCTTGGGATGACTCCCTCGGGAAATTACATTTCCAGCAGCAAATACAGGCAGAAGATGTAAATAAAATAGGAAAGAATATAAATATAAATATATTATATATTGATGTTGTTCAGCGAGATGTTTGCTTGTTTTTTGGGTCATCATCATAAATATATCTGATGTGTGATGTGCTGCTCTCTCTACACACTGTAAAGTTTAGTATCTGTCTGACCTTATCCTCGTCAACGTCTCTTCTTCTTCTTAAATCTCTATTTCAGGAGCCAGCCAAGTTGTATCCTCCAGTCGCGGCAGAGAAGAGGCAACCAATCAGAGTCCTGTCTCTGTTTGACGGCATCGCCACAGGTATAAATGTTTAGGGCTGCAGCTAAAAGTTATTTCCAATATTGATAAATCTGTTAATAGGCAGAGACGGTCAGTTTGTGGTTTGTGGTTTTGATGCTTAGTAGACACATTAATGTCACCCTCTGTATGACTTTTAATTACTTTACACCTGCTAATAATCATGTTAACGTTGTCATCTTGATGTTGTCCATCGAGATCGAGGAAAAGTGGTGATTCATAAAGAAAAGGAAAAGAAGACCTTCTTAAATGAAAAAGTCTTGTTTTTTTGTCATTCAATTGTTAGCTCCATAAATCATCAGAAAAAGCTGAAAAACAACTGGCACAAGTTCCCAGAGCTCAACGTAACATCTTCATATTATTTATTTTGTCCAAACAACAGTTGAAATCCCTTGTCTAATTTGACTAAAATTTTGACTAATTTTCTGTCAATCAACTCATCAATTTATGGACTAATTATTTCTCCTTGTGTGTGAGACTGTAACAGAAATGTATGAAATTATGCCATTAAATTAACATTATCTGACTCAGTGTTTGAGTAAAGGATGAATGATTTTGCAGATGCTGATTAAATGTTGTGTGTGTGTGTGTGTGTGCTCAGGTCTGCTTGTGCTGAAGGATTTGGGGATCCAGGTCGACAAGTACGTGGCGTCTGAGGTGTGTGAAGACTCCATCACTGTCGGCATGGTTCGACACCAAGGACGCATCATGTACGTGGGAGACGTACGCAACGTAACTCGCAAACATGTAAGCGAACTGATTGTTTGTTTTTACCTTGGCAGTTTTCACGTCTTTTCTCTGCTCTGAAGTTCACTCGTGTTGTTCCGGTTCCTTCAGATCGAAGAGTGGGGACCATTTGACCTGGTGATCGGAGGAAGCCCCTGCAACGACCTCTCCATAGTCAACCCTGCACGGAAAGGCCTTTACGGTAAGTCTCACCAGGTTACAAGATCTTCCTGTCCCTGTCGTTGTTATTAAGCGTCACATTAGAGTGAGTTGTTTTTTAAAGTTAAGTTTCTCCGTCCTCCCGCAGAGGGAACCGGCCGGTTGTTTTTCGAGTTTTACCGTCTGCTCCATGAGGCTCGACCAAAACCGGGCGACGAGCGGCCGTTTTTCTGGCTGTTTGAGAACGTGGTCGCTATGGGAGTCAGCGACAAACGAGACATCTCTCGCTTTTTAGAGGTACAGCGAACACACCTGCTAAACACAGCTATAAAATACACATGTATAAACACAGACACACAAAAAAGTAAAAGTACCTTTATAAAGGCAGCTGTCAGTGTTCTATTATTATGTTGTTGGATCATTACAATTGATGTATTAATATGTAAGCTGTATTTTACTACAGTAGTTGGTCACGTCATAACAGTGCAACATATTTTATAAACTCGACATATATATCTTTATTAAATCTTTATCTGCAAAGTAAAGCTGTCAAATTAAATTAATGTGACAAGAAAAAGTACAATATTTCCCTCTGAGTAGTGGAGTAAAAAGATAAAGTAACATAAAGTGAGAGTACTCATATACAGTACAAAACTTTACTTAAGTATAGTACTTTAAATGTGTGTAGTAACTTTCCAGCAGTCTCCACAAAGTTTTAATGAAAGACCATTAACTCAGAGAGTCATGGCAGCAGGTTGAATATAAAGTGAATTTTAAAAATGTCTTTTACTGTTTGTATCAGTTAATTAACAAATTTGGTGTTTTTTCACTTTAAACCAGAAGTTACTGAACTTAAACTTGAAAGAAAAACTATGTTTAGCTCATGAAGAGGCTCCTTCATGTGAAGGAGAACTCTCATACAGCTCCAGTGATTAATAATAATTCTCAGACAGAAGATGTTCATGTGTCAGTGAAGTGGTAAAGTAACTCTGCTGTGTATCTGCAGTGTAATCCAGTGATGATCGACGCCAAGGAAGTCTCCGCTGCCCATCGTGCTCGCTACTTCTGGGGCAACCTGCCAGGCATGTCCAGGTGATAACACACACACCAACGACATCACCTGATGATTTATATAGAAACACAACTTTAAATTAAAAAGTTCTTTCTCTTTTCCTTTGCTGCAGACCTCTGACACCGATGGCGAACGACAAGCTGGACCTCCAGGAGTGTCTCGAGCACGGGCGCACGGCCAAGGTATCCACCTGTGTGCGTGTCTGTGTGTGTGTTTGTATATGTGTGTGTGTGATTATTACCGTCATGCCATCGTACTTTTTAACCAGTGGTAAGCGGCGACACTGGATCCTGACGGACAGAAAAATAAAAACTGACACTTTTTTTTTTTTAGGAAAAAAAAAGTTTGGAAATTTGGGAAACGATTTGAATTTTTGTCGATTTGATTTCTTTATTATTATACTTTTTCAAATTGTCGTGTATCACAGAAAGCTGGACGACAGCTGTAGGATTAAAAAAGGATGTATGTGTGTGTTTGTCTGTCTGTGTTTGTTTGTTTGTTTGTTTGTTTGTGTGTGTGTGTGACTGGTTCTGGATGCTAATTCCAGTTTGAGAAGTTGCGTACGATAACGACACGCTCCAACTCTGTGAAGCAGGGGAAAGACGAGCATTTCCCCGTCTACATGGACAACAAGGAGGACATCCTCTGGTGTACCGAGATGGAAAGGTACAGTGGTCTGTGCGTTTATGTTTGTGTGTTTGTTACGTGTTTTTAACCCTAACCAGGGACTTAGAGTGTAAATTAGCTTCAGCTTTACCTTCTGAACTACTTTTATATGTTTAATCTGTTGCCTTGTTTCTGTATTGTCTCTGTTAAAGGTGCTATGTGTAAGTTTTGCTATCGCTACATAGCTAATGTATAGCATTAGCAGCTGTTAACTTACTACCCTAGAAGAAATGTTGTGAAACTTCATTCATTTATTTCCTTAGAGCTGTCTCCAGTGGTGGAAAGCAAAGCCCATGTTTTGCTTCTAGTTATTTAGTTATCACTTCATTTCTTCTACTGAAGTTAGCATGCTAACCAGCTAGCCCCACCCAGTCTTGTTACTTTCTGATAGCGAGTCATTGTAGCGTCCAGACTGCCCTGAAGAAGCAGCGCTGCACAGAGGATGTACTCTAACCTCTTGTATTGTAAACACAAAGATGGCTGAAGCTCTTGGCAGGAAAACTTACAAATAGCCCCTTTAAACTAAAATAAATTAATACTTTTACATTTTAAAATTAGTGTGAGTGTGAGCATTAAGGGAATCCTGGCTGTTAAATATCATCAACTAACTTGCATTTGTGAGTTTGTGACAGAAGTATAGACTAAACATTTTCATTCCTAATGATCCTCAGTTTCCTTGATTGATTTAATATTTTATAAATGTATTATTTTTAATGTTTATTATTATATTATTTAATTCCACTTTTTATTGTGTATTTCTTTGTTTGATGTCCCTGTAAAACAGTTTGTGACTTGTTTTTGAAAAGTGTTCCATAAATTAAGTTCAAATAGACCTTTAAAATATTCATTTTACAATAATAAAAGAAAAGCAGCAAATCTTCATATTTGTGAAGCTGAAACCAGAGAAAATTTGGTATTTTTGCTTGAAAAAATTACTTTGATAATACTGTGTGAGAAAAACTGTTACTTTTTGCTGTTCCTGGGCAGAAATTGTTATTTCCCAACTGCTTAGGCCTAAAGTAAATGGAAAAGACCTCATTTTCTCTTCAAACTTTTGCTTTTGTGACCTGGGTGATTTCATTAATGAAGCTCAGTGGGAAGGAAAAAGCTTTATCGCTGTGGTTTGGGGCTGAAAATGATGTGTAACTGGTTGAAGCACTGGTGAAGAACTGCAGTAAAATGGGCTGCGGGACGTCCCTCATCTTGATAAAGTCAAGGAGTACATGCGCTTCCACCAAGATGTACTGGATTTGGAACGATGCTACCGAGGAGTTTGTAACAAAACCTGATGAGAGACTATATTTGAAGGCTCATACTTGAAAGAGATTTACATTACAGTCACTTCTAAACATTTTTGTATAACTTTAATATAAATACATCTAAATCTTGATTCATATGTCATTTTATTGAGACCTTATGTAAATAAAAATGTGCAAATTTGCCTGTTTTTACATAGAAAACAGGTTAACAACAGCAAAGTTTGAAGGGAACATAAGCAATTAAGAAATAACACATATTGTCCAGGAACAAAATTTGTGCAATTAATCAATCGATTGTTGACCAACTGACATGAGCTCTTTCATCCAACCCAGACTAAACTCCTTGAATCTCCTGTGTGTCTCCAGGGTGTTTGGTTTCCCCGTCCACTACACTGACGTGTCCAACATGAGTCGTCTCGCCAGGCAGAGGCTGCTGGGACGTTCCTGGAGCGTCCCTGTCATCAGGCACCTCTTCGCCCCGCTCAAGGAGTACTTCGCCTGCAACTAGTCTCACACACACACACACACACACACACACACACACACACACACACACACACACACAAAACCAACTCTCTCTCTCTCTCTCTGTCACACTTAAACACACACATACATACAGGCATAAGCAGTATGTAATGGCAGACACACACAGATAATTACACACGGCTAGTACATGAAGGTTGGCTGACGCAGGATGACACAGATGACCACACACACACACACACACACACACACACACACACACACACACACACACACACACACTGTAAAGGACTGCTTCCCAAGATCCCATGTAGACCACTGGCTGACCTTAGTCCCCTGGTGCTACCTTGCTGATTTACACACACACACACACACACACACACACACACACACTGGGTGCAGGGTTTCTGTTACTGTAAATCCTCACACACAAACTTCCTGTCCGACCTTGAAACTGATGTCTTCTGGCTTTACTGTGTCGTGGTAGCTGGAGTTCAAACCTACGAGGCGGAGTGGAGGAGGAGGGAGGAGGAGGAGGAGGAGGAGGTGGGGGAGGGGGGGAGGCGTAAAACTGACAAAGATGCCCTGACTTTTCTGTTTTTTAATCTCTCTCTCTCCAGATACATCAACACACCAATGAACCCCTCTGAACCATTAACACTTAACTGTATTCATGCGTAGTAGTGACAGTACTGCTGGTGTATTACAGTGCAATGAACACGCACACTGACACACACTCACACACACACACACACACCAGTTAATGCTCATGGTGCTGGTCAGGCAGTGATAGAGTCCAAATGGTGCCACTTTAATACAACACTTTTACAGTTTTTGGTGCTCTTGGAGACTGAACGGTCTCTGGTTCGTTTCAGTCGCTGCAGCATGGCGTCCCTAACCGAGTCAAACCAAACGATTAACAAGCAGGCGGATTTGGTGCGCAGGGGAGCGTCCTAAAGGCGGATAGGATTGTTACGAATAAATCAGATTGTAATTTGTTCTGTTTCTTGGAGGAAATGCTGCTCTGGAAGTAAAAAAATCTCTGTAAATGAGTTAAACCTCAGTGGGCTGAGACAAAAAACTAAAACCTGAGGGAGACTACTTATAGTTGAAATATGGTCACTGATACCTGCAACATGAAACACTGAAAATAAGAGAGTGATTATTTGCATGGTGATTTTCTTTTGCTAGTCTTCCTGAGGTTCGTAAATATACTCAAATATACATATGGGACAAACTCTAGACACTAAAGCATAACTCCAGTATTTTTGAACCTTGTTTTCCCATTTATTCTGAAGTAAATGATTGATAGGAAGAAAAATCTTTTCCATTGGTTCAGTATTGAGCAAGAACGGTGTACCGTTCACTACCAGACTCCATTGACGAAAACAGCAATTTTACTGAGCAGAACACAGACGCTGCTGGGATACTTGTGCCTTGATCGATTTGTTTGTTTGTGTTATTGTGTGAAGCTCAGTCATTTACTGAAGTAAAAATACCACACAGTAACACGAACTAACTAACTGCTTGAGGTACGAGTATTCCAACAGCTCCTGTGTTCCGCACCGTAAAATTGCTGTTTTCGTCAATGGAATCTGGTAGTGAGAATAGCAATGTTTCAGGTTAAACTAAAAGGATCTCACTCTTTAATAAAAAGGCCTGCCTCTGTAGGAATCTTATGCATAATGTTGTCAAAAATCCGAGCCTGTCAGTCGAAGTAAAAATCAGCTATTTACACCCAAAAACATGGAAAAATAAGGTCCAGGTTAAAAAAAATAATGTAGTTTTCATTTAACGGGAAGAAAAATAACACAAAGAGCAAAGAATACAACAAAATGTAATAATAGTGAGTTTAAAACAAGAAAAAAACAAGGGACAGGCCATATGTGTCTTCGTGAAAATACTTAATGAGTATATATATCAGAGCCATAGTGGAGCTGTCAACAACAAACAATAAAAGCAGAGTGAATGACAAGGCCACACACTCATGTTGGGGTAAAACCATCCTTTGTGTTTGTTTCACAGAGTTAGTGTTAGAAAAATTGTGAACATAGTGAAGACAAAGAGTAAAATCAGCTTTTATACATAGCACTAAGCTAAAAAATACAGAATATCACTGCATGTGTCTCAGCTGTCAGGAACTACATCCACCATTAGGTTTCCATACAATAAGCACTCGTACTGTTTTGATTATTTTTCGGTGGTTTTTGGAATATTTTAGGCAGTGATTGTATATTAAGGTTAGTTAATGCTTTGGTGAATATGCTGTGAAATACTGTACACTTGTAGCATTTTAACAGTGGGTCTGTTTCCTCATATTTAGTATATGCTGGTTGTTACTCAGTAACATATGTAAAAGTGCTGTTGTGTTGCATTGATTACTGTTAACTGTGATAACGACTGTGACGTTCATCTTTCATGGTGCAAAATTGGAATAATGCTGTATGTCAGTTGTCTGATAGTGGCTGTGGATGTTACAGTTAATGTCTGTGTAGAAATTAGCCCCAGTAAACGCCATCAGGAGGTGGTAGATCATGATACTGTACCAAACCGTGGCCAGCGTAATGGGATCGTTTCATTAAGCAGCCGGTAACAAAGGACACTATCTAAAGCCAAAAAACAGTTACTGTATACTGTGAACTGACGATATAAGATAGTCTTTCTCTGTAGCTTTTTTAACTTGGATGTGGCTCAGTTTGTTTTTACCCATTATGAGTGTGGCTTTAGTTGTGAAGTTTGTGAAACTGTAACATAGTCAAATACGTCCTATATACACCTGTATTTCTTTTTATGACCCTGACATTAGTCTGTTTAAAGTCTGGTTTCTGCTTTACGTAACTAGACGATAACTAGACTTGACAAACAACAGCCCCTGAGCCGAAAAACAACAAAAAAAACATCCTAAAACCAGGAAGTAAGTTAGCATTTTAGCGCTATCGGTGCCTTGTCCTTAATCAGTGTGTTTTTAGCTAAATGCCTGAAATAAGGTCTGTGGTTTTAACACAAGCTCAAGACATTTTCAGGTTTTATTCTACGACATAAAATACGTCAGAAAATCCCCCACTTGTTGTTGGTTTTTTTTAAAGCTTTTACGTGTTTTAAAAAAGGCAGGTGCTAACAAGCGGCTAAATGAGACTACAGAGGCTGTCAACATCTTAAAACCGCAAATGAAAACCAATCTAATCAGTTTATCTTCTCGCTCTTTCAAAATATCACTAACTTTTTAAGAAGAAAGGCTTTTGATAGAAGAGCTCAGAGTTAAATTATATTAAAAGTTGGAAGCTTAGTGGTGGAGACGCTGACGTCATGTGACCGTGGTGTCGTTGGTTTATAGCCTAACATTAGCTTTTTACTTCTGGTGATTGTATTTAGGCTTCAAACATCAGAACAAACATCTTAAAACATCTAAAACACATTAAGTTTTTGGCTCCATCCAGGAAGGTTTAACTCATCCTGTGAGATTATTTCCTCCTCTCGAGCAGTTTTTCTATCTGAGCAGCGTTTTAAATTTGAATCCTTCTTGCAAAGTTTGCGTCTGTGTTGTATACAGAGAGGTCAAAGAGAGCAGCGATCCGCTTTCAGCGGGGACGGAGAGTAAGGGAAGTCAGTGGGGGATGAAAACTTAAACCCTTCCAGTTATTATACAACATCTCTCGTGCCTCAGCCCCTCGGTGTTGCCCTTGTTTTTTGGCGTCTGGTGATGAGAAGCGACCGGCGAGTCCACCATCCCTTGCAGTTCCCGCTCCTACTTTGCTTCATAGGGATCCAAAATGTCCTCCATTTACTGATATCGCAGCGACATCCACTGAAACCAGAGGCAGACCTTTATTCTGTAGACACTATGCCGGTTTTCTACTTCCTGCGACTGAAACAGATAGCCCTGTATAAATAACAGATACCTCCTCACATTACACAGATACAACTGTACGACCTTGTCTTCGGGTGTTTCCTCTGCCTTTTTGATGCCCGGTGCATGCTGGGATAAACTCAGCCCCTACGTAACCTTGACTAGGAATGAATTGTCATGACGTGTGGCAGATAATAATAATAATAATAATAATAATAAAATGTTTTCAGAGATTACGACACAGATAATGTGTGTAAATGCTGATGTATGTTTTATTTACACGGGGCTGTCTTTTGAGAAGAACATCTCTTTCAGTCTGGTGCTTTTGGTCTTCAGGCGACCATCTTTTTTCCAGGAAGCCTTCCAATCCTCTGACCTTCCTCAGATACCAGCTAACAACTGGACACATGCAGTCTACACACACACTCACACACACACACACACACAAACAGTCACACAAACCAACAGTAAACCAGCAGGTTCAAAGTATTCAAAGTTTTTCCATCATGTTTACTCTCTCCGTTTATACAACCAACCTTCAGGTGCTTTTTAAACTCTGCTCTTTTTTACAGTGCTCTTGCAGGTTACTCATACACACACACACACACACACACACACACACACACACACACACACAAATACGCAAACATTTTGCTGGAAACACGGTGCCGACTTACATGCTTTCTCTAAACTCCTTTTGCTATACAAACCACATTACTAACACACACGCATACAAGCATACACACTGTGTTTTTTGCCGGCCGCCTGTTGCCACCAGGCTTCTTACGGTGCCGCCGCCGGGTGCGACGTCACGCACCCCCCGCGTCGCTTGGTGCTCCCATCCCCTGCCCGCCAACCCACATAAAATCCCTCCCACTACCCCACCCCCAGGTGCTGCATGTCAGTCAGTCAGTGTAATCTCCGATTCCATGTTAGATTAGGGAGTAATGATAATTAAAATAATGGTAATAATATTACAATAATAATCTGTTATTGTGTGTGTGTACTGTTCCAGGTTGGTGCTCAGTTCAGTTCAGTCTCAGCCTAGAGAGGAGAGAGAGAGGCTAGAGAAAGCATATATTACAGTTAGTATAGTGACTTGTTCTATTGTATCCGAGGATGCCAGAAGAAATTGTGTGAGCGACAAGCTACAGGACGCTCTCAAACAGGAGACGAGTCGAAATAACACCGATATGTAGTGCTGTTAAGCAGGTGAAACAGGTGACTGATAAGTTGGTGTCCTAAGGCAGAAGGAGGTGAGTTAGACAGGTCTCTTTACGTGCAGATGCAGCTCAACTCTTTGGGTGATTCTGCAGAAAGTTTGAGGTGAATAACTTCTGTGGTTTTTCTTTTTCAGGTGATTGAAAATTGCACTGTCTGAGAAAATGCTCCACGTCATCGTCACTGTCAAAATGGCGACCGGCTGAGCGCCCTCTTCATCCTGGGGAAGAGGCAGTAATCTGAGAGGCTAAATCAGGTGAACAGAGCGAGTTCAGATCCACAGTTGAGGCCGATGGCGTCCATTTTCTCAGACAGAGCTGACTTTCAATTTTCAGTTACCTGAAACAGAAACACAACTAAAGTTAATAACTTCAATTTTTCTTTACGGTGCACATAATGAGAGCTGTTTAACTCATCTCCTTCTATCTTAAACTTATCAATCACCACTTGTGTATCTATAAATTACAACAACTTTGTCATTAAATGCCCAGAAATAATACCCAACAACATCAATAGAAACATTATTCTCTAAGGAAAAATGCCTTGAAAATTTCTCTGTGTTTCCACTGGTTCCCAAACTTTTTATCTAAAAGAGGTCTGCCACACAAAATTAAGTGAAAAACTAAATATAGGACAGTTTTACCCAAGGCTACAACTAATGATTCTTTTCCTTATTGATCACTCTTCTGATTATTTTCTTGATTAATCATTTAGTCTGATCATGAGTTCCACAAGCTGAATGTCAGGTCTTCAGATGTCCTGTATCGTCCGACCAAAGATTTTCAGTTTGCTCTCAAAGAAAACTAAAAAAATCAGAAAATGGAGCTTAACAGATATTTTGGAAATTTACACATGCTAAAACAGTACAAACAGCAATGGAAATTAATGTGCAGAGAGATAAAAAAGCTTAAAGATCTTATCTTTGTAAAATATATAAACTCTGCGTGTACTTGAAGTACACTATTACTTCTTTTTCACAAGCCAAAAAGGTTGAGAATTACAAATGAAGATTATAAAACAGAGATTTAACTCTTCTTTTCCATAAATTAGGACCTCTGCACGACAGGATGTCTGCTCTTAACTGACCTTTGGCTTGTGAGATGTTGGGAAAGTTGAAGTTTAGATGCTTGGTCGAGTCGATCAGTGAAAAAATAAAGAATGAAAAAGGCATTAAATGGTCTCACAGACTTCCCTCCTTGAGTTTTAATCTTGTATATAAAAGCATGAAGCTGAGTTTCCTGAAATAAGGAACAAGAACCTTAAAAAGTCTGGGAACCACTGGCTCATTTTTCATTCTCACTAACAACAGCAGCAGCAGTGTTATTTCAACGTTCACCTGTCTGAGAGCGCAGCCAGTAAAAAAAAGCGTGAGGGACGGAGTCGACATTTTTAAGATGATGGGTGACACGGTGATGATGTTTCTGTTCGCCTATCGACAGCTTTTAGGCTGAGTGATGCGCTGTTTTAAACACTGATACACTTAAACAAAAATAACACACAAAAACACTGTTAATCGACACAGAGCGAACGACGCTCAGACGCAGAGATACATGCACAACACCTACAAATACAATGCTGTGGCGCATGCAGACACTCATCTCATGGACTAAATGAAAGATGAGCTTTTAGGAAAAGGAGGACCCGGTGGTGTTTCAAAAGGTGCTAAAATTTTATCTGAAAATAAGAAAAATATATTGTTAGGAATATAAATCAAGTTTGTCTTTACAATGACTGTATTTAAGTTTGTCGTAGTAATGAAAAGGCACTATTATTTTACTCTTGTATGAATATGAACTAATTAAAAAGGCATTTTAACTTTGTACTTGAACAATGTAAGAAATGAACCGTGAATAAAAAAGGACTGTTTCTTGTGATTTGGCCGAAAGGCTCGGTGTTATCTAAGTGTATATCAGTGAGGGGGGTGTCACCAGTCAAATCTGAGTCAAAATTCAATTTCAGTTTTTACTGTTTTTTTCTCTCTAACAGCTCATTTAACTCTCTGGTGTCAGTTCGACACATTAACACTCAGCATTTTCCTTGTGTGTTGTGAAGAACAGACCAAACTCCTGCCAGTGACAGTTGGTCAACTTGTGAGGGTGTGTTGAGGATGGCAGAAGCTCACCTACTACGTCCAGCTCTGCCTGTTTTAATAACTTTTATAAACCAGCCACAACATTAAAACCACCTGGCTAATATTGTATAGGTCCCCCTCAGGCCTGGCATGGACACAGGACCTCTGACGGTGTCCTGTGGTGGTCTGTGGGTCTGTGTACGTGTCAAAGTAACATCCAGATAAATGTCAGGACCCAAGGTTTTAACAAGAAGATCAAAGTTATTCACTTCACCTGTCAGCTGTTTTAATGTTGTCGCTGATCAGCTTATATTAATAATTTTAATAGAAGTACATCTGGGGGGCTCTAATGTTAGGGTGCATGCCCAGTTTTCCTTAAATATGCTAAAAATGATGGATAGTTTTCTAATTTAGCATCACATCAGCCATGACAGGAAACATTTTGGGTACCTCTGACAGTGTTTAGAGGTATCCCAGCTAGTTACATTGCTCCTTTTTATTCTCAGAAAACTACCAGAATCTGTGTTTCTGTTTTGTTGATTTGCAACTGCCAGCAGGAAAATCAAGAGCTGCAAGGCTCCTATTCTCACAAACCGGACTCCAAATCAACCATGTAAGTGTTTACATGCACATGTAGTCAGCCTCAGTACCTCTGACTCATAATGGATTATGTCAAGGTATAAATGGCCACTAGTTAAGTATGGTAAAATTTTAATTACTGTTGTAGTTTTAGTCACCTATTGTTCCCTTCAGTCTAACTTGTGCATAAGAGTTTATTGTGTCTATCAAGTAATATGGGTTTGTTTTACCGTCTTTTTAAAAATATATAAATATCAGTAGGTGTGATTGTCTTTTAGATTATCAATCACACCTTGTGGATTCCCACCACAGCAGCAGTCAGCCATGCTGCCAAGGAGAACCGTCCTGTCTCCACACTGTGGCTCTTCAGCTCCATATTGGTGCCTTCAAGTGCTCCTTGTAAACACTTGTTGCTGAAAGCGCAACATTCAAGTGCTGCAGGTCAGAAATAATACCAAACCCTGTGCTGTGACAGAAACAGAATTTATTTATTTTTTTTGTTGTTGATTGATGTTTCATCTTTCATGGCCAAAAACAATCATGGTGCAAAGGATAGAGGACAGGTCACGTTTTTAGTTGTGTAGCGAGATGAAGAAAAAAAGAATAGAGTAGAATTTTATTATAGTCTGGAAAATTGTCTTTGCATAAAGGCAGCACGGAACAAATGTGGCAATACAATACTACTGAAATAAAAGTACACAAGTTAAAAGTACATATAAAATACGCTAAAAATACCGTGGAGCAAGATTTATGATACTGTGTTTTTGTTGTAAGTGTACTGTGTGCAACATATTGGTTTGTTTGTATATACTGCAATCATTTATAGTGCCTTGGGTTAATAGTGTACCATTTAATTTACCTGAACTTCACTGATTATTCTTTCTAAAAGCTCCTACATTTTACATAATCGGTTGCATTTTCAGATCATGGGGGTCGTTTCCAATGTTTCCGACAGCATTTGAAGGCAGCACTGGAGGCAGGAGACACGCCCCTGCCGGCTGAGAGCGGAGACCCCTTCTGTAAGACACATCTCATCTCCTATTGGTCAGATTCCCCGTTGCTCTGGCTCGATCGCCTTCTGATTGGCTGCTGCCGGACGGTTGGCGAAGAAGCATCTTGCGGCTCGCGCTGTGCCAGCTGTCCTCGCGCACTCGGCTGGTGCTGGGCAACGGAGAGGCTCCGGCAGAGGAGGGTCTGGAAACCTGGAAAAAAAGGGTAAGAAACATCAAAAAAATATGAAGAATATTAAAATGCCATGGCTTATTTTGTAAAACGTAGAAGTATTTAGCAAATATAGATAGGTTTTATCCTAAATATGCAAATGTAGACCCATAAAATGATGCGTTATATCTCGTTTAATAACCGCAGGTTTCAAATGTCCGTTAATTTTCCACTTGGTAACGTTAAACCAGTTTAATATCAGATATTTCTGGTGCTTATTTTACATTTTCAGTCACCAAAAATGATATTTTACTCCGTTTATATTTGAATGGGAATTAATTAATGCGACCGTTCTCTCACCAACGAGGGAAAAAATGAATGACAGTGTGTGAATTTCGCATAAATCTAGTGAAAAATTGAATATTGGTCGTATTGTTGCAAGCTGGTATCGTATGTCGACGAAATATGGGTGAGATGTGAGTGTCTGTGTGTCTGTGTGTGCGTGCCATCAGTGCAATAAGGCTGTGTGTAATGTCTATGTGTGTGTGCGTGTGTGTGTGTGTGTGTGTGTTGCTCGTTATGTAAGTGTATTCGTTTATAGGTTATTCTCAGTTCAGCCAAATATGTTGAGTTAAGGTGGTGATGAAGAGGAGGGTCTGCAGGAGTCGTCATGCATACAAACGAGTCTGCTGGTGTATGTGTGTGTGTGTGTGTGTGTGTGTGTGTGTGGTTGAATAGAGCATTTGCACTGAACAGGTGATATAATTCCCTGTTTTACCTCCTTTTTCTTTGACGGTTTCTGCACGGAGGGGATTTGCTCTGGGTTGGTGGGGGCTCTATTGGGGGGTGCTGAGGCCTTCACATCATTTGGTTTAAGGATCCTTCAGGGTGCTTGAGGGGACTCCAGGGGTCCTCGGTGCAGCACAATGAATTGAATACATTAGAAAGGAGCCAAATTGAATGATGCAACTGTTGGCCTACACATGGTATATTCCAGTGCTTTGCATCCATTTGTCTTTTAGTCTGGAAAATAGCCTTGCAAAGTCTGGCTTTTTGTTTTACCCATATATGAGACCGATCATATTTATTGCTGATTGATCACTGTGTATTTTCTTCTATTATTCAGTTATAAATTGTTAGAATATACTGAAAAATGTCCATTACAGCATCCTAGAAACCTCCTAAAACCTGCAGATATTCAGTTAACTGACAGCAAATCATCACATTTGAGAAGCTAGAACCAAATAATGCTTGATAATGAAATAGTTTTCTGTCAACTAATCTGTCTAATTATTCCAGGTTTAATCACAGCCAACAATTAAACAAATGGCAAGGTGTGGTTCTTACCTCCATATTTTGACTGTAGCTCTCATCACATGAAGTCCTAGAGTTAAATTCACATAAGCTTTTAAGGCTGTGCACACCTGGCCAGCTGCTGAGGATTTCTGTTTGTTTCTGAAAGTTATGAAACTTGTTGGAAGCAGCTACTCCTGTTACAGTGCTGGACAGGTGCAGGGTGTAGAGGGGCACAGGGTTAGTTTGAGGGGTGCTGACCCCTTAAAGCACCATAAATGGCCTCCGGGGGCTGCCATGATCATTTTACCCTTCATTAGGAAAATGTCTTTTCTTCGTCTGCCTGTGAAGTGTTCATATGCATGATCCCAACATGTACAGCCTTATGTACCAACTACATACTGTATGTGCGTATATGTAGCAGTTGTAGTAGTAGTAGTACTTTTGAGCGTATCAGGATTTTTCTCAGCTCTAGAGCCAAGGATGCAAAGTTTGTCCTGATGGTGGCGCTAAAAGGCAGACATCCTCAGGTCGCCTCTCAAAGGTACAAATACAGTATGTTCAACAAATGTCATATGAATCTTCCCATCACATCAGAGTTGATATTTTTGCCTGTAGGTGGCAGCAGAGAGAAGGTTCAGGGTCAGACTAAAGGTCAAAGGTGACACATACCAGTGAAGCACTCTCAGTTTGTTTTTAGTTTTGTGATTGGTAGAGGAGGTGGAAAGTTAAAGTGTAGGGAAAGATGGAGGTACAGGTGTGTCCATATGTCACAAAGGTACGCAAGTACAGAAAGGATGAGAGAGAGAGATAAGAGAGAGGGAGAGAGAGATGGCTCTAATCCTCAGAGTGATGTCCTAGTTAGTTATATGGCTGCTGCTTATTGTCTGTTTATCTGTGAGTGATTCACTAATGGCTTATTCATTCATGAAGCTACACCCTGCACCCACAACCCTTTAAACCCCACTCTGTCTGTGTGTGTGTGTGTGTGTGTGTGTGTGTGTGTGTGTATGTGTGCCAGGGTCTATTCTTATCCCTGATTGGTTGTAATTTTGTCTGATGCACGTTTGTTCTGGGTTTTTAAATAGCTCTGCCGTTCACACACACAAACACACAGGCTTACACAAATGCAAGGTAATACACACTCTCTCTTTCTCACACACACACACACACACACACAAATGCACACTGTACACCGTCCCTCCCTGTGGCAAATACTCTCCAGATCAAGCAGCAGTCAGCAGCTGTCTACTCCTTTCTTCTCACTTACACCATGCATCAACACACACACTCACACACACTCACAGACACACACATTTCCATGCCACACATGTAGTCTGCACTTGCCCAGGAACAGACATCTGAGGATGTCAGCAGCTACTTTGTCAAATTTAAACACTTTAAACACTTTCTGAAAATAGATTTGACGTTTCTTCTTCTTGGTCTGAGGATTTTATTCTTTATCTGGCTTTTCTTTTTATTTCTGACTGCATCTCTGCCTCTGTTAATACAATTTAAACGTGCTTGTTATTAATTTCTTTATGAGTATAGTGTTTTAGTTTAGTCTTCAAGGAGCTTTTATCTCTCTTAGATTTTACTTTATTGTGGAAATGACTGCTCTAGAGGTTGTGTGAGAAGAGACATTTTCGAGGGTTTTTAAGAAAGATTTTAATTTAAAGAGTTTTCTTGTTAAATTGTAATTTGGTCAGTTAACAGTAACACCCAATGAAAACACAGGGTCAACTTGCACAGTAGAAAACATTAAAGGAAGCATGATTCATTTACTTTTCAGTTTTATCCTTCACATTATTGTTTAATGTTTTTAGTAGCACTGCAACTATAGTCATTATTGATTAAACATTGACTTAGTTTAGTTTATAAAATGTCACAAACATGCTCATCATAGTTTCCCAGATCGTAAAGTGACAACTCTTTTTGGCCCAATCCCAAAGATATATTTTTATTTTACAATCACTTGTGGTCAGAAAACAGTAAACCCTCACATTTTAAATGCTGGACCTAACAAATGTTTACAATTTTATTGTGAGAAATGACTAATTGATGCTAAATCCATAAGTAATTAGGCACTTTTCTTATTCAATAATGATGCAGAAACAGTTTCTATGTGAAACACAGACTGTGAAGTGGCTGTGTGTCAGTGTGTGTCAGTGTGTGTCTGGTGTGACCACAGTCCTGTTGTCATGAAGCTGTGTGTCTGTGTGACATTGTGATGATGTGACATTGGGAGTCTGAACTAAGTCTGCCTGCAGTGCTGCTCCTCATTCATTATTAATTAACACCCCCATTAAAAAAACTGTCTGCATGGAGGGTAGGGAGGGTGTGTCCCAGTGTGTGTGTGTATTTAATTGTGTGCATAAGGTGTTCATGTGTATGGGAAACTAACCGTGTGCGTGTGTGTGCATGTGTGTGCATGTATGTGTGGTTGGTGCTTGTCTGTGTGTATGTGCTGAAGCAGCTGGTGAATGAGAAACGAGAAACGCTGCCTGGTGTGACTGTGTGTGTGTGTGTGTGTCTGTCATACCCACTATGACGCAGCAGAAAACAAACACACACTCACACTGTGGACCTACAGAAGTATTAGATACAGTTAGTGAGTATGTGAAAAAGAAAATGTCACCTTTCAGATTGCCTTTGCAGACAGTTGTAATCTAGAGCCTTTAAGAAAACTTTAAGGTAAAGCAGACCAATGGCTTCACCTCCTGACGTCGCTTCACCTCACCTCCTGATGCCTCACATTGCGTCACGTCACATCATGGCTCCTCACCGCCCTTCAGGTCTTATCACATCACCTCAAGTTGCATCACCGTTTCTTCACGTTGCCTCAAATCACTTCAAGTTGACCCACATCGTCTGCAGAGAGTCTGATCCAAAAAAATATCACTGAAAGACAAAAAAAAAATGCATTTGGTAAAAATAAATGGTTGATTTAGTCGACTGAACAGCCAGTCAGACTGCCTCTGATGCTGATTCATGAAACTGAGTGAATCAGAGTCAGCGAAGTCAGACTCACATAAAAAACTACAGTCAATGGTCAAACACAGACGACACCAGACAAACTTTCCATCTCCCATCCTTTCTCTGTGGTTACTCATTTGTCAACCTAGCTCGGTGAAAACTGTGTGTCTATTAGCCCTATTAGTCGATTAGTCAGTTTACAAAAAATTAACCAGCATATTTCCATTAAATATGTGAAGCATTTCATAGTTTCAGTTTCTCAGGATGTGAGGATTTGCTCCTTTTTTATTTTAATACATTATCTTGAGCTGAGGTGAAATCATAACAGGCATTTTTCACTATTTTCTGACTCTCAAAGGCAGTTAATACAGAAAATAATCAGCAGATTGATCCATAAAGGAAATGATAGTATGATAAAGCAGTATAACTGATTATGGAGAGCAGGAAGAGACAAAACAGCAGTTTAACCTGCCAAGACTTAAGACACTTTTGTTGTTTTCTCACTCAAGAAGAAGAAAGAGTTGCTGTTTTTCTGTTGCTCTGATATTTTAGTCTAGACTTTTTGAAAAACAGTAGCAATACATATAGAAAAACAAAAGCTTATTTCATATTTTAATCAGATTTCAATTTGCATTCTTGTCTCAACATTGTTAAATAGTATTTTCAGTGTCAAGACATCAAGTTAATTTTTTTTAGGAGAATACAGAAAACTCCTCATTCATTATTAATTAACACACCCATTTAAAAACCATGTTTGCATGGAGAGAGGAGAGAAGTGAGGGTGTGTCTGTGTGTGTTAAGTTACAACTGGAGAATCTGACTTCTTTAAATGGCCGTAGGAAATGACAGAAAGTAACTGACAGTTGACCTACAATGGCTGCTGTGATTTTTATTTTCCCGTCCTGCGAGCAGCTGGAGGGCCACTGTGTGTTTGTGCGTATTAAAGGTGTCCCCATCCAGAACGTCAATTATATAAGTTGACTTTAATTTCCTTTGGCTTTACAGTCCTTCACAGACACACAAAGCCTCCAGTGTGTCCGGTGCGGCGGTGTGTTTAGTCAGCGTTCCCGTTCCCACACACACAGTCACTCAGTCAGTCAGCTGTGTAGGTTTGGACAGAGACGACTGGAAAATAGTGACAACAGCAGCTTCAGCCTTTAAACATCAGTTATAGAAGCCAAAATCTCATGTAGACACCGCTCTGTTCCTTCATCTAAAACTCTTTTAACCTGCTGCGATTGATCAGTTTCATTTGTCCCTGCCAGGAGCAGGTTTGAGTCTGTTATTTATCTGCTTTATATTCGGTAATAACATCAGGATTTGATGCCAGCAAAGCACTGAATTGAATGAAACTGGCAGATTGTATTTAGCAGCAGGATTCAATCAGTGCTTTGATTTGGCACCGGGCCTGTTTGAACTGGGACCTTCTCCACTGTTTCCAGCCTGGTGTCAGTTTCTATTGGATTTGTCGTGAGACTGAGGCCGGACAGCAGCAGATCACTGTCTGTACAAGTGATAGAGGCTCAGCTGCATCAGTATCATCTACTGTTGACAGACTCATGAGTGGCTTGTTCTTGTTCTTGGAAAAAAAAAACCCACTTATTTTTAATATTCTCCAGCTTTCGAAAGCAAAACAAGAGCAACATCTATCATGTTCTATTTCTTTTGATGGATCTAAAGCATAAATCAGTCTGAAAAAATTAACTACTTGTGCACATGACAAGCACAAAGCCATAAATCAAACAGAAGTCAGTCGCATATAAACAGCCATTTAAACATAATCAGTGCTGACAAATGAATTACATTCGAGTAACTCAAAGGTGTATCAACCAAATCCCACTACATTTCACATACATGATAGAGAATCCAGGAAATCAAACATGCAGTCTCAGATCCCAGATATATTTGTAGATTTTAATCTCAGTGCTAAAAATTTAAAGAGATAGTACAGATTTTTTTGTAATGAGGTGAGGTATTACTATGGTACATAAGCCTTGGTTACATGTTCTTTGTTTGCAGATATTCCCTGTAGATATAGATAGATAGATAGATAGATAGATAGATAGATAGATAGATAGATAGATAGATAGATAGATAGATAGGCTTCAGGGGGACACTATAACATATATACACACATATAACATCTTCTGATTTCATATTAATGTAACTTCAAATGGTAAATCAGTCTTGATGATTTAGTATGCTTCAGCATACTATCAGATGCATGTGTGTGTGTGTTTGTGTGTATAGCCTTTATTTTCCACTGAAAGCAATTCCCATCTCCTGGGAAACCAATCTTTTATTCTGGCTGCCAGGCCTTTAGGGCACTGCTTCCCATACTGCACACCCTTCCACCCATCCCCACCACCGCTGCTGCTGCCATGTTTACCACCATCACTTTACCTTTCATCTCGACACAATCACCCCCTTCTTACTCTTCCTCTGTCAGTGGACTTGTCTCTCTCTGTGGCCATCCTTATTCCTCTGCCTCTCTCTCTTTTTTTTAAATCCCTTCTTTTCCCCTCAATCTTCTCAGAGCCCGACTGGAATAAGCTCAGGGTACGGCTCAGACCAAAGCCAGATGGTATGAGTATTTTCTAGAAAGTTACTGCTCTTTTCTTCCTATTTACAAGTCACACTGAAATTGAGCTTGACCCCCACCTCTCCATCTCATTGGACCCTACAGATCTTTTTCTCTCTCCTCCCCTCCTCCCTCTCCTCTCCCTATTCTCCTCCATCTCTTTGAGTTGATGCTGTGTGACTGAGAGGCCATTGTGTCCTGCCATCAAACACATTGCATACAGCCATCCATGCAGAACACACACATAACCAACACACAGAGGAATGTTTGTAGAAGGTCCTCTCAGATTGTTGATCTCATTAGACTTAGTCAAGCTGCTTTTTCTGTAATGATCTGAAAGTATCACCAAATTCCAAAATATCTAATTCTAACATGTTTTATGTCGTACCAATAGTCCAGCACAACCCATCTATCTCTGCTAATCTGGACTTTGTCACCTTAAAGGTAACCAACCCACTTACATCTTGTCAACAGTTTCCTGTTCAGAGGATACTGTGCCTCTCGCTGGTCCCACTCATGTTTCTTATTCGTCCATAGCTTTCTTTACCACCAGTAGCTCAGGAAGTGGATCTGTACTTTGACGTTCGAGCCAAAAACTGCTGTCTGACTGGCTGTTGTTGCATAATGCTGCCATGTGATAGGTTGCTAGAATAAAGTACGAAAAATCTAATGAAAATGCCATAAGCTTATGATCTTGTTTTATTGTTTTATTTATAAGCATTTTAAACAATAAATTGTCTCTAAATCCCAAAATACAAGACTCAGATTTACCACTGTAATTATAAAATGTGCAGACCTCTTGAAAATTAAACATCAGATTCCTAGAGTGAATATGATTCTACGTAACACATAAACTAGGTTCTGCTCATACTGTAACACAACCTAAAATTATCATTGCCAGAAGTTATCATTATCTTTTGTAAAGGAGGGGGGCAGGGACGAGAAATGTTCCTCAGGCACTCATTTTGAAAAGTGCTCATTGTGCAAAAATACAGTAGAAAATGCCTGAAATTAGGTTAATTAGCCATGTTTCTTAATTAGAAGCCCTGTAAGATTTTATTCCATCTCGCTTTATATATTTGTAGAAAATAAAGCTGCAACTAACAATTATTTTCATTATCAGTCAATCTGAAGGTTATTTTTTAAAATCATTTTTGATCCATAAAATTTTATAAAATAGCGAAAAATGTCCATGAAAGTTTTCTAAAGCACAAGGTGATGTCTACACTCCAAATATTCAGCTGATGACTAATTGATTAATTTACTAATTGTTGTAGTTCTAGACAGTTTCATGTGATGCTTTGACATGAAATCTTTATTGGGGAAGCTGTACAAGAGTTATTGGTTATTTAAAACAATCTTTCTTCCTCTAACTTCCTCTGCTTTCCATCAGTCCTTGCAGAACTCTGACAATCTGTTATATTCCCACAGATACTGTAATAGATTTGTAAATTATAGATTCTCAGCTCACCTCTTAATATTTCATAGACTGGGCTGACACACTAAAAGCTTGGAGGAAGTTTTCTGCCTCCCGAGACAAAAAGACTGAATATGTGTCAGAGACTGTAATGTGTAACTCAGCAGAAAATACAAGATAAGCAGACTACTGTAATTATGGATCATTTGCCCCCTTATGTTCTGAGCAGTCTGCTTCGCAGAAATGCTTTTACTCAACGATTATATTCATCTAGTTTCTGTGACAAAGTTTGGAAAGGCAGAGTTCCTGCAGCTCAACAGAGAGATACAAGGGCAGGTTTTTGAAAACAAATGCCAGTACTCTTTCAAGCGGAATATCATTTAGACAATTTAATATTCAGCTAATTTAATACTGAAAAGGAAGAATTTCTGCATTAAAATGGCACTCATTGTCCACTTACTTACTGATCTACTGTTCTGGAGCTTCCAACTTTGAGTTAAATGTCACATTCAACCATTTAGATAATCACAGGACACTAAAGCATTTCCCTTCTTATATCATGCTCTCTGTCAGGACTGTGGATGAAGCCAAATCCTGAAAAGAAGGAGTGAGCAGTGGTTAGCATTAGGCAAAATACTATTTACTTTATGGTGAAGTGCATTTGTGCACAGACACAGAGAGTCTAGTGGAAGGGGTGTTCAGGCCTGAAAAATAAAAGAGGGGTTTCCTATTGGGCTGCCACTCAAACATGCCAGATGAGTCATGCAGCACCATTTTCTTGGTTATTTCCCATTTTTTTTCTCACAAGAAGCTGCCCTAACAGAGGCTGAGGTATTGATGTTTAATGCCTTTTTGTTCCTCTGACAGGACTATGGCTGCCAACATGGGGTCCATGCGTATCCTCATCAAGGGAGGGAAGGTGGTGAATGATGATTTCACCCAGGAAGCAGACGTCTACATCGAGAACGGCATCATTCAGCAGGTAACATGCATTAGCATTCACTCTTTTTCTCTTCCCTTTACTCTGCATCCTGTATTTGTCTTCATGCACACACACATACACTCACAGTTTAACCCACACATTCACTGCCCAGTGTATCTCCAGCTGTTAGTGTGACTCATTTAACAATAATACAGTATGAAGAGAGCGAACGACTCTGTGAACTCTGTAGCTCTGCACGGCGATAGTGAAAGCTATAATTAGCTCACAGAACACTGTCATGGAAATAAGCATCAGTTTATGTGAGGAGGATGTGTTTGACTCAGAAACCTGGAAAGCTCATTTTGTTCTTCTGCTGAGACACTCCACTGCCAAGGCAGCACATGAGCTGTTCCCTCTGTCAGTCACTGTTTCCATCACAACAACACTGTTGATGCCAGAAGGTGCTAATGTCTAGCCTGTGAAAAAACAAGGGTTTACTTTTTACCATTCTTTAGTTTTGAATCATACTGTGACTGAAAGGTTTTATATGTCACATAAGATGCTTGATTTTAGCTGGACTAGACATAAATACCTATAAGTTAGATAAAAAGGTGTTTAATCTAATATTACTGTTAATATTTTTAAGGCACTATGTGGGTGAATACAGAAAAATAATAGACAAGGTAAAGGCTGAAAAAGTTGCAGTGGCATTCCATTCAAACACAGAGTACTGTACAGTATGTGTTAGTATTGTCTTTGGCACTATTGCAATGATCATTTACTGGTTATTTACCAGGCTGTAGGAGAAGCTACAGCCTAGTGATGTTTGAAATGAGGATCCTAACAAATATGATAATAAATGTAGAAAATGTGTGGAAGTTTGAGCCTACAGCTGGGCTAGCAGCTCTGAGAGGTTGTACCTAAAAGCTAGGGTGAGCATGCTAACATGCTAATTTTTTGCTAATGGCGCCTAGTACTGCTCATGGTGGGAATTGTTGGGTCTCTCTGTAAATATCATAATATAAAGAGTACGATCTAAACCTGCTCTACATGAAAAATGCTAACCTTTGTTGTGATTTGGCGCTATGTAAATAAAAATTTTCTAGACTTGACTTTAGCAGATAACATTTCAGATTAGCAGATTCATCCTCAAAATTGTTTACCACTGGAATCAGTAGGATTTATCCTCCACGGCACATGAATTTCTATCAATCAATCCAACAGTTGTTGAGGTATTTCAGCCTGAACTAAAGTCATCAACCGATTGCTATAAAACCACTGGCCGGGTTAAATTCCAAGTACTCATTGCGGCCTCACAAAACCTCTTTGTCTTAACCAAAGAACCCTTCATTGACCCTCTTTAACCTGCCCACTTAGTCTAATGGACTACATTAAAAGTGCATTTACCCAAACCCCACTATCCGTTACAGTCATGATTTATTCTGTGGCTCAGATGCATGTTACAGAGACAAAACATCAATAAAGTTGTGTAATTTGTGTGTTGGTGTTCTCTGTGGCAGGTTGGAAAAGAACTGATGATACCAGGCGGGGCTAAGGTGATTGACGCCTCTGGAAAGCTGGTGTTGCCAGGCGGAATAGACACCAGCGTGCATCTGCAGCAAACCTTCATGAACGCCAGCATCCAGGAAGACTTCTACAGCGGGACCAAGGTACACACACACACACACACACACACACACACAGAGCAGTGTTATGACTACGCTCGTCAGCATGCCTGTGATTAAACACATTTAGATTCAGCTGTCACACACGGACATACTCTCTCTCTCACTCACTCACTCTCTGTCTTGTCTGTATTCAAATATTCATCCCTGCTCTCAGCTTTACTTTCACCATAAAGACTAATGACCACACATGTTCTCACACCCAAACAGCTGTCAGGAGTTTCTGGTTGAAAGCAAAGACTTCTCTTTACTGTCTTGACAAACACAGCTGTTCAGTCCTCAGTCATACTGGGTTTATTACTTCATTTCCGATGGATGCTCTGCATATTTTCCACTGATCCCCTGAGACCTGGAGCAGAGAGGACGATTTAATAATTAGGAGACTTAAAAATTCAAAAGAGGGAGTGTGGTTGTTGCCTGCAGCAGCATGCATGTTTTGGAGGATGTTGTGGGCTGTTTTTGTTGTTGTTGCCTGGCATAGATCTTGAGGCTTTAGTCGTGGGCCTGTACTGGTGTGGCAGTCGCTATACATAATGTAAGGTGAGAGCAAAGTAGGGATCTTCATCTTCATCATTTATTATTTTTGGGGCTTTGAAGCTTCAATGAGAAGCACCTATGACAGACAGTTGGTAACCTAACATTACACTTTGTTCAAATACATCTTGCTCTAACATAAGCCAAAGAGACTTGGGACAGTTTGAGGTCCTGCTGGGGATGTTAGTGTAGCATCTGAGGAGGAGGAGGACCAACTACCGGGATCCTTCGAGCCAGAGCAGCCTCTGCTAGTCTGTTTGATTGTGATGCCTTTATTAGTGGTGTGGAAGCTCAGAACAATCAATCTCCGTCTGAAAATATATGCATATATGCATTTGTGAACTATAACAAATAAGTTTGAAAAATTAAATTGACATGTGAATTAATCCTACGAAAAAAATGCCCTTATTGTGAAAAGAGTAAAATTACTCCAAAGAGGCACGGTGGCCATTTTCCTAAGGTCTAAAGTAAAAAAAAAGCTTGAGTAAACTCCATTCCTCTGTCTGACTTTGTAGTAACTTTACTGTTAGAAGTGATGAATATTTGTGTGTTTCCTGGTTTCAGAAAAAGTCAATTAACAGAAATTGTGCACTTGGGAACAATGTTCCTTTCAGATGTGATTCGCTGCTGAACTGCGTCACATTTACAAAATTATCGCTGCACCACTTGGCCCCCAGATGATGAGCGAGTTTACTTTAATCACTTTAATTGCAGAGGAGAAAGACCAGACCTCAATTTTGTAATTCCTGGAGAACATGTTTGAAGTGCTGGGCAAAATCCTCCTCATAATATTTTATGTTTGTATCAGCCAGGCCATTTAACATTTAACTACTCATACTGGAGCAGATAATGTGATGTACTGTGTGTCAGTGGTGAAAAAGGCCTGACAGATACCATGTTTATGCTCTCTCTGTTCAGTATAATTACTGGACTCTAAGAACAGCGATTATCCGGAGATCTGAAGCCCTTCTAGTATCTTTCATCTTGGAAACACCATCCAGTGAAGATTTTCTGGCGATTAATTCAAACTGCAGGGACTTTGCGGCACTGTGTTTCAGTGAAACAAGGCCTTAGTCTAATGGAATGCCAACTGAAGTGTGGTGAGAGGAATTTGTGGGGGGTGAGGAGGGTGACGGGGGGATGAGGATTCAATCCTCCGTATGCCAGCTTTACCCCAGCAACCCCCCAGTTACCAACCCCTACCCACTGACCTCGCTGCCATGGCAACACCCCCACCCCCCACCCCCTGCTCTTAGTGTGGAAATCAGAGTGAGCAAATGCGTGTGTGCGTGTATGACCGTGGTAGTATTGTGTGGTCCCCGTGGTGACGGTGTTACCGCAGCAACGGCTCATGTGCAAATGTGATGGAACCCCCAAAAACTATTTCTTTCCCCCTCCTCCGCATCCTCTTCCCTCCCCTCCCATCGTTTTGTAACAGTGCTCCCTCTCCTGCTTTTCCTTCCTTCCTCCTCCTCCTCTCTCCCTCTTTCTCCTCCCCCTGCTGTTTACCCTGCTTCTGTCTCACCCCCTGTCTCACCCCCACCCACCCCTCCAGGAAAGACTCACACTGATCTGCAGCAGTAAGAGATGACTTATATAAGAGGGTTTACTGGTGGTGAATGTCCTCAGGAAAGACAAGTAAATGTTTTATTCAGTTTGAGGGTAAAATAAAGAACCTGCTGCATGTTCTCTTGTCATCAAAATTTAGTTTTTTTTTATTTTTATAGAGTGTTATTTCACAAACTAGTATTGTTTTAGTCGAGTTGCTGAAGGAACTGAATCACTTTTTTGGCTTAATAACAATTATTCAAGGTTGATTTATTTTCAGTGGAAGATGAATTTCTGTGGCAAACACTCAACAACAAAACTACAACAGCAAATATTTAAATGCAACAGAATTGTTTGTATTGTAATGAGGCTCTCGCAGCACGATATCTATTTGTAGTGACTGCAGCATTATTAACATTTATTATGGTTATATTTAGGCACTCACAGCACTTGGTTAAGGTTAGGGAAAGATTGTGATCTGGTTTAATTAGAAAGAAAGTTTATTTACAGTCACAGACAGGACTGTAGATACGTTCTACCAGAATACAGTATATTGTACTTAGTGTACTGCAGCTCTCACGGTTATCAGTCTTCACAGTACTTATCAATCACATCCATCATATTAGAATTTCAGATTGAATCTACTGGACCAGATTTTTTCATGAAGAGCTAATAACGGTCTGACATATTGAGCAGCATCTATCCCAGCAGGCACTGCAGAGATCATTTAAATGTCTCTGCAGGCTGAGGAGGAGGAGGGAGACGAGGAGGGGGAGGAGGGGGTGACAGAAGGTGAGGTGTTGAGCTGTAATGGGAGGTATGAGTGGTGCTGATAGAGGCTGATCAGAGAGCTGCAGTGGTAATCTGTCTGACACTGATAGCCTCTCCCAGAGTCCAACGTACAGGGATCCTCTCATCCTCTCAGATCTGTCATGTCTCACTCAGTCTCCCCCTCTCTCTCCCACCTCTTTCATACATGCATTATCCAGCAGAGCAAGATTTTTTATGGACAGTTTTACTCCCTTCATCTGACTTCTTCGTGCAGCTTCTGTGCTGCAACTAGCTGGATTAATGGAGTAATGATTATTTCTATTTCTGGTTAATGTTTAGATCCTGATTAAGTCTGTAAAATGTCAGGAAACAGTGAAATTACATCTCCAGATTGCTCACATTCTCTAATTCAGAGCACAAAACCAGCAAATGTTTAATTTACTATGATACAAAAACAGAGAAAGGCAGTGAAATCTTACATTTTAGAAGCTGGAACCAGTAAAAGTTTCATATTTCAGACTGATAAATTACTTTAATGATCAGAAATGTTCTGGCCATACTCTACCATATTGAAAGTTCTGCAGCTGAATCAGTGATTTGTGTGTTGGCTTGCGATTTTCTACTGTTTCTACTCTCTACCTCCCACACCAGCACACACCCACAGATACATATTTTTGCTCCCTCTCCTCCATGTCTCTCCCCTCTTTCTCTCCAGTGTCTGTTTTAGTTTGTTGTCAGGGGATTATCTTCACAGCAGGGGTTGAGCGTTTTTTAATAGGGTGGGGGATTCATGTTAAAACATTGTTTGGGGGTTTATGTGTCACCATCCACTTTAGCTCTGGTGTCAGTGATCTGTGATATGTTGAGGGGGGAGTGCACTGTGAGAGCTTTTAGATTAAAACCATGATGATGTAGTGTGTTATAACAGGATAGACACAATATGCATATAAATATCCTCAACACAATGGCACCAAAGTGTGTTTTGCAACATAATGTTCCATCTAAATTAGATAATAAATCAGTGAGTTGGGTCAGGTTTATAATAAATGCTAAATAATACCAGACACTTAACCATCACTGCAGCTGCAAACAAGTGAAAACCATTTAAAAGAAATATTATAGCTTAAAACAAACACATAACAGCAAAAAAACAGGGTATTTGCATGTTCAGTTAAAAGCTTTGAAACTTTATGTGTCTTTAAAGGCTTCACCATTATATTAAAAAACAAGTCTAGATGTCTGAAAGACAGGTGAAATCACTGAAATTCTATTTATATAATTAAAATCTCCAGTAATTTGGGCAGAATTGGTGGATTTTTTTCTGGAAATTTTTATACTTTATGGTAAATTCAGTGGGTATGAACATAAAATGTCTTCTCACAAACCTGTGTTATGATGGATTTGGGTAAAGAGAGGCTAAAGAAGGAAAAGATAATCAGATTTATATAAGTTTAATGTGTAAAATTAGCATGATAGAGACCTGTTTAGTCTGGTTTAATTCTGCTCAGCAACACCAGAAGAAGAAACAGTCCAATCAGACTGTCAGTGATAATGTGGCATTTCTTAGACCTCCTCAGCCGTTTTAGCTTTTGAAACAGTCTAAAATTGGATGTTTATTTAGTGACTGCAGATTCAGACTGAAAACATTAAAAGAGAACAGGATGAAATAGATTTTAAGCAGCAGACAGCTTCTTTGTTCCAGCGTGGCAGAAACCCTGAAACCTCCACACTGATGAAAATGCACACTCATACTGTTCAATATACTTTACATATACACACATGTACAACACATCTCTTTCTCTCTTTCTCTGTGCTGCTTCTTTCTCCTTTTCCACTTTCACAATCCCTCATTTTTTATAGAAATGCACTGGCAGTAAATTTCAATTAAGGTCGTGCAGACAAGCAGTTTAAATCCCACAATCCCCAGCTGTGTGTCCCCTCATCTCACACACCAACACACACACTGACAGTGATCAATGACGCTACATTCGTCTTTCACACATATATGCAGAGACCTTCGGTGCTGACGCGGCAGACGATTTGAGCTGGTTACTATGGTAATGTGAAACCTAGTAGCTCATTGGCTGTCACTCAAAAACACATGACCCCTCCCACGTCTGCAACACATCTGGAGTCTGGAGGAACAAGAAATCACTAGCCACGTTCAAAATCAGCTGTGCCTCCTGTTCATTTCCTGTTCCATAAAGGATTGTCGCCTGATTTCCCATCACTCCTCAGTGCAGTACTGCTGTTAGAGGGTATTGAATGGGTGACTGTCAGGAGGAAGAGGAGGTGGAGGAGGAGGAGGAGGAGGAGGAGGGACCGGACATGTGACAGGCATGGCTGAGCAGTATCTGTTGTCATGGCTACAAAAAAAAAGTGCATTCATCATTTAGCCAACTGAGACGAGCCACTGCAGACCACTCCCATCACTCCATCCATCTTCCAGCCTCTCTCTGTCTCCTTCTCTAACTTTCCCTTCACTCCACGTTCACCCTTTCTTCATCAGTCATTTCCTTCTCCTTCTTTTCACATTTACTACTTTTTCTTCTCCTGTTTGTTGAAAAACCAACGTCAGATTCTGAGAAGTTAATATTGGTCTTAAGTTTTCCAAGAGGAAATGTCAGAAATTTCTCAATTTTTCAATATTTTTTTAAACATCCCATATTTTATACTTTTCCAGTGTATGTATGTATATACACATAACACCTAGACCTGTTTTATATTCAAAAAAGACATGGAAGAAACCAGATTTCAAATTAAGAATAAAAATAAAACATATTTCATCACTGTCATTTAAAACAGATAAAGGTTGAATGCAGGATGTAAGATTCATGTCTGTTTTGCTAGAAAGAAAAATGCAAATGGAAAAAAGTTGACTACAGGGTTATAAATGTTAGTTTGCTATTCACTAATACTGCACCAGTTCCACATGGGATTATAAGACACGACTATAAACATCAGACATGCAGAATATTATAAGTGAATAGAAAACTCGTGTCGTACGTGTCGTCTGTCAGTTTATCCAAGTAGTAACCAGTCGAGCGTATGATGATGTGAGAACAGTTCATTGCTCAGTGTCACCAGAACAAACAGAGTCTGTGTACTTTACAGTGGAATCATTGTTTTCTTTTCTAATCAATCTCTTGTTTTTTCTCTCTTTCTCTGCCTTCCTTCCTTCCTCACCCTCTCACCCCTCCTCACCCAGGCGGCCCTGATGGGTGGTACCACCATGGTGATGGCTCTGGTCCTGCCTGAACAACACTGCTCCCTGCTGGACGCCTACGAGAATTGCAGAGCTCTGGCCGATGCCAAGGCGTGCTGCGACTACGCTCTGCACGTCGGCGTGACCTGGTGGGGGCCGAAGGTAAGACCCACAGATATAATTTCGATCTTTTTTCCTACTAAAACCTCTGTCATTTATGGGTGAAGTGTGTAATGACCTAGATTAAACCTTACACGAACTAGGTTAACACACATGCTCAGTGGGCACATTAGGCAGACTCTGTGAGTCAACCAGCCTCATTCAGCCTCTGGCTTTAATGTCTGTTCTATATCATCTGCTGACTCTGTGCACGTACCACAGCATATTACATATAGTGAAAGGTTTAATGCTGCTTTTCCTCTTTGAAACCAAAGGAAAAAATCCAGGGCACTAATTGTCTTTTTGCATGGCTGACACCGATACATCTTAGCTAAAAGCAAGGTTGTTTATTATGCTATTAACTTTAATCCAAGATTACCTTGGATTATTTCCTCTTGATTAATTGTTTGGTTTGTTAGATGTCAGATAATATTCACAAATTCCTAGACCCAATGACTAATAATTGAAACTCTAATGGCAACATGTTCCTCCTTCCTACATCATATATTAAAAGCCTGTTGTCAGCTTTTATAACACCCTGACAGTTTTTATAATAGTTCACACTGAAAAATAGGTCGTCAACTTGTCAATCAACACTGTTTATTTTTATATTATGTCACTGCTGCTGTAGAAGTATATGGATCTTGCATTGTGATATTCAAAACATTGGTTTCTTATCCCCCTGACACTGACAAATACAGAAGAAATCATGATGACTAGAACTTGAAAATATGAAGCAGATAATAACAGTTAATACATAAATTTTAATTTGCAGAAATAGATAGAAATGCATGTAATTTTGGCATCACCTGTTATTGTTTTCTTTTTGTTGTTTGTTGATGTTTCCTGTTCATAGTTTTTCTTTTTCTCATGTAAAATGTAATTTCTGTGTCTGTGAGCCTGTTTCAAGTTTGTTTACTTATACTCTCACACAATTGTGCTCCAGCACCATCATGACCTTTGACCTTCTTTAGCTGCAGCACAGGTAGAATATTTCACCTGGAGAAGATCAAATCGTTTCTCTTTTGCATTTTGAGTGAATATAATAGATTTTTCTCTGCTGCAGATTCCTCTGTGAGACTGTGATAGTCACCAGTGTGAATGCAGTGTGATCTCATTCTGGCTGCTCCCCAGGCTCATTTCATGCCCCATATAACAAACACACACAGACACACACAGACACACACTGTCTGCCTTTGAGAGTTCAAACCAAAACTCGCATGCCCTCAGCTGTAACCATCTCCTAGCAACGTTCCACACCCTCGACCTCTGACCTCTGACCTCTGACCTCTTTGCCTTTGTGATCAGGTGCGTAACGAGATGGAGACGCTGGTGCGGGAGCACGGCGTGAACTCCTTCCAGATGTTCATGGCCTACAAAGACCTGATGATGCTGAGGGACTCGGAGCTCTACCAGACGCTGCAGACCTGTAAGGACATCGGCGCCATCGCACGCGTCCACGCCGAGAACGGAGAGCTGGTGGCAGAGGTGCAACAAACTCACTCCCTCCCTCCTTTAATTTACTATATATGTAATTACAGCTGGTTATGATGATACCGGCTGTTTTAGACGCTGTAATCACATGTATGTGTTTTTTTTTTATATATAATGAGGAAAGAATGACAAAGCTGAACATATGCTGTGTTGTTAGGGTGCCAAAGAGGCTCTGGATCTGGGCATCAGTGGACCAGAGGGCATCGAGATCAGTCGACCAGAGGAGGTAAATTTATGGAGCAGGAGGTTATTTATTTTTGTGTCTCATATTTTTAGATTTAGATCACCCTGCTAAAGTTAAGTGTTTTATATTTTCTGCTCTCCTTCTGCTTTTCCCTTATCTTTTTTTTCAACTTAAAATGTTGAAAAACATAAATTCAAGGGTATTAAGGTTACTGTTTTAGTTGGAAAGGGAAGCCTGATTGTGTCAGATGCTGTAATTAAAGGTGGTTTGATAATATTGACTGTAAAGGTGATAGTGTGACACACAGATTTACAGTGAAATGTATTAGTCCCATAAGGATAAATATGTTGATTCATTAGTTTGTTTGGGTAGAAATATCTAAATGTTCTTATTAAACTGGTCATTGTGTGACTGTGTTTGTTTCCTGTCTGCAGCTGGAGTCTGAGGCGACTCACAGAGCCGTCACCATTGCCAACAGGGTAAACAACAACATTAGATTTTAATATCCTGTTAATACGCAGCCGTCTGTATGTTACTAATAAATTAATGGATCCTCTTGTGATCGCAGGCCCGCTGCCCGATCTACCTGGTGAACGTGTCCAGTATGTCCGCCGGAGACATGATCGCTGCCGCTAAGATGCAAGGTGAGTTACCTGCTCGGTCAGAAACACTATGAAGACGGTGACTGTGATGAAGATGATGATAATCTTCCCTCTCTTTCCAGGTAAGGTGATCCACGCAGAGACCACAGTGGCTCACGCCGTGCTGAACGGGATGCAGTATTACCACCAGGACTGGGCTCATGCCGCCGCCCACGTCATCGTCCCTCCTCTCCGCCTCGACCCCAACACACCCAGCTACCTCATGGGCCTGCTGGGCAAGTATGTGCAGCTTCGCAACACGCTAACGCTTTTAAACAGTGGCCTGAAAACTGACTGAACAGGACACTCAACGTGAACTTATCCTATTTCCAGTGACACTCTGAGCGTCGTAGCATCAGAGCATCGTCCATTCAGCACCAAGCAGAGAGCTCTGGGCAAAGAAGACTTCACCAAGATCCCCCACGGAGTCGCTGGAGTCCAGGACAGGATGAGTGTCATCTGGGAGAGGGGAGTGGTATGTACACACACACTAACAAATAAATCTGCAAACCAGTCTGTGTGCCGCAGTAAACACACATTTGACAGTAACAGGAACAGACTGTGTCTCTGGCCTTAGGTTTTCTGTTTTTGCAGAGCAGCAAGTTCAACTTAAGTCCCTCTAGTCTTTAAAATGTCTCTGCTTCAACTCACTTTGTTTTTGAATTATAGTGAAGTAAACATTCATATGAGACAGATTTGGAAACTGTATTGAACTAATATAAGACAGATTTGTTCGCAGCTGCAGACTAAATTAAAAATTGACTTTAGTGCTTTATTTTGTTACTGTGTTTTTTGAGTGTTGATACAGGTCATTGTGTCCATTCTGTGTTGTTTTTTATTTGGGTTTGCACTGGTTTATTTTCACTTCCTTACTCTAATAATGAGTCCAGCCATGAGCCTAAAACCAGGCCTTCATCAGTAGTAAAGAAATACGTCCCGGCATTAATTGAAAGTTGTAAATGATTGATTAACAGTGTGTTTCTTCACAATATTTTTGATGCATTGAAACCTGCAGGTTACAGGAAAGATGGACGAGAATCGTTTTGTGGCAGTGACGAGCTCTAACGCTGCAAAGATCTACAACCTGTACCCACGCAAGGGCCGCATCATCCCCGGGGCCGACGCTGACGTGGTGGTCTGGGATCCAGACGCAACAAGGTTCACACTTACATTTACAACATGAAGATGTCACTCACAAACACAAAAACACTGGTGTTAACAGCTCCTCTGTCTGTGCAGGACGATCTCTGTGAGCACGCAGGTGCAGGGCGGAGACTTCAACCTGTACGAGGGGATGCGCTGCCACGGCGTCCCTCTGGTCACCATCAGCCGAGGACGTCTGGTGTGTGAGAACGGTGTGTTCATGTGCGCCGAGGGATCCGGAAAGTTCTACCCACAGCGCACTTTCCCCGACTACCTCTATAAGAAGATGGTGCAGAGAGAAAAGGTGTGTTTTTCATTCATTCTCATCTGTGTGACTGTTTGTTCAGACGATAAAAGTTTTCCCAAAAAGTAAACTAACTCCAGCGGGGTACCAGGGCTCCCGCTGTGCTGTGCTGTGTCAGCTGACAGCAAACACTCCCATCAAACTGTGTCTAACTCCACTGATTTGACAGTCTTTATAAAGGATTTAATGCTCTCTCTGTGCTGCGCTGACGCTGTTTTTCTGCTGCTGCTGTCTGCAAAAAGCTCCATCGCAGCCTTGGCATGCACTGGTTCTGCTCTGTTTTGGGTACACGGGATGATTTATACTATTACTGCATGTTATTTATTATGTGCTTTCATCCTGTGTTTTTGTTTTTAGGGCGTGACATTTTTTAAAGTCCGATTTAAGACTGCACTCGTAGTTTAACAAGTTCTTGTTTTTATTTAACATTTTCTGAGCTGTGCTTTATGTCCTCCTGGTTTAATATAAACCACAGTTTTCATTATTTCAGCAGAAAAGGCAGCAACTTTCAGGTACATGAAGTTATCATATCTGTGTAATAATCAGCTTAAAATCAGTCTCATCCTGTGATCTGAAGTCAGTCCACTCTTATAGAATACTGCCCCCAGATTCATAACTGTCAAGTTACATAAATGTAGTGTCATCTCCATTTTCAGCTTGTGATGACAGTGTTATTGACAGGACTATTATTATTTTATCTATTACTTAATATTCCCTTTAGCCAAGAACACCAGACGATAAAGTTTGTTCACAGAGTGGAACAAACTCCAACAAGTTCATCAGAAAAACATTTTTAGCAGCAGCTACACAAAGTCAAAAAATTGTATTAACTTAAGATGATATGTTTCAGACTGCTCATGTTTTATTAAATGTCATCTCTTATGCTCGGTACATCCCGAACAGAGAACACTAGACTCTTAAACCATCAGGACCTGGTGGACTCTCTGAATTTTTAAAGTAAATAATCAGTTTCAGTTGAGGATGACATCTATGCGCCCATATCTGTCAGTGTATGTGTATTAAAGAGGCAAATTCTTTGTTTTAGACTCAGGCTTATAAAGGAGTTGTCAGGGATCCGTACTCTGGTGACGTGGCCAAGGTGGCAAACACCATGAAGAAGGAGCTCGGCTTGGGCCCAATAGATGGAGAGACACCCAACAAGCCCTGTAGTCGGGTGCACCAGGGGGTCAGAGACCTCCACGAGTCGTCCTTTAGCCTCTCAGGTAGGCTGGAATAAAACCTGTGTAAACCTCACTCCAGTTTTTGTTGTTTTAATGTTACAACTTGAACAAATCTCGTTGTATTTTGTGTGTGTGTGTTTTTTTTTCTCAGGGTCTCAGGTCGATGACCACATCCCGAAGAGGTCCTCGGCTCGGATCCTGGCCCCTCCCGGCGGGCGCTCCAGCGGTATCTGGTAATCGCCGGTGACGAACCCCAACCGTCCGAGCCTCCGTGTTTTGTATATTTCTGAGCAACCAGGAAAACTGCACTGATTTTCAATCACAGGAATTAAAGTCAAAGGGGGAAAAATAAATTCAAGCAACGTGTCTGTGATTGGCGACGACCTAACTGATGATCACTGATCTGCCAAAGTGACTTATACAAATCTAATTTATGTCTTAATTGGAGCGACTGACCTGATTAATTACATGAGAGTGAAGGGCTACCTATGAATTTAAATGTTTTACCAAATTCAAGCTGATCATACTAACATTGATGAAGTCTGCTCATTATCACCCTGCTCGTATCCCGCGAGGAAACAGACGAAACAAACTGTGAAAGATCAAAACCAGTACAGTTTTTGATGGTTTGAAGTGATGTCGACCGAATTATTTAAAAATAGTAGAGCTGGATTCAGTGGAATATCTATTATACCCCTGTCACACACACACACACACACATACAAACGTACAGTACACTGTAGACACCATAGCTTTAGACTCATACGAAGATGTGTGGATTCTGTTTGTGATTAAACCACCCGCTGTGCTCGCCCCCCCCCCTCCGCTGCACCGTGGGTTCCTCTAACAGTGTTTTTGATTCCAATGGATGAACCGTGCCGTGTGGTGATGAAATCCAACTGCTTCAAACACCGTGTGATCTTAAACAGCTGCACTCTCTCAATAGAGTCAGACTCAACCCCCCCCTCCCATCCATCCTTAATACTTTCACTGCCTCTGACTGGAACAACACACACAGAAACACCCCAGCCTCACCTGCGACGTAGCAGGGTCTATAGACCGAGTGGAGTAAGTATACAACCTGTGGGCTCACCTCGGAGTTTAGTGCTGATCCCACAACAGTTAAATGTCGGCATTTCTGTCCTGGAAACTTCATCGTCTTTGTGGCATCTATAGACCTTGCAAAGTGCTAGAACACAGAGGAGAAGTCAGTTCAGTTTCTAAGGAAAGATGAGGAGCAGGAGATTTAAAGATCACAGTGGAGACAACAGGGAGGAAACATTTTCTTCTGCTACTGATAAAACATAACATCACATCAATAAAGGTTAGAGCAGTGCCTTCTCATTTATCAGAGAGATCGGTCAGAGCCGCCGTCTGTGTGGCTTCTGTAAACACTGTCAGCCTCATTTATCAACATGTGTAAAACAAGCCCAAGAAAGCTGTTATAAATCAAACATGCATATGCACCAGTGTGCAGCAAACAGATAGAAATCCTACCTATTTTACATTAAAACTTCCTCGGCTCATCCACACGAAGAAATGTCCCTAAAATGTAAAATATGGTCATCAACATCCCACAGCTTTAAAACATGAACATGGCCATGTTGTGTTTTTGTTATTGTCAACAAACCCCATGTAAAGACCAAAACAAACAATGCATTATCTCGTCTTTCTGTCTGTGGCACTCAGCCCCGACTCCACTGGTTCCTATTAAAGATGTAAATCCCTGAAAATGGGTCAGAAATGTTTAGATGTAGTTTTAAAACAGTCTGAGTGAATTATTAAAACATCTAACCACTGTAGTTCTTGGCAAAGTGCTGCTCAATCTGAATTAAATGGGGTGTTTGTCAGGGACTACGTTCAGTGGGGGATGAATACACATTTTGTTTGCTAGTGAATATTTACAGCAGCAGGATGGTGTTTGTGGGACTGATTCAGAATAAACGATAGAGTGTGTGTTCATGGTAAAGAAGGAACATGTCAGCCAGTGCTGTGTGATGTGGTTCATTGTTTTTTTTGTGGTTTTTGAAAATAATGTCGCTCTACGGCAGGGAGGAATAAACAAAATCAGGCTCTGACAACACTGAAAAAATCTGTTCATGGGAGCAATTACTGGTGATTTTGGTCTTTTTATGGGATTTATTGACAGCAAGAAAGAAACTGAATATCAATAGACTTTAATTCCTTTAATTACAGACAGTGGATAGTGAAGTTGAGACAAATAAGGAACATTTTATTTGGCACTTTCACAAGTGGCTCGTCCACACAAGACTTTAAGCTGCTCTATTTTGTCTCTATTTTGTAAATATACCAAATGTTTACCACCAGGGATTTGTTACGTTTGCATGAATACTGGTTGTTCTCAATGTTTGCATATTATCAAGCACAAGAACAATTTGTTTAATTTGATTCTATGTGTGGAAATTAACGCACAAAATTGTACACTCAGTTGATAAATGAGGCCTCAGACTGTGCATAGTGGGCCCTGAAAATAAGCAGCAGAAACTGGAGTTTCAGTAGCATCTCATGTTTAGACTCTTGGTAGGAAAATAAAACAGGATCGTTGTAAGAGCAGAGTGTCTCCACAGAGCAGGAAGATTGAGCTGCACATTGAGCTGATCCTCTCACCTCCTCATGATGTCTCATTCCTGCCTAGCAGTATTATATTTATACATGATCACGTCTTCTTGCCTGTGTAATTATATATTTAGGATGTTTGTTTGTTTTTTTTAGTTGAAAGAAATAATGTGCCAATGTGAATCACCCGTGCCACACCGACACCCATGCATGAAGAGCACCACATGGAGACGGAGGAGCGACGTCTCCCCCGAACGCCACAGGTTCACAACAACTGGTGCTGTTTTTTACGATTACCTACGACCACGTTATTTTATTGTTGGATGGTTTTGTTGTTTTGAAGGCACTGTGACTGGTCAGTGGCTGTGTGTGTTTGTAGACTCTTGTTGTGTTGGACAGTGAACCTGTTGAATCTGTAAGTGGCTGCTTGTTTCTTACCACAAGAATAACAGCAAAGAATAAAGTGGGAAAAAAAGTGTTGGTGAGTCATTTATTGTTTTTTAAACTACAAGATTTGTAGTTACAGTTGGACAACTGTGTGGAAAAATTATAAAACTTAGCAAAAAAATAATAAATGCAACAGCAAAAGCTGAAAATTATAAGATAAAATAAGAATATATTTGGTAAACAGTCAATAGAATATAATTTATACACTTTGTACATTTAACTATGTTTACATACTGTATATAATAAAAACTAGAACAAAAGGTGCAGCCATGGTACTTAATAGTATGTAAGGCTTTGTGTAATCCTGCCGACAAATAAACAAATACACGGACAAAAACATAATAAATAATAAAAGGCGTTAGATGTATTGTAATTACATGGTCTAATAAGATTAGAATCTCGATAATGTGACAAATTTTGTGTGAACTTTAAATTTTAAGTGAGTGTAAAACTGAAACTGAGGAGATAAGCGGCACCACCGGTCAGGTTAATCCCCAAGCATGGGCCGCAGTCGCACTGTCGGACACTGTCTCCATCATGGCCGCTCGACAGAGACACAAGTTTCACTAAAAACAATGGGGAAACTCTGCAACTGTTTCGCGCATGCGCACTGCCGGTGGCTTAGGTGTGAGCAGTCTCGCGGCAACTCGCTGAGGCAACAGTCGGGGCAATAGCAACGGAAAGCTGCTCATCACCAGAGACAACGGGACGGCTGAGAGAGCCACTCCAGTGAGTAAAATCAACTCAACTTAACTTAAAACGCACCTGTTTACGCTTTAAATCAGATTAATAACGGCTAATTTCATTTACGCGTCAGATAAATAGTTGAATCATCCCGTAGTTTCACTGGTAACATGCGTGTGTATTACCGAAAAGGCCTCCAGAGGGGGGTAACGTTAGCCTCACAAAAAAAGTCTCGGTTTCCACTTGCAGTTATTTTTATTTTCCCTTCGCTAAACCGCCGTGGCTGCATTAAATTGACTGGAAAGGCCTTTAAATTCAACATTAAACAAACCAAACGCCGGCTTTAGCTCGACAGCCAGCGTCGGCGGTTAGCAGGGAGCTAGCAGCGTAAGTACGGTTCAGTCACACGGCAGCAGCGGAGTCTGTCGCACTATAACACGGCTCCAACGTCAACTGTCACAACACCGAGCGACCGGAGGAGCCGACCACCGCCACCGGGCTGTAAAGTTTGGTCATAAACTGATAAACACCACAGGAGCTTATATGTGTTATAATGTTATTTACACACGCACAGAACAAACCGTCAGACCTTATAACATTATTATGTTTTATCTGCCCTACTCGGAGTGTTTTATATTAAAGCTGTACTTAAGTACACATTTAAAGTACTTGTGCTTAAATTTTGCCCTATCATGATACGTCACCACATCTCAGGGGGAAATATTGTACTTTTTACTCCATTACATTTATCCATAGTTACTTTACAAATTAGATTTTTACAAAGGAAAACACACAACGAACTTTAAAAATATGATTTAACTGTTTTTATTGCGGTCTTTCATTATTACCTACTAATTATTTGACTTTTTAATCATCTTATTTTTATTAGTAATGTGGTTGTTATTATATATTATACATCCCTTTTAGCCTGTGTGAATGTGATCTTAGGGCATTGCTTTAAAAGAGCTTAAAGCTCAGACAGTTTTCCCTGAATAAACACTGATGATGATTAAATTACCCAGCAGTAAACAAAATTTGAGCTCAGGCAGTTAGTCAAATAATCAAATAGATCAGCAGCAGTGTCTGAAACTGATTCATTTTTCATGCAAAAAATCCAAAGTGCAAGGTATAATACAAGTAATCAGTAAACTACAAAAAAGGTGCATCTATTGTATTGTATGTTACATTGCTTTGTATTACACTGTATGCATTTAGATTTATAATGCATATATATATATATATATATATATATATATATATATATGCTCAAATAATTTAGATATAGACACAAATGTACATAAATCTGTGCAAGGGGGAAACTAACTATGCTACTAAATCTCTATGTTCATATTTAAAACCTGTAGATTCTAAGCTAGGTATAGGCTAAGCTATTCTAAGGTATTTATGGAAAATTACAAAAAGAAAACACCATATCAGCTGTTTGTAAAGGACACTCAAAATATTTTGTGATTCCATTTTATTACAGCAAACTGAATTATTTTGAAATTTAGACATTTGCCATTTTATCACTGTGATGATGAGTTTCTTTCTTTTCTTTTACAAACCAAACAATAAATGTGGTGATCAAAGAAACAGTAAACACATTAAACCACAATGAAAAACAATCATCACTTACTGCCCAATATAAATCAGTTAATCATTAACTCCACCTCAGATAGCTACAGTAGTTAAATGCTGCTTAAATATGAATGAATCTGTAGTAATAATGTAATTATATGATATAAAATAGATAAACAGGCTAAGCTAACTGTCACATGCTTTAAAAGAGAATTAACCTGGTCCAGTTAACATGCACAAGCAGGTATGAGTTTCCTAAACTATAGAATGATGTATTGTTAAAAGCGTGTTAGTGTCCATCCATTAAGCTCGGACCATTTAAAACCTGATTTAACAGTTAAAATTATTCACAGCTTTTAAAATAAATATTAATTTAATTCACTTGTGAAGAAAGAGAAGGGTTTTATGATATATATATTATTATTATTATAGACTTGTACTGTGATTAAAGAGGTCGTGGACGAGTGAGAAGCAGAAACAACTGCTGTGGTGTGTCGAAGATGGGATGTGGGAATGTTCTGGAAATCAGAATAAAAATAGAGAGAGGGTCTGTCAGCTGGGAAAGTCCTGGTTTTGGGTTACACTCCTACATTCAGGTCGAATCATGAATCTTATTATAAATACTGACACCGTCCTTGAGGCCTGTAGATACAATGAATTTATCAAAACTATTATGATATGAATATGGATCATTTTGTTGTACAATGTAAACAAATCTGAGCAGGTGCTGTTTGGTTACACAGAATAGTTCCTAAAACAAAGGCTGCACCTGATAATTATTTACATTATTCATTAATCTACTGTCACTTAATCGTTTTAAAATTAATTTTACTATTATATAGGAGAAACTAAAGCAGGAATCCTCCTGAAACCAGCACATTTTTTGTCATTTCTGCATGAAAAATAACTTTTCTGTCAATAATCTTATTGTTTAATTGACAGTTATTAAGCGTTTTCTGGTAAGTAATGAATAAAAAGGTGACTTAAGGCAGTAGTTATAGGTTAAAGGTTGATTTGTCTTCCACATATCTTCACTTGTTTGTACTAATGTGTGTGCAGTTTGCTTCGTATCAGTTCTCACTGGACACTGTGTACATACCCACAGATAGACTGGTATAACTGGCAGATTCACCACTGACAACCAAATTAGCAGCATTTGCCTGGTGGACAGTGAAGCCTCTGTGGAGCCAGGAAGTGATTGTTCAGCAGAACATCCTGTATGGTGTTTATTTTGGAGGCAGTCTGTTCACAGGAAATGCCTCGATATTGTTATATTTTTCCTTATCTCAGCCTGTTGCTGTGATGAATTGTCTTGCAGACACGCCTGCTGGTGATCTTTGTGAACTATGACGGGTTACAGCGAGTCGCACCTCGGATCTAAAAGGATTAACTGAGGCAGAGATTAGTGGCCTAGTGAGTGAACTAGTGACTGGCTGCTAGTTTATCTGTATCTAATGTTGTAAACCTGTGGAGGTGCTCTAGACGCTAAACCGCTCTGACCTTTAAACTGAAACACAGGTAACGAGGAAGTTATGTTTGAACGAGACGTACGAGGACACACACCTGTTACCTGTGAGAAAAAGTCAGATTTTCAGATTTAAGACTGATATACCACCTGGTTTCTGTCTCCAGGTCTTTCTCTAAGGTGGTCCAGCACAACCCGGTTCAAACAGTTCACACCAAACACACACCCAGCTCAGGTGAGTAAAGTCTGAGTGTGTGTTTTTGTTTTTATATTTTTAGCAGTAAATCAGGTGGCCATTACTGTGATAAAGGCAGCAGATTAACTGGTTATTGTTATTTTATAATTTAAATATGATAATTCTGGTTAATGAAGAATGTACAGTATTTCTATCTTCAAAAGATTTATTGGAATCAGAGGTTTATTTTCTAAAAATAACTTATTTCCATGTCACATTTAATAACTTTGTTACTGTTTCTTTTTCAGAAAAAAAATATTAATTGAAATAATCTGTATCATATGATAACCACAGCTTTGGTAATGTACTGCCTCCCACTGATACATTTGTTTGTACATTTCCTCACCTTCAGATGGACAAAAGCTGCATCTTGTATTCACATTATTCTAATTTATGTCATTTTACACTTGTTTCTATGCCTCTGAAGTTTACACACATAAGCTGGTTTCTCATATGAACACACCTGATTCTCTGGACATTTCCTGTAGTTGCCCTTTCACACATGTAGCACACAACAGTCTGTATCAGATGTGTTTTCATCTAATGGAAATACTTCATCTGGTTTGGACGAGGGGTGGTGCCTGGGTAGAGCGTGCAGGAGGCAGGATAGAAATGTCATCAACACGCCCACTCGCTCGCTGTGAATTCTCCGGACAGTGACCGGCTTTATTCACACATTGGCTCAGTCTGGCATTACTCAGACTCTGTACTAGCTGGAGCTAGCAGGGTAAAGTCCACTTAATGTCCACTTCAGCTGATTCAGACATACTGCTCTTTCCAGAGGCGTTCAGGGCTGTACTGCAGGTGTGAAATCAGCTATAGTTGCATACCTTAAGAGAAGATACAGATATCAGCACAACTAAAGGTTATCAGCCTTCAGAAATCAATAATTCAGCTGTAGCTTATAATATTTGTGTGTGTGTCTGTGAAGCAGGAGGATGGCGGTGAATGTCTACTCCACCTCTATGACCATAGAGAACCTGAGTCGTCATGACATGTTGGCATGGGTCAACGACTCTCTACAGCTCACCTACACAAAGATCGAGCAGCTCTGTTCAGGTAAACACTCTTTAAATATTTTTTAATGTTATAATTAATTTCAAATATATGAAACTGTATTTAGCTCTAAAAGTAAATATGTTTTTGTGATGATTTGTGATGTGATTTTTTCCCCAGGTAGTGCTTACTGCCAGTTCATGGACATGTTGTTTCCAGGCTGCATATTGTTGAAGAAAGTTAAGTTCAACGCCAAACTGGAACATGAATACATCCACAATTTCAAGGTCTTACAGGCTGCGTTCAAGAGAATGAATGTGGACAAGGTGAGAACACACACACACACACACAGTTAAATTAGATAAAATAAATAATTTCCTTGAGTTTGTCCCTCTGTCCCCATGGTAGTAATTATCATCTCTGTCTTTATCTCTCAGATCATCCCGGTGGAGAGGTTGGTGAAGGGCAAGTTCCAGGACAACTTTGAGTTCCTCCAGTGGTTCAAGAAGTTTTTTGATGCCAACTACGACGGGAAAGAATACGACCCTCTACTGTCACGGCAGGGCCAGGAGGGAACGCCGCCTCCGCCAAACCCAGGTACAGTACATGCACGACGCAGTCAGCTGTATGTGAACTCATAGGCTTCATTTCATCGCTCTCACCTCCTCATGCACCACCTCTAACCCAGGTGAACCCACTCATCACAAACCTAAAAGACCCTCTCGCTCAGGTAACACCCCCTCCATCGAGCATGTGTGTGAGTGTCAGTGTCTGTCTGTGCTCGCAGAGTGACCGATTGTCAAGTCTGACGTCACCGCCGACGAAAAATACCGTTTCTGGATCCTACTTCACAGAGGCTCTCCTGTTTTCAATATGCTGCAGTGCTGTGTCTGATGCTGTTTGAACAGATCTCAGTCCTAAAAACCTCAGTTGTCATTCTACTGCTTTCCTTGTGACGAGAAAGAGAGATGGTTAAGCTAACATTAGCTAATGTTAGCTGGCCTGTTAGGACCCACTAGCATCAAACTTATCAGCTGCAACCATTTCATCTTCTCTTTCTCATCACAAGGAAAGCAGTAGAATGAAAACTAAACCGTTTTATGGACTCAGATCTGTTCAAACGACACAGGACACAGTGCTGGAGCATCTTGAAAATAAGAGAGCCTCTGCAAAGTTGGATCCAGAAATAGTATTTCTATTGATTGTGACGTTAGACTTAACAAGCGGGTTTTACCAACATTCATACTCTGAGTTACATTTTCACATGTTGTGGGCTTTGACTGCATCGTCTGTAGTTTCTGTATCATCAACAGACTGTGGCTTCTAACACAGGACATCCTGCTTTAAATAGATCAATGTTGACTGTTATTATTGTTATTGATTTAATTCAGCCAAACAACAGTTGGAGTTGCTGCATGTTATCAGTAGGACAGAAATACATAGGGGAGAATAAACACATGTGCGTTATGATCAGGATTTATGGTTACAGGCAAGACAAAAATCTAAAACATTAAACTATACACTCATTGATGTGAAGTGAATTTATTTTATATTGCTATCAAAACAATGGTATTCTTCTTTAAGGTAATAAAATCCTAAAAGGGTGAATCTGTGAGTGTGTGCATGTGTGTGTCTTTGTTTTGATTCTCCTATCTTTGTGAGATAGAAGTAGTGTTTTTTGAGGACATTTTTACAAATCCCCATCTCGTGAATGAGCTTGTTGAGTGATAAGGTTAATATCAGAGGACAGTTTAGCAGTCGAAGTTATAAGGTTTTGTCTACATTGTCTGTGAAAGTCCCCTGTGAGCATCTGTTCAGCTGCAGTACTGTGTTAGAACTCACAGCAATCATGTACAAACACAGGAGAAAAGGAGCTATGCTTCAGGTCACATTTACACCCATGTGAAAACAGTAAAATCTGAGCATTTACACAGTCAGTGTAAGAAGCTGCATTGATTAAAATGAGGTGAATATATCATCTCACACAGACTAACACCACATCCAGTGTTAGAGATAGGAGGATGTAAACAAGCGTAGACATATAAATACATGTGTGTATTTCTGTCTCTCAGGCCCCATGAGAACGTCTCCCACGGCACCGAAGAGCGTCCCCACCCCGCAGAGGCAGATCAACGTAGCAGCAGCCCGCAGGTCTGCTCCTGTGACCCGTAATGGAGGCGATGCCGAGCTCATAGAGCTGAACCAGCAGGTACCACTGCTCTGTCCAGACATTTAGACGTTTCAAATTTGAACCATGGCACTCGTTTTATACAGAGAATCCTTTTTGGCAAAGGCAGTGTCATGTTGAGAATACCAACATCCAGTGTTCAGGCTGGATGAATACTGCTTTGTCATATCAAAATAATCACTGCAATTTCACTGTGCCGGGTCTGTGCCATGATGGAAACAGGCTGCAGAGATTTGCAGTCTGACTCAACATATTCTCACACTGTTAGTGTTGTACAGTTTAAAGACAGTTAATTAAACAGCTCATTAACAAATAAGAAGCTTTGAATGTATTTGGATGTTTGTTTTTTGTCTGTTTTTTGACCTGCTGTTGTTTTGATTATTGTTCATAACTATTCAAACTGTTTTTCTATTCATATTGATTATCTGCTGTGTATCTGTTTGTTGCTGTATTTTTATCTCCCCTGTCGTCTGACCTTCCTTTTGATCACCTCTTCCTCAGCTGCTGGATCTGAAGCTGACTGTAGACGGACTGGAGAAGGAGCGGGACTTCTACTTTGGGAAGCTGAGAGACATCGAGCTGATCTGCCAGGAACACGAAAATGAAAACAACCCGATCCTCAGCAAAATCATGGACGTACTGTACGCTACAGAGGTAAATAAACTCAACAGACAAACAACAGAACTACAACAGAAGTGAGAGTGTAAGTTAAGGTTTGTGCTTCATAATTATTTTTTCTTTGTGTCAGAAGGTTGATGCCACAATAAGAGGACGGACTCTAGTGGGAGCTCATTGTTTTTCCTCACAGCTTCAATGTGTGTGAAGTTTGCATAGTCAAATGCTGAGCAGAGGAAACTGACTTTTAGACGTTGACAGACTGCTCTGATTCAATACAGGTTTCAATCTGAATTTGAATTATGCTATTTTTAATATAAGGGTGTAACTATCTATCCTTACATCCCATGTCCCTGCTCTCACAGCATTATTTTCTTTGTCTGACTTCTCTCTCATGCACATGCTTAAATGTAAAAAGTATAAACCTGGTCAGCTGTATACGTAGCTTACAAACTGTATTTCTCATTTACATATCATTTTATTTTATTTTTATTTTATTGGTTTATTTGATAGGAACAATGTGTGTTAATGTGTTAATAATCAGTATGAAATACAAACTGTAAACATGCCGGATTGTAGTAAGAATGCTCATTTACGTCTGTGGTCTCTTAACAGAAAACATTCTAAATAACAATATGGAAATAGAAATGCACAAGTAGGAAAGACAAATATGTTATGCTGCGTTTAAAGTTTGAGAAATCAGGCTGCAGCAGAAAACCAGCTGTAACCAAAATAAACCATACATGTTCAGACTGTGAGAGGTTTTCATTCACCACTTTGATTTTCTAAAGCTGGTTTTGTTAAGCAAATGCTGCGTTTTTTTTTATTTCTCCTTCATCCATCACAGTATTCTGCAGAATATGTGTATGATGCACCTGCAGTTAAAACATGCAGCGACTTAAATAAATCTGGTCTGGTGTTAAGTCAGCTTTCAAGGCAACGTACAGCATCTCACTGAGGTACAGAGAGACCAGGTAGACAGAGCTTGAATCGCTGCTTGTCAGTCCCAGAATGACGACAAGATCACACAAGAAAGCTGCACTGACAAAGAGAAGTTGTTATTAATAAACAAACCATCCTGCCGTATACTGACCTGAGTTTTCTTCTGCAGGAGGGGTTTGCGCCACCAGAGGATGACGAAATCGATGAAGGAGCACGGGGAGACCAGGACGAGTTCTGAGCTCCTCCTCCTCTTCTCTCCATCACCATCAGTTTGTACCCCTCCCTCCTCTCACCCTGTAACCTACCTGATCATTATCCTCATCTACCCCCTCTCTCTTTTTTCCCCCTCTTATTTTACTTTTTACAATCTCCCCTTACTTCTCCCATGTTGTCTGTGGCTGTCCATATCCATGACGACTTTGTTGTACAGCCTAGCTTCCCAGACTCTTACTAGCAAAGGACACTTAACCCAGACCTGCCTGGACTAGGGCCCAGCAGCCTGGCTTGGCTTTCTCGACATACTCTAACTTGTTTCCAGTGGGGGCAGCTGCACTACAGGGCTAGTTTAGCCTCGCTAGTCTTGTCAAAGGTTTAAGGTTAATAGCAATGAGATTACAGGGATCCAGCACTGACAGCCTGGAGCCAACAGTGCTATCAATCTGTGTCTAAAGGGGGCAGGTCACTTTCTCTCACCATGCACTCCTGATTGGTGACGACACATAGACACACACACATTCATCAGGGTTCTCTGGAGAGTTTATATGAAACCACACAATGTTTTCCACACAATGTGACCAGTTTTTGGATATTTTTTGGCTGGAAATTTCACACAGAGAGATTATAAATGATGATAAGCCCCTTCGGAGAGAGAGGCCTGCACTTGCATATGTGATGACACATGTGAACGTATATTTAGCCCGCAGACATATCACAGACTTTGAACTGCTCACATGCATAAAAGAAAAAACAAAAAAGAAGTCATCATCCCAAGGCAAAGAAAAACATCACAGGAAATGTTCTTACTCATCGAGTTGTCCCACCAGAGAGGGTTTGCTCATGAAACTGTTCTGACAGCTTGTTTATGAGACAGCATGATGTATTTATGTTTTTATTTATTTATCTTTTTTTAATCTGCTCTATACAGTTTCTGAAAAAAATGTGGTTTTGGATTTTGGGGGGGAAATTGAAGGTCTTGCACTAAATGTAGCTAAACAAACTGACTGAAATGATCCAAAATGCCAACATGCAGTGACTTGGATGCTGCCGGGAAGATACAGGAAGATGCAATTTTATATTTTGTAGATTTGTTTTAAAGAGGTTTTTTTTTATTTGCATTGAATTCCTCAATGACTGAGTTAGAGGCGTCAGTGTAGAAGTTATTTATCAGACAAATGTCAGGCTTTGAATTCTATGAATGAACAAATGTTAAAAAACAAACAAACAAAAAAACAAGTAAGACTACAGACAGACACTACTAAATACTAATGTTTGACTGTGTTAATTGAGTTAAACATTTTAGCTGCTATCATTACTCTTCTGTTGCCGTATTTAATTGAGTTTTGTTGCATAGCAGTAAAACACCACAGTTACTGCCAAGGAGCTACGGGTGTGTTATATTGTGACTGACAGTTCGGGCTGAGTGTGATCGACATTAGTTTGACCAGTCTGAGAGAACAAAACATCAAACCCTCTCTCACCGTTTGCTTCCATGGCAGCCATGTGATAAACCTGCATCATTTGGACTTACTGCTGGAATGAAATAAAGCTCTGAGGTTCAAGAAAAGTAACAAACCTTATTGTCGTGTGTGATATCTGCCATGTTCCTGCTGTATTTCTCATTTATCAGGAGCTGTTTTATCTCATTTTTATTCCCCAGGCAAATCAGTGTTAGGCACCGACCCACACACACTTACCAACTTACCATCATGTTGCCAAGAAGCATTTGTACTTGTAAAAATATTTTGCAAGTACAAATGCACAAAAAGGAGAAATGTATTGCTAAGGAAACAAAAGCACAGTTGACTTGCAGCAGATTAACATATTGACTCAGTGGGATGTCCTCTATGGTCAGTGGTTAAGCTTCCACTCATATTGAATGAAGGAGGTCTTGAGAGAGATCCAGGAGGTTTGTGCCAAACACTAAATGACTCGTTTGAGCGATACTAAGTGCCTCTTTTGAGAGACACTACAGCCAACACTCACCGTCTGTTCACAGATGACAGCCAGACAGAAAACTGCAGCAGGTCTGGGTCCAGTTTAACCAGACCTGGCTCTTGTCAGTGATAGAGCCCACAGCAGGAGGGAGATAATACATTTCTAGTGCAGGATTTTTAATCTTTTGGGCCAAAAAATAAATAAAAATGCAACTTTTGCTTAAACCATGACTATTTGATTAATCACTTGATCATTTCAGCTATTGGCATATTAAATCTGATAGATCTGGCTGTGAGGAAATGTCAGTGTTTTGAAAAACTTTAAAAATGCCCATTACAATCGCCCAGAGCTCAAACTGAAACCTTCAGATGTCTTGTTTTGTCCAACCAGTAATTAAAACTTCTTTTAGGGCAAATAAAAGCAGCAAATCCTTACATTTGATAAGGAACAGCCATGAAGTCTTTGGCATTTTGGCATGAAAAGTGACTTAAATATATATTATATATATAAATATATTGATTCTAAAAGTGTTGGCTGAAGATGCTCTCAAGTTACAGTGCAGTACAAGTATACTATTTCATAATAAAAGTAGAGGTGAAGTAAAATATTACATCTTAGAGCTGCAACCATTAGTCAATTGTCAGCCATTTTGATAATCAAGTAATTGTTTTTTTGTTGTTTTATAAGCAAAAATGCCAAACAGCATTTTCACGTATTTTCATATCAACATTTTAAGGAGGAAATGACTCACCATTAATCTAATAATTGCAGCCCCAGCCAATCAAATTTATACTTCAGTACTACTTGATTAAATGTATTTACTGTTCACCACTGTGCTCGCCCAATTTTGTAAACAGACGCCATCTTTAAAATAATTTTTAGTCATAACTTGATGAGTATTTGATGTATCACTTTGATAATTTGTTAAAGTAAATACAGTTTTGACACAAACATAGACAAAAGACTAAAATTTACTTTAAAATATATACAGGCTTGAAGCAAACCTAAAGCGGTATTTTTAAAATAAAAACTTAACCAGATCTGTACGAACCCGTCTAAACACAAATATAAAAGTTAACGGTCCAAACGTGTCACTCTGACGTCATGCCGACAAAGAGACGTGGCACGCGGACGTTTAAATGATCGGAGCCGTTGACGGTGCGTCTCGTAGTCCTGTTTGACCCAGCACCCCGAGCTATTAACACCCCACCTGGACCGGAGACATGGCTTCAAATAACGGCTCAGCCGGCAAATGGGAGGTCGTCAAGAAGGGAAAGAAAAGCAACAGTTCAGGAGGTGGAAAGAACCCGAATGACAAGAAAACCGGCAGCGGGGGGAGGAAAGCCCTGGGCGAATCTAACCAGCCGTCCAGACGTAAGTGATCACGGCCCGCTGTACGCCGCTGTTAGCTGGTCCGTGACCCGTTCACCTCACTGCCAAAGTTGAAAGGAGAGGGATGGAGCTGCCTCTAAACTGCCTCTTTTTAACATAAATCGTAGTGTCTTCACCGTGGTGGTGTCGCGAAAGAAGACTGCTCGTATCTGCCATATGATTTGACAAGCTAGCTAGCTTAGCTTCACGCAGTATTTCGTACGATGGTGTGACGTCCCATTTTGAGTGGCTGTTTCAGTGGTTGTGTTTTCCCCCTGCTGACACATTAAGTTAAAAAATAATGGCTAATTGGAGTTTCTGGGCTCTGTTTTCCTGCCACATACAGTCAGTCCGAAGGCATTGCTAGTCAGTTAGCATGTGCAGTTAGCTTGCTAGCAGCTTCTCCAGCAATGTGTCAACAGAAGCATCGTCATCACTGAGGAGCTGCATCTCTGAAGCATGTGTTTTGATCTTTCTGCTGCTACTAAAATGCATCTGCAGGGTATTATAGCTGGAGGCTAGACTAGACTAATGCATTAGGCATCAGCTTATTACCACTTAACCTGCAGTGACAGCTGTCACTTCTAAGTGATCAGCTATTGATGTGTAATTGTCCTCAAGGGCGCGATATAGTGATAGCTTTACCCAAAATCTAGTTGTGCACTGTTTCGGTATTTAAAATAGAGCTGCAACAACAAGTATTTGATTTAGAGAAGAGTAATTGAGTATAGTTAATTAACAGATTAAAGCTTTCCCAGGTTGCAGTTTTTCTTTGTGGGCTTTAGACAAAACAAACATTTTGAAGACATGACCTTGGGTTCAGGGAAATTTTCGTCAACATTTTTCACTATTTTTTAATAGTTTGATCAGTGCTGCAGCTAACAATTATTTCTACAACTGATCGATGTGTTTATTATTGTCTTAATTAACCATTTAGTCTATAAAATGTCACAAAATAGAGTAAAACGTCTGCTCCAGTTCCTCAGACTCTATAATTATGTCTGCATAAGTCTTTGTTATGTCTAACCAGCAGTTCAAAACTCAAAGATGCTCACTTTATGATATAAATCAGAGAAAAGCAGGAAATCCTCATATCTGAGAGACTGAAAATAGCTTATTTTTCTGTTATGCTTGAATAATGACTCATGAGCATCAGAATAACTGCACTTTATCCTCCTGTTGATCAACTAACAGATTAATTTACTATGGAAACAAGGTTTAAACTACACACAACTCCATACAGTCCTGTGACAGGTCTGCAGCTGGTGTTGCAGGACATCAAGGCAGGATTATTAACTGCCCTGGGGTCTCAGGACTCAAGGGGCCCTGAAAGCTTTAAGCATGTCAACCAGCTAATTTGATTTAAAATGTGTGTAAGTATTTGGACCATAAAAACTCAGTGTCAGCTGACATGACAAAGGACTTAAAATGGTTCCTACTTTATCACCTGATTATCTGTCTTGAGGAGAAACATGTCTTTGAAAATCCAGTTCCTACATTTAATTCCTACATTTAGCAAATTCATGAATTCATAAATACATCACACTCGTGGGCAGGTAGCATTTTAACTGTGCACATTCACAGTCTGATGATGTCCTTATTGACCTAACCCAGCAGAATATAATTGCAGACCTTTGATGGATTGTTTGGCTTTACATTCAGTAAACCTGGCAGCAACTACCCTCGGCTACAACACCCTCTCCACAGGTATGGCTTCGACTTAAATAATGGGTGAGAGGGAAAGATTAGATCTCACTCTGTCATTGCTATTTGTTTATGCAGCAGTTTTATCAGCAAATCAGCTGGTCCAAAGTCTGTCTGATCACAGTCGCTGTGGCTGTGGTGTAAAGGTTTTATTTAAAAGAAATAGACTTCTCTTTTTGTTACATTAGCTCTCCGGCCACCGTATGAGAAGTATTTAATCTACAGTGCTATTGACAGAGAGTAACCTGGCACATACACATACTCTCCTTTAAAAAGTGTGCAACAGCTTTTCCCAGCTCTGCAAATGAAGATTTTCATAGATAGAAAACTGAATTCCAAGAGATGATCAATATCAATGCAATCAATGAGCCTTTTTGCCAAGTCTTAGCTTGTCCCTTGAAGGCTCCCAGCACTTGAATCATGAGATTTCTGCCGTTGAGTTTGTGGTTTTGGCACACGTAAAATCATTCTCCAGTCTGAAGTTCAGCTGGAGGCTTTTGTACCTGTTAGAGCAGGCTCACCAGCGGCGTCTTCACAAGGAAACAACACAAAGAAGAATTTTATCAATATAATATCTGATTTACCAGGTTAGACTTGACTTATTATTTGTCATTGTCTCCTCCTTCAATCTTTTAATCAGGCAAGTAAGAGGAGAAATAAAAGATTTTCTGGAAATGTTTTCTTTGTTCATGGTCCCTCTAGACTTGGCTCCAGTATATTTTAATTACCGGACCTTGAGAAGGTCACATAAAGTCAGCTGATATGCTTTGACTCAACAACATGTCTGAACAAGCTCTTTCAACAAACATATAGATAAAGAGAGCAAACAGAATGCAGCAAGGCAAGTCCTGCTCAGCACAAAAAATGATATTTCAAGTTTTGTCTGGCATTAAGACACACATGACCTGTGCTGCAAAATATTATGCTTGTATTTACTGTTTGACAGAAAACCTCGCAAAAAATACACCCTGTCAATAATAAACAATATAGCTAATATTTACAGTGAATTGTACAGATTGAATAATGTACAGAATTGTTATCGGAGTTCATGAAAGTAGACGGTGCTTTGAGACTTTGTTGAAAGAAACTACTGTGACAGTCCTGCTTTAAAGCACTTAGTAAACTCAATAAACTTAATAAAGTGTAGTTGAACCCAGCTGAACCTTTTTCTCCCAGCAAAGTCCCAAAGCACCACCTCTTAGAGGTTTTCTATCCAGCACCTGATCCAATAAAGGTCCACACATCATCACAACTTAATTACAGTGGATTTCATTAACAGTGCCCTGATCAAAACACTGGCAAGATAGGTGCACTGGAAAAAGTGTTTGTATTGTGTCCTTAAAGGCGGTGGCAAGATGATTCAGGTTTTTCATGCCAACCTAAGATAACGCTGTGTGAATTCAGTGGCTTTATTGCAGAGATGCTTTGTGCTAAATCCTGTTTTCACAGAGACAGTAAGCTGGAAGAAGACAGAGCAGTTAGTTTCATGATTCATATGAAGGGACAATAAACAACAGTGAAGTGAAGCCTTTTATTTCACCTCTAATCTAAGAAAAAGACGCAGCAGAATCCAGTCAGTTCTACCCAGCAGGTGATAGTTCAGCTGGTGTTCACTCTTCTTTGTTTTCTATTTTGTTAATATCTATACGCCTCTGTTGCATGCATACCTTCTTGAACTGACTCCAACACATTCCCCTGAGTGAAGACATTCCTCTGTTTGTCTTCTGTTGTTTGACATTTACAACAACTTGCGGGCAGTTCTCCAAGCAGCTAGTGTTGATGAGTGATGGTGGTGGTTTTTACTCTTTGATTAAGTGACTAGTTTCTTGGAAAAGCTCTCTTAGGTGATGTTAGCTTGAAGTGAAGTACTGACTTTGGTACAGTTCCTGTGTCTGGACCGTTCTTCCTGATTACTCACTGTGGACTGGAGCACGTTGAAAGGAAACTTTATCTGATGGTTTTGTGTTGTGCTCATAGATACGGTATATTTTAATGGCAATTATCAATCACAGAAATTATCAATCACAAAAAAGCTTTATCTCAAAACCTAGCCAACCTGTTTGTGTTTAGTTCACATTTTCCTGACAGCAGCCTGTCAGATTTCATATTATGTCACTGTGCTGCCGTTTTCCCTGTTGATTCTATACTTTTGCAGCTTATATTTTATAATAAATACTCAACAACATCCCCTTTTAACTTTAGAATAGACACTTTTTCTTCAATTTTAAACCAGACTTAACAGGTGTAGAAAAATACAACATTTTACAATAAAATTTAATGAAGAATTTCAACCAAGCAAATAAAAACAAGTTATAAAAATGTCAGCCTGCACAGGTGGATGTTTAAAAGATTTTCTGTTTTTATTAACGTGTTTTTATATGTTTTATTATCTGATCTGATTTGTTAAGTCAAAACAGTAAAAGCCTGACCCCCACTTGACCTAAGCATGGATTTTCACCAGAATTAAGAATTAAAAGGCAGGAAATACTGTATATAAGAGAGCCAAACCATCAAGGTTTTTTGAAGTCATTAATTGTTGGTTAGTTTTCAGTACTTTTATATAATGTTGAACATATTTTTTGTTGTTGCTGCCCTGTTACTGTCACTGTAGCAGATGACTTCTCACGTCAGAAGCTGCCACTGGAAATGAACGACTTTCCGACACTCATGGACGTTTGTTTTTGTATTAATAGACATGAACACCTGGTCGGATTACCCCTCTCTCAGCTTTCCTCACTGTTCAGCTCTGGTAATGCTGACTAAGCTAAACAATCAGAGATGACAACTGGGCTTTGGTGTGAAAAAATGTTTGTGGTCAACTTACTTCAGTTCAGTGAAGTGAAGACTAATCCTGACTGACCCAAGTTCTGAATGAGGAAGTTAGTAGCGATTGAATTCACAGTGAATCCAGTTGGATAAGTAAAAGACGCTGTGATGAAATAAGTGCTTTCTTTGCATCACCGCTCTTGTGTTGTGCCCACGCTACAGTCACACAGAGACCAGATATAGATTTAGGTTCCTCAGCAGCATGTACAGCTGAAAGATCAGTGAACAACTGGTGACCTCTGTCAACAACTGCTCAAGTCTGTGGGTGGGTCTGCTGGGAATTCTTGTGTTCAGTCGTGTGGACCCAAAGTTAAATATTGTAAATGTCTTTGCTGTAGGAGTCCTGTGGAGAAGCTTTCTTTGAATTAAATTTGCAGAGTTTTACTGTCTTGTCGTTAGGCTGTTTAAACATTATCATAACTTTTGAACTTTTCATGCTACATGCTTGAAATTCTCAGGGATTATTCTACACTTTTAAATTTCTAACTTCTAAAATGGTTGGCCAACAGGTGCATACCTGCCAAGTTATGGCTTGCTGGAAATTTTATTTTTAGAAATGATTTCATCCTTCGGAGGCCACATCAGATCTTTGACATTGCTTCTATATAATACTCATGTTATAGAACTTTCTTAGCATCTAGGTTCAGGACTGAAAGATATCAAGAATTCTCATTTATGATGCATTGAAATTGAAAAAAATATATATATTTCAAGTTCATATTGTCCATGTACGACAAAATCTATCCTAAAAACAATTATACTGCTGGATAGAGCATTTTCTAATCAGTACATGCATAAGATACAAACATATAAAGTTCAGTGATAAAAATATATAGTTCATTTTGAGTTAACCTGTATTAATCCGCAGCTGTTTCCTCTTGTTTGAGTCAGGACGTTACCAAACGTTTTATTTTTTATTTAAGCTATATATTTATTTATTTATGTAGACAGAGAAATTAAGTAAGAAAATACTGACATAACACATTGTTGGTTTTGGTCTTTTCATGAGATTTGTTGACAATAAATTATATAGAGAACAGCGCCTGCATCATTCTTTCGCATCCTGGAAATAAGGAAATAAAAGTTGTGGTGAAAATGTGAATCCTGGGAGATTTTTGAGTTGAGAACAGAGTTGGTTTTAACATTTAATGTTAGTACACAGTCCTAAAATATCCAGTAGTGGGAACTTCAGAATGAAAATATTTGTCCTGGCCGTTGACACTTCACTTTGTCTGAGAGCAGTTTAACCTAGTTGAACTGGACATAGTTTATTTATGAGACTTAACAAGTAACACTCAGGGGAAGACTTGAAATTCTCCTGGTGCTTAACTCTACTCCTTTGTGAACTGCAATGAGTGTTGCATGAATGTTGTCTTGGATAATAACAGCCCATTACGCAAGCCATGGAGGGAGGGTGGACGGGATAAGTAAGGCCCTGAATGTGAGGGGAGCAAGCGACCAGAGGGAGGAATGCCACGGTTTCACAGATTAACTTGATTTTAAGGAGCGAGGAAGTTTGAAAAGAGGCAGCATTCAAAAGTCCAGTCTCTCATATCTGCATAGAGGCATGTCGGTCTAACCTCAGCTGCCCCTGTTTCCTTTCAGCGCCCATGAAGATGTCCGAGACTCTGTATGACGGCTTCGAGAAGATGGGAAAGAAACAGAACAAAGAGCAGGTCCCACCGCCGGCCGAACCTCAAAACAAGAAGCCCTCGTCAAGTAAACCATCCAAGAAGTCACACTCCAGCAATACAGCTGCCCCTGCAACTCACAAGACCCTCGAGGAAGCCTTTAAAGCTGTGAGTAATGCACATTCCCACATAATCCTGATCAGTTATATCACATCAACGTTGTTACTGCATGTATGAATGACTTAGAGCTGTTGTTGTTCTTATTTTTTGAATGATTTGAAGATTCTCTCTTTGCTTTTTGCCTCAAAACTTTTAGATTAAAACTGATCATTGGCTGATATTTTCCCATGAGCGGGAAGACAGAAATAACCTCTCAAAGCTCTAAACTTCATCATACAAACACAGAAACAATGCAGCATTGTGGCGTCTTCAAAGCAAATATCACATGCTAATAAAAACACAGCACAATGAATGTGTTGTTTCCAAATGCACGGACCCTCATGTTGTTTTGTCTGTTTTCAGTTGGATGTTGGGGACCTGAAGCAGCAGTTGGCTCGCAGTCAGACTCTGTTCCCAGAAAACCCATCAGTCTGGGTCAAAGACCTGGCAGGATACCTTAACCTCAATCTGACTGCGCCAGAGACTGAGCCCACACTCAGCAGCTACGCTCACGGTCCGTCTAAGTATCCGACTAACCTCGAAATGTGCAGGAAATGGTGCTTTTTCAGTCTGATATTTAAAGGTTTCTGCAGTGACACTTATTAAATGTCAGCACTTAACTCATACCCACCTACTCTTTCCACAGATTACCCATACTGCCTTACAGGAAAAGAGCTGAGAGGCGTGATTAAAGGCCTCATCGGACGCTGCAGTGACATTCTGCCAGATTTCTTCGACCACTGTATTTACACTATGCTCAGGGAGCTGGACAGACAGTCAGGTAAATACAGGAGTATGCATTAAGAGGTGGAAGCGGTTTGGACATCATACATCTTCTGCTCTCACCCAGGGAAGTGTATACAGTGTCCAGCTGGGTGATTCATATCACTAATTGCATTTCATTTGTAGATTAAGATTCCTTCAGTGTTCATTGTTCAGGAGGTTTTTTACCAGGAACCAAATAATCCTTAGAGGTCTCCTCATTTCTGAAACAAACAGACCCGATAATTAAAATGAGAAAAAACACTGAATAAAGTAGTTTCACATTAATAATAAATGTTTTTCCAGTGCTCTTGGGGAAATACAGGGTGTTAGTAAGAGGTTCAACGTTAGCTCAGCTCGTTTTTAGGTTTGGGTTCAGGAGGTTTTTACTGGGAGCTGAATCATCCACACAGGTCTCCTCCTCTCCTAAACAAACAGACCAAGTCATTAAATCAGTAAAAACACTGAATTAAAAATTTATGTTTCTCCCCAACACAGGTTGTACAGAGCAGCAGTTTACTCAGTTTGTCTCCCTGATTACTTAATTTCCAGATGTCCAGTGACAAAAATCCTTCATCTGGTTTAAGATTATAGTTATAATGTTATAAAATGTTTTGTTACCACTGTAGAATGAGGAACTTTCAATGAAGAGATGAGCAGATTTTGCGCTTTGATTCCCTTCTGCAGTGCGTCAAGTTTGTAATTAAGGTTAGATGACAGAAAAAGAAGGGAAACAAAAATTTTGTTACTTCATTTTTGTGTGGAGCAGTGAAATCATGAGTCACTGTCAAATCTAGGTGAAGCTAACTAGCTGGAATGGAAAGGTCTTAGGGCTCCCAGCATGTCAGCTCTCTATTTCAAGGTTAGAATATACATATGAATTAAAAAAGTTAACCTTGAAAAATATTCAACAGCCTTTTCTTTTTTTGTTTCCAGGAGAACCACTGCACGGCTACAGAGTTTGCATCCAGGCGATCCTTCAGGACAAACCCAGAATAGCCACTCAAAACCTGCCAGAGGTGAGTCTGTGTGTGTCTGACCTTCAGTCCTGCAGATAACTGTGCAGATTGCTGCTGCTTTACTACCCTTGTCTGCTCTGGATGTTGTTGAAATAATTGAGCAGTAATACAAATTGTGCCAGTTGGCTTTTCAGGCTGTAAACCGAGCAGCCAACCAGCTCATGTGTGGACTGGCAGTTTCAGTTCTGTTGTCAATGCACTGCTGGATTTGTCTTTTGCAATAACTTTGCAATAATGAGTTGTAATACTCCTCCTCCCCTCTTTTTTCCTTCCTCCCTAGTATTTGGAGTTATTGCGGTCAGTTCAGAACCGTCCGGTGAAGTGTTTGACGATCATGTGGGCTCTGGGCCAAGCTGGATTTTATGACCTCAGCCAGGGACTAAGAGGTAACAGACAGTCAAAAGAACTGACGCACATTCTCACACGAGGACGAAACCATCTTTTAGATATGAAGACACAGTATTTCATCGTCCTTTCTCCCACTTTCCCAACAATCTGTGTTGACAGAAAGTCTGGGTTGGGGGTTAATGAAGCAACAGTGCACATTAGCACAGTAACATGTTCTCATCTGAAAGCTTTAACACTCGGTAACTTCAAAAACACACCAGGTCTTTGCCTGGTATTTGTCGAGGCTGCATGATGGGAGAGTCAACAGCGAGGTGGGTGTCAGTACGTAGGCATGAGAAGATGATTATTCTTGGACGATTACATAACAACTGTCATCTTCAAAATAAGGTTATTGAGCACCATTTGACTCCCTTAAGGCAAGAAAAGACAGAGATATCTTTAATTAATAAAACACTGAGGCTGGATGTCTTAAAAATATGGGCAAAGACTGTTCAGAAACTAATCTTGTCATCAGGAATTTAAAAAGCAATCTAGTGTTTCCTGTTTGAGCCTCAGACTGACTGGACTGGGAAAATGTACAAGACTTAACCTGATATTTGAATATTTCCAGTGTAATTTAGGGGAAAAACCATCACAGACTTGCAGATGACACAGTCTAAAACTACTTGATGGGATAATTTAGTTCACAGAGGAAATGCAGGGCTGCTCCAGTTTTCATCACATTAGATAACTTTGTGTTTCGTTTCACCGTGTTACTGATATAATTCAACCATGTTTTACTGGCTGCAGTTGCCCCCCCCCGGGGCTTTGAGAGTTGAAACGACCCACTGTTGTTGACATGTTTAATCGCAGAACCAAACGTTCCTCCAGTACGAGGTGAATCGAGTGCTTTATTTGTGTTCCAGTGTGGCTGGGCATCATGCTCCCTGTGCTCGGAGTGAAGTCCTTGTCTGCGTACGCCATCGGCTATCTGGAGCGACTTCTCCTGTAAGTCCTCCTGAGAAATAACAGGATTATTTTATGTTAACCTTGGGTAATATTATCTTTCCATAGATAAAATATGATTTACAGTCATTTAAAACAGGGTTGCAAAATTCCAGGAATTTTCAAAGTTGGGGACTTTCCATGGAAATTAATGGGAATATATTGGAATTAACAGGAACTGTGCAGGTTAGCCTGTAACAGGAAAGTTACATGTAGTTGGGGAAAAAAACATCTTGGGTAAAACAAACAGATTTAATGCAAATTCAGACTCACACTCTTCTTTTTGTTGTTCAATGAAAGAATTAATTAAAGTTCTATTCACATATAAATCAAAAAGTCAAAAATGTCATTTTAAAAATTTTGTATTTCTCATGTCTGCTTAAAACAAAATGTTTATATTTATATGTGACACATTTTGTATAAATGACCCCAAATTCCCAGTTAATTACTGTAAATTCCCATTTATTACCACATATTCCTGTTAATTCCCATGGAAAGTTGCCAACTTGGAATATTTTCCGCCCCTTTGCAACCCTAATCTAAAACCATATAAACATTTCTGACTACAGACATGAATTAAATTGAAAATGTACCTTGAATCTTAATGTTTTTGTCATCGTTCTTTTTCCAGACTTCATGCAAACCTGACAAAGGGATTTGGCATCATGGGTCCTAAAGAGTTCTTTCCTTTACTGGATTTCGCCTTCATGCCCAAGAACGCCCTGTCATCAAGGTGAATGTAAACTAATGCAACCTCTGCTACACACTCATGTCAGTTTCCCTTTATTCCTTGTTGAATAATCCCACATATGCAGCACGATTACACAGTGTAGGAAGAAGTGGGTGTAGAAAACGGATGGTTGAGGATTTGGCCTGGATGCTTAACTCCAAATTATAGTTTAACAAACTAGAAGAAGAGAGTTTGGAAGAAGAGTGAATCAGCATAGGCAGTGAAGCAATAGAGGTCACAGAAGAAGACAAATGGAAATGTTTTCTATCTTTTTGGTACAATTTCCTCCTGTATAGTTCTTCTTCTTCTTCTTTAAACTATTATGGGAGGTTTTTTTACCTCCCAGAAAAATGTAATAAACTCATTTCCCTTCATGTTCAGTCTGCAGGAGCAGCTGAGACGTCTGTATCCTCGGCTTAAAGTCCTCGCGTTTGGAGCCAAACCTGAGAGCACATTACACACGTATCTGCCATCGTTCCTGTCCAGGGCCACACCGCACTGTCCAGACGACATGAAGAGAGAAGTGAGACACACGTGTCTTTTTACATAAAACTGCTGATACCGAAGTCTGGCTGTAGTCGAGCTCAGTCAATATATCACATGGGCAAACGGTTAAGCTTGAGGGGAAGTTACACATTTCTCTTACCACTACAGTTTTGATTTCAGACTTTTCCTCCTCTTCTCGCAATTTCCTGCTTTTCCTCTTTGTTATTTGCTCCATTTCAAGAATTATTATTTCCTGGTCGGCTGTAATTAGCTGTAGCTACCGAACATTCCTCATGTGAGGGATGTGGTCTTGAGGTTTCATCTACTTAAAATCTGACCACTTAACTGTTCTCTTGGAGCTGGACGAAGGAGTTATATGGAATGTGGCGTCTCAGAAATGATCTTATCTCTTTTAATCATCATCCTCTCTCTCTTTTCCTCTCTCTTGTGTCTTGCAGCTGCTCAGCAGTATGACTGAGTGTTTGTGTGTGGATGTACAAAGTCTCGGCGTGTGGAGGCAGCTCTATACCAAACACTTACCCCAGTCCAGGTGACTTAAACTATACACTCTTAACACACGCATCTTGCACATTATTCACTGTTTTTTTTCTACTTTTAAATTGTGCAAGTGACAAAGCAAACTGTTCTTAACACTCTATAGTAGAAGAATGTGTTTAGGTTAATTCTCTTGTCACAAAAAATGAGTTCATACCAAGACTGACACCACTAAATTTGATATATGAGACAATACATATACAATTCATATCTCTCTTTTCCTCTTCCAGTCTGCTGTTGAATCATTTATTGAAGTCCTGGAAAGTCCTGCCGCCAAAGGTATAACCCCTGACATGAAATCCACCTCCTTGGAAATACTGTAATTAGAGCATTAGAGCGTGTTTACACTCGAGCCAAAAATCAGTGTGATACAGAACTGAGGATTATAGTTCAGAATAAAAAGGTTATTGAAATTTAGGATGTGGATAAATTCATAAAAGCACAGAACATCTGGATAAAATCTGTATTTTCTGTCTTTAGCTGAGGAAGAACCTTGAAGAAACAATCCAGTCTTTCAGAGTGACCAATGAGGAGATGAGAGACACCACTGAATCTCAGGATCTTCAGGAGTGCAATAACCTGTGTCAGGTGAGACGGACACAGTGACCGAGTTCAGCCACTCAGCACATTTGATCCCAGACTTTTCCTGTTGTTTGAATGATTAAAACTAAGATGAATATCACAGATCAGTCCAAAAGGTAGTGTATTTGGGTCGTCCTGAGTTTGACATGAGACAAAAGAACTTATCTACTCCATATCATCACATGGACTTAAAGAGAGCCTTTTATTTAACTTTATTCTATTAACTTTACTTATTTTATTCATTTATAATATTAGAAATGTACTTAACAGTGAATGCATGTTGAAATTTCAAGTGAAAAGAAGTAAATACAATCAAAAAATTCAACAACGAGCAGCCTTTCTTCAAATGTTAATGCTGTTCCTGTTTATTTAATGAACTTAAACCATATATGAAATCGACCCAAACTGTTGCAAACAACTACTAAACACACAAAAACAGAAAATTGTAATTTTATTTCTTTATTCTTTGTCTCCAGAATCTGCAGGTGAAGATGCGTGGTCACGGTTTCCCCTGGTCCAAACTGCTCATGGTTCTGCTCGTGTTCGCCGCCGGCTTCATCGCACACGACGTCAGATCTCACGGCTCCTTCACAGGTCTGTCTCGCCGCTGTCTCGCTTGTCACAGTCACAAGTCTTTGTGTTTACAGCAGAACTTGGCTCAGCTGTTTTCACCAACTGTTTTCTGCTTCTGGTTGTTGTGTGTTTTCAGATTCGTCCACAGCCCGGTATCTGCGCAGTTCAGGGGTCACAGCTGTTTCTCAGCAGGCCTGGAGTAAAATAACAGTCTACTCAAAACAGGGCTTCAGGTACGAGCGCACCCTCAAACATTCATCCTCAACAACTGAAACAAACCTTTAACCATCACAATCATTTCATGTTGGCAGCTCTCTGTCTCCGACAAAACAAAAGGATATTAGTGAAGTCTGCCTCTGGATCTTTTCAGACTTTATCTCTGTGGACGGTCATACTCTCAGTCTGACCATGAGCCAGTGGATAAAAATAGCTCTATATCAAGCAGTCGTCTGATTCACTTCCTGTTAACGCTGCTGTACTCAAAGCAATTTGTCTGGTTTACTGACTCAGACTTTTTCCCAACATGTTGTGAATCCCTGTAGTTTGTTTTCAGTTACTTTGTACAGAAACACAGCAAGTATAATACACTCTGACCATTTTGTTATGTATAGGTGTTAATTTAGACTGTTTATATTCAAAGGTGTTTTTAATATTCTGCCGTCCTCGTGTGGGTAAAAACACCCCTCAGTATAATGTCCAGTGAGGATGGGCATTTGAAGAAGTTTCCTTGATCGATCATCTCCAAAATTAATAATCAGATATCAATCAGTTATTATTTTTTTATACTGAAAATGCCTATGCTAGAAAACAGGCTAAAGTGTGTACTTCCTCAGTGAAATCTTTATTGGTCCAACAACAATCCTCTTAAACAAAGCCTTTAAAGTTTAACTAACAGAAAGCAAAATGAAAAAGGATCTGCGACGCTCATAAATCAAACAAATAAACAAACCAAAGCTACAGCGCTCGATATAAACACAACTGAGAATCTTTCAGACACAATCCAAAAAAGTTATCACCATAACTGTAATGTTTCCAAAGAGCTTTGTTATTTCTTTGCTCGACCAAACTTCTCCTGCTCTCTTCATGTTTACCTGCGATTTCTTCGTCATTTCGAAGGCAGCACTGTTTTCCCTGTTAAATTTTCATTGTGCCTCCTGCTGGTTGCTGCCGTGTAGTGAAAATCATCAATTACACCTATCCCTAATGTCCAGTTCACATTGAACTGTGACCTCAATAATAAACATTTGATTGAATTAACACATTTACAACAGTGTCACAGATCTACTGACCGAAGTGTCTATGAGCTTTAAACTCTTTGTATGATGATGTTTTGTATTTCCTGCAGCTGGTTGGAAACAAACACTCCTTATTATTACTCTGAGAGTGCGCGAGTCTTGGGGCCACTGATGGAACAAGGTTTGGAGAAGGCAAAAGCAGCAGCCATCTTCATCTCTGAAAACACCACACAGTTTATCCTCTGGGTCAAAGAAAAGACGCCGCTGGTCATAGAATGGGTGAGACTGTGTGTAAATGAACGTTAAACTGTCACTCTGATGTTTATCCTGAAAAGACTGACTGGTTTTTGTTTTTTTTTTTTTGCTCAGGTGAACACCAACACTCCAGACAGTGTGTTCCAGGTGTTGGCGTACCTGAAGGAGCTGCTCCTCCTCCTACATCAGAACTACATACTGCCAGCGCTCGCCTACACATCTGACCTGCTACAACGGGCGTGGACCAACCTACAGGAATCCTGCAAGTCAGTGCTCCGAGGCTTCCTTTACCACCTCGCTCTAACTTTAATCCAGCAGCCATGTTTTCCTGGAGATTTTTATATTGTGAAAGACTGTGAAAAACTTACCTGTCTTTGTTTTTCTTGCAGCGGCGAGGTGTCGGTGTCGTGTCTGCAGGGCCACGCGATGTCCTTCACCAACTCGACGTGGCAGCTGCTCCAACACACGACGTCCGCCATCAAGACGTGGGCTCAGGAGCTTCTGACACGAGCATGAAAACACAACAACACAACAACAGATGCTGACTAATTTACACAGACACACACAATATGGAAACAAGAAGTGATAAATATATATTTACACACACACTCACTGACCCAGTCTGAGGCTGCCTTTCAGTGCGTCGGCTCCTCTCTAAAGCCATGATTGGACACTGTGGGGTCAGACAAACAAACTCTCACACAAAAAGGACCCTTCTCTTTCTTGTTTTGGCTAAATTTTCTCAATCAGTTTGCTGTTGTATAGATGTTTTTTTCTACCAATCCTTTTTGTCACTGCTGGATGCAGAGGTCGTCTCTTTCTCTCTCCCTGAGTTTTCTACTGCAAATTTCAACTGTTTGCTTTAACGGATTCTGTAATTTATAGAAAATGTAGGTTTGTAGATGATTTATAAAACATTTTTATTTAAATATATAAAGAAAAAGTTATGTGAAAACTTGGTAAAGGGCAGGGAGAAGACCAAAAAATATAAGATATTCCAGACCTCGTCAGTTTAACTCTGAGGGCCACTTCATCTCCTCCACTTTGTCCAGCTCACTGTGTAGTCAGATTAGATGCATGTATGGTTGTGTGTGTCAGGCTGAGTAAAGCCTGAGAAGCTGTCCAGTGGGCGGCTCACAACGTAAACCCTCTAACAGGAAAGATATCGTGGGGAAGGGGTCACATCTGCCGGTGGATTGACTCCCTCAGAAGAAATGGAGCTGTGTTTCACATCAGTCCAAAAAGCTGCAGAAGGAGAGGAAACCTACCTGTCTGTCTGTCTCTGTCTTGCACATCACCTGCTTTATTTTCTGTCCTGTTTCTCACTTTTTTTGCCATCAGCAGCTGAGCTAAAATCAGCACCGCAACTGTGTACTCATACTTGAAGGCTGATGATATTCTGTGTGTATGTGTGTGTCTTGAGTGCATGGTTCAACTCGCTTATTCTCCACAATAGGATCATGATTAATCCCCGTGCCAACGTCCTCCTGTCCACAGAAATATGAGTTCAGAAGAAAGAACACCCTCCTCTCACAAGCTGATTCACTAACCTGTCTCCTTGTAAACAAGTTGTTTGGATGGACATGGCAATGACTAATGTCTTACTTTGTAATGTAAATGATTTATAATAAAGACTTCAACCCCAACCTCTGTTTGTCCAGTAAGAATTACAGAAAACAGTCACACCACAAGGCTCAGTTAGAGTCAAAGCTGCTCTGGAGATTTTGACCATATCACATAATCTTCTTTAGCAGTTTTAACTTGCAGATTTGTTACAGAAATGTCTTTTTATCTGTGCACTTAAAAGACAACATCAATACTACAAAGTCTATTGCTTGAAAACAAGTAAATATACGTTCTTGTGTGATTGTTGTCCCCACTGCTGTTTCTAAGGTAAGGAATGAACTCTGAGCCTTTAGACTACATTAATGACTAAGACATATCTCCAACATCTTATCAATGAAGAATTACTGCAGCTCTGTCAAAGGTAACAGGGTGTGTAAATATTACATCAACAGAACACCAGTGGCCAGAGGATTTAACCTGTTACCAAACATAACATTGTAGATTCTTAATACAGGGTTAACGAGGTGAAATTACTGGAGTTCTGAAACGAGTTTAGTCGCTTTAGTCGTTTAGTCGCAAACTGACATAATAGTAATGTGTAACGGTAAAAACACTGACTTCCTGGTAGGCATCCAGCCCCTTCGATAGCTCAGTTGGTAGAGCGGAGGACTGTAGTGAGATGATAAGACATCCTTAGGTCGCTGGTTCGAATCCGGCTCGAAGGAGGGTACTACTTTTTCATTTAAATGCGATGATGAAAAGTTAATAAAACTGTATATGCTTCAGAGAGGCGCCTCCATAATGGAATGAATGAATAGAACGTTTGATTTGATTGGTTTAAATTTTCGAAGTGGGCGGAGTTAAACGGCGATTTCATTGGTTTGCACTTGAGTTTGGGCGGGGATCAACAACACAGTTTGCTAAATTAAAGACGAGGACATCGTTATCCGTAACTTAGCTACATGTTGCTATCGACTGCCAGTGCCTAGCTAGCTGATGTGTGAAGTGACCCGGATAGAATATAATATTCTATCTACTATAACCAGCTCTACATTAGCCTAAGTTTACGTGTGAGTTTGGGAGGAGAGAAACGACAGTTTGTTAAAGCCGAAGACGACATAGCATTATACGTAACTTAGCTAACTGTTGCTATCTCCTTAGTACCTAGCAAGCGCCCTATAGTTAGCTTGTCTGTGAAATTCGTCGGTTAAAATTTAGATAGCATCTTATACTTAGCTCTAACTCTACGTGTAATTTGACTCTAACAAAAATAAATATATAAATATATAATGTGAGACAAATGGGAATTCTCCATACCGGCAGTTGTTCTCCATCCACCACCGTGACACTCAGCGCTCAAGGCTAGCACCAATTCACAACCCCGTAAGGACAACTCAACAAGTTTGGTAAGTTATATATACCACATTACTCCTAGATAGCTTTACTTCATTGCTGTTACGGAAGATGGCTATTTGTCAGTGTTCATTCAGCAAAATGCATATATATAAAATTACTTCCTATGTTGTTTTTTCTGTGTAGCGCTTCTATCTTTTTCATTATCACATGAAGAAAGAAAATGGCGAATGAAAAACTGTGACCATACAAAAACACATAAAATGGGAAATGTACTATCTGACACATCCAAAAACTTTCGGGCCGCTTTTAGAAGTTACGTACATAACATGACGTCACGTAAAGGAAATCAACGGGGGATTAGCTCAAATGGTAGAGCGCTCGCTTAGCATGCGAGAGGTAGCGGGATCGATGCCCGCATCCTCCAATCATTTCTTTTTCTTGAGAGGTGGGCTCTTTTTAAACAGCCACAGGTCACAAAACACCGTGTCGCCTGTATGATTGCCTTCCGGCGGGTAGTATCACTTCTAATTCCTATAATTTGTGTTTGTTGGCGGGATAGCAAGAAAGTTTCATACAAAACAAGCCGCGAGATGACAGAAACAAGATTACGCCTTGAGAGAATACTTGTTGGAAACTTGAAAATGTATCGCACAAGCAACGCTTTGATAGAATCTTTGACAGCTTCTTATGTTCCGTGTTCTCTCCGGATCTCCAAATATGGTACGGTTATGCTGTGTACAGCACGGGGGATTAGCTCAAATGGTAGAGCGCTCGCTTAGCATGCGAGAGGTAGCGGGATCGATGCCCGCATCCTCCAATTATTTATTTTGCTACCTACCAAGGCGACTATAGTAAACACAAATCAGAAACATAGTTCCGAAATCAATCTAACCGGTCATATTAGACGTTGAATTTTGAGTTGTTCCCTGCATTGTCCTGCTGTAGGAACTAGCCTCTTTTCAGTATCAGTTTTGATTGCAGGACATTTGTGTTAACAGTTGACTTCTGTTCTGTTTTTAAATGAAAAATACGACTGCATAAAAATGTGAAGGAAAGCTAATTGTAAAATCTCTCTGTGTTGCAGAAGTTGGAGTTACTTCTTTTCGCTTTCAACAATCATTTTGGTGGGTGCTAAAACTCGTTGCATCCACCTGTGTAAACAGCCACAAAACCTCTGTAAAATATGTAGCTCACTCGTCTTCAGAGTAACTAAACCAAATTGTATGCTGGTTTTAAGTTAATCTACGACGAAGATAAAACAGCGTCACGCGAAATAGAATAGGAACGTTCGATTCGAACGCTAAAACATTCTATCGGTACAGTTGGAACATACGCTATATATAGCGTAGTTTCCTCGTGTATTTCAGCGCGGGGGATTAGCTCAAATGGTAGAGCGCTCGCTTAGCATGCGAGAGGTAGCGGGATCGATGCCCGCATCCTCCAAACTTTATTCTTTCTCTTTTGAAACAACGCGCTTTTATACTACCACAATATACAATAAGGAACAAACGGAATATGGAACTGTTATTATTACTACTATTTATATCGTCATTTTGGAACATGGCAAAGATAATCTGTGTCCACAAGGATCATACGTACAGCAAATTAACAACTAAACCTCTGTATAGTGTACGGTGTAACACATTCTCATCTCCTGGTCTTCGGTGATCAATATTTTTTTTTAATTAGTTAAGTAAATTAAAGAAATTTAGGACTATGACGTTAAGTGAAACATTTTATTAAATGTGTGAACATGCAAAACAGCTCATGGAACTGGCCTGTAACTTTCTTACAACCTCACTTAGAACATATTCACCACATTTAGCAGCTACAGATCCTCCACAAGGACAGTCCGTCACCGTCAAACACATCTCTGCCGCTTTGAAGGAAGGAAAGTAGCAGCATCAGCATGTTAGACCTACAGATTCCCTTCATACATGCATGGTGTAGATGTGCTGATGTTGCCACCTACTGGAGAAAAAGTAGCTGCTGCAATTTTAAAACTGGACTTTTAGGCAAGGAGTGCAGTTTTTGTTTATTTTAAACCTGCAAAATGTAAAAGTTTTATTAAGTACAGCACTGTATCAGATAGCAGAACACATGCTTTCAGCTGTCAGTTTATTAGGAACACCTGGCTAAAACTCATGCAAACTGCAGCCTCCAAAACGATTACACAGTTGAATCAATACCTCTCTAACATAGTGTCAACAAAAACTGAACACTGAAAACACCACGAAGGGAGGATTTATTAAAGGACTGTTGTATCAGACCACATTCATTTTTACTGGGTGTTCCTAATAAACTGACAAGTAAGTGTAAACCTGCGGGTCTAAACTGATGCTACTGTGTCTTATCATTCTCATCTATGTAGACTGGTACTGCAGTCAGTATGGAGACCCTACAGTCTGTAAAGGTGTTTTTTTTTTTTTTTTTGGATCTAAAGAGGCTAAACATTTGATGGTTGTAAGGAGGCCTTACTTTGTTTTATCATTTAAACTTAAGTTCTTGGGACAGTTACTTGGACAAAATAAGCAATATGAAGATATCATTTTAAGGTGTATGAGCAAGCAAATGAAAATAACTATTACATGCAGTTCTAAATTTGTGCATGTAAGATAAAAAAATATAATCTCTCAGGATTTCAGGGGCTCTGCACACCATGGGTCTGCAAATGTATGAAAGTGGCTGGGACTGGTTTATGATGCAAAAGAATATTATGGCTTGTCAACAGAAGTGCAAACAGTGCCAATTACTAACTGAGTTTAATTCATATATTGAATTGTATTCATTAAAATCTGACAGGCAGAGAAATTAACATGTGAAGAAAGTGAGCAGAGGGATTTGTAGTCTTCAGGTTTCCAGGGTTATTTAAACACCCACACCAGTTTTATCATACATCAACATCAGTCCACATGGCAGTGAAAACCCTATCGAACACTATTTGAGTGTTTCTCCCCAGAATGACCCTCATTTTTCCTGTTGTCCCGTGTTGTTCTTCTACAGTGTTTTTCCTGTGATGAAGAGGTCAGCCAGCTTGCTTTGGTTTGGAAGCAGCGTCTGAACCAGTCAGCATGTGGATTAAGTCCCGGTTGCTGTCCCTCACTGGCTCGCTCTCTGCTCCAAGTGACCACAAGTTCAAGGTTTGCCTTTTTTTTTTCTCTTCTTCCAATGTCAGTGCAGAGTTACAGCAAGCAAAAGCAGCAGCGGAGCGTCCTGACAGCAGATCTGAGTGGTGGAGGAGGAGTCTGTTTGCTCGCTGCCTCATCTTCACCTCTTACATGAAGTCATCTGAATCGTAGCCGTCCTACAACACATGCAGAGGAGGACATTTATCATTATGTGATTCTCAGAACATCAAAGCTCCTCTAACCTAGCAAAGTTCCTTTGTAGTTCATTATTGTAATTTATTTAAGTGGGTAAACGGCATTTCTGCTTTTACTGCAACTGAACATACAGCACGTATCTAAAGGATTCAACACTCTTGAGGTTTTTTTTTTAATCAACAGAAAAGACATCTCAATGTCAAACTAAAACCACATCTCTACAACGTGATCTATAGCTACTTTTTTAATGACTCTAAGACAATTTTAAAAAGCTGTTAATTATTTTTATAGCACAGTAACTGTTTTAAAAAAGCTTTAAAAAGAATACATCTATATTTAACGTGATAGAAATGGCATGATTTCTCTTGGTTGGTCGACAGCCTCACCTCATTAGTCTTCATATTTTCAGTCTTCATCAGTGATGTATAGTTTCTGGAGAGGGAAACCAGAACATACAGTAGGTTTCAGAAATAAAATACAGACGATTTAATAAGATTAAGATGTTATATGTATGCAGTGCAATTCAAATCAGTTATTTTTGCAAAGAGGTTTTTTTTTAAGTGTATACTTCTGTTCAATACATTAAATTATAAATTAAGTGATCAATGGAGTAATCAAACTGAAAACCAATCCAAAGCACTGCAGTCAGTCAGACCAGCTGCCGACGTACCTGAGATCCTCCATCTCTTTTTTCTTCTTCTGCTCTTCCTTCTCTCTCCTCTTCTGTTCTTGGAGCTGAGCTTTCTTCTCGTTCCTCTCTTCTCTGTCTCTCGACTCTTTCTCTGCCGCCAGGTCGGGGAAGCGTTCTACTTTTGTCTTCTCCAGACGGTTCACGATCTCATTGATCTTCTTCTCCACCGCCACGATCTTCACCTGTGAAACACGGCACAGGTGTGAAAAACTTCTGCTAGCAGAGGATCCATAAAATACTTCTTGTACTGAGACCGAATTAAGTTTTCTTTGTATGAAAATCAGAGTGAGATGATACATGTCACTGAACACGAAGCTTTCATTTAGCCAGCGTCCTTAGTACATTGTCATAGTTGAGTATTTTTATTTCAGTTGTGGTGTACTGACCTCTTTCTGTCGATGGAAGCCGATCTGTCCAACGTCCATGTCTCCTGTTTTCTTCAGGTTTGCCCACGGTGTGTAAACCACGTTGATGTTGTTCATCTTACAGCCTGACCACGTGCAACACAGTTAACTTCAATCACTTTTAACTCTTGGTACACAAGGTACACACTGTATTTGTCATTCACAAATTTAAAATAGAAGAAATAGAAGTTTTGGCAGGATGATTTCTCAGGGTAGTTGTCAGCCTCTGGGTTTCAGGGTGAAGACATTTTTAAAGAAATGTTCATCTGGTAGATGTCATGCACTTTGAACAGCTGTGGCTTTGTTGTAATGTGGCTGACGTTCTCGGGAAGCAGGTGTTTACCTTGGATGCTGTTGTTTTTCACCAGCTGTGCACAGTCTATCAGCACCTCCGGAGGAATATCATCTATGGTCTGACCCTAGAAAAGACACCCACAGAACAATCAGCAGGGACTGAGACACACTATTAAGGTAGGTAACAATACACATCTTCCTGTTGACCAGTCATCGTCACATTCAAACGGAGCTGAGATAACTTGAACAGAAAAAATGCCTGAATTTGTACTTTTCTAATCTTAATATTTCAGGTTCACTGTCATTCACTGTGTTGACTCTTTACCTTTGGCAACCTCAAGTAAACGTGAGCCGAGGACAGTTTGTCCACATGAAACCTGGAGATTGGGGGGGATAAAAGTATTGGTTTTTCAGTTCAAGTGACAAGACATAGCAAAATTTCATTTTAAAAAGACAAACAACATCCCTTCATCCATGAATGAGATGTGACAAAGAAAAAAACATTCCAGGGTGAAGGCAATTGTGCTGTTAGATGTTGGTGTATTTTAGTAGTATGTTAACCTTGTTTTTGAACTGAATTGAAAAGAAAAGTTAAGATAAAGACTCACCAGATGTCTTCAGGCCATCCGTACTTAATCAGATCCTCATCTGTTGTTGACAAAAACAACCTCATGTTAAAGCTAATGTTTCATAATTCGAGGCTCGTGATAAATATGGTATAGTGATCAGAAAGACTCATACAGTATGAAGTGTATCTGTAACATAATGCTAACAGTCTTACTTTCATACTTGTCCTTCCCCATGTAGATTGTGTAGGAAGGCTGCACCACTGAGAGAAGAGGAATTATTGAGTGAAAGAGTAACGTTAGCACATTAAAGACACAAATAAAACTCATATAAAATGAGAAAGAAAACATAGCTTTAAAGGTAACTGGCTAACCAGGCTACAAGCTAACACTGCTGCTAACTGTGGCTCCACTCACCGGCACTTGTGAAGTAAAACACCATTTTACATGAATTTAAACTCGCCACTGAAAGATAAATGGTGGGTGAAGTTTGAAAGGCAACGCGATTATTACGGGCACAACTAAATACGATCAGCTTTGAGCTGACTGACCGTTGTTACTGTCACTTTTCGCATGTACAAGTTGAACCAGGAAGTACTAAAAACCTGACTTCGAAATAAAAGCTTGACATTCAATTAAATTTGACACACTCTGTTTAATACTGAAAGCAGAGCTGGATCACCCACAGGGCAACAACCTTTAAAATTGAAATAATCCCCATTTAACTATTAGTGCGTAAAATATGTGAAAAATACTGGAATGTTCAGAGCGAATAAACTGATAAATCGCCATCTACTAAACGTCGATCTTTTATTTTGAAGGTGAGGACCAGACGCTCTCCGCTCGACGTCCTTGCTGTGGTAACTCGATTATAGAGGGGTTTCCGTTTCCGGAAGGCTGGCGCGGGTTCTTCAAAACACGAAGAAGAAACGCGCGCGGTAGATGCAACTGAACCGCCGCAAACTTTGCTTTGATATCAACCTTTATCGCTTTATGTAGCACGACGGAAACTTGTTCGGTAAGGCAACTGATGCGTGTTTTATGGATGTGTTTTTGGCGTTTGGCGGTATTTTGTTTCTCTCTTAAAAGTTGCATTTACGTATAAGTAACGTTAAGCTAATGAGCGTCTATTTACGATATGTAAAACAGACCAATATAGCTACTCAGAAAAGAAAATGTCGGCTTTACGTTGTGTTGTGTTAGTAAATATCGATACTTACGCAACCCTGTATTGGAGACAAAAGTCGGTGTTGTGTAAGATAATCATCCCGCCAATTATCTATTCATCGCGACTTAAGCCCCAAATAACCGCTAAACTAACTTAAGCTAACGTCCATATCGACTGGTTTCATGTTTGTGCACAGACAAGATTAAATTCAGTGTCGTTTCAGGCACAAGGTTAGATTGAGAGTATCCTAATCGATCAATAACCTCGCAGACATAAAGGTCTGGGGCTCCAGTTTACCGAGGCTGACTCCCGCAAGCTCCGTGCATTGTCAGTAAGACCTTCACACCAAACTCCTGCAGAAAATCTGGTCATTTATCACCAAACACACGAAAATGACTTACAACTGCATTTCGGCTTGTGACCTTGTATGACCCCAAGTAGGACGTTTTGTGGCGCTGCTTACGGCGGCTTTTAATGTTACCAAAGCATTAGGTCTCGCTTTAATAAGAGGGTATAAAGATATCAGTTGAATAACTAGAAAAGTTGCTTGAGTAAACTGTGTTGTTTAATGTTAATCCAGACTACCTGTTAATGTTACTCTGGGTTTAGGTGACGACTGTGATGATGCCTACTGCTACCAGGAAGAGAAAGCTCTCCTCTCTGGACTCTGACAGGTTTGTTATTAACACACTGTATTTTAGCTATCCAGTATTACCCAGTACTGATTTAGGTCAAATTTAGATGTTTATTTAACACTGGGCAAAGTTCCTACAGCTCTTCTTTCTTGTGGAGGTATCATTTTGGTGCTGATACCAAAACGTGTGTCATACTGACACTAGTATAGAAAGATTTCAAGCAATATTTGGAGTTAATATACTGTGTGTCCTCATTTGTTTGAGAGAGTTCCATGTTCCTCATTTTCAACTTGAGATTTTATTAAAAATCTACTGTAACAAGATGTTTTCGTTTGGGAAAATCAAATGAAAGTTGTGTTGAATCTGCTGCACTATGTCTCGTCTTCTGTAACTCAAACACCAGTCACCCAGCCAAGAAGGGGGTGATAGAGGAGACGTCTCCCTTGAAGAGGAGATCCCCAAGAAAGCCACTGCCATCTCCGACCAGAAAGAAGCCGACTGGGCGTCTGGACAAGGAGAACTGTCCCTCGCCACAGAAATCCCCACGTAGACCAGCAGGTAGAGTGACCTGCAGATGACTGTTCCTCCCTCCTTTCCCCTACACATGTACTTTATTTCACCTTCTATATCTATTCATCTGCCTCTTTTTTTCTAGACTCGCCGGCCAAATCTCCCCGTAAATCTCCCTTCAAACCCACTGTGGTTACAAGCTGCTTCTATGGTAAACAGAAGCCCATCTATCTCACTCCGCTGGAGAGGAAGGCGATAAAGGAGTCTCTGCCACCTCCTCCTCCTCTTCCTCTTCAACCATCGACTTCCCAGGCGAAAAAGCCACAAAAGAAGAACAAGAAGAATATGAAAGGAGGCAACAAGCCGAGAAAGGTGTCTGCAGGATTGAGTAATGCAGGGAAGATGGGTATCGAAAGCTACACAACCTCTACAAAGACGATCAAACTGTCGAAGCTTAACAGCAGGTTTGTTTCCACATAAATAGCTTTCTGACACTGTGCTCTAGTCTTTTGGACATCATTGGTGTTTGTATGTCTCATTATAAGCTTAGTTTTAGCCACAATTTATCTTTAATCTGATGTTTTTTTTTTTATTGTGGCATCATTTATTTCAACAGTGTCACTGCTAAACCGGTATCCACTACACCTGCTGCTGTTGCCAGCAGCGCTAAACAAGCAGAGTCCAAGAAGGCGATCACCATCACTTTCAGCAGCCTGAAGCCTAAACCGAAGATCTTTGTCGGAGCAGCTTTCTTCAGCACAGGGAAGAAACCCACATCCATGTACAAGAAATCTGCGCCAAAGTCCTTAACCAGGCCAGCTTCAGTCCAGGGGAAAAGTAAAGCTGCTCTGCCACAAACAAAGAATGAGAAAACAACAGCAGCAGCAGCAGCAGCAGCAGCAGTCGTCGTCTGCTCTGGTGATGAAACAACAGAAGCAGCCCAGAGAGGTGGGGACATATTGTGACTGTTCAAATGTCCTTCCTATGAAATTGCGATGGGCGTATTTCACTACTTTCCAAATGGAACAAATAGTTAATCAAGATAATGATTGGTAGATTAATTGATAACGAGTCTAAAGCTCTGTGAGGCTGTAAATAGACACAGTGGTTCTTTGAGCTGAAGACACAAGTGGCAGATTGCAGTCATTCTCTGCAGCTTTTACTCTGGTATTTGTCAATGTCTTTTTATTATTATTATTATTTTTTATAAAGCTGGTGTAAATATTGTCATGTTACTGTGAACTTACTGTTTTATCCTGCAGACTGTTGTCCAGCCGGTGGAGACAGAGGAGAACCAGCCCAGCACCAAGCAGAGGGCAAAGTTTGACCCGACAGACTGGATGGACTCTGTTAATGAAGAGCTTGAAATGCCACAGCCTTTAAGGTGCTTTACTTGTATACTTTATAAAACAGCACATGGAAAAACTTTCTTTGTAAATGTGCACATTTGCCTGAAACTTAACACAAAAATCTATGTGTTGTTTTTTTCCTTAGCACTCCTAAAGGCCTGAGAGAGAAGTATGGGATTACCAAGGAGGTGATGATTATGGTGTCAAGGACACCAGGCTCTGCATCTACAGCCTCATCCACCAACACTCAGGTACAGAAGAAGTGTATTGTCATTGTCGCACAGGATTCTTTGTGGGTCCATAGCATGTTTAAAAACTTAGTTTCAGTTTACCATAGACTATAACATCAGCAGTTGTTCATTATTACCAGACTTTGAGGTTGAATTTGAAATTTTCTACATTTTCCAATTCCTGCTGCTGTTGCTCATAATGTTGAACTTTTCTTTCAGGATGATAATCTGACAGACGGAGGTTCTGAGTCCGTCTTCAACCTGAGTGACATAAGTCCCACCAGCACTGCCTCCACCCCCCCTAAAGGTAGCCACATAGGGCCAACACTTAACAGACATCTGACTCTATTAATAGTTAACTTTTATTTGACTGTTTCAAAAGCCACAACTGCTTCAAACATGGTTTTGAATGTTTTTTATTTTGTCTCCACAGAATCTGCAGCAGTGTATCCCATCTTTGGCTCTGCCTCCAAGAGGTGAGACTGTTCTTGTGGTTTTTATTTTTATTTAATCTCGATTAAGTTGAGCAATCACTAACAAATTAAAAACTATGCATTGTAAATAGCCACAGGTATCTGTTTTTCCTTTCTTTTCATTGATGGTTTTTGTCCTGTAGGTTGAAGAAAGCAGCTCTGCAGCCTCCGGTGTCCTGCAGCACCCCCTCTGGCCCAATGACGTCACTGCAGACGCCCTCCTCCTCAGCTAAGGAGCGAAGTGCTCGCAGGAGGAAAGAAAAGCAGGATTGTGACCAGCTCATCATCGTATGTTAATGTTTCTATTGCTATTCTTTGGTGCACACTTGAGCCCTGCATGTTGGAGAATGTGTCTGTAGAGGCTGATGCAGATATTTTGTACTAAAGCTCAATATCTTACTGTTTTTATGCCTTCCTACAGTACATGAAAAACTAGGTTGTTATGAGGAAATGACTTTGTCATACCAGGTTTTGGTTTATGTTAGTTAATTTTCCTGCTGTCACTGGACTTCTGTGCAGTTGTTTCTTGTGTGTATTGAGTGTGTTTTTCTCCGTTTCTCTATCAGGATGCAGGTCAGAAGCAGTTCGGAGCAACAACCTGCAGCTCGTGCGGGATGGTGTACAGCGCTGACAATCCAGAGGACAATTTTCAACACACCCAGTTCCACCAGCGCTTCCTCGACTCCATCAAATTTGTGGTAAAACTCCTCCTTTTTTCCACCTCATGATGGAGTGACTCGTTTATCTGAAATAGTTTGGTGTTTTCCTGTGATCTTCTACCAAGGCTGCTGGCATCAGATTGTTTCATGGGGAGGTGAGTTTGTTGTGAGTTCTTGGCTCGGCTTGAAGCTTCTTCTCTCTGTTGTGTTTCCAGGGCTGGAAGAAGGAGCGGGTGGTGGCCGAGTTCTGGGATGGAAAAATTCTCCTGGTCATGCCAGATGATCCAAAATACGCCATCAAAAAGGTGTGGGTCTGACAGATTGATGTACAGGTGATGTATAAGTTGTATAGTGTGTAAACTTGTCCTGTAATGTTGGTTTCCTGTTTGTGTGTCAGGCAGAGGATGTGCGTCGCGTGGCAGATAACGAGCTGGGTTTCCAGCAGGTGACTCTGAGCAGACCCACACAGGCCAAGACCTACCTGTTCATCAACACAGAGCGGAATGGTGGTGGGATGTCTCGTCGCTGAACCCATACGGCAGGTAGGGCATCAGGTCGTATGTACACACAGATTCAGCCTCATTACACTTTCCTGTGGTGTTTGTTCATAAAGATCTTAATAAAGTTTGTTCCAGTCTTTCTGGACCGTGACACCAGTTACATATCTGCATTGTTTTTTTTCCTTTTCTTTTGTCCCCTTCCAGGCTTACAGAGTCCTCGAGCAGCCAGATCGACAGAAGGATATGACCAAGGACGACTTCATGGAACGACACAGAGCCTGGTGCTGCTCCACCGTCCCAGAACAAGCTCTGTGCGGGATCAGCCGGATCTGGGTCTTCAGCCTGGCCAGACGACAGGGCATCGCCACCCGCATGCTGGACACCGTCAGGTATGTTGAATCTTTGTCTTTTTACTGCCATTTTCTCAACTCTGGCAACTTTCTTTCTCCATCCTGTTTTCCTTCTCCCAGTGAAAATGAAATATAAGAATTCCCACTAAAACCATGACTCCTCATGTGTCATTCAGCCCTAACCCTCCCCTCTTACCATTTTTCTTTTTTGTTTGTTTATTTAGGAGCACCTTCATGTACGGCAGCCATCTAACCAAGGAGGAAATCGCCTTCTCTGACCCGACACCTGACGGCAAACTGTTTGCAACCAAGTACAGCAACACACCAGCCTTCCTCGTTTACAACTTCATTGCATGAAGTTTGAAAAGATTTAAAGCTACAGTTTAATCAGTAATGTTCTTATTGCATATGAGCTGATCAGGCAGGTGTTACTGTTCAGGTTTTTCATGTCGGCTTTGCCTGGCATTAGTTTGTACTGACAAGTGTGTGTAAGCTTCATTTGTACAATTATTATGTATTCTCTTCAGGATAAAGTAGCCGTAGTGTTTTTATGATGTTAATACACCTGCTATCACTCAGTATTTATACTCTGTGCTGCCGAATTTACAGTTGAATGTTGTGTGTGTATCGGCAGTGCTTTCAGATGTTTATATTTTTGCTTAATAAGGAGCTTAAATCTGGAGATTCATAATGTTCCACATGTCTGAATATTCCCACGTAGCTTGTTTTGATTCATTTTGCATCAAAGAAAACTGGATGCCTTCTTCTGAAGCGTTCATTCACATGTAAAGATTTTTTTCTTGGTACCAGCTCAAGGTTTTCTGGGCACTTTGGAAGGAAAATATGTTTATAGACACTGACCTGGGTCAGAGGTGGGTGCCATCATTGTTTAGGGGCATTCTGCTTTGTAAATAGATTTAATAAACATGCCTTTGTTTTATAAACCTTTGTTTCTTGAAAATGTTTTAAGGATTCACTGATATTACACTGTAGGTGATTTTTCCTCCTGCCAGTTTTCTTCAGGGTATTTTAAATTAGAAAAGTCATTTAGCTTATATGTGATAGTTCATATGATCTGTGCTTTGTCTTATCTTTTTATATACAGTCTGTGGTGACTTCAGTTCATTAAACCTGTCATCCATTCAAAACAACCACAGTTATTTAGGCTTAAGTGGAGTACTGTTAACCCGGGACAGTTAAATAAATTAGTAAAGAAGTATATTTCAGGCCCTTAAACCCACTATCAGGGGCAATAAAGCTGCTGTGACTAACTACAGTGTACATACATGTTACAGGAGCATGCTCATTAGCTGTGGCTATTACAAATTACATGTGGCTCATGTTCAGTTTGTCATAAAACAGCCACAAATAAAAGATTTTGTGTACTGATGATGCATCTGACGCCATATCTTAAGTCTTCTCCGTCTTCACGGTGGATGTATTTTAAGACCAATCAGAGGCGGTTGCTCGACCGGAATCGACCGGCCAATCAGCGTTATTCTGCGTCGTCTTTGGTAGCAACGTGTCTCGTCATTGGCCGCAATCTTGTGGGAGGAGCGTAGAGAAGGGCGGAGAAACGAAGCCGGAAAACAGATTTAAACCAAGTTTGAACCGTTGCTTCGGTTTGCCAGTGCTGTGAGAAAACGTCGTTGTTGAAGAGGCCTGGCTGTTAAAACAAACTCTGGAGCTGCTTTTTTCACGCTAATGAAGAGGACTGGATGCTTAAAACAAACTCTGGAGCTGCTTTTTTGTACGCTAATGAATGAGGCCTGGATGCTGAAACAAACTCTGGAGCTGCTTTTTGTCGAACACGAGTGAGGCTGGACGCTGAACACACGTTAGCGCGCTAGCGTAAGCATTAACAGTTATCGGCTAGTGTTAGCATTAACGTTATCGGAGCGTTAGCATTAATAATGATTGTGTGAATGTGTTTGTGTTTCTGTGACTGAGTTTCCCTGACACAAGTTGGGGCCACCTAACGTGGACTGACGAATATTGTGCTTCATCTTGGTTATTTTAAGTCAGTTTACGGCGGATTATCATGTCGATGTGAACATTTTGTGGTGGCATTGCATCGTTTTGCGTCTCTAGCTGGCTGTTTTACACCTACTTCCGGTTAGCTTCTCTGTGGTTGTTTTACACTGTATTGTGTCTTTGCATTTTAGTGTCTATTCCAGGACATTTAACGTTTCTTCGTGGCCATTTTGTGTTTGGCAGTTAAGCATATCATTATGATCGTTTTGTGACTCTGCTTTTTGTCTATTTGTTGTTTTTTGTGTCTTTGTCGCTTTGTGGTAGTAATGTCCATAGACATCTATTGATCCCCTGTTGTATGTATTATTGATTAGTAATTTGTTTGTGGTGACATGAGACTTTATTGAGCTCAGTTTTGTGTTAAATATAAGCTTGAAAAACAGATTTCAACTCTGCTCCTCCACAAGTTTTAAGCCTCAAGAGTAGGTCACAGTGTATGAGCTGTACTGTTAGAAATCATTATGAAAACTATTTTAAACACTGCTTTTCTCTCTGAGATCAATAAAATAATATTCTAGTAACAGCTCAAAGTGTGATTGTCAAGATTCTAGTGTTTAGTTTTCAGAGTTTTATTCTTCTACACTGTTCAAGATTTGGAGGTGAACTCTTCTTTATTAATGAGGTTATTTGTTTTGAGTGTTGTACTTGTGTTTTCCAGGTTTACTGGTTCAGCTGCTGCAGCCTGGACAGAAACACCAGCTCTCATCTTACAGACCAAACAGGTTTGTGTTCTAAAGATTCACCCAGTCTGAAAAAAATGTGTTGATGAGCTGAATTATTCATGTTAGTAACATTTTGTTATGTTATGTAATGTTAGTGTTACTGTTTAAATCTTTGGTATTTGATGAGTTAAGTGTTGAATATAATAACTGATTAATTGTGTCTATAAATTGTCAGAAACTGACAGTAAACCAATTTTTGAGACAGCCCTCTAATATTTGGAAAATGTTCTGTTCAGCTCTAATGTTGAATATTTATCTGTGTTTCGGGGTTAAACTGTTGATGAGGAATAGGTCACAGTGCATTGATCATTTTCCTTTCTTTTTTCCTCCAGGTGTTACCACACAGAGTCTTCATTCAATGAAGAAGTTCTTTGAGACCAGGACTGAGGCCTCCAGGTAATTCACAAACAGCTTTACATCAGCTCAGTTCAGTAATTGATCTTAAGTCTGAACATCAGCTCTCTCCATCTCTCTGCTCTCTTAAGCCTGGCTCACACTGAAAGATTTTTAACCCGATGTAGAAAATTTGAGAGACTTATTTTAAACTTATTTGGTTCAGTGTTACACTAGAAACTCTGTCATTTCAAACATTTCCATCCACTGCTGTTGTGTGAATATCAGGAGCTGGTGGAGTCAGTTCTCCAGTCAGAGCAGCTTCTTCTGTCTTTGTGTAGAAAGCAAATTTAACTCTTGGACTAGTTCTGATTAGTCCAGAACCAGTTAGTCCACACTCTGGTTTCTTTGTAGATTTAGTGTTTTACTTTATCTTTTGACAGTTTGAAGTTCAATACCCAGAAACTCTCTGTGCTTTTATTTTGATGTGTTAAAGAGTCACATCTTTACATTAATGTTTTTGTTTTTCTTCACAGGATTCAAACTTCAACCATTAAATCACAGAGAGAAGAGACCGACATGAAGACATTTCCAGAAGGTCAGTGTTAGTTTATTCTTTTCAGTCAGACTCTGTCTTTATCTCAGCTGCAGTTTTACACTTTAAACCTCGTCTGGAACAAATAACAACAAATTAGAGCTGCTGTAACTTTAAAGTTTTAATTAGTATTTTTCAACAATGTAGCTGCAAAAAAGTCTAAAAGATATGTATAAAAATATATATGTAAAATAGAAAATATAAACCCTTAGTTTAGAATAGAATAGAAACCCTTTTAGTAAAGAGATTTAAGATTTTAAAAAATAAGTATAAAACTTCTGATAAAGAAATTGAAAACCTTTAAATATTAAATGTAAAACCTTAAAAATATATTTTCAAAATGTTTAAAAATAGGTCTGAAAATTAAAATGCAACAAAATGATTTGTATAACATCAGTTACAAAATAGAGAAAAGCAAATCAGAAATGTAGGAAGAAACTTTTAATGACTTTATTCTAGACAACATTTAATAAATTGCAGCAAAGATAGTGACAGACATTTGACCACAAGGAAACATTTGTTAGAGTTAATGTAGTTATGAGCACATTTTCTAATGATGAACATGTCTACTAAGCATCTTTGTGAGCATTTAACTGCTTCTGATACAATTATTAATTAAATACTTGTATCATAAGCAGTTGAATGTTCTCTCAGCTGTTTAATAAAGACATATTAGTCTGTGGAAAATGTGCCCATAACTACATTACAGACAGTAGAGAAAAACAGTGTTTTCACTTGAACAGGAAACCAGCACTGTTAGATGGTGGAGGTCTTTTATCTAATTCACAGCTTCATAGCACTTCTGTTTTCTTTCATCCACTGCAGGTCTTCAGCTGCTGTCGTCTTCTCCTCCTGCAGAGACAAGAACACGTGTTAATCACAGAAACTGATCAGTAAATCTAAATATTTTTACGACGTCATATTCTGACATTTCTGACTGTTTATTTAATGCTACTATACTGTGACATTTTGGACCATTTTTGACACCTATGACCTGGCTTAAGACAAAGGAACCACCTTACAGCAGCTGTCTTACCTCTACCTTTACACCTCTACACAGTGTTTGGGGGTTAGGTTAGATTTTCATTTTGGTATTTCAAACTGCAATATCAGTACTCAAATCCAATCTGTTACTTTATACATGGTCCTGTTTATACTGCTCGTATTGTTTAGAATTTTTATATATTGTTAAATGTTGTCTTGTTTATATCATGCCTTTTTCTATTTTTGCTGTTGCAACACTGAATTTCTGTGCTGTGTGACTAAAAAAGAACTGTCTCACTGAAATAAATACTTCTGAACACTGAATATTTTGCCTGTCTGTTTAATATTGTATGAAAGTGACTATTTTTAGCCAGAGGTTAGGGTTAGGGTTAGTGGTAGAGAATTGGCATGTCTGCATTAAAAAATTGTTTTTGCAATATTAATTCAAAGATAGAGAAACCAAACTCACAAGTTTACTCAAAACCTTTAACGCTTTACTATACTATGACATTTTTTGACCATTTTTGACATTTTTTGACATTTTTTTAGATTTTTTGACCATTTTTGACATTTTTTGACCATTTTTGACATTTTTTTGAGATTTTTTGACCATTTTTGACAATTTTTTGACCATTTTTGACATTTTTTGACATTTTTTGACCATTTTTTGACACCTTTCTATACTATGACATTTTTTGAGATTTTTGACATTTTTTTTAGATTTTTTGACCATTTTTGACATTTTTTGACCATTTTTGAAATTTTTTTGACATTTTTTGAGATTTTTTGACCATTTTTGACATTTTTTGACACCTTACTATACTATGACATTTTTTGACCATTTTTGACACCTTACTATACTATGACATTTTTTGAGCATTTTTTGACACCTTACTATACTATGACATTTTTGACATTTTTGACCATTTTTTGACACTTACTATACTATGACATTTTTTGACATTTTTTGACATTTTTGACATTTTTGACCATTTTTGACATTTTTTGACATTTTTGACATTTTTTTGACATTTTTGAGATTTTTTGATTTTTTGACATTTTTTGACCATTTTTGACATTTTTTGACACCTTACTATACTATGACATTTTTTGACACCTTCTATACTATGACATTTTTTGAATTTTGACACCTTACTATACTATGACATTTTTTGACCATTTTTGACATTTTTTGACATTTTTTTGACCATTTTTGACATTTTTTGACATTTTTGACATTTTTTGAGATTTTTTGACATTTTTGACATTTTTTGAGATTTTTGACATTTTTTGACATTTTTTGACATTTTTTGACACCTTACTATACTATGACATTTTTTGACCATTTTTGACACCTTACTATACTATGACATTTTTTGACCATTTTTGAGATTTATTTGAGATTTTTTGACATTTTTTGACATTTTTGACACCTTACTATACTATGACATTTTTTGACCATTTTTGACACCTTACTATACTATGACATTTTTTGACCATTTTTGACATTTTTGACACCTTACTATACTATGACATTTTTTGACATTTTTGACACCTTACTATACTATGACATTTTTTGACCATTTTGACATTACTATGACATTTTTTGACATTTTTGACATTTTTTGACATTTTTTGACCATTTTTTGACACCTTACTATACTATGACATTTTTTGACATTTTTTGACACCTTACTATACTATGACATTTTTTGACCATTTTTGCCATTTTGACCTTACTTATGATTTTTTGACCCGACACCTTACTATACTATGACATTTTTTGACACCTTACTTGAATTTTTTGACCACTTTTGACCTTACTATACTATGACATTTTTGACATTTTTGACATTTTTTGACACCTTACTATACTATGACATTTTTTGACATTTTTGACATTTTTTGACATTTTTTGACATTTGACATTTTTTGACACCTTACTATGACATTTTTTGAGATTTTTTGACCATTTTTGACATTTTTTGACACCTTACTATACTATGACTTTTTTTTGATTACTATACTATGACATTTTTTGACACCTTACTATACTATGACATTTTTTGACCATTTTTTATACTATGACATTTTTGACATTTTTGACATTTTTTGACATTTTTTTTGAGATTTTTTGAGATTTTTTGACCATTTTTGACATTTTTTGACACCTTTCTATACTATGAC